>NC_133568.1:29553750-30237500 GCF_048773025.1 Camelus bactrianus
AGTTCTAGAAGTTTCCTTCACCCCCAAAGGGACCCCATGTACAGTAGCATCCCACCCCTCACTTGACCCGCAGCCCAGCCCCAGGGATCACTAACCTTGCGTGTCTCCAAGGATTGGCTAATTCTGGACATTTCACACCAATGGAATCATAGAACACGTGGTCCAGTAAATACTATTTTTATTGTAATTTTAGTAGCTATCTGCCCACAGTAAGAAGTTTTTATATTGCAGCCTAGATGGCTCTTCTGAACGACAAGCAATGGAAGAGAAGCTGGTTACAGTTGTCGAGATGCCTGGACGAGAGCAGGGAGGATACTCCGTCTCTGCTGTGTCTCCAGCAGTTCAGTTGTGAACGATGCTTCTGGCCACGCTGTCCCCACTGCCCACCCAGACCGAGAGACGGGCCCCTCATCCACTCAGTCGGCCTCCACAATTTCCACCATCAAACATTATTCGTGCCCTGGGGACTGGCCTGTCTCTTCAGTTACGTTGAGCACACTCACCACACTCACACCCTTCAGTGTCATGGTCTCCCCTACACAGTGACCCTGCAGCTGTTAAAGGGCAGCCCTTCACGGAACTTACTGCATTGGTCCCATTTCAAAGACTGTCTCTTCTATTCCTTAGAGTTTAAAGTCAAAGAAATCCTAACCAATCTTGGGGGGGAAAATCAAGAAAATCACATATTCTGATCAGCTTACAGTTTTCCTTGACAGTTAATTTTAATTAGCAATCTTTATTTCATATGTATTTTGCTATCATTTCCCTTTTTTAGGACTACTGAACTCCTCTAACGCATCATCTAAGAGAACAGTCACCACTGCTTATTCAATACGCTCTCTGTTCTCACAGTTCAGAGCAGAAATTTTGCTCAAAGGTGGCTTTACACACAGTCAGTTTATCATCCACGTGGAAAGTTACTGAATTACGGCAATAACTCATTTCCTTGGTAACACCTTTCCCCAACTACTTACTCTGCAACCCCACGTCTGGAGTTGGTTTCATAGATAATATACCAACTTGTCAACCATCCAATTTGGGAAAAGTTTGTTTGTTTTAGGAAAGAGAACATTTCCAAGTCTGCTGAATCCAAATTGCTATGGCAAACGAGACGACTGGCGAACACCAGCAGGTGACTCCGTAGTAACCTGTGATGTGCTGCCTGTGAGTGTCTCTTGCCCAGCAGGTCACAGAAGCACCAAGGAAACACGGGCCCAGCCAGGCCTCCCCTGGTGCCGGCCCAGGAGGTCACACACCACCACCCTCTCTCCTGTGAAGGCGAAGGCGGGAGCCGCCTGCCTCTCTGGCTCCCCGCGCGTGGTTGGCGGAGCAGAGGCAGGCTCAACCGAGACCTTCCTCCTGACACTGCTCTTCAGTATCATTGTAAATAACCACCCACTGGGCCGCGGCAGCTTTTTCCAATGATAGTTTTTGGGTGAGGGGGACATTTTTGCTTTTGGATAATTACAAAAAGGTAACAGCCCCACCTTAAAATGACTTACTTGTCCCAGGCACTGGCCAAATGCTTACAGTACCTGATCCTATGACCATCCCATAAAAGCCCAATGGGGCAGGTGCTCCTGACCCATCAAACAGATGAGGAGCCAGGCTTCGAAAGGCCGGCACGCTTGGGACACAGGTGCCAAGGTTCAAGGTGAGGCCCCGCCCTACACCCAGGCCCTTGAACACGCCAGCATCCTGCCCGCACAGGGAACGTGTACTGCTCTTGTGAGGGAAGGAAGTTCTCCTTGTTTTTCTTTTTTAAAGGAAAACACGAACAAGTGCCTTCATATTACGTGTTTTTTTCTCACTGAGTGTGGGACTTTCAGAGGTGGATGCGTAATCCCCTTAGCACATTTTATAAAGCTTTTAATGGCTAAGTTCTAAACGTTGAAAGTAACCCTTCCAGGTCCTTGCTTTGCCCAGCAGAGACGCAGAGCTGGGTGCCTGTGTTCGGGTCTCCACGGTGCACTGGCCGCCCCACGGGACGGCGGCGGAGGCGTGGGGCTTTGAACAGAGATGTCTGTGACTGGGCGCTGGAAGTCCTGGCTTTTATTCTAGAAAACAGTGGTGGACACCTGTAATCAGGACCCACATTTCTGTGTCCACTGTCAAAAGACATCCAATCCTTTTCTTCTCAACTTGAACTAAGATTTTTCACAATATGAAATTTTCATGGAAACTGCCTTCAGCATAATCAGTACAGGTAATTTATCTGATAAAAGAATGTCAACAGCAAGTACAGTATAATTTGTGTGGTGACAAATTGTTCCTGTCCTTCTCGGGAAGAAAGGGACACTGCTGTGCTCGGAGTGGATGAGGGCAGGGTCACGGAGACGCACTTGAGTTTAATATGCAGCCTCCAGAAACGTCACTGCATCCTTTCAGAGGGAGATGCAAATTACAGCTAATAAAGTTATTATAAATAATTGCGGCTTCTCGCCTGCACGTCCCGTGAGTGTCGGGTGGGAGAACAGGCAGCCATGAATGAGGGATGCTGTAAATTCAGAACTCACAGACATCCGAAGCAGCGCTCCTAATCGCCACTGAGTCAGAGGCGGGTGATGTCAGTTATGAAATCTGAGGTGCAGTCGCCTCAGGTCAGCTGGGAAGGTGAGAAACGCAGCCTTCAGCACATCTTCAAGACCTTCACATCCTCCCTCACACGCTGGCATCTTGCAGGAGGTGGGGAAGGTGCTTGCTCTCACATGATGATGGCTAGAAACAGAGGTGACCCTGGGTGATGGAGAGGACAGAGGGGGTCTACAACGTTTTGGGTACAATATCTCAGGATCAGGTGGGAGGCCTAGTCACTCCAATAGTGCTTGTTGGGAGCCCAGTAGTGGACATGCCACAACGGAGACCCCTGCTGCTGTGGCTGGTGATGAAGGCCAGGTGGCAGGTGGGAAATGACAGAAGACCCAGGAAATGGAAAGGTATCTCATGTTCATGGATTGGAAGAATTAATACTGTTAAAATGTCCGTACCACACAAAGCCTTCTATAGATTCGATGCAGTCCCTATCAAAATTCCAATAGCATTTTTCACAGAAATAGGAAAAAAAAATCCCAAAATTCACATAGCACCACAAAAAACCCCAAATAGCCAAAGTAGTCTCAAAAAGGAAGAACAAAGCTGGAGGCATCACACTTCGTGATTTCAAACAATACTACAGAGTTGTAGTAATCAAGACTGTGGTATTGGCACAAAAACAGACATGGATCAATGGAGCAAAATAGAGAGCCCAGAGATAAACCCGCACACATATGGTCAACTAAGCTTTGGCAAGAGTGTCCAGAACACACAATGGGGAAAAGAGAGTCTTTTCAGTGAACAGTGCTGGGAACACTGGATATCCACATGCAAAAGAATGAAATTGGAAACTTAACCTACACCATAGGCAGAAATCAACTCAAAATGAATTAAAGACTTGAATGCAAGGCCTGAAACCATAAAACTCTATGAAGAAAACACCGGGAAAAGCTCTCTGCCATTGCTCCTAGTTGTGACTTACTGGGTACGACACCAAAAGCAAAGGCAACCAAAGCAAAAAGACACAGGTGGAGCTAGGATGCTTGTGCACGGCAAACGAAACAATCAGCAGAATGAAAAGGCAACTATGGAATGGGGGAAATGTGAGCAAGCCACAAACCTGATGGGGGTTAATATCCAGAATATACAGGGAACTCATACCTAACTCAATAGTGAAAGTTGAATGATAGTAACCCATTTTGAAAATGGGCAAAAAAGTGGAATAGACGTTTTCCCTAAGATACATGAGTAGCCAACAGGCATATGAAAACATGCTCAACCTCAGTAGCCTTAAAGGAAATGCAATTCAAAACCACAGTGGGATGTCACGTCCCACCTACTAGGATAGCGTTACCCGTTACTGGAAAGGCGAGAGGCAACAAGAGCTGGAGAGGACACGGAGCCAAGGGAGCCCTTGCACACCTGTGGTGAAATGCAAGCTGATATGGCCATCATGGGAAACAGCACAGAGGCTCTTCAACAAATTAAAAATCGCGCTGTCTCCTGACCCAGGATCCCACAACCGAGTATGTATCTGAAGGATAAGAAGTCAGTATCTTGAAGGAATTTCTGTTCCCCTGTTCACTGCAGTGTTCTCCACAAGAGCCAAGACGTGGAAACAACCTACGTGTCTGTCGACAGTGAATGGACAAGGAAAACGTGATGCAACCCAGCCTTAACAAAGAAGGAGACCCATTTGCAACAACATGGAACAGCCTCCTTGAGGGAGGATGCTGAGTGCAATGCACCGGGCGGAGACAAACACTGTGGCCTCACTCACACGCCTTGTGATTCAAAGGCTGAGCCGAGGTTGCGCCCCCGCCACCGGCCTAAGGAGGACTTTGGTGACTTCTACTTCAATGGTGAGAGGCAGGTCAGAGGCAGATTCCTCCAAACCTCACACAGATGGAACGACCTGGCAACACCTGCTGTAGTTCTCTGCTCCACAGCAGCGTCACGAAAGCCACTCACGGCCGTTTCTGCTTCGTCTAAGAAAATTCCGGAAGGTACATATGCCTTAATCTCTCTCTCCAAAAATATGTGTCTGTATGTATAAATGCATAGTAAAATCTCATTGATATGATCCTGTTAATAGATATGCTAGTTTTAGAAAATGAGCAGACTGATTTCCAAATTCTAACATAAAATGTTTTATACAAATAATGTACATTGTTCTGTGTATACATTCAGTATATAAAATGTTATATATGGACTTTTCTGAACATAAAATGATAATGTGGTGGTAGCTGTCTTCCAAATTTTCAAGAGAATTTTGCGTCACTATTGAGAACACCCTATGTGGTATCTTGTGGGCTTCCATAGTTTGCAATAAATACAGACTATGCGAACAATTTCATTTTAAGAATTCTGAAGTGATTAGCCTCATCTGCCTGAAGTGGTAGAGACAAAAATGAAACTTCAGCAAAAGACACCCTACTTCTAGAGCCACGTTAAAAGACTTTCCTTTTCTGTCATCATTGAGACTATGGTTTTGAGCCTAGAAAGATTCTCAAGCCTTACAATGAAAGGTGGAAAGACCTTGTCAGCCACAGAGCTGTTGATACGGAAGAGCCTTATTGATTCCAAATCCCAACCAGCCATAACGAGACTCCAAAGAGTGCAGCCTGATTCCAGTTTATTTATCCTTTAGCCAACACTTTGAAGCTCTCCACGAGAAGCCAGTAATTGCATTTTTTCCCATTTTGATAGAATAGGTGAAACATCTACGGTTCATTACAAAGCAGTAATTGAATGAATGGCTTAAAGGAAACTACGAACCCTCTAAGTACACTGATGGAAGTGCACTTCAGCCTGACCCTAAACAACCAGAGGTTCTTTCTCAAGTTTTCAGGCTTCCTAGGGTGTGGCTGAAGCTGCAGGCGCCCAGTAAATGCTACATGTGCACACACCTCCTCCCGTACATGCTCACACACACATGCACCTGCTCACACACGCACAGACACACATGCTCACGCATGCACCTGCTTGCACACGCACACACAGGCACACGTGCTCACACATATTTTTGTGGTAGACTTAAACTCTTCTTTTCAAAAATGAGAAACTATAAGAAATGACTGCACAAAAATATTTTAGTTTTTAATTATGAACCTGTTCCAGTCAATGTGAGAGCATTGTGTGGTGAACTGAATAAAAACCTTATTCTATTGTAGGCACATTTTTCTCCTTTATAAGGAAACAAGGCATTATAAATCTGCAGGGTACTTCGTCTTTCCCCTGTCAAAGAGAGTCTACTCAAGGAGTGAAATATGATGTTGGAAATCCTGTGCTTTGGTCCATGTTGGGATCTTCTGAACCCAGGTGTATGTTAGGGGGGTGGGAGTAAAGATAATTTTGGTTTCACTTAACACCTCCCAAGCCCCACCTGCTTTGGGAAAGAATGCATTTCTCTCAAGAGAGAGTTCCATGAGAGCATCAGTAACAAATCATAAATGCTAAAACTGGCCTTTAAAAGATACATTTAGATCACAGTGAAAAAAATGTGACAATGAATATATGTTCATATATAACTGAAAAATTGTGCTCTATACTGAAATTTGACACAACATTGTAAAATGACTATAACCCAATAAAAAAAGTTAAAAAAATAAAAACAAAAATAAAACAAACAAAAACAATCATGCATTCAGTAACTACAGAATGTTTTCAAACGTACATGGAAAGTTTACCAAAATTGACCATATGCTGGACAATAAAGCAATTTCCAATAAATGATACAAAATTTTAAAAAAAGATATATTTAGAGACACTTTTTTATAAGATTCACCTTTCATGGTGTTTTTTTTTAACTTTGCTTACAATATCAGTCTTCAAGCTTCTTTTGCTCATTGATCGACCCCCTAAAAGAATTTTGGAAAAATATGTATTCCTTCACACATTTTATATAGACAGCTCAAAGTTTTCATTATTAGTGTAAATAGTGATCAATGATGCATTTTTGGCATTTAGTAAGTATTCACATTTAAAAACAGAACTGTGACATCACTCTTTCAAATGTATTGAATGACATTTAAATTCCATGATGTGACACCCAGTTATCCACTTAAAAAATACATAGGGAAGGTCTTCTTCAATATTGGAAAATTTGCCTTTCTTTTTGCTAAGGAATAATTTTTAAAGAGGTAAAAATCACCCTCATGCAGATTATGTAATGAATATGTGGCAAAATGTGATTTAACTTATTAAGAGGGAAGATATAATGAGTAAGATATTAAGATCGGTGCAAAGAGTATTTCAAGATGTTGGTATTTAGAGGCGATTTAATGTAGAACGTTACGGTGAGACTGTTGGGTTATATACAAAACTAGCTAGTAGCCTAAAGCCCAATAAACCATATTCTTTGGGGTTACATTTTCCTACTGGACAGAAATTATCTGTATCTCTACCAGCAAAAATCTTCAGGTTAACATGTAATTTCACTAAGGTGGGATTTATAAACAGTAAACAGTGAGTTGGACAAAGCACACTCTCCTAGGTGCTGGGTGGGCGACCTTGGGTTAGAGGCTAAGACATGGACTTTGGCATGTGGATTTGAATTCTGCTGGTAGAGCGCTGTGCCTCAGGCCCCTCGCTGGAGAAGGCAGAAATACGGGAGATCTCAGCTCCTGGGGACTAACCAGCCATTGCACGGTATTATTTCCTACTTTTCTGTGTCTATATTTAACGTGAGGGATCTCAGACCTCGGGCATATGGTGGGATTTGGTTTTTAATCCAGTCTGACAATCTGACTTCTTACTGGGATATTTAGTCCGCTTACATTTAGACTTTTGGGTGTAACGATCATCTTATCTGTTTCCTATTTCTTTCATCTGTTGTTCATTTTAAAACTCCTTCCGTGCCTTCTTTTGGAGTAATACAGTATTTTTTATTATTCCATTTCCTCCCTCTCTAACTTGCAAGTTACTAATTCTTCCCCTGTTCCTCTAGTGACCGCTCTAGGGAGGTTCTGTGCTGTTAACAGGGCTTTGGTTGTGCACCCCCCCCACCGAAGCATCGGCCAAGGGCCTGGCGTTAACACGCCAGCTTTTGAGGTGAGGAGCTGTGTTACAGGCTCGGTTGTGGGGAGCGGTTATCTAGCTGGCTCGTGTTAACACTGTCCGCTGTTGAGAGTGGTTATCGCTGGTGTAACAATGCCACTTGCCGATGTGTTTGAGCCCCTGGTGTAACGGTGTCAGCTTCTGCTGGCGGTCCAGGGAAGGGGCAGGATGAGTGCCGTCGTTTAGCAATTAGGAGGTCACCTACTTTTGAGAGCAGTGTTCACGGAGTGGCCTGAATCCATGCCACATAAATAGCACCTAAGTAGCAAACTGGCAACCAGAAAGTAGGAGCAACTACTTAAGAGTTAGTTTTTCTTAATGCGTTAAGTTTTTCCATAGAAAAAAGATGAGTCTAGAATCTAGAATTTCATGGTGAACGTACTGTTGTCTGACGGGGAAGCCAGCAGTCTGCGGCCATTCCAAAATAGGGGGATTGCCAGGTGTTGGGGTGGCGGGTGCTCTGTGTTCTGCAGAACATCTGGGCGCTTTTTGAACTACAGTTCTCAAGGGAGACGACTGCACGGGGCAAGCAGTGTCTCCTTCGTGTTCCCACGGAACGTTACCAAAACGACCACCTACGGGGGGCGGGCGGAGGGAAGACGATGAACCATACTGGACTCTCAGCATTTTGGACCTTGGACTATAAAACCTAATCATTTAGTATACATAGTTTAGAAATCTGATCACATTACTGGCCCGGAGGGAAACCTCAAATTTAAAAAATGGAAAGAGTTCAGACCAAATTCCCAAGCTATAAATTAACAACAAACGTAACTAACAATTTAACAGCAAAGTTCAAGGCGCTGAAGACTTGACTGTCGGACCACTCCTGGAAGCAATTTATGGGAAAAATGAAATCTTGAGAAATAGTAAAACACAGGGATGTAGAAAGTAAACGAGAAACCTAACATATCCGCGTGTAGAAGACTGAGCGAGGAAGCAATCATGAGAAACGGCAGAAACTCAAAGCAGGGGCGGAGGAAGGAGCGCAGGGACCGGCCCCGGGGGGAAGGACGCAGCGGCAGGTGAGGGACGCGCCGAGGGGGCGGCGGGTCCCAAGACGCGGGCGGCCGTCGCAGGCCCGGCGGGAAGGAAGCCCCCGCGGAAACGCGCCCACCGGCGCGGCGCACGGAGGGACGACATAGACCCCAGAGCAAGCGCGCGGGGGCCGAGGGCGGGGCTCTGCGGGCAGTTCCGGGGCTGGAGCGGCGGGGAAGACGCCCTCGGCGCCCGCCCCCGGCCCTCAGAGAGGCCCTCCCCGGCGGGGCCGGAGCCCCGGGCGCCCAGGAGAGCCGGCGGCGCATGCGCGCACGCTCCCGCCCTGCGCCGGACCTCGGGGCCTCGGCCCGCGCCCCGGCTGCGCGGTGACTCATGGGCCGCCCACTGGCGGGAGCGGGACCTCGGAACGCAACCGCCTCCCGCTCGCGCCCTCGCCACGGGTGACGTCATCGGTACCCGACGAGCGGGGCGGGGCCTCGGAAGCCTCCGCCTCCTGCGCCGCACCTACGTCGACAACAGTGTCGTCATCGGGCTCCGTCGCGTGGTGACGCCATCGGGCCCCGACGCACGGTGGGAGGGCAGGGCGCGCGGGCGGCGCCTCAGCCGGGTTGGAGCTGAGGGGAAAGGGCGGGGAGAGGCTGCGAACCGAGGGGGAGCGGGGAGGGGCGGGAAGGTGGCGGCTGGAACATGGCGGACCAGATCCCTCTGTACCCGGTGCGCAGCGCGGCGGCGGCGGCGGCCGCAGCCAACCGCAAACGCGCGGCCTACTACAGCGCGGCAGGGCCCGGGCCGGGGGCCGAGCGCCCCAGCAGGTAACGCCCGGGCCGCTGCCCCTTCCCCGGCGCCCCTCCCTCGCCTGCCGGTGGGTCTGCCCGGGGCCGCCCCCGGAGGGCCGCCGGTGCGCAGGGCCCCGGGAGGGCGTCCTCGCTCCCGGACGGCCCGGGCCGCCCGGCTGAGCGGAGGGAAGGAGCAGCCTGCTCTCGGGGCGCTGCTCGGTCAGGCGGTACTGGTGCCGCCGGTCCGACGGCGCTGGGCACGGAGCTGTCGGTCTTCGAAATTTACCGCGTGTCCGCGGAAGTTGTGAAGACCGCAGATACAGCGTCCCCTTAGCCTTAGAAGTACGAACCCGCTTGGGAGTCACTGTCACAAACGTGAATAGCAAGTGAAGACATTTCAGTTTGTTTACTGAGTACAGTTTTTACTTAAACGTGTTTACAAAGTACTTTTGTTGACAAGAATTTTTGCTTTTAAGACTGGGAGAGAGATTCAGAAATGTTAAATTGTTTGATGTGACCCCAGTTAAGTGGTAGAGTTAAAAAGTTAAGACCTTTGATTTAAAATGAAGGCCTCATACCCTACTTTGTTTCAGCTCGTATTTAACTTGTCACCCGAAGGGAAGAATGCTACCTTTATAAATGGTAGAGAAGTTAGAAAAAGAAACTTAGAAAAAGGGGAAATATTGCCTTTTATAGTTATTAAAATTTAATCCTGAGGAATTGTGGAAACAGCCTTCACACAGAGGGGAAACATACAGCTTTCAATAGCCAGTGCTTCAGGGTTCAAGTTTTAGGATAATTTTTGGTTTGGCCTGAGAGGCTGTGACATAGTCAGAAGCGGACGTATTACAATGTGATAGACCTGGGTTCACTCTTGGTTTATTTACATACTAGCTGTTTGAGCTTAGATAATTAAACTATGAGTCCTGGTTTCCTCCGCTGTAAAATAGGGGGTAGTATTTTTTCTTACAGGATTGTTGAGGATTGTGGGAAGTTAGCAAGGTGCCCATTTTTAGTGTGTGGCCCAAAGTGGATTCTTCAGAAGTACCATTTCTCCTTTCTTTCCTAACCTTACCTATAAGTAATTGCATTAATAATACTCTAAGTTGTTGATTTTAGGAGGTATTATTTGGAACTATTTCACAGTAGGTTTCCATCCAAGTTCGCATCTGTCAGTTTCTGCTTCATTTATTTTTAGGCTCAGTCACTTGGTGTGTATACATGTAGGATCCCTCTGTCTTCAGGGTAGATTGTTTCGTTTGTTGTTATGCAGTGTTTCTCTTTGGCTCTGGTAATTTTCCTTGCTGGACTTTAGTGCAGCCTCTCCTGCTTTTTGTGGATTAATGTTTGCGTGGTGATACTGTTCACTCTATGTATGTTGTTGAATTTGAAGAGTGTTTCTTTGTTGGATCGCATGTTTCCATCATGCAGTCTGTCAATCTCTTGTCTTTTGATTGATTTATTTAGACAAGCACATTTAAGGTAATTATTGTACATTAGTTTGTGTGTCACTTAACTAATCTGATTCTTCAGATTCTCATTCCTCTTTCTCTTCTTGCCTTCCTTTTACTAGAATACTTTTTTGATATCTACAGTGTTTTTTAGTGTAGGTCTTTATATAGTTTTTGTTGTGTTTTCTTTGTGTATTGCAATACATATATGTGACTAATCACCATAGTGTATTGGTATCAGTATTTTACGATGTGAAGTGGAAATCTACTCCACTTAGGTTCCTTTACTTACCTTCTCCCCTCTGTAATTTAAACACCATGTCCTGAGTATCATATGGTGTTAAACTTTTTGTTTGTCATCAAATATGATTTGTAAAATTCATGATGATAGGATAGTGTATGGTATGTACACATATTTTTGTTCTTTTTGTTTGTTCTTCCTTCCTTCCTGATGTTCCAGGAGTCTCTCTTTTAGTTTCCTTTTCATTTGAAGACCTTCTGATAGCCAGTCTTCAGATTTCATCATAGAATGTTTTTATTTCCCCTTTATCCCTGAAGGATAGTTTTATTGGGTATAGAATTCCTGGGTGACGCTTCTTTTCTTAGTACTTGAAAATTCTTCTACCACTTCCTTCCAGCCTTCATGGTTTCTGATTAGGAGTCCACTGTTACTTGGCTTGGTTTTCCCCTATAGGTAATATATCATTTCTAGCTGGCTGCTTTTACATTTTTTCTTTGTCTTTAGTTTTTGGAAGTTTAATTATGATATATCTTGGTATGATTTCTTTCAGTTTATCTTGCTTGGTATTCGCTAAGCTTTTTTAATCTGTTGTGTTTTGTTTCACCACATATAGGGAGTTTTTAAACCATTATTTCTTTTTTTTCCATTTAAAATTATTTATTTTTAGAGGGGGAAAGTAATTAGGTTTACTTATTTATTTATTTTTAGAGGAGGCACTGGGGATTGAACCCAGGAGCTCCTGCATGCTAAGCTTGTGCTCTACCACTTGAGCTGTCCCCTCCCCCCAGCCATTATTTTTTTCAAGTACTCTAATTTCCACCTCTTTCTCCTCTTGTATCGGGACTACAGTGATACAAATGTTGGATCTTTTGTTAGGATTCAGTAATTCCCTTAGGCTCTTTTCCTCCCCTCTTCGCAGTCTCTTTTCTCTGTGTAGTTCAGATTGTGTAAATTCTTTTGATTTGTTCTCAAGTTCCTAATTCTGTCCTATCATTTTCACTCTACTATTGATCTCATCCAGCGAGGTTTTATTTCTGCAATTGCAATCTTGAGTTTTATGATTTGTTTGTTTCAAGAGAATTTGAAATGATTGTTGAAGCATTTTTACATTTGCTGTTTGAAATGCCTGTCATATAATTCCACTGAGTTAATCTTAGTTTTAGTGTTAGTTTGTTGTCTTTTCTGATTCACCTTTTGAATGTTTTGATTCTTTGTATGATGGATGGTTTTGATTGGATATTTTGTCTATTATATTAGGAGACTATGGGTCCTATTGATACCTTTGGTTTCAGCAGGTGATTACCCTATTTAGGTTTAGCACATGAGTCCTGGCATACCTTTGTGGGCTGCGGTTCCAATGACAGTTTAATTTTCAGGGCCTCTCCTGTGATTTTTGGTCTGCTTGGTTTATGTCGTGCTTCTGGAGCTCTTAATCTCTACTTACGTGCTGAAGAGCAGAAGGGATTTCCCCAGGCTCTGTGTCTCTTGGGGAGACATGGAAGTGTCATTCCATGTGCATGAGGAGGCTTTGTTGACTGGGCAGTGGTTGTGGCTGTACCCCCTCCATGTGTGCCCCCTGCTTCCCTGGCATGTCTTGGTTGGAGAGGGGACTCAGCACCCCTGTGGCCAAGAGGCTTTCTGTGGTCACATCCTTTTTGCTGCTGGCCCTGGCTGCTCTGGCATCTTGGGGTAGAGGAGGGGTGTTTCAGGCTGTGGTAGACACTGTTTCTTAAGCTGACTCCTTCTGCAGTGAGGTCGCACTTATTGGTGCTACCTGACTGCCCTCCTGCACATGAGATGAGGGGTTGTCTCAGGCTCACTGGTACATGGAGGCTTCT
Source organism: Camelus bactrianus (assembly GCF_048773025.1). Classification (NCBI taxonomy): domain Eukaryota; kingdom Metazoa; phylum Chordata; class Mammalia; order Artiodactyla; family Camelidae; genus Camelus; species Camelus bactrianus. The sequence continues at coordinate 29,566,646 of NC_133568.1, forward strand.
TGAGGCCTTTAACCTCTCGTGGTGGCGGGGACCCTAACTGGTGCTGCCTGGAGCCCTAGTGCCCCCTAGTGGGATAGGGGAGTCTCAGGCGCATGGGGACAGGCACTACTTCCTGTGGCCGCTTGTCAGGTGGTGGACTCTGTTCTGTCCAAGGGAGTGATGGCCTTCCTGGGCTGTCTTTTCTTGCTCGATTGGGAGTTAGGTGATGCCAGGATCCTTTCTTCCCGAAGGATTATTAGAAGTGTGTTTGGCAGATTTACTGCTGTCTCCGTGTTACTGATACCGAGCATGATTGTTTTGTGGGCAGAGAGAACATTTGTGTGATTTCAGTTTTTTCCAATTTGGTGCAGCTTGTTTTGTGGCTGAGGATATATGTTCTCTGTTAGTAAGAAGTCCCAGGGCTCTTGGAAAGAAAGAGTATTGTGCAGCTGTTGGGTGCGGTGTTCTGAAGTGCGAGGAGACCTGCCAGTTGACGGTGTTGAGTCCTCTGTCCTTGCTGGGTTGCTGCCTAGTAGTTGCATCAGCTTTGAGAGTGCTTAGTTGAAGTCTCTTATCTGTAATCATGGGTTTGTCTATTTCACCTTTTAGTTTCAACAATTTTTGCTTCACATATTTTGCACATCTGTTGTTTGGTGTGTTCACGTTTGGGATTGCTTTGTGCTCCTGATGGACTGACAGTTTTATCGTTATGTAATTTCCCTGTCTGTCTCTAGTAGTTTTTTGCTCGGAAGTTTCCTTTAATTGGGATTAATATGGCCACTCCTGCTTTCTTTTGATGAATGTTTCCCTGGCATATAATTTTCCATCCCTTTACTTTCAACCTACTCATATTTAGAGTGAGTTTCTTTTAGTCGGTGTATGGTTGGTTTATTTTTTATCTACTTTGCCAGTCTCTTTCTTAGGATTGATTTATTTAGAACATTTATATTCAGTGTAGTGATTGATACATTAGGGCTTATGTCTGCCATTTTACTTTTTGTTTTCTGGTTTGTTTGTTTTTTTTTTTCTGGTTTCTTTTCCCTGCCTTCTTGTGGGTTACTTGAACAGTTTTTAGAATTCCGTATTGATCTACCTATGGTGTTTTACAGTGATATCTTTGTATAAATATTATTTAGCAATAGTTCCATGTATTATATTGTACATACATAATTCATCACAGTATAGTTGTGTTGATAATTTTATCAGTTTGACTAAAGTATAGAATTCTTACCTCTTTCCATCCCATTATATTTTCCCTATGGGTAGTGTAATTGTAGGCATAGCACATTTTATTGTGTATCACATTATTGTGTTTTTTACAACTTGAAGATTTGTGGCAATCCTGCATTGTCAGATGATGTTTAGCATTTTTTAGCAATAAAATATTTCTCAAGGCATGTACATTTTTTCAGACATAATGCTTTTGCACACCTAATAGACTACAGTGTAGTGTAAACATAACTTTTATGTGCATCAGGACACCAAAAATTTGTGTGACTCTCTTTTTGCCATATTTGCTTTACTGTGGTGGTCTGGGGTCAAACCCACAATATCTCTGAGGTATGCCTGTGTCTTGTAAAATTATATGTAAATTTTACATATGTAAAAGTACTTAAATGTTCCCCATGTACACAGAATCGCACATCAGAAAGTGCCATAATTTTTGCTTTATCTCTCAAACATAGTCTAGAAAACTTGAGGAGGAGGAAGGCCTGTTATATCGACCTATACTTCTGCTATTTCTGTTGTTCTCTTCCCTGATGTTCAGAAATTCTTTTATTATTTCTGTTCTGTGTTAGAATTCCTTAGCTGTTTTTTGAGGGTAGGTCTAATGGAAACCAATCTCTTAGTTTTCCTTCATCCTTCATTCCTGAAGGATAATTTCACCAGATACACAATTTGGGGCTGATAGTTCTTTTCTTTTAGCACTTGGAAAATATGTGACTTCTGTTTGGCCTCCATGATTTCTGATAAGAAATCTGTCATTTGAATGATTTTGCCTTTGTCAGTAAGTTATCATTTCTCACTTCTTTCAAGGTTTGTCTTTAGTTTTCAGTAGTTTGATTATTATGGTCTTAGCAGAGATTTCTTTGAGTTTATACTGTTTCACTTGGTTTCTTGAATCTTTTATCAAATTACAAGTTTTCAGCTATTACATGTTTGGATGCTCTAGTGACCCCTTGTGAGCTCTATTCCTTATCTCATGTGGTTATGACTTCTCTTCATTTGTTTTAAGTCTGTGTTTTCTGTAATGATTGGGTTATTTTTGTTCTGTCTTCAGGTTCGTTGATTTTTCCTCTGTCTCCTCCATTCTGCTGCTCAGCCTGTCCATTCCATTTTAAATCTCTGCTGTTACACTTTCTAGTTTCAACATTTTCATTTGACTCTAATTCAGATTAGCTATTTCTTTGCTGAGTCAATTTTTTTGGTATGATTCAAGCATGTTTATAATTGCTTATTGAAACATTTTTATGATGAATGTTTTGAAACTCTTACCAGATAATTTCAGCATCTGTGTCATTTTGATATTAGCATCTCTAGATTCTCTTTTCTCATTTAAGTTGAGATGTTTCTGGGTTTTGGTGTAGCGAATGATTTTTTGATAGTATCCTGGACGTTTTGGTATTATTCTGTGGGGCTCTGGACCTTAGTTAAGTCTTGCATTTTATCAGTCTCTTTTAAAAAGAGACTCATGCTGAGAACAGAATAAAATATTAATATGTTTCTTGGTAGAGGCAACACAGTATTTTTTAGTGTTGGTTTTCTCATTCTGAGTGTCTCTACACAATTTTCCCTGAGTCTTAAAAATTTTACAATTATGATGATCCTAAAAGTATTTTATGAGTTTTAAAGATAAAACTTTTCCTTTGCTGTGATGGTTTGCGATTGGAAAGCTTTTTTAAAGTACAGAATGATTCTTAAGAGCATTTTTCAGAGTGATTCCTTGGAATCAGAAACATATTCTTAAGATTTGTAGACTTTCCTTTGAAAGGATTCTGTAGTGTCACTCGAGTCTACAGGGTTCTTCACACCTCCCCGAACAGGAAGGGCCACTTACTTCTCTGCGGCTGTCTGCATTGGTGTGCAGGTGGGGCTGGTGACTGGGAGCAGCGCGTTGGGGCACCTGGAGTCTGTGTCCTGGCTGCCTGGCCTGCTCGTCTCTAAATTTCCGGGCGGTGCTCTCATGGTGTTCAGTATTGTACCACTAACTCTCACTCAGGCATTTGTCTCAGTTTATGTGTAGCGTTAGTGTAATTTCTTATGTTGAGAAGTTGATATTCAGGTTTCTTATAAAACATAAGAGGAGTCAGTAGCTTGGAGCTTACTGTGTTCCCGGTCCACAGTGGCGGCACCGCTCAGCCTGAGGGACTGACTGATCTTTGTCCTTATTGCTTGCTTTTGCCACTAAGGTGAAGACACGCTTCTCAGGCACTGTTCCTTTAATTTTTTTTTTAAACTATTCCATTGTTTATCTCCTCTACTGCTGCAGGAGGGAAGGGGTTACGATTTCTCAGTAGTTCAGACAGGTCTCCTGCTTATTAATGACTCATCAGTGACACAGTTGAACTTGGAAGCTGTATTTGATGAAGGAAATACACAATTTCTTTATAGCATTTTGTTGCTTTGTTTTTCTATTTTATTAACATACAAGCAAAGAGGGAGCATTTATTTTTCCTAAAGAAGGTTTAAGCATTTTCGCCCTTTAGTATCATCAAAATGGAAACAATAAGGCTGTTAGGTGCTTAACTTAAAAACGTGAGTTTAAGATAGTTACTGTATTGACTACTTTCACTTAGATACGTGTGAATTACGCACCTTCCAGTACTTCAGCGTCTTGTTGAAAGTTCCTCATTTGTTTTAAACCTTCGGCAGCAGCTGAGGTGGTTGTGTGCAGTTCTTAGCTCCGCAGTCCTCTTGGGTTCAGTATCATCCATTCTGTCGTCTTTGTTCACATTGTTTTTACTCATTTTAAAAATATGTTTCCAGAATTATACTTAATTGCTGGAAACGTTGATTTTTCTTGAGTGACAAACCAATTAAATGTGTATGACACCAGGCAACAAAGACACTTAAGATTCCCTGCTTACCCTGTCTGAAAAAATCCATTATTCATCATCTCATTGTTTTTAAATACTGAGATAAATTTTTCAGTACAATAGGAAAATTGCCTTGGAAGTGGAGTGAGTTGCTTGCCGGTTCAAAGGCTCCGTTCATGAAGGCGAGTTTACCAAGCTCGGTGCCGCCTGTGTTCATCGTCTCTCAGACTCACTGTCCTGCTTTTCCAGCACTAAACTCCGTATGATTGTGACTTGTGCTAAAATGCAACACAGTTGCTGAAAACTTAATGGAAAAGACTAAAAATCTCATTTTGTTGTACAGTATTGTAATATTTTTAAGTAGTGTTTTGAATTTTAATTGCATTTTGTATAAATAGTCATTTCTAGTTGACTGTTTTAAAAGACAGAAGTAAGAAAAAGGAAGTTTTGAGAGGAAAAACATTAATTCTGTTTTAGATCATGTAAATTTTTGCCTGAACCATCTAAAATGATTAGTCCCTTGGCTGTAGGGTGTTGTATGGTGGTATCGACAGTGGTTGGAGTGGTTTGTAGAGGATTAAATGGAGAGCTTAAAACGGGTGTGCTTTTGCTTAGTGGAGGAAGGTGTTCCAGAGAGGGGCAAACACAGTGACTGCTGCTTCTCTTAACATTTGCTTTCAGCTAGAGTTCTTCACTTTCTTACTTTTGGTGACTATACAGTATTCCATCATATGCTAAGCAACACTCATCATTGCTATTGAGGGTTTTCCATGCTTTTTGGGTGACCAGCGCAGCACTGTGATGGTCATCCACAGAGCTGTATCTTGTATACAGGTAAGTAGGACCTGTGGTTAAAGTTTAATTACATTACAAAAAAAAAGAGCTTTTGATGAATCATCCCAAATTGTTCTCCAAAAAAGTTGCCACATTCTTACCAGCAATTAACAGTGCCTGGTTATTGGAGACTGTTGACCATGCCAAATGTTAAATTTTTTTTTCAGTTGTTTTAATTTGCATGCTTTGAAAACAAAAATTGTCCCCAGGTTTACAGCCTTCCATTGACATCCCCTTCCACTTAGCATTCAAGTCATACTCTTTGTCTTGGTCGGGCTTTCTCTGCCCCTGGAGCCCTCCAGGCTCGGCAGCCCTGACTGGGCCTTCCTAGACCTTCATTCAGGTGTCGGCTTCTTGAGACTCGGCTTCCTTGGTGGTCAAAGGAAGCCCCCACCTGCCACTTCTCCTCTTCTGCTTCCTTTATCGTCTTCCGAGCACGTCTCCCTTTGAAAATAGCCTGTTCACTTCTTGTTTTTGTCCTGTAGGTACTTAAGCTGCACGTGAGTAGGGGCTTGTGTTCCTCTTTGCTGCTGTCCCTGCAGGGCTTGGGACAGTGCTGGCACACAGTAGGCACTCAGATGTTTATTGAAATCCTAACATGGTTGAACATAATTTTGTTAAGTATAGCTGTATTTCTTCCTTAGTGAATTGTCTTTGTTCATCTATCATTTGAGGTGTTTGCTTCTTTATGGATTTTTATTGATTTGTGAGAACGCTTATGAAGAATCGTTTTTCTGTCATGTGCTGCAAATATTTCCCCCAGTTTCTCATTTGCTTTGAAATTTTCTTCTTTGATGATGCAGAATACAGGCCTCCGGAGGGCCAGGCCATAGTAAGGACTCAGTAGACTTCAGCCACCCATTTTCCAGGGCTTCTCAGTCTAAGAAGCCTTCAGGGTTCTTTTTCTTTCTGGTTTGTTGTCTGCTTGACAGACCTGTTCCCAGAAGCACGGCTCTCTTGAGTGAACTTGCCCTACGTGTAAGGATCTGGCTTCTCCAGGGTACCTGTATCTAGTGCAGCGTGTTGACTGAGGAGGGGCCTCCGTGGTGAGTACCAGTAAAGCCTGGCACGGCGGGGATGTGGGTCGAGATGAGGGAGTATCCATGTCCGGGGTGACTTGGCTGCTGGGGAGCAGGGTATCATCAACAATACTTGGAGAATTTTTTTCTTTTAAAAGCATTATGGTAAAATATACATAAGAGTTACCATCTTAGCCATTTTTTTTAAATTTCTTTTTCATGGGGGGCCGGGTAATTTCAGGTTTATTTGTTTTTTTATTTTTTTACACAGAGGTACTGGGACTTGAACCCAGCACCTGTGAGTGCCATGCACTTCAGCACCGAGCTGTACCCTCCCCCCTCCATCTCGGCCATTTTTAAGTGTACAATACAAGGGCATTATGTACACTAACATTGTTGTGCAACCGTCACCACCAGTCACCCACACAACTCACCACCTTTCCAAACTGAAACTCTGTGTCCATTAAACACTAACTCCCACCCTCCCCATTCCCTGGTAACCTCTGTCTGCCTTCTGTCTATGAATTTGACTGCTCCAGGGACCTCATCCAAGTGGAATCATTCAAAATTTGTCTTCTATGCCTGGCTTATTTCACTGAGCATAATGTCTTCGAGGCTTGTGTCAGAATTTCCTTCGTTTTTAAAGCCGAGTAATATCCCATCATATGTATGTTTCACCTTTGTGGACATTTGAGCTTCTTTTCTTGTAGTAACATTTTCTGTTAATTGTCTAGGAATTAAGTGAATGCGTGTGAATAGAGTAGATTAGTGCCTGACCGTCTGAGCTTTCGGTGACTGTCCAATGCTGGGTCCGTCTCCTCAGCAGCAACCCTTCAGCACTGAATTATTGATAAGCAGGGAGTGGGAGGGAGAGGGTGGTGGCTCACATGTTAACTCCGTTTGCTTTGTTCAGTCTTCTGCTTTCAGCACAGCCTCCCTTCCCCAGAGGATGAGCTTCCAAGGTCTTGGCGGGGAGCGGTGTGTTTTTTTCGTAGCTTTCAGTCCATTCCTGTTTCAGCACCCCTTCAGAGCCCTCACAGGTGCCTGGAGCTGCCGGTCCCCAGCCCTCCCGGGCCCTGAGGCTCCGTCCCTGGTCCCTCATTCCCTCACTGCCGGCTCCAGACCCCATTTTCCTGGCTCTGCCTGCTTCCCAGCAGGTGGACAGCAGTCCTGCTGGGCTAGGGTGGGGCGTCCCCAGGAAGAGGGGGCTGGAGAGGGGGCTGGCGACACATTCCCTTCCCTGCAAACTGTGGGCTGGCGAGGCAGGGTGACACATTCCTTTCCCTGCAAACCGTGGTACCAAACCCAGGTCCGGCTGCTCCCCGCTTGAAGATCAGTGCCCGCAGGGCAGTTGTTGGTAGGAAGGGAAGTTGCCTTTGTTCAGAAAGCTGGCGGTCTGGGGAGAAGGTGGACTCGTGTCCTCCAAAGCCAGCTCCCGGGATTCTGCTTGGCCATGAAGGTCTTACAGGAAAAGGGAAGTAATCTCAGCTCATCACTGAGGCAGAGGCCCAGGCTCGCTGCCGTCTCCCCTGTGCGTGGGCTCGTCAGCTCCTCGTCGTCTGTCTCTAGATGCTGTCTTGTTCATACAGTTTGCTCCGAGGCTACTGAAGGGGAGGCTAGGGAAGAGACGCGGTCATCTGTTAGTTACTTCTTCTCCACGTCTACCTCTGCTCTATGGAAAGAACCAGCAGGTTAGGCGAGGTATCATGTGATCAAAAGACCTGACAAGTGTGCCTGGACGGGAGATGATAGGGCTTGGGGCGCCGGTTTAAGGTTGGTTACAGCATAGCCGTGCTGAAGTGACAAGAAAAGGGACTTCTCAGGGCGGTTTCCCGCAAAGAGCTGCTTGCAGATTCACACCCCCACCCCCGCCATCAGCTATCAGTCCATTTCTGTGGGGTGAGGTGATGAGGGTCCGTCTTCCTGCTTCGTGCTGAGAGAGGGGATCGAGGTCTTAGGGTGAAAGCAGCTCTCTGCTGACAGTTTGGGTTGCCCGCTTCCATATACGGACAGAGCCAGCTCCAGGTGCTTTGACGTCCATAAAGATAAAGATCTGAGCAGTAGTGCAAACCCTGTTCTCTTGAGCCAGTTCCTGGGCTCGTGCTGGCCAGTCAGTCCCGCCCAAGATGGAGCAGCCGATGTCACGGCTGCAGTCTGGTTGTCATGCAGGTAGCTTTTCCCTCTGCTGGCAGTTACAGTGTCTGGAAAACGACTCAGGAGTGTGTGTCGACACTGAGCCTGACTCTGTTGTCCTAGTCATTAGCTGCTTGCGCCTGCTCTTTTGTGACTCTGGGGCCTGGGAGACTTCAGCTTTTCTACAGACAAGAGGCAGAGGACGTAGAAGGCCTTTGTGCTGGGGGGTGTCCCCTCAGGGCTCTGCTTCGTTCTAGCTTCTCCAGCGCCTGTCCTAAACGAAAGCCTTCATGTAGACTGAAGACCGCTTGGCCGGCCTCAGCATTCTGTTCTTACCTTTATCCAGGTACCAACTGGAAGATGAGTCTGCCCATTTGGATGAAATGCCATTAATGATGTCTGAAGAAGGCTTTGAGAATGACGAAAGTGATTACCACACGTTACCGCGAGCCAGGGTCACACAGCGAAAAAGAGGGCTGGAGTGGTTTGTCTGCGGAGGATGGAAGTTCCTCTGCACCAGGTTTGTTATCTGTTGCTGCCTAATTTCCTACGTTGTGAGGTTATTAGTTACTTATAAGCTTCACTTCTAAACACATTTATTTCTACTCAAACTAAGGAAGCTACTCTCTAAATAACATGAAGAATATTTGTATCATTAGTTAAAACCAAACAGCGCTCATCTGAAAGAGACAGGAAACTAAATTCAGTTTTTTGTGAGATGCTTTAATGTTTAAAAGATGGGAAAGGTTAGTGATACTGTAATTAATGCATGGTAGAATTAATTCTGGTCACTGTGTTGACATTGATAAACTGTGTTCTTTTCTTTTCCACCTGTAATTATATAGTGGTCACTTGGTATCTGGGGGGTTGGTTCTGGGACCCCTGCAGGTACCAAATGTGGATGCTCAAGCCCGTGTGTAAAATGGCCTTGTATTTGCACGTTGCCTGCACACATCCTCCTGTTTACTTTAGATCGTCTCTAGATTACTTACAATATCTAATACAGTGTAAATGCTGTGTAAATAGTTGCCGGTATGTGGCAAATTCAATTTTGCTTTTTTGGAACTTTCTGGAATTTTTTTCTGAATATTTTTGACCCATGGTTAGTTGAATCTGCAGATGCAGAACCAGATATGGAGAGCTGGCTCCTCTCTTCCAGAAAGGTAGATGTGGACCTATAAAATGCAGTGTAATAACACTGCAGCTGTGAGTGCTGTTTGACTTTGATTCTTCAAGTGGAATAACATTCTACTGTTAATTTAACCAGAAAGCCACGAAGATAAGAATCTCTCATCCTTTATGCACGTTCACTGGTGGTTGAGATAGATTAATGCTGTGTGTTCACGTTTGGCTTTGGAGCCTGGGACACTTTGCCACTGGCGTCCTGCCAGCCCGGGGACAGGCAGGCGACGCTACAGCTGACCAGTGCTGTCACGAGCGGCCTGTGTCCAGCAAGTTACAGCTTCTACAGTCTTCCTGCGTTCAGGGTTTATAGTCAGTTCCTTCATTTGCAGAAGTATGTTCTTACAACTGATTTGAATTCTGGGTCAGCTTGTGGGGTGGTATTCAGATGCGGACTCCCAGGGACTCCGAGGAACCCCTCAGTGGTTGGAGGCATAGAGTCTCAAGGCAGGTCTACGTGGGTTCACCAGCCCCTTTCAGCTTGCGGTCAGAGTTGCCTCTGCTTCGTCTTTCGTATCTGGTGTAAGCTTTCACATGAAGAGGGGATTTCATGGCTAAACAATGTTTTAGAAATTGCTGACTTGTGATACTAATAGTGTGTCAGTGGCTTTAAAAGTTTTTTTCTAGGTTAAATAGCCAATATTCCTGAAGTGTTCCTTGTGGGTACACACTTAATTCTGGAGGTAATTTCTTTAACAGGTATTGGATTACACAGATTTTCTTTGTTTTTGGTTTTCTTGTTTCAGTTGTGATGCTTTGTGCTTTTCAAGGGATTTATCTGTTTTCAAGTTTATATTTAAATCTCCATGGTCTCGCTAGTGTGTGAGGCTCTGCAGGGGCGGCGTCTTCCAAACCCCTGATGCTGACGATGTGTCCCTCTCCCTTTTTTCACTTATCTTGATAGGAGATTATTATCTTATTATTACCAGTTTTATTCTTTTCAGAGAGCCAAACTTCTGGTGTTTTCTTCTCTTTTGAAATTTTAAACTTTTACCTTGAAATAAGTTCAAACTTGAAATAAATTCACTTTTATTTTGAAATAAATTCAACCTTACAGAAAAGTGTAGAATGGTGCAGAGAATTCCTGTCTGTCCCTCCTACAGATTCACCAATTTTTAATGTTTTTGATTTATTTTATCATTCTGTTTATATCTCACTGTGATTTTCTGAGTCATTTCAGACTAGGTTGCTTTACATCTTAATACTTCCTTGTGTATTTCTTAGGAAGAAGTTGTTTTCTTACATAACCATCGTACAGTTACCAAACTCAGGAAATTTAACATCGTTACATTCTTTACACCTACTTTAAGTCCATATTCAGTCTTGTCCCTTGTCCCAGTAATGCCCATGGTAGCACACATTTTCTCTGCTACTGGATGTGGCCTTGAGGTGACACCCCTGTTAGTCTCCTTTAATCTGGAGTTGTTCTTAGTGTTTGTCATTGACATTTTTGAGGGCTACAGAGGGAGTATTCATGGACTGTTTCAGATTTTGGTTTGTCTGATCTTTTCTCACTGTTAGATTCAGGTTAACATCCTGTAAACATGCTGTGAACAATCATGTACAAGTTTGTGTGTGTGGACATGCATTTTCACTTCCCTGGGATAAATAAATGCCAAGGAGTACGATTGCTGGATTAGATGTTAGATGTATGTTTGTTTCTTAGCAAACTGCTGCCCACGGTGGCTGTGCCATTTTACATTCCCACCGGCTGCTTGCGAGAAACCCAGCATCTCTTCATCTTTGCCATCATTTGTTGTTGTCACTGTTTTTTTTTTAGCTGTTACGATATGTGTGTAGTGATGGCTCATTGCGGTCTTCTGCATTTTCCAAATGACTAGTGAGGTTGTACATCGTGTTTGCCATTTGTGTATCTTCGTAAATGTCACTTCTTGTCTATTCCAGTTTCTAATTAGATCGTTTTTTTTTTTTTATGTTGAATTTTGAGAGTTCCTTTTTCTTTTTTTGTTTGTGTATATTGTGCTTTTGGTGGCATGTCTAAACTTTTCACTAAGCACTGTGTCTTGGCAGTTTTTTCCTAAAAGTTTTATAGTTCTGCATTTTGTTGTTGTTAATTTTCTTATAAGGTAGGAGGTTTAGTTTGGGGTTCATTTCTGGCTCCAGCACTGCTGGTTGGAGAGACCCTCTTCCTTGCTGATTCTGTTAGCGCCTGTGGCGGCAGGCAGTCGGCTGCGCACGAGTGGGGCTCTCTGGGCCCTCTCCAGGGTCGCTGCTGCACTTGGTTGTCTGTGCGTCTGCCCTGCTAGTGCCGCTCCGTCTGCAGCACGTCCCTTTGTTAAGTCTGAAAATTGGGAAGACTGATCCCTCCTATTTTATTTTTCTCTTTCACGATTTTCTTAGCTTCAGTTCCACTGCCTTTCTGTAGAAGTTTTGGAGTAATCTTGGCCATACTTACAAAAACCTTTCTGGGATTTTGGTAGGAATTGTGTTTAACTTGTATATGCTAATTGCGAGAGATTGACATCTTTACTGCTTTGAATCTTTTAGATCATGAACATGCTATGTCTCACCATTTCTTTAGATACTTTGATCTTTTTTAATCAGCATTTTGTAGTTTTCAGCACGTAAGTCCTGTATCTATTGAATTTGCTCCTAAGTATTTTTTTCTTTCTTTTTTTTTTCCGGTGATTATAATTGGTATGGTATTTTAAATTTTGGTTCCCACGTGTTCATTGCTAGTGTATGGATCTATAGTTGATTTTCGTATATTTTTTATCCTACAACCTTGCCGAACTCACTTGTTAGTGCTAAGAGTGTTTTTGTAGATTTCTTGGCGTTCCCTGTATAGATAGCCATGTCATTTCCAAATAGGGATAGTTCTGTTTCTTCCTTTACAATCCGTTTGTCTTTTCTTTTCTTTTTCTTTTTTTTGCCTTAGGGGAATGGTTGGAGTACACACCACTACACTACTTAGGGGAGGTGGTGGTGAGAGTGCACACCCTCCTTGCCTGGTTCCCAGTCTAGGGAGAGAGCTTTCAGTATTTCACCAGTAAGTGTGATGTGAACTGTAGGTTCTTTTTTTTAACTGATTGCTTCATTAAAACTATTCAGTTTTCTTTTTAAAAATCTACCTGTAGTGGATCTAATACAAACAGTTCTGTCAGATCCACCTGGAGAGTAAGCTTGAGAGCCGTTATTGTTGTGACAGTGGAGGCCACTGGGAAGGATGGCGTCCCTAAAAATGTCATTGGATGTGTGGTTTGGGTCTGTGGAGAGTGAAGGGAGGGGCGTCTGGGGAAAGGGCAGTTTGGAAAGGAAGACTAGTGATCCGGCTTCTCAGGTGGCAGAAGAAACAGGGAGGAAGGGTGAGGTAGTGAAGACGACTTTCATCCTTAACCGGGAACATGGGTTCCTGTAAGTGAGGAGGTGTCCAGGGTGTAGATGAGGGCTGAAAAAATTAGAGAATTGGTCATGCTTAGGTGGAGATCATCCATAATCAACAAAGGGAAGAATCAATAATCATGCATTTGTATTGAGCCTGGCATAATGTTATTACTGTTTGTCCATCAGGGAAAGACCTGAGCAGTTACAAAAGCGGCTGTGGGGGGGTGGGGGTGGTCGCTGCGGTGGGATGGTGGCCGGTGTGTGGCTGAGGACGCAGGTGCAGCAGAGGAGCTCGGGTGGTGCCGCGGTTACGGTGTGATGGCTGTGGTATGCAGGTCAGAGGTGCGTGTTCCTGAGTAGGGGTGGAGGGGGGGTGCTCTTTGAGATGAACTGTCTCAACACTGTTACAGCCAAGGACTGCAGAGCCCCTCTCGTGGTAGTGGAGGGCCTGCGCCTGAGTCGGGCTTGACAAGCCAGGGCCCTCGCTCTTTGCTCCCTGGGCTGGGAGTGATGCTAGGACAGGAGGTGTGCCCCGACGGGATGGGGCCTGGCTCCCGGCTGTGTGAACGCCTGTGCTCACCATCCTGAAGGGAACCACCTGCAGGTCACTGGGACGAGAAGGCCCAGGATCTGTATCTGACGGGTGAAGAGAATTCCTGGATAACAGAAAGTCGCTGAGAACCCTGAGGAGGTGACTACTGCTGGGCACGGAGCGGTGAGGACGTGGACGGTCTCATGTCAGTGTGTGGGCTTCCCGGGGGCCTAGTGTGCTTGGAAGTGGCACTTCCCTGTAACAGTCAGATACTGCCGAGGAGCGTGGACGTTGAATGCTGAGTACTTCTTTGAATTAATTACTTTTGATCTTTTACAGGATTTTGTTTCTACCAAATGCAACATAGCCAAATTTCGGATTTTGTTTGTAATATTCCTTTTCTTAAGGAAAATATCAAGAACATATTTGAAAATGTAGATGTTGGCAGCAAAAGCTCCCATGTTTTGGGAACATTAAAACCACTCAGTAATATACTAGACACATGCATGAAGTCTTCGGCTCAGTGAGCTGTGACCCTTTGGAGCAGCTCACTGGCCTGTCGTGATGGGCTTCTCCCCATTGGCGTGGCGCTCGCCAGTGGACGTCTCCTTTTCCGCGGCTCAAGGTGCTGCCACGCTCCTCTCTTGTGCACTGGGCACCTGCTCTGCCAAGAAACTCTCATGGAAATTAAAAACTTCCCCTTACAGAACAAACAGTACATTTAGCAACTTAGATTGGTCTTCTTTTCTTTATTTCTTATAAATTTCCAGTTTTGAATATTTGCCAACCTATTTTCTGGATACCAGCTATTATAAAATTGTGTTACTAAGATTGTTAGATGATGGATCGAAGAGTAGAAGAGATATAAAATTGGTTTAATTGCAGGAGGAGAATGTTAGTGAATGTTGTGGTAAAGGTAGATAGCAAATAATATTAATGAGTTGTAAATATTTCAGTGTGTTTCTATTTATAGATTCTGTGAAAAGTAAGGCTTATTTTAAAATTATTCTTAATTTCAGGGGTTGAGTAGGCTATAATTTCTTCACGGCTGAAGAACTGCTTTCTTGTTTTTATCATATGGCAAAAATTCCAACTCTGATACGTTGAAAATACTTTCCTGTCACCTGTCTTCTAAAACTGTAGATGTCCTTCATGTGACTTACTGTGACGTGTACTGATAGGGAGTTCTCTCAGGGGGCGGAGCGGTTATGCCTTTCTTGCGAGATTTACATTTCACTCGCTGTCAGAAATCACTCTGTCCTTTCCCAAGTGGAGCCCCCGAATGGCATTTCCATGTGAAGGGCGGGGAGTATCAGGTGCTGGGATTACCCCGGTTCTGAAGGGCCTCTGCACTTGCAGTTACCCGCTGCACACTTGGCGTGCAGAAGCGTGGGCAAACGCTCGTCTTATGAGGGGACATCAGTGCTGTGTTGTTCTTGGCTTGGTGACCAAAGGTGCCTGTTGGATATGATCATTTTTGTTTTTGGAAGGGTGCTGTCTAGATTTTGGGAGTTATTGTGGCAACTTAAAATTTTAGAAGACCGGATCTTGGCATGTAAAGATGCTTTATTTAATTTTAGAGTGCTACTTTGATTATGGATGCATTCGTGAAAAGCTACCAATCCTAAAATGTTTTAAGAGAAAAGTGTATTTTATGCACTATTGGATTTAGTTTCAGTTTGACTTGACATTGTAAGGTGGTTTATATACTGATTCTGAATAATCAGTGCTGTGGAAAATGTTCAGTGTGCATAGAAACGTCCTTAGGTAAAGCTCCGGGTTCCTCTCCTCCAGGGCCTTCTCTGGTTCTCCCTCTCACTCACTGGTGTTTGCCAGCATGTTTTACTCGTATTACTTTGCCCTCAACAATCGCCTATACTTTGGTTCTCCTCCTTAGCTCTGCAGTTCAGTCAGGCTTACACGTACGGCTTTTTTGGTTACAAGTATCTTCTTTATTTTGGGGTTTTTGTCCTTTGCTCTTAGCCCTAAAGTCACTTGCCTTCTCTTTCTGGTAGTTAGTTTCTGTCTGCATAATCCAGTGGCAGTTCTGGTGGAGCCCCAGGCTTTTAAAACTTCAAGCCTCTGTATTCATTTAGTTTTGCGAAGTAGTGTGTGATTTGATGGTGGCTCCCTAACTACTATGTGGTTCTGTCTTTACATGAGGAAATAGTAAGAAGACTTTGATTTGTTTGTAGTTATTAGTAGCAAAGTGTTGCAAATAATTCAGTTACACCTTGGAAGCCTGGCGTTGTTGCGGGGAGAGCACCAGAGGGAGGCGGGGCTCGGGCTCGGGCTCTGGTCTCAGCTCTGCTGAGTTGTTTCACTTGGGGAATCACTCAGCTCTCTGGCCTCTGGTCTTCTCTCACGTGAGACGTGGGAGCTTGGCATCTGTGGCGTGGGGTTGCAGGTGTCCAAGACCGGGAGTGCCTGGTGTGGCAGGGTGGAGATGGGCCCTTCAGAGCTGCTGCTGAGAGCGCTGGGGGAAGGGCCCTCGTGGACGCTGGGCTGTTTGGGGCTGTGACTCTGGTAGAGGCAGACGTTGAGCAGTATGGTTTTGCATCCGCGGGTTAAGGTGGGTTGGGCTGGAGGGAAGCATCCTTGTAAGGGGGTTCAGGTCCTACTGTAAAAGTGTAAAAGCAACAGGAAAGTGAGAAATAGTACTCTGAAGCTTATTATCTTGTATTTGAAGACTCAATTTTGTTTCATTTGAGCAGAAACAAGGTCAGATATTACCAACATTTACCGAGGTCAACTTGACCAGCCCCCTTCCCCCACACCAAAGCCTAGTAAGGGTGGGAATACTTATTTTGACAGTCTTAAATCATTTGATAGTACTGTGGTTCACAACTGTTGGAAATTTATAAGTATACTTTATGTGTGGAGATGCTGTTCGTTTTGATTTATTTTTTTAACAATGAGGGCAAGCGGTGATGAGAAATTTCTGTTCTTACAGAGTTGGGTCTTATCTGCTCTGGTCGAAGCAGGAGGCAGAGTTTGGGGAAGTTGCAGAGCTGACCTGCGCCGCATTCATGTGGCTTTCCTCAGCCCCACGTGGGTTGGATAGGGCCGCAAGGGAGCAATGCTTGAGGCTCCTTCAGGCGACAAGGCGTATGCCCACTGGGAGGACTGGGAGCTTCCAGAGGGCAGACCCCCTCCTTCCAGACTGAGGATCTTTTGAGCACAGCCAAGAGTTAGGTGGATATTCAGTAGGGTGATGCAGACTTCAGTTTAAACACATGCATCCCTCGTACAGGATGCTACTGGGAGTGACTTATAAAGTAACAGGTCTGAGTGTAAGGTGATTTCTAAAGAATCATGTCAGAATGACTGGAGTAAAGAGAAGACATGCAGTGATAATACGATGTAAGTCCTGATATGTCAACTCATTTTGTAATCATACGTTCTAAGACTGTCCTTGTCATGCAGAACTTCATGTTAACTTTTGAGCTTACTTGTCACAAAGTTAGGAGTGTCTGCCTTATCCTTCTGGTTTGCTGTTCTAGCCTTGACTACGTCTAGAAGGTAATGTTTAACAACTTCTCTTCCCTTGATAAACCATTCTGAGCCTCTGCATTTTAGAAATTTTAATTAAACTGAATTATTAATACTGAAGTTTAAATTCATGATTACTTTAAGCTTAATAGAGGTAAATTTAATGTCTTTTCATCATTTTCTGAAGTATTTTGAGGCAAGTTATCCTCCTAGAAACTTTATCCTCTCTGCTCAAAAGTAGTGGTTTGTAAGTCCAGGAAGGGGAAGAGTTTGTGCTCCTGGAACCTGGCACTATTGGAACAAGGGTAGATTTATAATTAAAATGTTTATTGCATAGATGAAGATAGCTGTATGAAAATGCAATCAAGCTTTTATTACCATTAGAATATTCCATTAAACATTAGGATCCTTTCTAAATATTGAATGGAGCTTAAGTCTTCATTTTATATTAACGCTACTAGAAGTCATCTTTTAAGGAAGGAAAAAAGTGACTACCTGAGAGAAGAGAGGGTCGCATCCTAATTAATTGACATCTGAGAGCCTTTGTCATCAGATCACTGAGTGTGTATTGAGAATTGCCAATAACATATATGTGGCGATTCTTCCCTCAGAATGTAAAGCTTTGACTGCTGCAGAATGCTAAAGGTTTGGTTTTGCCAAGCAGAGGGTCTCACCAGGGAAGGTAATTTCCTTGAGGTTCTAGAAGTCACTGTACGCTCACTCAAGCCTTCCAGTGTTTCTATGTCAAACTTAGGTTAGTACAGCCGACCTGTTTTAAGAAAACTCCTGGAGATGAGCGGTAGATGTGCTGTTGGAGTCTGGTAAACGCAGAAACGATCACTGTGGGCTCTAGATATGCAGAATTGATTAAAACCTTTTAAAAAAGCACAATGTGTATTTTTTGTTTCATGCAGTTGCTGTGATTGGCTGATAAATATTTGTCAAAGAAAGAGAGAACTGAAAGCTCGCACAGTGTGGCTTGGATATCCGGAAAAGTGTGAAGAAAAACATCCCAGAAATTCTATAAAAAATCAAAAATACAGTGTATTTACCTTTATACCTGGGGTAAGACCACCAAGTTCTTAAAAACGAGTTACCGATCAGAGATTGCCGATTCCTCTGCTTTCGTTTTCCTCTTGCTCATTCTGTCGTAGCCAAACCAGGTCCTTTTGCTTCTGAACCATGGTGTTTCGTGTAATTGTTAAATATACATTTTAATAGCCACATCATAGAATTCAGCTTAGGAAAATTTACAGTTAGATTATTGCCTTCAATTCCAGGTAAACATCACATTTATATTGTAGAAATAACCAAGTAAAACTAAATCAAATGAACAGAAAATAAGTCATAAATGTTGTTTGCCTGGGAATCTGTTTGGAGGGAAAAGTGGAATGCGTATGATGGTTGAAGCCTGTCCAGCCTTTCACCGTGAAAGTGGCTTTACACAAGTGTGAGTCAGCAGCAGTGCCTACAGGCAGTCACAGACGTCTCTTCTCCTCAGCATCGTACGTTCCAGCCCTTGCTGTGCTGTTACAGCAGAAGTTGTCTTTGATTAGGTATTATGCTGAATTTAAATTCTCAAGTTTAAGTATTTTGATTTTTTTTGTTCCAATGATATTTCTGGCTTAAATGATAAAACAGATTATGTGTGTTTAGAGTAGTTGAATAATTTTTGCTTGTTGTGCATCATTGCCCATTTTAGTAGATATATTTATTTTTCTGAAGGCAAAAGAAAGCTGGTACTGATTGTATTTCCATATCTAAGTTTTTGACACGTCCTAGGGATTAGCTGTTCTGCTGTTTTGCAGAAAGATCACTTGATTACGTGAAATGGGGGCTGCTTTGTCTTTGCTGTGTTTATTTTAATAATTATGCTGACTTTATGTTGGGCATTGATTACCCCTCACCGCCTGCCCCACACATCCAGTATCGGCAGATGCTTGGTATCTAGCCTGCGCCTTTATTAGAACACACAACGTGGCTCCATAACTGAAAGACTGACCTTCTGTCAGGACAGGCAGGTGTAAACTGTCCATCAGACGGGTGAACATTCTTACCTTTATTGAGTGAAGCTACCGTTTTCTCGTTAGGTTTAAATTATTAAATACTCACAGATTGGCTATGTGCTGTACATTTTCCTAAAGGCCACAGAGTTCACTCAGCAGACGGCAGTCTTGATTGCGGTGGTCTAAAAGTGGGCAGTGCAGCTGAGTTTTGATCCGAGTTAGTTCACACAGCCTGCCAGGATGGCTGTCCTGAAGAGACCTGTTGGTGTGTCTGTACAACTGTTACCGTAGGAATGACTTTTTTCTTAGATTGTCTCTTAAATTAGTCTTTTCATCTAAAACGTAGTATTTTAGAAACATTTGGTAATTGCACAGTAGGAATCTATGCCATTTTTAGCACGAATGGCAATTTCTGAATTGCTAATAGATATAATTTATGCTAACTGAGATTTTAAAGAAATCACTGAGGAAAAAGAGAACCTTCTTTCCTGCTGAGATTAATTTATGAAATGATTCAAAACAGTTTTAGACAGCAATTGAATGTGATTATGAATATAAATGTATTATCAATGTAACTGATTTTTCAGTTGCACACATGACTTTGTGATGATGCAGATAACTTCATTATATACAAACTACAGTTCCAGACCCTCTAAGTCAACAATAAGTACTTAACCCATTGCTCTGCTCTTGTTAAAGTTTCCATGCTTCCAAGTTGCATTAAAAATGGCATCCCAGGAGATTTTGATTTGCAATTTGCAAGTTTGTAAATTTATTGTAATTACAGTATGCTATTTGAGTTATTCTCATCTATAAACATGAGTTTTGTTCCATTTTGATTTTCAACTTAAATCTAATTTGAGGCATTTGTGAATAGAAGTCTATTAATATACTAGATCTTGGGTTTTCTTTCTTAATGATAATTCTATTTGAATTAAGAAACAAAACCAAAAAGTTACTGGATTTGCATTTCTAGAAGATTTTATTGAATGACTATTTTTATTTATGTTATATTTGAAAATACTGAAGATCCATTACCAAGAGATTCTAAAGAATATGCAGGTAACTGTCTTCCTGAAAATTGGTCTGTAATTTACACATTTTTATATTTTATCATCTCTTATACTTTGAGGGAAGTAAATACAGGAGGTTAAAGTAGTTTGTGAATTTTTGCCTGTATGTGATTTGCTTGTTTAGGCAGTCTTCTGTAAAGCTGCCTGGATGTCCATTGTCAAAAACATGGCTTTCATACTTGATTGTTTACCATTTCATAAATATAAGGTTAGGACCACTTGTTTAGATATTTCTGATTTGGTATGAAGAGATACATTTGTATATGTATGTTTACTGACTTACTAACATTGGGAAGGTTTTCCTGTCTCATTTGTTGACGTTCATATAAAGATCTACAGAAGGTGAGTGTGGAAAGCTGGAAAATTGTATTCAAGAAAGGAAAAAACTTTCAGATGTAGTTGAAAGTTCTAAATGTCTTTTTTTTTTTAGTTTATTTTAAATATAATTTGGGGATAATCTTACCTCTTTTTTTTTTTGTAATTTAGCTATTAGAAAGCCACCATCAAAGTTAATAAATTTGTTGTGACTCAGGGCATAGTCTCACTGTTCGATGGAAAAGTAGTTAGATATTATGCTGATTTTAATTATTTAATTAAGGTTTTAAAGATTTTCCTGGAAGAGATTATGTTAATTTTTTCTTTTTCTTTTTAGGTTTTACATGAACAATTCAAGTTTTTCTTGAATCTCTATTTTCTGGTAGTATCCTGCTCACAGTTTGTACCAGCATTGAAAATAGGCTATCTCTACACCTACTGGGCTCCTCTGGTAAAAGAAAAGATTTTTGAAATTAAGTTAAATTGTTAAATATTTAAGATGCAGTTTTAAGAGTTGAGATAGTTAAAAGATAAATTGATCAGATTTTTAAAATGTGATGTTGTCACTGTGTGTCACTGAGCTTTTGTCAGGAGGCTTTCCGGAGTCCTCTGCAGGCGTGTGAGGGCAGCCGCTGCTCTAGGTGCGCCGGGGAAGTTCCAGAGCACTTCTGCTGGCGGCGGGCCAGGGGTTCCTGTTTTGCCTTAGGGTGGCAGGCCTGGGTCCCCAGCCCAGCTCCCTGCTGTGCTGATTGTTGGGAATTGATGGTGTGAGTCCGCAGGGTCTGCTCAGTGACTCTCTGACATGCTGACTAATGGCAGGCTTTCTGGTGACAGTTCTAAAGTATCTCACTGACATTCTGACAGTTTCTGGTGGACAGCTTGATGTGTAACATTTTTTTGAAGAGCAGATAATGTTGGTCATTGAATATTTCCATTTCAAACATGCTTTCTTGAAGGTTTTATGCTATTTACTGATAGTTTTCATTAATTTTGTGTTTATAGAGGTAAAGTGTATGTCTCCTTCCTTCCTTTCACCTGAAAAAAGGTGCTGCTTCCTTTGATTTGCTCCCTTCTGGGCAGATTACCAGCATCATCTGGGCAAGGAAACGTAGTGAGTGAAATTACTGCCATAGCAAGAGAGCAGTGCAGCACCCAGGTTTCCCACCAGGCTCTGCCCTCAGAGCTGGGCGCCGGAGCCGCGTGCTCTTGAGCTGACCTGTTGTGGTTTGTGCAGCTCTGCGTCCACAGGGGCTGTCCTCACAGACACCGCAGGGAGGACTAGGAGACTAGGTAGAAGTCAAGTTTACAGGACAGGTTGAGCCAGCCTCTCCCTCTCCTGTTCCTGTTCACACAGACTGCAGGGTAGCGTGGATCTGAGCAATGAAAGCGACTTCGTGTAATATAAATACAAACCTACTGCATAAACGAGTACCTTTTCCCCTTACGAGCCAGATTGAAAGAGACGTTGGTGATGATGTAAAGCTGCGATGCTCATCCATTGTTGTGTAAACATGACTCCATGGAGCCTTGGTGGAGGATAGTGTGGTGATACATATATATATATATATATATATATATATATAAATACCGTAAAATGGATTCAGCATTTTTATTTGAGGAATTTATCTCAAATAATGGCCGGTCACAAAGTCTAAACAATGTGTTTACTAATGTCTGTTACTACTTTTGATGACAAGAATTATTTGAAAAGTCAAGTCAGGCAGTGAATTAACCATGCTGTATATGTCATGCATATGTTGGAATACTGTGTCACTGTGTCACTCTGAAAATGGTGTTTAGGAAAGGTATTTAATAACACTGAAGGTATATATATTAAAATAAACAGGAAAGAATGGGTTAAAATTTGTATAGAATGAAACACTCCATTCTTTGGTCACCAGCATTGAGTCCGTCTGTGTCCAGCAGTGTTGCGAGTGACTAAGTGGTGAGTAGGACAAAGCCCCGTCCTGACGGAGCTTTTCTCTGGGGAGCAAGGCAGTGTAAATGGTGCTGCGGTGACAGGAAGCCTGCTACGAGCTGTGAAGAGAAAACGGGAAGCAGGACGGAGGGTCGAGAATGACGGGGATATTGTAGCAGCGTGGTCGGGGAGTCCCCGCGGTGGGGGCGTCTGGATGAAGGAGAGGGAGTGGGCCGGGTCTGGGACAGCTGCTGCAGGCAGAGGGGCTGGGGCTGCAGGTGCCAGGCGTGCTGCTGGAGCGTGTGGGCGTGGGGCGGTGCTTGGAGAGAGGCCGGGAGGGCAGCGGCTCTCAGCTGTCACCCTGAGTGGGTTCGGGGCGTGTGTAGTGCATGCCGCAGGAGAGAGAACATTGAAACTTGAACCAGTTTCGAAGTTGACGTAAAAGCCATGTAGCCACGGAGAGGGAATGTCGGGGACTTTTCTTTCTTTTCTCTCCCTTTCTTGTCACTGGTGGTAACCTCTGTTCTGAATTGGAGATTAAACTGCTACTGCGTCTCTGAACAATTTTGCTGCTTACGTTTGCATCATTAAAACAAGGCGCAGCGTTTTGCGCTCTGTGACATTTTACATGACGGCTGTCCTGCTACTTATTTACATGCCCTTCTGCAGCCTTTTTGGCTTTACGCTGGTTTAGGACGTTGTTCCAGGTGGACATGCATGTAACTGTTGTTCCGTTTGTCACTTCTCTGAAGTACTCCGCTGTATGAAGTTATTGCAGTGGACTCACCTGTCCTCCTGGGAAAGGAGACTTTGAGGTGGTTTCTGACTGTCCTGGTCGCAGACTGCTGCGCTGTCAGTCTGCCTGCGAGGCCACCCTGCCGTGCACGTGCCCGAGGCCCTGTTGCTGCGTGTGCCCTCCTTTAAAGAGTGCTGCTTATTTCTTCCGTTTTCTAATAAAAGCAGCCTAGCATTACCGAAGTTTTAGAACATAGCAACAACTTGCTAGTGCTGAAAACACAGCTTATTGGTGCTTTTCATGTGTTATATCTGGCCCCCCTTTTCTATCCCCAACTGTACGCAGTTAAATATTATTTCTACCTTGGATTAAATTCATTCTAACTTAAAGAATGAGTATCTGAGAACACAAAGTCTTCTTAAAAATCTAAAGTAAAACACGGTCATTTGTATTTTGCTTTTGTCTTTTGCCTGTACTAACTCTGATTTAGGTATCTTTTAACCAAAGACAACGCTGTCTTTAGATGGATTCTTTGTGAAGAACTCCACACTGTCTGGTGACAGAGCTGATCCGTCGGCCAGGCCTGGGCTGAGTGCACGTGCCCACGTCGCCCTCTCCATGTCCTCTGTGCTCTGAGGGGTGCTCGCTTCCAGCTCTGGCTTGGATTTTAAGTCCTTTCACTTGAATTGTTAGCCGCAGGCTTTTTGTAGTACGTTATCATTTGTCTGACATGTGAAAATAAACTTTCTTGTGTCTAGATGAGTACCTCAGTAAGAACCTCAGTGTTCCCGTAAGGGATCCTGCTGCTCTGCTGTGATTGTGTTAGTGCTCCGAAGAGAAGTGGGAAGCCCAGGGTCTTCCATGTGAGGCGTGCTTACTGTGGCCTTCTGACGTCCCGGCCCGCTTCCCTCCTGCTCCCGCAGACCTCAAAATCAGTCTGCTTTTTTAAACGGTTTCCTTTTGTTCCTTGGTTTGGTGGAGGCCACAATTGAAGCCTTCGCTCATATAATAAATAGTGAAGATTTGTTAGTGTCTGTGCTTGTGTTCTTTGTAAACATTTTAACCTTCGATTTAGCAAAAAAATCTCAAAAAGTTGCTGCGCACATTAGGCCCACCTTCAGATCCACCAAGCAGACTTAGGGTATATTGGTTCTTTGATCCAGGCTCACCTCAGAAACCTTTTAAATTTCTGAGAATTTAGATACTATCTACAGAATGTCTTTTTGAAATTAATCTAGGCCAAGGTAAAGAACCTTCAACCTAAGGCGTGTGTATTTTTAACCAGAGGGAGTGTTGGTGGCTTCTCCCTCTGTGCCCGCCGTGCCCGGGCCTGTGACAGTGCGTGTCCTGTACACACGCTTACGGTTTCGACCTCTGTTCTCTGCATGCTCTCTAAGGTTCTGTAATTTTTCTCAGAAAAGGAATCAGTTAGCATTTCCAGATTTCTCCTGGCTAAAACCTGCCGGTAAAACGTAAAATCTTATGTCCGATGTCCATTAATTTAAACAAAAAAACAGGTTACTTCAAACTTCATCCCTCTGCTCTCTGTCTAGAATTGGGATGTTTCTGGAAACAGTGATAGCTTAATTAATAATCTTTCTTTTTCATTTACTCCTGGCAGTGTTATTCACTGGCTTCAGTCCTAAACTAATTTCTGTTATGTTTTCCTGTATCATGGAAGAGTAAATGAAAATAAAGTGATCTCATTACATTGTTGTATCCGAGTGAAGATTACCTTTCATATTATTCAGGTTTTGGAGCAGCTTTTCAAGGCAAAGCTAGAGTAATCAGAGAACCAAACCAGATTTAATGCTTCATCAGAATTAATAAGGTGGAATAGATATATCCTTACAAAAAATTTTTAGATGCAGAAAACACGGATTTTTAATCTCTACATCTTCCACGTGAAATATATTCCTGGTTCTGTGTTAATACAGAATTGAAAACCAAATAGGCTGGGTAGGTGAGAAATCAGTCTAATGAAGACTTGATTTTAAGACTCCTTCTCTGTTTGTGCTTTCTGTGAACGTCTCTGTGCACCGGGGGTGTGGGGAAAGCACAAACAGCAGACTCCCACCTCCCAGAGACGGCCCCTGTGCCCCTGTGCCGTGAGCCGTGTGACCTGGCAGGGTTCCCTTTTCTCTTTGTGTTTGGGTTTCCTTATCTGTAAATCAGAGCTAAGGGGACACATCTTATAAGGCTTTTGTGACATTTAAGATACAGCTCATTTAACATAGGTAGGAGTGTCTGGCGTCTTACAATCCCTCAAAGGTAAACTAGAGTATTTTTTTCTCTTTACTAAATTCTATATTGTTTGGGCACTTACTCCACATGGCTCCTGGGTTATCTGGGGAGAGAGAAGCAAGAATTCCCTGCCCCCTGACACAAGACTTCAGCGCAGGCTCGGGGTAGGCCACGCTGGACGGTCTCGTCATCCAGTCTGAGGCTTGTGCTCCAGCTCACACCCCAACCGGCTGGTGCTGAAGTCGTGGGAAGGCCCAGAGGCTCCTGCAGGAAGCCTTGTGTACCCAGATCTCCCATGAACCACCAGCCTGTAAGACCTCAGAAGGTCTGCATTTGAAAGTAGAGGCCCTTTGTTGTAGATGCCCATGGCTAAGAGGGAGATGGTGGCATCGACTCACCTCTGCTTGGATCTGCTTTATGTTCCTGGCCGGCCGTGGGGCCTTTCCTCGAGACTGGTGTGCTGGAGAGGGGCGTGGTGGGGCGGGGCTGACCCCTCGTGCTGCTGCTGGTCCTGCTGTCTGTCACATGTCCAGACAACCCTTAGACTTGAACGTGGCCTGGAGCAGCTCGTACTTGTCAGCAGTCCTTGCCTGTAACCAGGGCTCTTTCCTCTTAGGGGCTTGTGGCTCCTGTGTTCAACGCTGGGACCGGCCCCTCTTGGGCAGGTCTGCTCTGCTCTGAGTGCGTTGGAAGGGGGAGCTTACTTTCACTCCCTGAGGTCTTAGAAGCGTTAGGGGCTGGCACAGTTTTGTGGTTCATAAGTTACTAAATTCAGCGTTGACTTTTGCTGACTTTAAGCCGCAGGAGAGTGAAAGCATCGTTAAGCGGGTGGTGAGGCTGAGGTCTGTCCGCTCTTAAGGCTGTGCATCAGTGAGAGGAGCATAAATGGGGGCTGTTGGAAGTTCCAGGCTGGGAGTGGCTGGGGCTCATCCCTGGGCCACATGTTTGTCACATTCAAATTGTAGAGGATACTCCGGTGACTGTGGTTGGATGACTTGAAGGGGAGCGAGGCTGGAGGCGCGAGGCAGGCGCAGGAGTGATGGTGGAGGTGCAGATGGAGGAAACGTGCCTGAGACGTGTTTGGGCAGCACAGTCAGCACTGGTGATGAGTGACGGAGCGATGAAGGTCAGGGAGGAGTTGGGACACCCGTCACAGGTGGCGGCTGCGCCGCACAGGTCAAGGGAGACGGCTGATGGGTGTGTGGACGGAGGCCAGAGCCCCATCGGACTTCAGGAGAGACTGCATTCAGTAGACATCAGGAACACCTCCAACGACCCACTTTATCTAGCCTGTTGGTTATACAGGAAAAACCCAAACCCTAGAATAACAGATTATTGTATTTTCAATGGAAGTTCATCCAGTGTTGTATCATTTACGAAGCCGACTGGAGCACGTTTGTCAGTGATGTGAAGCCTACTGAAGAGGTCTCTGTAATCATAGGGAGATTGATGTGAAGAACATTATTGTATTATGTGTCAGAAGATACACTTGTAGCCTTTTAAGAAGGTGGGCTTTAGCCATGTGCTAGTGGTGTAACAGATTTCGCAATGGATTATAAGCGTACCAAAGTTTATTTCAGTAGCATCAGACAAACCTATTCAGGTTTTACTTAAACAGTGAGTGAAAAAGAGCACCGCATCTGTGCCCTCCGGGGCAGCAGCGGCGTGGTGCACGGTGCACGTGGTGGATGAACCGCGTGCAAGTGTCACACCGGGGTGCTGTCTTGTGTCCCTAAGTGCCTTCATTCTGTCGGAAAGAGTTAAGTGCAGATAGCACACGATTTTTCTGGTAGTTTTATTAATTTGATGTTAGAACACCTGAGTGCTCTAAATGTAATTCATGGGTTTATTGAAAATAATTTCTTGGGGGTTTACTAAGTATTTTCTGATGTTTAGCTTGAAGTACATTTTAAGATGTGAATTTTTAAAATTTTCTCGGGTTTAGTAAAAATTGTAAATCTTTTACTGTGCATTGCTATGTTCCTTTTGTAGTATTTGTTACTTTTTATCTTTTTTCTCATTTATTTTATATTTTAGAACTAATATAAATTGAAGAAAAAAATAAAACTAAATAGTAAAATTTTCCCTTACTTCCTCAAATATGGTGTTTTTCCTTGTTTCATAGGGGTTTGTCTTGGCTGTTACTATCACAAGGGAAGCAATTGATGAATTTCGGCGTTTTCAGCGAGACAAGGAAGTGAATTCACAGCTATACAGCAAGCTTACAATAAGAGGTTAGCAAGACACTTTTAATCCAGTTTATCATCGTTTAATGTAGTCATCATTTCAGAGTAAAACTAAATGCAAGAAAACGTCTTAATTTTGAAAATAATTTTAAGTGACTGTTATCTAATTTCCTTATAACGTTATAATGCATACAACTTCAGGATAGATTTTTATTCATTCTCTAGATGCTTGGACGTATGTGTGTATGAATATAAACATGTACACACACACTTAAACACACCCACGCACACACACACATACACTAATAATTATAGATTGTGCTCTGTTACAGTTTGTGTATAATGCATGTGTGCTCAGACACACGTGAAGCCCAGCTGGTGTGTGCACATTTTCTGTGAAGCATAATAGCCCTTCTTCTAGTCTCTGTGCATTGTGTTTTGGACACAGTCATCAAGGTCGGACATCTGGTGCCATGGCCTTAAACTACACTTTAGGAAAAGGTCTTTGAGCCCCTAAAACAAATGTTGTGATTCAAAGTGATGAATGACGTATGCCAGTTTCCCCGCAACCTTTCAGGGCTTTAACCCTTGCTTAGTTCATGCTTTTGAGAGTTGTTTATTTGGTTTTCAGTCCATTGTAGAAAAGGAGCAGTATAGTAGGAAGAGAGTAGGTGAAGCTGTTGCAGTCAATCGGTGACAGTAGAGAGTGACAGTGGAACCTTGACAATGAGGGAGGTGTTGACAGACTAAATGGATACTCATAATAACTCGGAGCCTGTTTGAAAATGGAGAAGTGTAGAGTGGATTTTGTATTTTGTTTGTGCATGGACGTTTGTACAATGAATTATTTATTTGAAACAATCTTGTTGAAAAAATTTTTTTACAATTTATTGGAATATTTTTCACATAACATAAAATTTATCCATTTAAAGTATACAGTTTCGTTGGTCTTGTTAGAGCCATGGAGTTGTGAAACTGTCACCATCTAATTTCAGAACATTTGTAACTGTGTAGAGAGAGGCTCTGAATCTGTGTAGCAGTTGCTTCCCGCTCTTGCCCCTTCCCCACCCCACTGCAGCCCCCGGCCACCACTGATGTGCTGTGTCTCTGTGGAGTCGCCTCCTCTAGACAGTCGTGTGGGCAGTCACGCAGTGTGTGCACTGTTGCCACTGGCTTCCTGCGCTCGGCATCCTGTTTGCAAGGTCACTCACGGTGGAGCTTGTACCGCACGTGGCTTCTGTAGTTGCCAGATAATGTGACACACCGCGTGGATGAACGGTTAGGGTGTTCCTACTGTTAGGCTATAGTAAATAATGCTGTTACGAACATTTGTGTACAAGTTCTGTGTGAATATTGTTTTCATTTCTTTTGTATATGTATCTAAGCATGAAGCTACTGGATTTTATGGTAATTCCGTGTTTTTAAGGAATTGCCAAAGTATTTTCATAATTGGCTACACCGTTTTACGTTCTCACCAGCAACATGTGAGAGTTGTAGTCTCTCCACATCTTAACAACACTTGTTCTTGTCTGACTTTTTGATTGCAGCCGTCCTAGTGGGTGCGGAGCAGTATCTCACTTCCCTGATGACTAATGATGCTGAACATCTTTTTGGGTGCTTGTTGGCAGTTTGTATATCTTCTTTGGAGAAACGTTTATTCAGATTCTTTGCCTACTTCTTAACTGGGTTAGTTGTTTTAATTACTGATTTGTAGGAGTTCTTTATATATTGTAGCTTTGAGTCCCTTGTTAGATCATGATCTGGAAATATATTGTCTCATTCTGTGGGCTGTATTTTCTCTTTCTTGATGGTGTCATCTGATGCAGAAAACGTTTTAGTTTTCATGAAGTTCAACTTTTCTATTTTTTCTTTTGTTGCTTATGTTTTGGGGTTGTAGCTAAGAAACAGTCTGCCAGCCCAAGGTTACAGAAATCTACTTCTGTATTTTCTTCTGAGAGTTTTATAGTTTTAGCCCTTACATTCAGATCTGTGGTCCACTTTCATTTCATATTTTGTGTATGGTGTGTGGTGTGGCTTCACAGTCTTCTGCTGTGAATGCCAGGTTGTCCCAGTATCATTTGTTGAAAACATTAGTCTTTTTCAATTGAGTTGAAAAATTAATTATTCACAAGCTTCGATGCTTAAGACAGTGGCGCAGTAGAGGAAAGATATGTTGCAGAAAATAGGTGAGCTTTAGTTTTGGGGAGAAGAATCCCGAGAATGACCGGGTCAGCTAGGTGTCATTTTGGTTTGTCTTTTTTAGAATATGCTTTAGACCCTGGCATGTATTTTAAGTTGTTTTGTATTGTGGCACTTGGGCTGAGCAGAGACTTGTTTCTGTGTACTGACTTTTCATTCAGAAATAAATGGTGTGGCGGCGTCAGCAAACGTGACGGAGTAGGCAGCTCCACAGATGGAGCAGAAACTGGCGAAACTAGCTCAGTCAGAGCTCCACAGCTTCGACGTGACTGTTGCCTCCAGGAAGAGGTGACCTAAAAGTAGTAGGAAAGTGTTTGGTGCTCTCACTTGCCCTTGCCCGCCTCCCCATCGTGGCACCGTCTTGAAGACAGCAGCAGCCTCGCTCTGGGTTTGGGCCCCTGGACCCTGGCTCTGAAGGACATGGAGCAGAGCTCACTTGCAGAGAACTGCGTTTGTCTGTCCAGCCTGTCTGGGGCTGCTTGAAGGACTGACCCAGTTTACTCGTCTTGTCTTTCACCTAACTTGGAGCTCAGGGCAGAAAAGCTAAGATGCTGCAGGCATTTCTTCTTCTGTGAGGCTGAGGAGTAGCCGCAGTAGCCAGGGAAGGTTACAGCTGGGACACACACACTGTAGTGTCAAATCCAGGCAGGAAACACGAGTGAGAGAAAAAGGTGCTCCTGTTAACTGGGGAATTTTGAAAGCCACATTCAAGGCCAGAGCTGGGTGCCCACTCAGAAAAGACCTGCGAAGGCCCTCTGACCAATCTCTAGGCTCAGTGCCAGCAGAAGTGAAGGCTGAGGCAGAGTTGTAGACATCCTGACCAAGTGTCAGAATCCCAGCCCAGAGCCTCCGTCTGCAAAGGCTGGGAGATGATCTCCCTTCCCTTCGTCCCCTTCCCTCTCTCCCCCCCTTCCCCCTCCCCCCTTCTCCCCTCCCCCCTCCCTCCCTCCCTTCACGCCCTCCCTTTCTCCTCACCTGCAAGGAAATCTCTTTCAAACACTGGCTGAACACAGGCTAGCATCAGAAAGCCTTGAGAGACCATACAGGACAAAGAGTACACATGCTTCACAAAAATAGTTTAGAAAAGTTGCTAAATGTACATGGCTGCAGCATACACCAATCAACAAAACAAGCCCCGAAGAGGGGAGACGCCTCTTTTCCTGAGTTACCGGGTGATCATTCTCAGAATGCGCATGTACTCAGTGCTTTAGCAGATAGGACACATTCAGAGGTCTTCGTTGCTCTGTTTGTGTTTTAGTCAGCCGCCAGACCTCAGCAGGACTACGTCATGTCACTCACCGTTCGCACATTTCCCAAGTGTAGGCCCGAAGTTAACACGAAGCTTCATCCAGCTGGTGGCGGTTGTTTTCCTGCTTCCCCGTGTGTCTTGGCTACCTTTACTAGTTCTGGCCGTGCGTTGTTTAACATGCCTTCAGGTATTCAAACACAGGACAGAGAGGAGAGTGTCCGTGCCTCGAGCCTTATGTTAATTACGTGTGTGTGTGAACGTGGGAGAGAACATTTGTGTATTTACATGTTTCTTGTGGACCTGTGCGGAGCGCAGGAAGAGACGACCTTCTTTACTCCTGTGTATTTTAGCATCTTTGATTCATGTCATCCACACTGTGTTGTCCTGCACTTGCTAATGTTCTTACTGTTTTTTTACATTAAAAAGATTTTTATGAAATGTCTCAATGAAATTTTTTCATCTTTCATTGAAATTTACTCCATTTGTGAGTCATAATTATTCCTTGAAAATCGAGAGATTTTAAAATCCCTCTTGAGTGCCTTTTACATCTTGTCTGTGCATTTTGTCATTTACACTAACCTCCCTCTCGCCTGGTCTGAGCAGCATGTTAAAGTCATCCATCCCAGTATTCGTTGAGGAACATCCAGCATACATTACTGCATTTTTGCTCTGCAGTGGTGTTTGCCAGGCACAGACGCTTCGGAGTTATTGTCTCATGGGCTGAGTTCTCTGAGGCTGTGGGGGGGGGGGGGTGGGTGGGTATGTCTCCTCAGTCTGGACGTGTGTATGCGGGAGCAGATACGTACCCTCATTAAGCACATAGTCAACATTTTCTTAGGTCACCCTGGGAAGACGTGTATGAATTCATTTCTCCATGATATTAAACTTTTAACATTTTTTATTACATTGTTTGGATTTTAGGGCCTGGAACCTGTGTGACCTAACTTTAAAAATTGGTGGCTAGCACCGGTACCTTGTCCCACAGCTGGGCGCTGCATGTACGTCTGTGTCTGGTAGTGCCCTCCACGTCCCTCCATGGTCGGCGTTAATTGCTCCGCTGGTTGCCCTTAGTGACTGGACGCCCCACCCCGCGCTCTTGCGCTGTCTCTGAGGCCCATGGCAGGCTCTCAGCTTGCCGCGTGAGTGAGTGAGTGAGTGAGTGAGTGAGGAGTGAGTGCACGTGGAGCCTCTGGACCAGGTGGGAAGAGTGTCAGCCTGACGGGTGCTGCCCGGGGCGGGGTGGGGGGGGGCTCTGGCCCTCGGCTCCAGTGGCCGCCCCTCCCCGGCTCCTAGAGTCCTGCCCCCCTGGGATGGAGCGGGTTTAACTTGCCAGTGAGGTGGAAAATGCTCTCACTGTGTTTGCTTGCTTCTCACCTGTAACACTTCACTGTTCGTTTCTTAACTTTTATGAAAATTTATTCACCCTTTGTTCCTATGGTCATCTTTACCAATTATTTCTCTGCTCAGATAAATTTATCACATGTGGCAAATATTTTTATCTTGTTTGATTAATTTTTTTGAGATGTAGATAAATTTGTAATTTTTATGTAGGCGGATCTAATGATCTTTTCGTTTATGGTTTTATTTTCATTTTAGAGAGCCCATTCAGTCCCAGTGCAGGTGGATGTTTTAACCTCCTCATGGCGTTTCTAGTTTTACTCCTTTTGCAATTTTCCATGTAAACTATGTTTTATGTGGAGAAGGGATCTACTTTTTTTCCCTCAAATGCTCAGTTAGTTACTTTAAAACCAGTTACTGAAGTTACTCAATTTCTTCCCTCAGATCGTTGAGAAATATGTTGGATTTGTGTGGGCCCTGTCCTCTGCGTTCTGTTCTGCTCCACTGATTCATCCAAATTTCCCTGCCAGTTCCTCACCAGTTTTAAACGGTGTCTCTGTGTGGTACACTCTGCTGTCGTGGGAAACCTCTCCTTTCCTCCCTTCTTCCCTCCTGATACCAGTTGTTTGTATTTTTCATTTTTCTCTTGTGTTCTCTTGACACACTATAAATATGCGGTCACTGGGAGCTTTCCCTTCCACTCCTGCGTTCGGCCCGCACAGCTGTCTTGCATCTCCATCTGCTGGTCTCCCGTCTTCCCGAGCGTTAGATCAGCTTCCCTGCAGGAGCATTTGAGAAGGAAGCCGCTGTCACGTGGGTTATTGCAGAACTAGGGGACACAGGAGACTGGGGGCAGTTTTGAACTGTGTTTGGCTCCTACCTCTCTCAATTCTAACATAACTGTATACACTCAAGCAGGACGTTTGGATTTTTATACATTTGTAAGCACATGAGAGAGTAAGACTGCCTTTTTTGTACTTCTGATGTTAGTGATTCAGAGTCTTAGAATTTGATTACGAACCATTTAAATTAACAGTATTTTGTATCTTAACTGTTGGTAGATATTTAAGAAGTCTGTGTGACTACAGAAAAGACAGATTAGAAATTACTTTTATGCAAATAAGAAAGGATTTAATGAAGACTTTGAAGGGTATCCTTTCCCTAATAATACCATATAATTTCCATTTGTATCTGTTAGTTGATAACATATTTAATATTTGAGATACTTACTAAAAGCTTTGAACCATTGTAATTTTCAGCAAAATCCTTATCTGGTGAATGCAGTGAATTACTGTTGATACTTATTCCAGTGCTTAGTGCTGCGTAAAGCTTTAGGCGAAAGGTGCGTGCGCTGGTGGGCTGTGAAGTCCGCAGGGGCAGCCTCCTCGGGCAGCTACTGACCTCTGTTGGTAATGACACCGATGGTGCCGACTGCGTTGGCCCGTGAGGTCGTTCAGAGGGGACTGGTTGGCTAATGTGATTTATCTAGTGAACAACATTCAGTGTTTTACCTTTACATATTTCTTATCACAATGTAATATTTCATTATTGCAGTATTTTTTCTAAAGCTGTCCAACTCTTTTTTACTGATAGAAAAGGAAAAATATTGATGGTGTTTAATTTGAGCGTCTTAATTTTTTTGTTATTGCTGGAGAATGTTTTAAAAAAAACACTGGTCATTGGCAGTAGATGTTTGAGAGTGAAACCGGTTACTTTGGGCAGGGTACTCTATGGTCCTTCCCCTCTAGGCTGTGGTACTTCTTTTATTTCCTAGTCCCTTTGTTGGTGTGGTTTATGCCATGTTGCCTTATGGAATCTTATTAGGATATAAGTTCCATGAGGGTAGACCTCAGCCTGTCCTGTCCCACTTTGAACCCAGCAGGCATCTGGGAGGGTGTCCATGTCCCTCGAGAAAATCCTGGCGACCTCAGCTTCACCCTCAGAGGTCAGGGGTAGCCTATGCCCTCCCACCCTCAGCCAGGGTCACAGTGAAGCCCTGAGCCCTCTGGCCTCCCAGCCTGAGTGCAGTCCAGCCCTGCATGTCCCGGGACTGGCCTCGGGGACCTTGGTCTTTGTTCATGTCACGGACTTTGTCACTCTTCACCTTCGGCATTTTAATTACCACGAGTTACGGTACATCTTCATTCTTACCCCTGCCCTTTTCCCACTGTGCCTCTGGAATTCAGGTCCCTTTGTCATCTGAACCTTTCTATCAGTAGACCCCTCTGAGTGCTCCTTCTTGCTTTCATTAAAACATGGCTCTTCTCTGAGGTCCTGCCTCCTCTGCAGCCCTCTTTTTTTTTTCTTTAATTGAAGTGCAGTCGTTACATGTGTTGATTTCTGGTGCACAGCGTAATGTCCCAGTAATGCATATACATACATATATTTGTTTCATATTCTTTTTCATTAAAGGTCATTACAAGATATTGAATATAGTTCCCTGTTCTTTACAGAAGAAATTTGTGTTTTGTCGATTTTTATATATAGTGGTTAACATTTGTGAATCTCAAACTCCCAAATTTATCTTTTTCCCACCCCCTTCCCCCTGGTAACTGTAAGATTGTTTATTATGTGAGTCTGTTTCTGTTTTGTAGATGAGTTCATTCGTGTCCTCTTTTTTCTTTCTTTCTTTTTTTTTTTTTTAGATTCCACATGAGTGGATATATGGTCTTTCTCTTTCTGGCTTGCTTCACCTGGAATGACGATCTCCAGGTCCATCCAGGTTGCTGCAAATGGCCTTATTTTATTCTTTTTTGTGGCTGAGCAGTACTCCATGTCTGAATACCCACAGTTGCTTCATCCAGCCGTCGGTCGGTCGGTGGGCATGCAGGTTGCTCCCCTGTCTTGGCTGCTGTAAGCGGTGCCCCTGCAGCCCTCTTAAATGGTCATTGTTTTTCTCCTGTGGCCTTAGGGCCACTTGACCTGGAATTAGAGTCCCTTCCTCTCTTTTTAGCTTATTCCCTTTTGTACATGACTCCAGCTGTTTTTCAGCCGCGAGTTCATTGATGTCAAATCTTCCTGCTGTTCTTGCCCCTTTGATGTTCTGGTTGATGACGTCCAGTTTATCAGTTTTTTCCTTTATTTTTTGCTTTTGATCTCCTATCTGAGACCTCTTTGCCTAACTCAAGCTCACAGAGATTTTGTTAACTTTCTCCAATGTTTCTTCTTCTAGTTCCTTGGTTTTAGGATTTACATTTTTTGGTACATCTCTCTTTTGAGTAAAGTTTTTGTATTGGTACAAGGTGTCAGTGTTGTTCCTAGCACCATTTTTTGAAAAAAGTGATCCTTTTCCCACCACATTGCCTTACACTTTTGTCAACAATCAGTTGTCTGTCCTGAGTGGGTTTATTTCTGGACTCTCTTCACTCTGTTGGTCTGTTTGCTCTCTTCTTGCTAATACCGGCTCTTGTGATTACTGTTGCTTTGCAATAATTCTTGAAGTCAGGTAGTATTTGCCCTCCAACTTTGTTTTCCATGTTCAGAGTTGTTTTGGCTGGTCTAGAGCCTTTGTGTTTCCATGACTTTTAGAATCAGTTTGTCAATTTCTGTTCTAAAAAGCCTCCTGGGATTTTGATTGGAATTGCATTGAATCTATAGATAAATTTGGGGGAGAATTGACATCTTAATAACATTAATTCTTCTGATCCATGAATGAAATACATCTCTTCCTTTATTTAGGTGTTTCAAAATTTCTCTCAGCAGTATTTTTTTTTAGAGTATATGTTTCTCTTAAAATACAATATACTATAATACTTACTACTATAATGTAATACAAAACTTGTTTCCTAACTACCCACTTGGCTTCAAAGTCTGTTGTAAACAGTCTCCTCCCTCCAAACTCACTTAAAGTGTCAGGAGAGTGGGGGAGAGTGCGATGCCCACTCAGGCATGAAGATGAGCCGGACGGGACGGCCTCTGGTGAAGCAGGCGGGCGTCTGCCCGGGAAGCAGTACCTGTTGATCTGGTGTCGGCCCTCTGGAGTGTGCCTTACCTGTGCTCAGAGTCTTTCCTTTAAAAGTTGCTTAATTATCTCCCACTCTTACCCTGTCCCTTTGTGTGTGTTTTGTTGGGAAATAAGTAATTAATACATTTTATCCTTATTTGATAATATCTATGTCTAGTTAGATGTGGCTTATGCGGTTATGTTCTCTTTAATCCATTGTGACGTTTGACCCATTTTAACTGATTAGGAATAGAATGATTATAAACTCCTTCTGTTCTTTTAAAATGTGTTATGTTTGGATGCATTTGTGAAGAACAGACTAAATGTCTTAAAAGGGTACAGGTTCTGAAGTTGGGTAGACACTCAGATGCTTGAGTATTTATAGCACGTTAAGTACATTGTGTATAGAAAACACAAAACACAGGTGACGGAGGCTTTGTGAGGTCACATTTGCTGTGTGAGTGAGGCGGGCTAGGGAGAGGGGTTTCAGTCGAAAGGAGGAGCCAGGCAGAGAGCCTATGAGAAGGAGCAGAGGGCGGGGCGCTGGGCCAGGCCGGAAGCTGCGCAGAGCGCGCGCACGTGCTGCGAGCTTGGTTGTCTTCTGAGTAGTTGGCGGGTAAGGGAGGGTTTGGGGTGAGGGTGAACCCCTTCGCGTTTCCAGCCCGCTCACTTGGAGTTGGTGTTAAATTAGGGCGGAGACGCAGCAGAGCCTTGGTCGCACCCTCTCTCTGCAGGTGAGAGTGGCGACTGGCTGGCGGCAGGGCGCACGGCTGGGACACTTGGGAGCAGGATTGGTAGCTCTGAGTGATTTCTGACCTTTGGTAAAACGCGGGCCGTGGAGCAACTTAGAGGAACGCTTTCCTCCCGTGAGAAGGTCGCGCATCCGCCCTCGGGCTTCCAACGCGGCGGCAGGGGGTGCGTGTCGTCGGGGGAAGACTTAGCGGAAGGCTTAACGCAGTGGCTCAGCGAGGGGAGGGGACGGCTGTTACCTTACTCGGTAACGTTCACTAGTAACTGATCAAAAAGAAAAAGGCCTGCAAGGTGTGGTGTCCTGAGTGTGCCCTTGACAGTAAATGGAATGGGATGTTTTGAAAGAAAACTCATTAGGCTTAAATACTGGCATACAAATGCAGGTATCTTTATTACTGTTTTTAGAACTTGCTTCTGTCAGGGGTAGCTCTAAAACCATTCAAATTACAATGCCCACGCAATAAACACTGTGTTGTTGATGGTTCTGTATTTGTCAACTGCAAGTCTAACTCTGCTGTGCTGCTGTTTCCTTGAGTTGACTTTACTTCTTCTTTTTTTTAAGGTAAAGTGCAAGTTAAGAGTTCAGACATACAAGTTGGAGACCTCATCATAGTGGAAAAGGTTGATGCATTTTTAATATATTTTAGACATGTATATGCTAGTTATTAACATTTAGCCTGATTGCAAGTAACTTATGAATCTGAACGAAATTGTTTGAGACATTTATTTTAAATCTTAACATCTTTGTGTAAGATTTGATATACATGAAGAAAAATGTAGATTTTTATATATAGTCTGTTTTGCTAAAGTACATTTCAATGTGTGTAGGTAAAGTCATATTTTATCTAAAATAAGACATGTGTTAACTGTTTAATGTTGCATTATTGGAATTACATCTTTTGACTATAAAGAATTGTGTTAGTTAGAACATGTTTATAATAGAATATGTTCATTTTCTAGAGCTTCTTTTTACAGATAGATACACTATACATGATTATTGGATATTAATTCTTATGGCTTAAACAATTAAATAAGGCTAAGGTAAATGGAAGTGAAAGAGGGTTAGAAAGAGCAAGTTGAGGTTAGTGTAGGAAAGAGCCATTAGAAACGCCCACAACGGCCGGAGGTGGCAGTGGTCAAGCCTGGAGTGTGACTGGGCTGTCTGCACTCAAGGAGGAGACACGGGCTTCCTAAGTAACAGTGGTTCAATGCAGAGGCCTTTTTTTTGGGCTTTAGAACAACATTTAAAAAAAATTTTTTTTAAATGACAGGTTTTAGTAAGACCTCTTCCAAAGTAGTTTGAGCCCTTGGTACCAGCTGACATCCACAGGGGAGCCACGTGGGAGCTTACCCAGTCTGAGCGCCTGTGGAGATGTTAAAACAGTAAAACAGTCTTCTTCCTCAAGACTAAAGTAGTCTTCATGTTGTTACATTAGTCTGTACACAGAGAATGTTTCTGGGCGTGTTTGTTTGATTTTACAGAATGGGATACATTTAAACATTGATGTGCAACTTCTTTGCATAGTGTTAGTTATATGGGTACTGTAAGTTACTGACTTTCGATCCATTGTTAGATTTTGGATGGTTCCGCTTTTCTGCTATTGAAAAATGCTATAATGAACATCCTTCTACCTATATCTTTGCAGGTTTCTACAGCATAAATGCTGACGAGAAAGATGGCTAAGCCATGTAAACGCTGATGTGATTTTTAAAAAACACCGGCATTTGTTATCTCCCAGTTGCTCTGGTCAGGAATCTGAGGGCAGCCTTGCTGCGTCTCCTGGTTCCAGGTCCCTCTCAGGGCTACAGTATAGGTGTGTCAAGGTGTCAGCCCAGTGGCCGTCACTTCCAGGCTCCACTGTGGTGGAGCTGATGCCAGTCTCGCTCTTGGAGTTGTTGGCAGGACTTGGTTCCTCTTTGCATTCAGGGCCTGCATTCCAGGAGCTTTTGGCTTGAGCTGCCCTCATTGCTGGCCACACCAGCCTCTCCACCTGCAGCTTGCTGCTTGCGTGCCAGCAGGAGGGGAGAGAGTGCAGTGCCAGCAGATGGACGCACAGTCTCGAAGTGACACCCACCACCTTCTGTTTTCCTCTTGACTTTTGAGAGGATGTTTAGTGTTTGAAGGATTTGAAGGTTAAGATATGGAAATTTCTCTTTGTGAATCAGTTGAGTACTGTTGGCCTTCGCATTCTTTCATCTCTTATTTCCTTCTTTACTTCCCTATTTACTCTTTTTTTCTTGCCTTTGCTGTTGAGTTTGGTGTGGCAGCGCACCTTGTTTTCCTGCTGACACAGGGTCCCTTCTTGGCCATCTTGCTAGTCATGCAGGTAGATGTGAGAGAGAAGTTTGCACGTGTCTGGGTGTTCCTCTTCAGCGCCTCTCTGCCCTCACAGGTGTGCTCTCTGTCAATAGGAAATGTTGGCGGGTGACCCAGGCCTCGTAGACGTCCAGATGAAGGTCTCCATTTGATGTGGTAGTTGCACATCTTTGTGTGTGTGTGTGTGTGTGTGTGTGTGTGTGTGTGTGTGTGTGTGTGTGTGTGTGATCTCAGTGTCCAGCGGGTGGCACGTTGTAGACGACTCCCTACTGTTAGATTAGTACCACAGACGAGCACGTGTGTGGTGTCCTGCCCTATGAACTTTATGGGTTTGGTCGCAGAGCTGAGGTTAGACTACGTACCTTTATACATACAGGGTGAAGAAAGAAATGCCAAAGACTGGTTGTCTCCTGGCTTAATAAGGAAACCTGAGCAGTATCTGAATGTTTAGACACACATGTCCCAATCTCAGCAGAATTTTTTTTTATAAGACAAAATAAGTTTTTTCCTAAAACTTAATTTGGCAAGGCACAGGCCCTAAGATGGCAAAAACAATCTTGACAAGAGGAGTGAAGTGAGAAGAATCAGTCTTCTACTGTTAAGGCGCACTTCCCAGCTGTGTTAATTAACACAGGCAGAAGAAGGAGGGAAACTGAGACCAGTGAAACATTACAGAGAACCCAGAGCTGGACCCACCCAGACATGCCCAGGTGATCGTTGACAAAGTGCAGAAGCAATTAAAGTGGAGGAAGGATGCCTTTCAACAAATAAGGCTGGAACTATTGGACGTCCATGAGTGAAAAATGAACCATAATGTAAATGTAACACTTCATATAGATATTAAATCAAAATGGACCAGGGATTTAAATGTGAACTGTGAAACTTTTAGAAAAAAAAAATAGAAAATATTCCGGATCTAAGGTAGGAAAACAGTTCTTAGACCCGACACCAGAAGCACAGTGTATAAAGGCATAAGTTGCATCTCATTAAAGTTAAACACTTGATCTTTGTCGAAGAACACGTGAATATGATGGAAAAACAAACTACAGACTAGGAGAAAATATTTGTAAGCCATATATCCACAAAAATTTATATCTAGAATATGTAAAAACTCTTAATACTCAACAGTGAGATAAAATCAAAATAGAAAATGGGTTAAAGTTATAAAGAAACCTTTAGCCAAAGAAGACATACAGATAGAAAATAAGCATATGAAAAGCTATTCAACATCATTAGTTACCTGGAAATGCAAATTAAAACACAATGAAATACACTATGCATAGAGCAGAATGGCTGCAATGAAAAATGACCGCAGATGCTAGCAGTGAGTGAAGCC
Source organism: Camelus bactrianus (assembly GCF_048773025.1). Taxonomy (NCBI): domain Eukaryota; kingdom Metazoa; phylum Chordata; class Mammalia; order Artiodactyla; family Camelidae; genus Camelus; species Camelus bactrianus. The sequence continues at coordinate 29,606,809 of NC_133568.1, forward strand.
AGTGTATCGCTCACACAATTCCTGTGGGAATATGAAATGTTATAGTTATTCTGGAAAATGATTTATTAGCCTCTTAAAAAACTGGATGTACAACTGTCATATGACCCAGTTGAACTTTTGGGCCTTTATCACAGATGAATAATTAAGTTGGCACAAAAGCCCGCACATGAATGTTTATGCTTACATTATTCACGGTAGGCAAAAAATCAGAAACAGTCCAGATATCCTGAATGGATGATGGTCAGGGAAACTGTTGTACATCATACCGTGATATATCATGTTAAGAAAGCACAGATCAGAAGGATCCAATAATTGTTTTGAAGTTTGTAGTTTGTTCATTAACGCCTCATAGGAAATAAAACAGGATAAGAGAATAAAAGGTAATCATCTAAAAATGAAATTAGACAGATTCTGTTTACTAGTATCAAATAAGATCATTGCTAGCAATAAACTTAACAGAAGAAATAGGAAACTTGTACTTTGAAAACTACAAAGCATTGTTGAAACAGTAAAGAAGGCCTAAATAAATAGGAAGACGTCCCATGTTCATGGGTTAGAAGTACTCATACTGTTTAAATGACAGTCCTCCCAAATCGATCTACAGATTCATTGCTTCCTCTCAGCATCCCAGCTAACTTTGCAGAAACTGACAAGCTGATTCTAAAATTCATGTCTAAATACAAGACATTAATAGTAGCTAAAGCAATTTTTAAAAGTTTAAAAATATGACCAAAATTGGAGTAGTCACACTTCTCCGTTTCAGAGCTTTATACAATTACAGTAATCAGAACAGTATGGAACTGGCATGAATTTTAATTGACTTTAATTTTAATTTAGCTTTTAGTTTAGAGTCCAGAACCAAAGCCTTAAATGTATGGTTAATTGATTTGCAACAAGGATGCCTAGACAATTCAGCGGGACGGGGCTTTGTTCGGGTGGGAGCTTGTCTCTGGCCCAGCACTAGTTGTGAGGGTCTTCCACTCGGCTGTGTGCAGCTGTGACTCATTCACTTGGTTGCGACACAGCACACCTGTTGCCTGCTCTGCTGTTGGCGGTGTTGGGGTCGCCCTAATTCTTGCCCTTTAGGAGGGATTCTTCTCTGTGGTGCCTGACCATGCCTTCCGGCTCACGCGGGCACCCGCTGCTGCTGTATATACATGCTGAGCAGGGGACGTGTTGGGTTTGGAGGTGTGTGTGTTTTACTTTGTACTTACTGCCAATAATTTTGCAAAGTGACATATCAAATTATACTCAGATCCACAGTAGGAGTTCCCCATCCTCCAGGTTTGCCAGCACTTGGCATTGCCAGCCTTTTAGAATGACCATTTCTAGTATTTATATGGTAGTTGTGGTTTTCATGTGCATTTCTGTGAAGACTGACAAAGTTGGACACCTTTTCATATGATTTTGGATGTCTTTCTCATTGGAAATAGCCTGTGAGAATCTCTTGCTGTTTTTCTTCTGAGTTATCCTTTTATCAATTTGCCAGCCGTCAGGGACCCTGGGTGGGAGTCCTTTACTAGTTCTATGTTAGAAATATCTTTTCCTTTCTGGTGTGCTTTGTGGAACAGAGATTCTTAATTTTAGTGAAGTCTGCCTTAATAATCTTTTCACTTACAGGAAGTTTCTCTTTTTTTTTGAAATTTTTGGTGGTGGTGGGAAGGAATCTTGTTTAAGAAATCTCTTCTGCCAAAAAGTAGTGGAAATATTATTCTGTGTTATCTCTTAGGTCTTATTGTTTTGACTTGACATTTAGAAGTATAATTCCTTTGGAATAGATTTTTGTGTTTCAGTTGAAGAGGTCAGACATCGTCTCCTCTTATTCCCCCATGGATGTCTAATTTTCTCAGCACTGTTTATTGACAAGACCACCATTTATTTCCTCATTGGGCTGCGGTGCCAAGATTCACATGAATCTATCGTCCACACATGTGTGGGGCGACTTCTGGATTCTCTCCTTTTACACTGATAGATTCTCTGTCTTGGTGGATATGATCGTGTCTTAATTACTCCAGTTTAGTTAGTGTCTAGTTCTGTTATATTGTAGCCTTACTCCTCCATGTTGTTTGTCACTCTTATCTTAGTCATTCTTGGCCTTTGCAGTTTCCTGTAAATTTTAGCAATATCTCGTCAGTTCCCACCAAAAACATGTTAAGGTTTTGGTTGGGTTTGTGTTGAGTGTGTAGGCCAGCGTATGGACACTTGGCACCTTTGCAGAACTGTATATTCTAATTTCAGAACCTGGTATCTTCTGTTTACTTGGGTCTTACGTAATTTCTTTTAGTAATGTTTTACAGTTTTCTTTTGAGAGGACTTGCCCATCTTTTATCAGTTTTATTCTAATGCAGTTTTTTTCCTATTCTCGAAATGGGCGTATTTAAGAAAACGTTTACTTTCTTGCTGTTTGTTACTGTTACATGTGTCTGTTTTCTGTGTCATTAATTTTGTTCTCATATTTGCTTACATCCTTTTACTATCTTTGGGATTCATTGGCAGTTTTTTTTTTTTCTGCTTTCAAGTGGGTATTTAGTTCTGTGTGTTTTTAGCCTCCGTTTTCTGTTTATACATTTCATTGTGTGTATTTCCTCTTAAGATTTCCTGACTTTGTGTTCCACACATTTTGATATGTTTTTTATTACCATCCTGTTAAAAATTTTTTCTAATTTCTGTTCTGATTTCTCCCTTAATCTGAGGGCTCTTCAGATCTTAGTAATCACCTTCTTTATGTTACAAATAAGTGGCTCTTTTCTACAACGTATCTTTTTTCAGCTTTAACGACATTTGTTTATGTTGCTTGCTGACTGACAAGTAATTCATTTCTTTTTATTGTGTGGAGATAAATCTTTACTTAGGTCTCAAAAAATATAAATCATGAAATTATGTGAGGTGTTCTTATTATAATTACACATTTTTTCTTCAGTTTGATACAGCTTTCCCAACTAATTAATTAATGCTGCTTACTAGTAATACTAATCATTGTTAGTAATAACGATTAAATAAATATGTGAATAGTTATCTTTGAGTTTGTCTCCTTTTCTACTTTTTAAAAGAATATCCTCAAATTTGTGAGGGTTTTGTTTGTTTGCGCAGTTGTATCTTTATTCATACGTTCAACATTGATTAAGTGTTTGTTTTTGATACGCTTTGTCTTGTGTTAAGAGTTGGAAGAATGCTATCCTCACTTTCCAGCGTCATTTAGTCTAGTAAGGAGCATATAATTTTTTCATAAGATAATAACTAGTATATTGTATGTATGAGTTAAGGTACAACAGGGGCTACAAAAGTGGCAATATTTAACATGTTTCATAAATGGAACAGTTTTCAAGTGATCGATAAGTACTGTTTACGTGGTTCATTAATGGGAAAAAATCTTTGAGGCTTAACTAAAATATGAAGTAAAATTTTCAGTTTTGTTATACAAATTATGAATGTTAATTGTTTCAGCATAAACTTGAATTATAACATTTTAGTTGTTTTTAGTAGCTATTCCTCCTTTGAAAGGGAATTGTGTTAATTTATAAACTTGCATGTAGATAATTAATATTTTATATTACTCTGCAGAATCAAAGAGTTCCATCAGACATGGTGTTTCTTAGGACTTCAGAAAAAGCAGGTATTTTATTTTTATTTACATTGCTGATAATTGCTGTTTTGGCAGTTTTATTTTCATTTTGAAAGGTAAAATTTAAATTTATTCTTATAAGAATTTTTCTTTGGATGATAATATATTGAATTCATTAATGTCTAAATCGCATTTAACTGTTGATATTTAAAGCAATGATTTTACTGTATAATATGCTTGTTTAAAAAGTTTATACCTAATAACTAAGTGACCCCTGTACATGTGCTACGTTTACTTCACTGTGTGCTGTTTAACGGGAGGTTTGTTTTCCCTCCGGGTCAGAGGCTGGAGAGCTACTCTTCCAGTCCATTTCCCTTTCCTGCCCAGTTAGATGGGGCCACGCCCTGAGGTATGGCTGACGGAGGATGGCTGAAGGTCACGTGTAACCACTCGAGCCCTGGCTGTAACTTCTTTTGCAGCCGTCTGCTCTTTTCTTCACTGCACTAGCCAAGTGTCCGCCACCAGTAACCTTGGAAGCCGCCTGTTGAAGATGGCAGAGCTCCCCTCAGCCTCGGTTCCTGAATGACTGGAACAGAGCCCCCTCCTCTTCCGTTACCAGATGGCCTCTCTATGTTAGAGAAATACTGTCTGCTAAGTACCAAAGTTGTAGGGTGTCTGTTAGAACAGCTGGTGTTCCCTTAACACCAGCAGAGCCGTGGCAGCAGTTAACGACTCTGCCTTCCCCCTCGCTTGCTTGTGCGGAGCTCAAGAGCGGCCAGGCGTGAGCGATTCGGCCTCTCAGGTTTTCATGAGCATGTGTGCACTGGCAGGTGGCCTTCCGGACTCTCAGGAATATGTTAGCACTTTTGAAAACCCCCGTTAGTCATCTGATTTTTCAGCTTTTCTTTCAAATTTTTTTGTCGGCTTATTGTTTACTCCAGCTTTATCACCACTGGAGGTAGCTGTGATAGTAAACAATTGCCACTGATTGTTTTTGGCAAACATTCCTGGGGAAGCACTTTTCACAGTGAACAATCTAGGGGTGGGGTCAAGTCCAGACAAGCCCTACCTGGTCAGGTGATCACAGCTCCCTAGGCAGGGGGTTTGGGGAGTCCTGGCCCCGGTTTGCTTCCCTCAGGGGCTGTGAGACCGTAGGTTTACTTAGCTGCTATGGAGCTTGGCTTGGGGGTGGGTGTTGAAAATGGGACAAGTCAAAACACCATACAGCTCACTCTTTGCTAGGTTTAGCTGTGTTTCTTGCATAAATGCACCTGGGGTTGCTGCAAGTCTTTGATTAGTTTCCAGAGTTCTGAAAAAGTTGCTTTTGACAATTTTTGCTAATATTCTCATTACAGTTATGGAGGAATGGGTTTTCAGAGACTTTTACACTGCCAACCCCATTGACATTCCTACTTATTTTATGATTTGTTTGTCTTTGTTTCTAAAGGTATTCAGCATAATGAATAACAAAAATATCTGCGTTTGGGAGATGCTTTTATATTAATTGCCCTTATAGTGATTGTGGTAGAAATATATGTAAGATTATTATCCTAAATGTGGAAATGGCTTTAGGTAATTAACTTAAAAGAAGTAGATTATACAGATCTATTACTGTATAGGAGATAAAATATGAACAAAATCTATCACTTAAAAACTGGAAGAGGGTCAGAAATGTCCGTTTTTCAGAGGCGGGATCTGAGGGCTGGAGAACATAAGTGCCGTGCTGAGGTTCTGGAAATTCTTCGGCTGCTGTGCCATTGTTACTGGTGTTGTTAAGAGAGCAGAACACGGTAGAGTATCAGAGCATCAGGAAGATGAGAACGCTTCATTGTGCTAGCTTCAGGTGGATGGTATTACATCCAAATTGATTATGCTCTAAAATGTTTTCTTTTTCTCTGGTTTTGTTTTGTTTCCTACGTTGTGGGCACAGTTTCTCTCTAGTTTGATGATATTTTATATTTTGGAGGTCATGGATCTTTTTGAGACTCTTAAGAATTATCACTTCGTTCCTCAGAAAAAATGTGCATAATACACATGTGTCTTGAATTTTTGATTATTTTACATATTCCTGGAAGGTTATTAATGGATCTGAGTTTAGGACCTTACTGTGGTCTGTTTTAAACTATGGTTTTATTATAGTCCTCAGTTTTATTATTTTTCTATCAAATTTAAATGGTTAAAACAATTACTAACTACTCACGTGGAAATGTTAAAATGTCAGATTACTGTTCTATGGAATTTTTCTTCTCTTTATACAATGGACCACACAGCGTCCCAGCTGTGTAAAGTTTGTGTCACACGACTGCTTTCAGTCAAGGGTTCTCAGTGTTAGACATTCTGTTAGTGTGACTTTATGTGATGATGTAAGGTTTTTACTTAGCCTCGTTTTTAAAGGTACATATCCTCAGAATTGTTTGTGTATCTGCTAACACTGTTAATATTATTTTTTTATTTTTCAGTTTCTGTTCAGAAAAACCCTGATAATACATTGTCTGTTACAATGAGAATCTTTGAACTCTGGCAGGTGCAAAAGTCTGAAATCTGTGCCGTGTTTGGGTTTGGACAATGGCCACTGGGTGTTTGTCAGTACAGCTCTGGGAGTCTCTTTGCAGCATCGTATTGACTGTGTATTAATACAGGGTGTTCTGTTGGGCCGTCAGCTGATTGTTTAGAATGTAAATGAAGCTCTTGATGGATCTGGTGACTGATGGCTTAAATTCCAATTAATCAGTGGCTTCATCAGTTTCTTAATTCAGATCAAATATCTCCTGAATGCACACAGTTCTTTTAGTGGTATTAAGAGAAATTAATGCTTTAGAACTAATTTTCATCAATCTCTTATAAATGCCAATATCTTTTTCACTTGTCTCCTAAGTGATGACATTATAGTTTAAGTGTTTGGGACATATTACAATAGCTCAGCTGTCACTTGTTAGTGGGCGAGCGGTAGGTAAATGACACTGTACTCACCCACATTCTCTCTGTGGTGCTATTCATCTTGCCAGCAGCTTAAAAATTTCATGCAGAGTCATTAAGTCATATAAATGATTTAGAAATTAAGTTTAACGGCAAACGATCTGGTATTTCATATGCAAAGTCGATGTCTGTTTCTCTACTGTCGGGCGTGAACTGTAGCCTGTCTCTTGCAGAGCTGTGGGGTCTGTGAGCTGTCGGGGCAGTCCGCTAGCATTCCAGGGGGACTTAGTATGCTCTGTGACATGCTCACGGGCGCTGTCTCACGGTGCCCTGACAGTTACTGCATCCCCACTCGATGCCGTCTCCCGGGTGGCATGCACACTAGCTGATCTTCCTTTGATTGTCATTAAACCTGTCCTTTGCTGTCAACTCATGTCAATTATACCAAATAAAATCAAGTATTCATAAGAAGTCAGTAATAGGATATAAGCAGACCGATTTAGTCATACATTTTTACTGAGCCTTTAGACGGCATCAGTTGTAGCTCGTGCTTGCTGTTAAAAAATCATTAGGTATAGTTCGTGCAAGAGAAGTCCAGTTGGCCGTCTCTGACTTTGCTGCAGTTCGTTCTCTCTCTAAATCATGTCAATTACTGCGAGCCTACTAATGTCAACTGTGCTTGAAGATAAATAATATGTCACTTCCCCCTAATTTAAAAAGTAGCGCATATTTAGCATGAGGCGTATCCTTTTACTTTAAAGAAAGGCAAGTGTGTGGTCTCCAGTGTTTAATAAGTTGGCAGACATCTAGTTAAGTCATTGATTTCACTTTTAGAAACACCAGTGTTTGAAATGTAAGAGACTCTAGAGAGTCTCAGCTTTTCTTATTTCGTATGTTAGAAGCAAACCCGGACCAGAGCCGTTGGCGTTGACGTCCCGCAGTGTGTGTCTAACGGAGTCTGGGATCCAGTCCTTAAGTTGTTTTTGTACTTTACAAAGCACACACTCAAAGACATGGATAAACACGCACATGTTTAGGAGGAAAGCCATCAATCTTGTGAGAAAGGGTTTAACTATAAAATAATTGGCACTGCGAGTTTTCTTGCACTCCTTTTCATTGGAAACCAGCCTGTTATTTTCCTTATCATAAATCTTTGGGCAGACGATACGTAACGAGTGATGTTTATGTAATTAGGTGTACTTTTTAGAGTGCGTGAAATCAGACGAAGGTCTCATAGGTGTGTCTTCAGCTGATACAATACATGATGGAAGAATCTTCTCATAGCTCTTGATCTCACGGTATCTCACCAAAGTGACTTCACCACTGCGAAGCTCCTAGATCTGTGGTGGCAACTCTAATGCCTGTGGTGTAGGCAATTGAAAGAATGAAACGTGAAGGGTCAGTGGGGTACATTCCAGGTGCTGAACTGCTGTGATGGGTGAAAGCACGGGCCGCACCGGGCGCATGCGGTTTACGCCGGGGAAGAGCGAGGCAGTGCTCACCGGTGCGCAGGAGCGTGTGTCCCCTGGGGAGTTCAAGGCCCGGGAGGCCGGTGTGGATGTGGGTTTGCAAGGACCTGTTTAGTTTTAGAACTTTGTTCCAAAGGTGTACTGGACTAAGCTGTGTAAAATGTACATCCCGCCTTAACTAGATCCCCAAATTTGAGGAATAATTAGCTAAATAATTAATAAGTTCTTGGTGTATACCATGCCCTGGCAGACTTGAGTAGATTCTCCTCTAAGATTTACAACGTGACTCCAAGTAAGTCTTATCTGTCCCATTGTGCACATGAAAAACCTAGCAAGGCGGAGTAACTAGACAGGGAGCAGCAGAGAGTGAGTCACGGAGCTGGTTCTCAGCCCGAGGCCGGCTCTTCCCTCCGTGTCAGCCAGCTGTGACTTTACACACAGGCGCCTGGAGCGGCCTCGCCCTCCGAGCTCCTGCTCTCTGGGCAGCGCTTCTCTGCGGTGGCCTGTCTCACGCACTGCAGGTTGCGGAGCCGCGTCCTTGGCCTCGACTCGCTAGATATCAGTGCCCCTCCCCGCGCCCCACACCAGTCCTGCTGTGAAAACCAGCGAAGTCTCCAGAAGTTTCCTGGGGGGCAAAATCAGCCCTGGTTGAAAACCACTAGAGGACTTTTTTCACTGAAGAAAATCCCTGAAATAAATCCTAAGTATTCAGATGTATATCTTTTGAGAGTCATTCTTTTAATATTTTCCAGAGATCTTCCTTGGTAAAAAGAGATTGCTTCTGTGGAATTTGAGCCATGCGTGACCCCAGCTCCCTGTGCAGGAAGCTTCTTCTCCAAGCCAGTGCAACCAGGCGGCTGGGGGCTCCGTCTCCCTCGGCGCCCAGGCTGCGGCAGGGCCTCTCCCTGGAGGGTGCCCCCCAGGCTTGTTTTCCCCAGGCTGCGTGGGCTTGCCCAGTTCCCTGGGCCTCCCTCTACTGCCCAGCTGGCCCTCAAGGCGAGAGCTCTGCCCCAGTCTTGACAGGCCAGGAACACTGGGGCCCCAGCTAGTGTCCCCCCACACCCAACCCCCTGCTACCAGCTGGCTTGTAGGGCAGAAGTAGCATGCCTGGAGGGGCTGCCACAACCCCTCGCCCCACCTCAGTGCCCACTTAGAGGAAGGTGTCACCCTCTGTAAAGCTGGCTTCTGTGTCGCAGCCACCTCCAGTGCCTTGGCCTGGAGCTTAAAATTTTTAATTAACCATTTTACAATTATATAACCACATTATTTCAGGTGGTTTGGGGATAAGGAGTCTTGAACAGATTCTATCCGATATAAAAAGACTTGACTGATACCATTTCTGTAGGAAGATGTTTTCTGAATCCTGAACAGGTCAGAAACTGCTGCAGGGTGACGTTTAGGCTCTTTCTTTCCCAGATGACTGCAGCCCTTGGCAGCTGTGACTCTGTAGGGCTGTTCACCTCTTCTTCCCTCTGACGTGTTACTGAGTAATCTTACAATGTTTGTAAAACCTGTTTCACACAGGACACTTAAAGTTGTATTTTCAGTACTAAAACACAGCTATTTGAAAATAGTGTAAAAACGTTTTATTTAATGTTTCTGTTTACCCGTGGTGATCACTACTGAAAGCTGACCTGGCAGATAAAGGGAATGGGCCGGGAGATGACTGATGGGTGAAATCAGCTGCTGAAGTGGGGAGAGAATGCAGGCAGCCAGTAGCTGTCATGGTGTGAGCTCTGTTAAATGGCCGTGTGTGCGGTCTGCGTTCACCAGAGCTACCCTGTGCTGAACCGCTCCGATCAATAGCGTAATTCTGCATGGAAGTGGTGGGTCGGAGCCAGCCTGACAGACAGGGCGGGGGCTGGGAAACCTGAATATGAGAAAGGTACATTGATAGGAGGCCCCGTTTTTGCAGGTGTTCAAGTGTAAATTTAAGTGTAACTCATACAAATAAGTGTACGTCTTCTGTGGTGCAGTTCCAGTTACTTGCAGTTCCTTTCCTGCTGAGATCAAATGTTTGTGGAATACTTTGGGTTTACATTTTCTATGTTAATCTGAATGTGTTTCTTAAAAAATTCTTTAATTTTAATCTTTATGTTTTTAGAGCAATTTTAGGTTCACAAAAAATGAGGAGGTGCAGAGATTTCTGACACACCCACTCACACGTGTATAGCTTCCTCATTATCAGATCCCCCACCAGAGCTGTACACTTGTCACAACTGATGGATCCGCACTGACACCTGATGATCACCCAGAGTCCGTGGTTTACACTGGGGCTCACTCTTGGTGAAGTGCATCCTGTGTGTTTGGGCAAATGTGCGAGGACGTCTGTCGATCATAGAATGTCATGCAGAGTATCTTCACTGTCCCGAGGTCCTCTGTGCTCTGCCCGTTTGCCTCCACCCCCTCCTCCATCCCGAGCGACCACTGATCTTTTTATTGCCTTTCCAGAATGCCGTGTAGCTGGAATCACACAGCACACAGCCTTTGCAGACTGGTTTCTTTCACTTAGCAGTAGACTAACTGCCTCCATTCTTTTCACATCTTGAGAGCTCTTCTTGTTTTCGTGCTGAGTGATTCTCCGTTGTCTGGATGCACCACAGTTGGTCCACTCACCTGCTGAAGGACATCTTGGTCCCTTCCAAGTTTTGGCAATTACAAATAAAGCAGGGGTAAGATCTGCCTGCAGGATTTTGTGTGGACATAAGTTCCCAGCTCTTTTGGGTAAATGCCAAGGAGTGCGATCGCTGGACCACATGGTGGGAATGTGTTTGCTGTTATGAGACCCCCAAGCTGTCTTCCAAAGTGGCTGCAGCATTCGGCATTCCCCCGAGCAGGGATGGGCGTTCCTGCGGCTCCACGTCCTCACCAGCAGTTGGTGTTGTCAGTGCTCTGGATTTGGGGTGTTCTAGTAAGTGTGCGGTGGTGTCTCCGTGATTCACCTTTGTGGAGCCACTTCTCATGTGCTCCTTTGCCATTGGTGTGTCTTCTTTGTTCTGATTTGGCTCATTTTTAATTGGGCTGTTTTCTCATTGCTGTGTTTTAAGAGGACTTTTTGTATTTTGGATAGCATCCTTTGTCCGATGTGTCATACATATGCTTGTGTGGCTTCCTGTGACTGCCTTATTTTACCATTAAATTTTTGAGAAGTCAAGTCACTTGAATTCATTCTGTGTTTTATATGCTTTCTTTTATTTTTAAGGGATCCTTTTTTAAAGTTTGAGGTAATTTGGCTTTTTAATTATGTGAATTGTGTGTGATTTCAGGGTGAACGGTGTGAAGCAGGGTGCACTCAGAAGGGTGCTGCTTCTGTCCAGTGCCTTCTCTGTTCCCATCCGCCCTCTGTGGGTGGTGTCTCTGCACACACGTGCACGCGTGCACACACACTCACACTCCCCCTCCTTGTTCTTCAGTCGCTGGTGTTTCTGTTCCCACGACAGTATGTATCCTGGAGAGACTTCTCAGTGGAAATGCAGGTCTTTCTCATTTCTTTTTCTTTTTTCTTCTGCTTTCTTTTTCTGTTTTTCCTTTTCCTTTCTTTCTGTTCCTCCCCACTGCCTCGTGCTCCCTTGCGCTCAGCTGGCTCTCTCACTGTATTCCCACCACTTTGGTTGTGATCAGTAATACTGCCCGGTTGTCGTGTGTGGTATGTTCTGTGGTGTGCTGCTCTGTTGTAGGATAGGTCATGAGAATACAGCATGGGCAAAGGGTGAATGGGTTTGTGACTAAATACTTCATGCTGTAAATGTGTTAGCGTTGTGAGTGTGACTGGCTGTCAGCAGGGCTTTAGCTTTTCAGCTGTGCTTTTGTTACTGAATACGTACACTAAAGTGGTGCATCATGTATTTTATTAGCAAAGTTATATCGCACTTTCTTGGGCATTTTTGAATATTTAATTATTGTTTTATTAACAGAACATGAATTAAAGGTAGAAACGATCAACGTAGTCTTTCTAAAATAAAACACTTAATTAACATTAAGCCTTCGTAGTCAGGAGCGCCAAATAGGAAATAAGTGATGAAACAGTTAATGGCCTGTATTGTTTCAGCAAACTCATGTTGTTCGTTGCATAAATAAAGACTTTTAAGGATTTCTGTTCACGGGAATCTCTAGGTCTATCATTTCTCTACCCCACTGTGCCGTGAATTGCGACTTCAGAGTGCTGTAACTCAGAAATTCTTCTTCTCTTGTTCCAAGGCTCGTGCTTTATCCGCACTGATCAGCTCGACGGTGAGACGGACTGGAAGCTGAAAGTGGCTGTGAGCTGCACGCAGAGGCTCCCGGCCCTGGGGGTGAGCGCTGTCGTCGTTATTCCCTCGTTTCTTACAGTGACTGTTCTGTGCAGTGAGTCTGGTTCGATTTATACCAGCTACCTTGATGCCTTGATAATTTTTAAAAAATAATTTCTTCGTTACTAATGAAGGATCATTGACAGTTATGCCCACGTAATTTCCACGGTGTCTCAGCATGTCACCTGTTTGAGGTGTAGTTTTGAATGTTCCTGTTGGCTTGACTCTTAGGTTTCCTTTATTTTCTCCTTGTTTGTGTGTTTAAACTCCCACTCGTCTGGGTGACCTCTGAAACTGGGAGCTCGTGGTAGCGGTTTGATGAGTCTGCCGTTGGTAACGGACCTACTCCCAGGAGGCAGTTCAGACCCTGCTTTGGTGGACGGCAGAACTCAGATGGCTTAGCTGAGCCTGGGAGGCCAGGCTGTCCACCTCAGCTTTCCCTCTGAAGGTGGAGTGTCCTCGCTGGTCGGGAGGAAGCGAAGTGTTCCTGTGTCTGTCAACAGAGAGAAGGAGAAAGACGCCTCCGGGCTTCCTACGTGGCCCTTGCTGCCTGGGGAGCCGGCAGGAGGTGGGATGAGCGGGAACAGGTCTTGCGGATTTCAGTGTTTTCGGGATCTCTAAAACAGGTCTCTCACTAGTGCTAAGGATCTCCTAGTGGTATAATTTTTTTTGATTAAATTTCTTTTTACTTTAGCAAAACCGCAGTTGTGGTCATTTAGTATTTTGTGTTATTTGTACTATTGATGTGCACGAGAGAAGCTTCATCATACGTGATTTGCTGATACTCATTGGAGAGTAAAGAAAGATGGAGATTGTCTTAAGAATGACCTTTGAACCGAGCAGCTGTGGGAGTTGAGCTAGACTTGGCCGCTTCACTTGGGTTGGTCGGGTTCGGAGAGGACTGGCTGCTCGTCGTGCGCACAGTGAGCTGCTGTGCCAGCAGGAGCCTCCCTCGTGCTTGTAGGTACTGGACTTTTCGGAAACTAAGTATGTTTGACGTGTGTAAGACTTGGCAATACTTTTGACTCTAGGTTTTTTCAGTTGCCTATCCTTTAGGTAGCCCCCAGGTTGAAATTCATTCCTTTATGTGTGTCATGTATCTTTTCCAAAACATTCTGGTCACTAATGAGAGTGTGCGCAGTCTTTCTTTGTCTGTTTATTCATCGTCACATTGTAATGTGGTTCACCAGGTGTGTCTGCTGGAGTCACTGTCGTCTTCTGCTCCTCCTCTTTTTTTTGCAACCCTTTAAAGATTAGAGAAAAGAAGATCACTTCTTCCTCCAGGGACCGCACAGAACAGGGTGCAGGTTGCTGGATTCGATTCCCAGGTCCTGTTTCTAACCCTGAGCTGGAGAATCTTTCTTCTCAGCTGATCAGCCAGCCCCCACGCCCCTCTGTCATGGGTGGGGACCAGCAGGCAGCTCCTAGTTTTTGTTTTTTAAAATATATCAACATTAAGAGAAGGCATGTAAATAGCAAGTTTTCTTCCTTAATGTCAATTCTTGAAAGTAGAATTGGGGAGTAAAAGAATATTCACGATTTCAGGTTTCTGATATTTAAAAATTATCATAGAAGAGTTGTGCCTAAACATCTTATAGCCATTAATGTATGATTATTAGGTAAGTATGTTTCAAAACACTTGAAACAGGTATTGAAGAGAGAAATCTCAGCTTGATAGAGAAAATTTGGGACAGTTTATTTTTTAATTGTATTCCTTTGGTTCCTAGTACTGTTGAAAGCTTCCACCAGATCTCGGTGAGGGGTGTACCTCCTACTTGGTGGTCTGCCCCTCTCCTGGGTCCGTTTCTGTGTTGGTGTTTGCCCATTTAAAGCTACATTGGTGCTCAGGTATGTGCATAGTAAACTGATAAAAGCAGGTATGTATCTGCAGATGTGCACCCCTCTTAGGCACAGATACTTCCATGTCTCCGGTTCTGCCTCCGTACGTCTTGTGGTCTCTGTCAGTCCCCAGGGCAGAGTGGTTTTTGAAAACTGTCCAAGACGCTCTTCAGGATCAAAGTTTCTCAGTCAGAGCCAGGTAGCACAGCAGTCAGATGCTCTGTTCTCAGTGCTCTGGGAGCTGTAAATTCTCAGTGTTCTGTGATGGTTTATTTACAGTCTGCAGGGTATTTGTATAGTTGGTATGTTCTGAGTTAATGCAGCTTTTTGTTGGTGGTGGTGAACGGGGGAAGGCATTTTCTGCTGGACTGGTGTTGAAGGGAGTAGAGGAGCTGAAGTTGGCGTTGGCTATTTTCCACTGACCAGCGGGCCGGGACGACGGGCCGCTAGTAAATCGCTAGGCTGCCGGTCGGGGGTGTGGGGGAAGCGGGTGTGCAGAAGCCGCCAAGCTGCTGTCCAGTGACTGGACCGTTCGCGCCAGTGGCGTGCGGGCGCGCCAGTGCTTGGTAAGTGCGCAGCGGGCGCTCGTCTTAGTCTGTGCTTCTGAGGCGGCTGACGGCGCTGGATCCTGTGTTACGTGCTTGTTTTCCATCTGTGTGTCCTTCCAGGTGAAATGCCTGTTCGTGTCTTCTTAGTGTCGCTAATGTGATTTCTTAGAATGTTCTCACTACATGATCACGTCACATGCGGAGAAGACAGTCTGCCTCTTTGATTCCAGTCTGTGTACGCAGCCTTCTCTTTCTTTCACTTGTGGTATGACGCCGGCTGAGATCGCTAACGCAGTGTTGGATGGAAGTGCTGAAGCCTTTCTTGTCTTTGTTTTCAATCTTGGGGAACACTCAGCCGTTTAAAATTCTGTGTGATGACAGCTGTAGGTTTTTCATAGATGTGTGGGGAGGGGCCTGCAGAGGGTGGGTAGAACTGTCCCCGCCTTGATCGTGGTGATGTCATAGGCATGACTTGTATTAAAATGCAGACGATAGTACAATTTAAACATGCGTGATTTATTGCACATAAATTATGTCTTAAGGAATAATTTGTCATATTAGGTATTGATTTTTTTTCATAGAGAGGAAAGCCCTAATTTCTTATGGGTTTAAGCAAGGCAGTTTGTTTTTTTCATTTAAAAGCTCACACTGCCCGTAACTGTCGCTCATCTGGACTTTCTGTCTCTCGTGCAGTGGATTTGGGGAATACTGGGTGTCATTCGCTGCTTGTCGCTTCATCAGTGGAGCACTGTGCCCACCGTGACACCAAGAGTAAATAAGTAAACCTGCAGTCCTAGAGCTTTTCTCAAAGAGTCGAGGATGCCACCAAGCACAACCTCCCCAGCTCTGCTGGGTTCCAGGGCACCTCACGTGAGCGGAGACCTGGGCTCCAGGCAGCCGCGCGGCGGGTGCCGAGCTGCAGGTCGATGGCACAGGCCGGGCTTCCTGCTGCTGCACAGGCAGCTGGAAGGCGCGCACTTCCAGCACTGGAGACGTTCGGGACGCGCGTTTCTGGCTTTTGTGATCAGGCAGATTTGTTAACAGCAAGGAGGTCACAGTAGTTCTCAATAAATCATGACTTGCTGATTTATTTCAAAAGATCCATATAGCAGTAAACAATACCATTTACATTTAATTAGTTTTATTGAACGAGAGGCAGTTTTATTTGTAATGAGCCACATGTTATGATTAAGGATGTATTTTAATGACCTTTAAGTAATGCGAACAAATGTTGCCCTTGACCTAATAGCAGAGGCTTTCCTACATTATTGAAAACTTGGGAATGATTTTTAAATTATCATGAAAAGCTTCGAATGACATTCTCATTATTGTGCCGTTATTCAGCCGTTTGATGTCTAATGTGCTGGATGAGATGCCTCCCTCTGAATGTGCATGTGCGCGTGGAGGTGTGGGGGCTGCTCAGACGGCCCTTTACGTCCACGCATTGAAGGGCGATCTGTTGTACAAGAACTTCGCTGTTTGAAAGTTCCTGTGACTGTGTGGTGCGTGGCTGATGAGTGAGTCTCAGCGTTTCCTTACCCCAGGGGTTGGCTGGCTGCTTATTAAACATGCTAGTCTTTCCATCAGCCTGAAATTATTATACGTTGTATTTCCTCTTGTGTAAACTAGCTTGACTTAATTAACTTGAAAATAAATTGTTGTCAGCGTGTCATCTGAGCTGTAGTAGCAGACTTGCTGTGGTGAGCCGGTGTGTTCACCCTTAGTCCGGTGCAGCGTCTGCTCTTCAGAACCTTGGAGACAAATCTGCGTGCATCTTCCAGGCCCACCTGGAGGTGTGTGAATGAGCGTTCCCGAGTTTACTGAGCTCTCCGGGAATTTTCAAGGCATGAAAATGAGCGTGAGTCATCTGTCTGCCTGGCTGGCACGTCCCGGCTGGAGGGTCCCCGCTGGCAGGTGCCGTCTTCGACTTCAGGTGCTTGGTGGCAGTCGCTGGGGAGACGGCGGCCTGCCTCATGCCCTGGAGTCACGGGGCCCTGCCATGCCTTGAACTTGAAAGATGCGGCGGTGTTTTCCACGGAGGGTCGTTCCTAGAGTGACTCTTGGAGGCTCTCTCACGAGCCCCTGCTCCCTGTGATTTGGGAGCGTCTCACTCCATGTGTTAAGTCCCTTTCTGCTCTGAGCTCTCGAGTGGTTTCTGACTCCTTGCGGACACCTCCCAATCAGGAGAGAAGCTCTGCTCCCTCACCTAACAGTGCAGAGGTGGGCGGTCCACGCCGAGGGGGCAGCTCTGTCCTTGTCCCCAAGTGACCTTCAACGCTGCCGAACCCTTGCCAGCATGGGGGCCACGGCCCTGTCCTACTCCCCCCTAAAGTGAGCCGCGTGGGGAGGGGTGGCTGTGCGGAGGGCAGAGGGTGGTGTTCCTTAGGGGCCGCGTGCCCCTCTCCAGCCGGGCAGTTCTGTTTTTAAGAGGTGGTGGAGGGGAGCCTGTCACGCCGCTTCTGCACTGGGTTTCCCTCCGAGTACCTCTGACCGTCCTGCACTTCGCAGCGGGTGGCGGGCTCTAAGGCTCTTCAGTCGGTCCTCCTGAGGATTTTATGGCCGTCAGCGCTGTGCTCTGTTTAGAGCTGTTGCTGTAAGAGTCAGTTCTTTCCCACTTGCTCTTCAAGGGACTTGAAGCAGCTTGAAGACTTGTGTGTTCCCTACCAAGATTTAAAGTAGGGAATAAGTGAAATGTACACTCAGAACAGCAGACGTGTCTTCCAGGAGTGAGGGAGGCCGTGTCATGGTTAGCCTGTGGCCTGTTTCCTGTTGAGACTGTTTTCTGTAAGTGCTGGAGCTGGACATACTGCCCAGCAGTCCGGGCCCCCGGGTGGAGGGGCGCTGACGAGGGGGCCTCTGGGGGCCGCCCGGGAGCCCGCAGCCACCCTGCCTTCCCCCGGCAGGACCCATGAAACAGCAGCGCAGCTCTGTCTGTTGTAAGAATTCGTCTTCTACGTGAATATGGGTCTTGTGTTCTTGTTTCTTCATGTGTCTGGAAGTGTGGACTGTATCTTCAACATCACTGATAATTGTAGAGACTCTGGATTTTATGATGTTCTTCTGAAGAGCATTGGTTTCTGTTTGGTTTTGTTTTCACTGTAGTTAACCTGGCTGAAGTCAGATGCCTGGCCCCGTCTCCCCTGCAGTGGGGAGCGGTGCAGGTCTTCTTCGTTTCTTCCAGCTCAGCTTGACTGCGTGACCGCTGCCTGTGCGCGGGATGTCTGGGGCTCAGAAAGAGAGGGGACACAGAGCCTCGGGCCCCTCCGGAGGCTCTCCTTGCTGGGTCCCCGTCTCCCCGCTTACTCTTCGGCTGCTGTGGTCGCCCCAGTCTCTGGCCTCTGTTTTCCACGTCTGGAAGTCTGCTTTTCTGAGTTAGCAGCCTTGAGACAGAACCAAAACAAAATGAATAACCAAAACAAAACGTATAAAAATGGCAAACTCTCTGTATCAGGGTCCTCAGGACCACGCCCACTTTTGATGGGCCTCAAGGGGGCTCCTAGGACTCGGCATGCAGTCCTGCTCTCAGCCTCGACTTTCTCCAGTGGAAGGGTGCAGAGCGCAGTCAGCAGAGAGAACAGGTGCGTGGGGTGAAGTCTCAGGAAACCAGACCGAGCGGCCAGACTTTCCTCCTGAGGGACTCACACAGGACACGCTGAATTCCCCCAGCAACGAGCAGGAACACGTGCGGAGTGGTGTCCCCCAGGGCGCATCTGGGGCTGCCCCACGCTTCCAGCTCTGACGGTGGAGGCTGGGAGCAAGTACAGTGAACCCTTCCCTTGAGCAGTGAAGGGCTGGGGCACGTGTAACTTAGGCTTGGCCCTCCTTTGTACGCGTGGTGTTTACTTCTGGAAAAAATCCCTGTAGAAATGGATCAGCACTCAGCCTGCGTTGTTCCAGGGTCAGCCGTATTTAGAAGTATGCAGCGGGGTCTGAGTAACCGTCACAACTCCACATGTTTTATGAAGCCATTGAGTAAGTCCCTAGATTTGGTGGGTATGTTTTTTATTTCGGCAGCTACTGCCTTTGCTGTAAACTAGCGATCTGCGCTCCTTAAGGCCAGGAGGACGGTGCCTTCCTCCCACGCACCCGAGCCGTGTCCCCATAACCTGTGTTTGTACCCTTGCACGGGAGGACTCGACTGTTCACACATCACGGCTGCTTTCATAGAATTAATTTTGAAGCAGGAAAGACATGCTTTCGGTTACTTCATTAATTGGCAGCATGTAACAGTTTAAACAGGTCTCCAGAGATGAGTTCTTAAGTGCCTTATTTTAATTATGAGAGTATGTTTGCTGGTCCAGCTAGTTGAGTTTTTAAAACTATATATAATTTTATTAAAACAATAGAAGTTATGTTAAATGAAAAATGTATTTATAATCATGGGGCAGCCCAAGTGCTGTGTATTTTATAAGCATCTCCCAGTTGCTTTTGACACAGCCTGTTACGGGGTGGCGGTTGTCCACTGGAATCAAAAGTCCCTACACCTCTGTTGAGCTTAAAAATTGTCATAGTGTTGGGCACAAACTATAAGAAACTCAACTATTACTTTTGATAAGTAATATATGAAAAATACTAGTTGGTAACTGGGACATTTCCAAGGGATGTTGTTTGGTTATGATGTGACTAATTTGGGTATTTTGTGTTCCAGGACCTGTTTTCTATCAACGCTTACGTTTATGCTCAGAAGCCGCAACTGGATATTCATAGTTTTGAAGGCACGTTCACCAGGGTGAGTCTCATCTTTTGTTAACATAACCATATGCGTTGTGTGTGTTAAGTTAAAAGTAATAAATCTTTATTTTGAAAGAGTAATTAAATCAAGAATCCGCTTCAACAAGTTTTGAACTAAAAAGTGAAAACCTAGAGAATGTGTCAAGTTCTTAAATTTTCCAACATCAGGTATCTCTCTGGGCTCCGTTCAGTACAGTTTTCCTGTTTTTTAGCACTTTTGCTCTTGTTACACTCTTATGGGTGGTGAGATGACGTAATTCGGCGGTCTTGGTCTTGGTCTTGGTGATACTTGGTGCACTCGCGCGTCCACGTCATGTCCTGGTCTGTGTCGCCTGGTCGGGTGGACGTGCGTGTGTGCGTGTCTGTTTCCTTGTAACACAAGTCCGTTTCCTTCTGCGTTCTTCTCACTGTTAGGGTGTTTGGCTGCAGCTTGAAGTCCCCCCACCCTGAGTATTTCATAGGATTTGGAGCACTCAGTAACTTTCGATTTTCACAGCCTATGCTGATAGTGTAAGTGACTTACAATACTTAAGGGGGTTTAATACATGGTATAGTTTATTTCTAATTGCTGCATTTATTTTAAGAAGATTTCCGGTGATCCAGTCAGCTTTGTCTCCCTCCTGGTCTCATACAAGGCTTGGTGAGCAGCTGTCACCACTTGGGAGAACTTCACCAAGGGGCACGCTGTGTGCCAGGTGACGTGTGGGCTGCGGGCTGCGGGCCGCGGGCTGAGGGCACGGGCACTGCTCTGTAAGCGTTCCCTCGGGGGCCGCAGTGATGGTATATGCGCAGGACGGCCGCGGGAGCCTGCGGGAGGGCGGGGTCCTGGCGGTAAGTGCCTTGTAATGGGCTCTGGAAAACTCAGATCTTTTTGTGCTTTTGCAAAAGTATTTTTGGAAAAAAAAAAGGGCATATGAGAGAAAAAGTCTTACAAAAGAGGGAGCACCCTTAGTACAGTAAATTCAGAGTTACTAACTGCTGTTAGTACTTTGGAATTCTATTTGCTTCTTCCTTTCTGTTCCCCAGATTTATATTGCCTGTTATTTGCTTAAAGTTTTGGAAATGTTTGCTGGACAGGGTGTCAGAGGGTGAGAGCAAACGAGAAATGGGGCTGGAAACACCCAGACTGTAGAGCACAGTGACATGGAGGGTGTGTGGCTGCACGTGTGTGTGACTGTGTGGCTGTCTGACTGGGTGTGAGACCAGGTGTGTGTGACTGTGTGTGGCTGGCCGGCTGTGTGACGGTTGTGTGAGCGAGTGTGCAGAGGTGGGGAGGGAGGACGGGACGGACGGCTGGACTTGATCCTGGAGGTCTTTTCAAAAGAAGGAAGAAGCCATTTACAGATTTTCAGCCTAGGAGAGAAATGATAATACTGGTGTTTGTGAAAGATTCCCCTGGATCCCTGGTCCCCGTGGGATAGTGGCAGCCACCTGAATTTACGTCCTCACGGCCTCCCCAGAGTGCACAGGCCAGCTGCGGTGGCAGCCGGGGTCACCTGTGGCTCGTGTGGGCAGCACGGGTGAGAAGGGAGATACTGCAGACTTCCGTTCAGTGCGGGCGGAGACGTCTCCAGATGGGCAGTCTGCTCTAGAGACGGGACAGCAGAGGAGAAAGGGGTTCGTGGGGGTCCTGACTTCATCAGGGCTTCTTAGTTCATTTCAGACACATTCGCCTTGTATGAATTATTGCAAGTTCTTAATAATTCTTTGCCTTCATTTGATATTCCTAACACTGTTTTGATTCACTCATTTTATATCAATCTTGAGTTCTAGATTATTTCAGATGGAAAATCTTTGTTTTCTGTACCTTTTTCAAAAAGGAGGAAAGAAAAAACCATGCTAAATAACTAGTTTTGTAACGGGAAAATAGAATTTACTTTAATTACCAAAATATCAACTGAACATTTAAAAAAGTGATACTTGCTTATATTCCTTTTTTGTACTGTGATATGCAGAGGAGAAAACAAATGTTTCTTTTGATTTAGCCTATGTAATTAAATAAGAATCAGAGCAAATTAATTCAGATGTCCTGTGGCAGTAAATGTACTGTTTATTTTATTGTCCATGCAGAATTAATGCACAAGCACATTGTGATTAATATCTGCTCCTACTTACCTTAAAACAATGTCACGGCTACCTAAATTGTTGACTGTATGACATTTTGTGTTATATGATTCACATTATTATTCTTGGTATCATTAATTTTGCTTATTCTTCAAGACAGAGCTATTCTCTCTAAAGCTTGGAGTTCATAACTATAGCCACTTCTGAAATACTGGCAGTATTCGTGGTCATTTAACATCATATTCCCATTTAATCTTTTTATGATGCATTTTGTACTGTAATGTCTTCTGTAAACCATAGCACACTTATCATTGTTCATGTCTTTTCCAGTCAAAATACTCCCCTTTATAAAACGTATCCCTGTTGTTTGTTAACTAGGGTACACTACTGAGAAAGCAGCTTGAAATGGTAACATTTTGCATTCTCCCTCCTCAAAGCAAATTTTATCTTCAAACTATATAACATTAAGGAGAAAGAAATGCAGAGAGAAAGGTATTTAGAGGTAATTTTCCATCTTCCCAGTCTTTATTCTGTACTATATGAGATTGGTAAAGAACTTTTACAATAATTTTCTCAATATTAAAAAAACGTTTAGTGTTTAAAGTCCATTATTATTATCACAGAATGAAAAGGGAGCTGCATAGATCCTGTGTATTCTTCAACAAGTAATTGTGCTAGAATTACAGAACGCAGTCATGTGGTGAAATAGTTCTATTAGAAGTAGTGGCAGAACCAGCTTAGATTTCTGAAACTAAACTACAGAATCTCTCACTTGTAGTTCAGAAAGCCGTAAAAAAATTCATGTTCTTTAATGCCATTATTCCTCCTGGAGTTTGACACAATGGGGAAACAATAAACTAAAAGACATGCATGTGTTAATTTTTAAATTTCCATATTAAGGGAACTGTAGGGAGGGTTTAAAACTAGGAAAATCACCTCGTATGATTCCGCTTATATGTAGAATCTAAAATATGATGCAAATGAACTTACTTATGGATCAGAAAAACGCTCTAGACATGTGATCACCAAAGGGGAAAGGGAGTGGGGGAGGGGTAGATTAGGAGTTTGGGATTAGCAGATACAAACTACTGTCCATAAAGCAGGTAAACAACAAGGACCTACTGTGTAGAGCAGGGAGCTATATTCAGTATCCTGTAATAAACCATAGTGAAAAGAACATGGAAAAGAATATATATGTATGTGTATATATATGTGGATGTATATATATAATGTATGTATATATACAACTAAATCACTTTGCTGTACACCAGAAACTAACATGACATTGTGAGTCAACTGTACTTTAGTACAAAGTTAAGAAAAAAAATAAACTAGTGGAATGATGCTCGTTTGCTCTCTTGTGGTCAGGGGATCACTGGCGCTGTAGGCAGGGCGGCCCAAAGGAGCTCCTGAAGGAAAGGGCACCCGGAGCACTAGCAGGCCACTGCCTCCGTGCTTGGGCCCGCGCAGGGCCGTTAGACGCGGAGGAGCGGGCCCCTCTCTGCTGTTCTCACGTGTGTTCTCTTCCTGGACAGAGGCAGTGCCTGTGCTGTGCCAGGTGCTCAGGTCAGGGTCAGTGCCATGGTCAGACAGCCCACAGTCTGCAGGGACAGCTGAAGACAGGAAGGGCTGTGATGCAGTGAGAGTAATTCAGAATTCATATTAGGGAAGGATTTTATTTGTTTTGTGCCTTAAACGACAAACCCAGCAGTTTGGCGGGACTTATCCCAGTTACGCACTCAGTTTGCTGGGTCGCGGCTTAAACTCCTGCATTGATGTACAGTTACAGCATGTGCCGTCTGGACTCTACTTAGGAGCTAAGCATGAGGGTGTTTCAGCCTTCTCTCTCCAGCAGTGCTTATCCAAGGTAGGTTCTAAGACCACCTCTGTGATGAGTCAGAAATTGATCATTTCATTTCAGTCGTAAATTGAAGTACAAAATAGTTAATGCAGAGAGATCACCAACTTCTGTCTTCTAAAAGTCGATGCTTTGTCCTGTAAAACCATTAAAGGCAAAGGGAATACTCAGTTTTCCTGGATTATCTGGTTCTGAGTCGGGCAGTTCTGTGCCTTGCCCTTGAGCAGCTACTTTGGCTGTGAGCACAGGGAGCCCAAGGCTAGGGCTGGAGTGAGCTGGCGTACCGCAACGACCGGCGGTGGTGCGGGGGCCGCGGAGCAAGAGCTTGATTGATGCCGCCTGCATTTGGAAATTTGAAAATACGTACGATTAAAATGGTTAAAGGTACTGCGAATTGTACAGCCTCTCATCCTAAATGTAAACAGTGGTATAGTCTCTTGGCTTTTCATCTTCAAATTGTTTCCCATCTACATACATATTTACATTGGGATAATATAAGCCTTATTTTTCCCACTTACATTATATATTTCCTCAGTGTTTTGTATATTAATGCAGCTATATAATTATCATTAGATTTTTTTAAGCTAAAACTACTGAATGCAGCAAAGTAAAACATATTTTACTTGACAAACTGTAATTGGAAGAAGTAACTCCTAAGGGAATTTAAAGTGAAGACAAGTGTGCGTCTGTCTCCATGGGCAGAGATGGGCCACGTGCTGGTGTCAGCGTGGGGAGCAGACAGAACCTTTATTCAAGGGCCACCCGTGCGGCTCCTGCGTTTCAGACCCGGTTTACGTGCTGTCATTTACAAGACTTGCTGGTGTGCCCTTTTCTTGGGCACCGTTGCACTGCTACCTGCCTGTACATCCGTCATTTCTGCGTGCATCTTCACTCCCACACTGAGCCAGGAACTGCTTAGCTGAAAGGCTGTCTTAATTCTTCTCAGAGCTACAGCTTCTAACACAGGGCTTGGTGTGTATTTAGATACCAAATGCATGTTTGAATTAATTGGGTGAATTCTCCTATTTACAGATGGTACAGTGAAGGCACAGTTAAAAGAAACACCAGTCTTGAAATCCATTGTTTTTTAAGAAATTGCACCCCATGGTGACCAGAAAGGAAACAGCTATAGAATATACATAGAAGGAAGTGAGGAGGGAATTTATTTATGGTGATTTATCTTCATTGAAATCTTTGTTTCTCCACGTGGCTCTGAGGACGATCCAGTAGCCTTTTATCTCGACCTGCGGGACCCCCTGAGCACTTCCTGCAGGGACGCTCCCGTGGTCCCCAGCTCTCAACTTGAGTTCATCTGGGAACGTCCTGATTTCTCCCTTACCTTTGAAGGACGGTTTTTCTGGGTTCAGGGTTCTCGGTTGATCAGTTCTTTTCCTTTTAGCACTTGGCTGTGCTGGTGCACTGTCTTCTGGCCTCAGAGTCTCTGATGAGAATCTGCTGACGGTTTTATTGAGGATCCTTGTACGTGATGATTTGTTTCTTGCTGCTTTCAAGATTCTTTCTTTGTTCTTGACTTTGAAAGTGTAATTGTAATGTGTCTCGGTGTGGGTCTCTCAGTTCATTTTACTTGGATGTGATTGAGCTTCTTGGATGTTTACATTCATGTCTTTCATTAACTTTGGGGACTTTTCAGCCATTATTTTTTCTAATATTCTCTCTGCCCCCTTTCTTTTCTTTCTTCTGAGATTTTCACAATGCATATATTGGTTTGGCTTGTGCTGTCCTGTGGATCCCTTAGGTCCTTTCAGTTTTCTTTCTTTCTCTTTCTTCCTTCCTTCCTTCCTTTCTTTTCCTTTCTTCCTATTTCTCAGACTTAGTAACTTCCATAGTAACGTCCTGCTTTCAAGTTCAGTAACTTCTGCCTGCTCAAAACTGCCTTGAATCCCTTTTGTGAATTTTGCATTTCGGTCATTGTGCTCTTCAGCTCTTAAATTCCTTTTGGTTTCTGTTCAGGTTTTCTGTCTCTTCATTCACATTTCCATTCTGTTCATGCATCATTTTATTTACTTGCAACACATCTTTATGTCTTTGAACATCTTTAACATTTTTCTTTTAAAGTCTGTCAGTTTCATCAGGTGTTTTTCGGGGGTAGTTTCTGTTGGTTTATATTTTTCCCTTGAAGGATTGTACTTTCTGTTTTTAGTGCCTTATTTTTTTGTTGAACACAGTACTTTTGAATATAATAATGTGGTGGCTCTAGAAGTTAAAACCAGGATTTGATGGGTTTTTGTCATTGTTTTTCTTTATTGTTTTTTGGCTGTTGTAAGCTCTGTCTGTGTTGAGGATCAGCCTGAGGTGTAAACTTAATGTCTTATATCTTTTCTGAGCCATTCCTTGGGCATGTGTGGTCATTTTCTATTTTTTCACATATATGCAGTTATTTTTGAGTGTCACAGTCTTTAATGTCTGGTCATGACAGGGGAAAAGGGGGGAAGAGGGTATAGAAAGGCACTTCTGCTTGTTGGGGAGGGGTCGGAACAGTGGGGGGAGGTGTAGCAGCGGTGGGCGCCTGCCCCTTTGGCTGCACCTCTGTGGTCAGAAGCCACAATCAGTATCAGAGCACAGACCCCTGATATTTGGAGGACAGGGTCCTTTCTGCCCCCCTGGTTCCTGCAGGCTGCTCCAGACCCACATGCACAGCCTCCTGCTGTGCGGCTGGGGTGGGTGTGTAGGTGTCCCTGTGCTGAGACCCGACATGGACCAAAGTCGACTGTTCTTCCCCTGGAACTTGCAAGCCTGCAGGCCACCCCAGAGTTAGTTACAGCACAGATTCTGTCCGGGTGAGGAGCCGTCCGGGGGGCTGCCTGCTCTGCCGTCGCCCCAGAGTCCTCTGTCCACACCCCTGTCTTTGCCCCGTGTCGCCTTTTCGCTGCTCGTCAGTTGGATCCAGCTTGTGGACTTGTTTTTTACACTGTAGATATCTGAGGTATGAGTAACTAAAAAGTTGCTAATCTGTGTTTTTTTTCCATTTCTCTCCCTAAACAGGAAGATAGTGACCCCCCGATTCATGAGAGTCTCAGCATAGAAAATACCCTGTGGGCAGGCACGGTCGTCGCCTCGGGTAAGAAATAAGCTCGATTCCTGGCATGAATTCTCACATGTAGGTGATGCTTTGTGTTTTCAGTGACTCCAGACAAGCGTTTCTCCAGATGCTTTGCTTTACATAGTGTTGTCATGCATGTAGTAGTGGTCTGTGTGCTGAGCACATGCGTCGTCTGGGCAGTGGGCTTGGACGGTATGTGAAGGTGGCATTCGTGCCCTTCGTGTCAGCTTTGGTGCCGACTGGGGCTTGCCCTGCTTTCAGGAGCGCAGTGAATGTGAGCCTCACAGCTTTCCCTGGGACACACTAGGAAGGGGGGAAAGGAAATGCTTGTTCTGGACAAGACAGATGTGTGACCCTGCAGATGTCAGTGCTGAGCAGTGCTTGGCGCCTTCTGTCTCCTGGGCGTGGTGGGGTGGGGTGTGCAGTGCGCGGCCTCGTTGTTGCACAGCCCCACTGATCACTGAGGTTGCTCTTGCGCCACGGATCCTGACTTAGGCCTCACTCAGTCCCACACGTTAAGTCAGTGCGACAGCAGAGTTTTTGTAGTCACTAGAGTTAATTCTGCAGTGGTTGATTTCAGTGAATACTGTAGATACAGTATTCTTCCTTCTCTTAATTGTATTGCGAAATTTGTAATTGTAATTGTAATTGCAAAAATTGGGGAGAGCAGTTCCGCAGAGGAGCAGCTGCAGACAGAGCCCCAGTGTGACAGCTGATGCCCGAGGGCGAGTGGCTCCGGGCTGGGCCTCTGCCGCCTGCAGGTCGCTGTAGGGTGTTTTCCTGTTCTTTTCTCTGACGCTTGATAGACCGCAAAATGATCATTTCTTCTTGACGTGTACAGTTAGAAGACCATGCTTTCAGGAGACATGAAGAAAAGAAACTTACTAAATTCAAAATTAAATATTGTTTTTACAGTATTTCTCGTGTGTGTGAATTGCACGTGTGCTGAGGTGTCAGCGCAGGCTCTTACGCCTGATCGTGCTGACTCCGCACAGGGCAAGGGCGTCTCAGACTTGTGCAGAGGAGCCGGCGCACCTGGTACCTCTTGGCTTGAGATTAGAGGAGGAGTTTGGTCAGTCAAGTGTGTAGATCTCGTCATGTGACTTCAGGGTTAGAGTTACCACTTCAACAGACAGTAGTAAACAATGTCGCTATTTCTGTCCTCACTGAAAAGGATGTTAGCACATTGTCTCATGTTGTAAGTAGGTAAATTAGTATCGCTTAAGAAGTCATTCGAGTTTTTCAAATTTTTTTTTTAAGTTGAGATTACATTTTCTTGAACTATCCAAGTTAAATGTGCTGTTGGATAATTTTATATAAAGTTAAATGATGTAATAATACTTTCCGTCAAAATCATTAGTTAGAAAGTGTTACCTCTGTGCTTACCCTTCAAGTATCTGTGTAAGGCCCACTTTTGTGTTTTGCAGGTACTGTAATAGGTGTTGTCATTTACACTGGAAAAGAGACTCGAAGTGTAATGAACACATCCAATCCAAAAAGTAAGGTAGGCTGGACTGAGCATCGGCTGCTTTAATGGACTTGCTCTTCCTTTCGGTGAGAAAGTGGGTGTGGTTCTGAGGGCTCGTTCACATCAGCTTCTGTGTAACACAGAGTGTCAGAAATGCTGCTGGTTTAGGCTGTGAATTCTCTGTGTAACAGCATGCTGGTACTGAAGGATTTCCAAAAGTATTTTTTCTTGGTTAATCAGAGCTTTATATGTCTCTTAAATTTTTATTGTTGTATATGTAATTTGTCCATAATTCAGCAGTCAATTTTGGGTCCTTTAATTTCTCTTCAATCTATTTATTTTACAATTTGCACTCTTTATTTTTACGTTGATGGTTCATTTTTAAAGTAAAGGAATCTATATTAATGTTTTGTGGTATTTAATTTGATAGTATTATATTGTTAAACTAGTTTTATTGAAGTTATTTCTGTTTCAGAAGCATATTGGAAACCAGATTTTGGTTTAAAAACTGCTTGATTATGCTCCTGTTATGGTCCTAGATTGTTATTTATGCAGTCAACGTGTGTGCAAGTTAAATCAGACAAAAAGTTAGCTTGAATTCTCAGTAGTTATTTTTTGAATAGCACATTTTGTATGATCGCGTCATGATGCATGCTGATGTCCACTGAATGAGACGCTCTTTCTGACTGAGCACGCACTCGGCTTTATTTGAAACACGGTCTGAGTGTATCTGAGCGAGCAGAACATCCTCTCACGGAGGCCCACCTTGCTTTGTGCATAATCAATGGGGAAAGTTGTCTTCTGCAGGAGATTTTATACCAAAGCAACAGAAATGAAATAATTCTTTGAAAAGATGCTGTTTAGGACAAGATGTATTCCATTTTGGGGGCTAAATACTATTTAAAAAAATAGTCAACCTTCAGAAACTAGGAAAGCATCCCTGACCCGTGACAACCCGGGCCGTCTGCAGGGCCGCCGATAGCGCTGTCCGGAGAGCGTTCTGGCTCGCCTTCCACGGGTGCGCGAGCTGTCCCAGTGGGCCTGATGGAAATTCACACCTCTGCGTTCTTTGTGCCGTGAGCAGCAGCCCTCAGCGGAGCCGGGGCCGCCTGGAGCTCGAGCCGGCAGCCCACGGTGCCAGGGATGGGGCCCCTCGACGTGGGCCTGCTTCCCTCTCAGGCGGGCTCCAGCTCGATGTGGAGGCCTACGTGTCCATCAGGGGGCACCTAAGGAGAGAAATAAAACCTCTAAGTTTGTGCATATCATTAAATCTTTCTAAGTGTTAAATGCCAGCTGTATAAGAACAAAATCCAGGAGAAGGTTACAGGCATGCTACAGTAGGCAGAAAGCTGCAGATGCAGCTTATCCGGGGGACGTCTGGCACCTGTTGGTTGGAAGGTGTGTGACAGCTCAGCCCTCAGCGGCAGGGAAGACAAGTGATGGCTCACCGTCTGTGGGACAGCAGTGTCTGTCTGCTGTAGCTTACCAAACTGGCGGGCTGCTGGACCGAAGAACCAACAGTAAATATATAAGATGTTTGGAATCATTTGCCCGAGTTTCACTGGATGTCTTCAGGGAGGCAGCACTGTTCCTAACACCCCATTCTGAGGGCCATCCTGTGCCTAGAATGTCTATGGGGACCAAGATTAAACACTAAAATATTGTTAGGTGGAGGAACATTCTGAGTAGAGAGACATCCTGAAGGCTGCTTTCCAGGTTAGAGGGCTTCCCCTCAGTCTCCCTGGGGACAGGTGAGGCAGCGTGGCGGGGTCAACTCAAATTTGAAAATTCTATTTTAAAACTTTGAACAAATCAAAAGTTTTTATTACTAAGCAGTTACTTTTATAATAATATTTGGTGGAAGTTTACATTATAAGGAATGTAACTTGAGTAACGGACTGCTTTATAAAAAACCGAGCTTGAGATATATTTAATAAGATGATACTTGATTACATTTAAGAGTGAAAAAACATTCTTACAGGAGGTTAAGAAAAATCAATTGTGACAGGTTACCATTTTCACGCCATTCATAATAATAAGTTGCTCAGAGCAAGAACGTCAGGATGAAATGATAACACAAATTGCTTCGCGCAGTTATTGTAACCCTTCGGGCGTATTGATTTGAGTTTCTAATAGAAACTTGCTTTCATCAGATGTCTTGCTGACAGACAGACAGGTGACACGTGCCATTATGTGCATTAGAGCTGCTGCTCTTGTCTGAGTTGCTGTAAAGGCATTTTCAGATAACGGAGCAAAGTAGAGCCAGCTGTGGTGTGGTTCGCACGTTGAAGCCTCAGAGCTCTCTTGGAGAATAGCTCTTATTTTGAAAGGGGGAGTTTATTAATATTTTAAAGGTTGTGTTGATTTATATTAAAATATTACAGTAAAAAGACTTATTCTCTCTTCTTGTGGTTGCATTCAGTCATAGCACCCCTTAATTATAATAGTTGCCTTCTTGAGTAGTAAAATGGTTTTGGATTTAAATGCTTGTTTATAGGTGTGATTGTGTATTTTATAGAAGAGCTACATTGTGTAGAAGATAGTATAACAGTCTTCACAGGTAGGAAAGACCCTGGGGGTGCTGCTTTTGGATAACTGTTACTAATATTAACAAGTCATCGTGCTTCAAATCTCGTCAGGAAAAGATTAAGTCAAGAAACAAACTGATAATGAAGTAGTGGAGTAGCATGTAGACCGGACCAGGCGTGGCCCTCGGGTGTGCCGCCGCACGCTTCCGTCTGGCAGCTGCTCAGTTGCAGGCGTGGCTCTGCGACAGCAGTGTGGAGATGAGTAAACTCGTAGCTTCAGGGAAGCAGTGAAGAGGTGAGGTGCTGAATGAAGAAGCAGGCCTAGAGATAACCTCTGGGACAGGATGTGCCACCAGGGTGTCAGCAGAGACTGAAACCGGAAACCCTGGACTCAGTCTCCAAATGCCTTTAAATATGAGTTTGCTTATGAAGCAGGTGTTCCAGATAGGAAACACGGAGTATACGTTATGTAAGGTAAATACTCTGAATCCCTGGGGAGACTTAGTTTTACACACAGGTCTGAACGAGACGGGCTTGCTGAGATTTGTGTGTTATGTAGCTGAATGGTAGTATGTCATCGTTTCTGAGCTGTACGCCTGAATTCCGTCATCAGATTCTTAACAGAGAAGCATGGTTTATTTAGGAAGCAGACTCGTATTTTTGTAATTGCCTTTGTTTTCTTTAACCCTTGCTTCCTTGTCCTGAGGCCATTAAGCCTGTTAGAAATTTGTGCGACTTGTGATGACTTTCTTTTCATGACGTCTCCATCTTAATGTCTATGAACTTGCAGAGCTAAGTATTTGTTTCTCCCGGATTGTCCTGAAGCATTTCTGGTGAAAGCCTTTGTGGGTGAGTTAAGCGTGACCTGAAGTGTCCAGTGAGGTGAAAATGAGCAAGCACTGCAACTTGTGAGTGGTCCTGGCGGGCGGTGGACACGGGGGGGGGGTGTGCTGACGTTGTGACGGAGGCGGAAGGGGGAGGTGATGAGACTTGCTGTTGTTCCAGGTTCTCGGAGTGAGTGTCACCGTTCCCGGGGCTGTGCTGGGTCTGTGGTGTAGACGGCCTGTGTCACTGTGCGAACTGGGTCCCTTCATGATCACGGTGAATCGGACACAGGTTGTGTGCGTGGTGTGGGTTCCAAGAGACTTTGCTGGGGAAAATGTCAAGAAGTCAGCTGGAAGGGGAGGTCACTTGGTCTTACTGTGCCCTGGGAAAGCCTGTGAGGGCAGGGCTTTCGGGCCCCCACCGTGGTCCTCCTTCTTGGACAGAGAAGCCCGTCAGGGAAGGCACTGCTGCCCCTGGCAGGCCACGTGGGGTGCCCGTCCTCGGGGCTGCCGCCCGGCGAGGACACCCGGCAGGTTGGGCGGCTGATCCAAGCACAGCCCTTCACCGGGGAGGGCAGCCGAGCCCCGTGCCCGCCGGCTCCTTGTGCGGGAGCCCCCAGCGCACGGCCAGCACCAGCGGCCCCAGTGCGGGGCGGGCCCAGGGCGCGGGGCTGGTCCGTCCTGGCCGCCGTTTCTCTGAGCCGCTGGCGGTGGGCCTGCCCGGGTTGAGGAATTACGTTCTTTTCTTGGGAGCAGCTCATGCTGTTTTCCCCGCAGGATTACTTTCTTCTAAGCAATAATTTACAAATACATACATTCCTCAGAAACAAACTTTGACCACATCTGGGTCCAACTTAATTGTCTTCGTGCATCTGAAATACGTTCTGGATTCTAACGGCTTTTTTAAGATTTGATTTACTGATGTTAGAGCAGCAACTGTACCATACCTTCTTTTTTTATAACTGCATTAACTAAATGTGTATGATAAATTTAACATGAAATTGAACTGCTCTCTTCGTCTGTGTAATTAGTGCTGTCAGCTAATAATTACCTTTTGCAAAACTTTAAAATGTATCATGTGAGTTTGTTTTCCCACTATAATAAGCTGTTAACTGCCTGAGATTTCTTTTTGAGGGGCAGTTATCCACATCAAATGTTTCTGAAAAACTAGTTTTTAAACTGCTTAATACCATCAAAATCATTTTTTTTGAGGCCTTGAGTTCAGAAAAAAATTTTTGAACTATTATTTGAACATAATTAGAACACAAAACTTCTATGGGATAAATTACGATGGCGTAGTAAATGTTATTTACCTGTGGGATAAATTAATTACAAGGTAAATTGTAATTGGTGTCCCAAGGTATTTCTTTGTAATATTTTCAAGAGACAATAGAAAAATGAGCCTAAAGCATGTTAGTGAAGGTTAATTTGTTCCCTCCACCAGTGAACAGAGCCTTCAAATTAGAAAGCTTCAGTGAAATAAATTAGTTGAAGTTTAATATTTTTAAACTGTGGTGTCCTGGTGACACCTTGAGAAGAGCCCTGGGTCACGCAGACCGGGCGCTGCAGAGTCCGCCCAGCGTGCCCCTTCCAGGACGCAGTGGCTACTTCAGTCATCACCCAGAGCTGAGTCTAGGACAGCTTCTGCCTGTGACTGAAGAGGAGATGTGATGAGAAGGGCTCTGAGTCTGAGCGTTGATGTAACATTCCCATTGGTGAGTGGTGGTTTGCGCTTTCCACACGTCTGTGGCCAGGTGGCAGGCGTGCTGGTCCCCAGGAGCCTCGGGAGGGCTTGGGTGCTGAAGCCTGACTCCATGTGCACCCTCTGCCCTGGCCACCGCCGCCGCGGGTCTCCTGAGTCCGTGTGGCCTCGGGGCGGGGGATAAACGCAGTCTGTAAAGAGATTATATTGGGGCGGGGGGGGGTTCTGTCATAGAGACGTTTGTCTCCTGTCTCTTTCCCCTCACTTTCTACGTAGTAAACCCTTAATAAATAACTTAACTTGGAGTGTGACTTGCTCTGCTGGCATTAAGGATAGTTGTGTGTGTGTGTGTTTTTTTAATACTTAAAGTGACTTCAAAGTTAATGAGCAGATTTAGGAAGCTAGGCCTAGAGCTCAAATTTGTGCCTTCTAGCTAGAAGTCATAGCTAGACTTCTGTTAACCCTGCTGTCAGTACTGACGCGAATATAAAGCACTTTTCTTCGCGGCGCGGCGCTGACAGCTGATGCCGTGCTGCAGACAGCCGCCTGACTGCTGCGCTGCCGCGGGACGGACGCGGAAGTAAGTGGGGAAAAGTCACGTGTAACGTTGCCACATCCAGTTCGTTAACCTGTGGAGATGAGCAGCTTGTGCGCCGTATCGTTCAGAGAAGGGTTTGTTTTGTTTGGGGTGAGTGTTTAGCCATTCAAGCAACAGAGTTCTTAAGTTAAAGTCAATAATTTGTTTTTTTATTACAATTAGAAAAATTGTTTCACAGCCTTAAGATACAGACATGGTCTGAAACACACAAGATAAGAGAACAGAATTTTCATAATGGATCAATTTAAGACGTTTTTAATTCCAAACAATATAAAGAAAAATTGCCCCTTCCAAGGTTTAATTTCAGTCTGAGCTGCTGCGTTTGCCGGAACTTCAGACGAGCGTGATGACGTTGCGGCGGCACTGCTTCGGGGGGAAGGCGCGCTTCCCCGCGGCGGCCGTCGGCGCGGTCACTGTGGAGCGCACCTGGACTCCAGAGGAGATGAGACCAAAGCATGGCCCCCAGCTGTTCGGTCAGCAGCCCTCGCCCGAGGCGCGCGCCTGAAGCGTGGGGGCTTTCTGGATAAGGAATCACAACAGTTCTGAAGGGAGCTCATGGTTGCTAATTAAATAAAACAAAAAATAAATAAATAGGCTCTCAGACATTTTAAAGCTCATGTCGCGTGCGCAGTCGCATTTAATACACATTTTGCATCGTTGTGAGGACATGTCACGTGCTAGACAGCAGCTCCTCGTCTGTCCTGCCCTAACTCCGAGCTGGCACCTTGAAGGAAGGAAGGAAGGACGTGGAAGAGCTCCCAGAGCTAGACTGGCGCCAGGACAGGCCGTCCGTGCATGCTCTGCAGGTGGATGCAGGTGGTTTAACTACTGCCCCCTTAAAATGCCTGCGAGTAGTTGAAGAATGAAAACGTTCAGCTTGTTGTCTTGTCAACGCAACACGGTTAGTTTTCAAGCTGAAGTGGAAGTTTCCGGCTGTCGTGCTGCCAGGGCGGTGGGGTCCTTCGCTTGCTGGCCCAGCCCACGTCTGGCTGTTGTCTGATTGCATTCCTGCTGGTTCTGGGGGTTGTGCTGGTCCGGCCGTGAGCTCCTGTTACTGATTCGTGTAAAGGGCCTCTTCCTGTTTATACTCTGTGATACCAACTCAACCACGTGCGTTATGGTTCCTGCTGATAAACTGAGCACAGCCCCTGGGGTCCTTTGGTGCGTCACCCTCTCCCGGGTTCCTGGATGCTGAGCTCCTCCACCCGCACAGCGAGCGCTTTCTGTCTGGTGCTTCGTGCCGAGCAGGAGACACAGGTGCATCCTTCCCTCAAGAAGTCAGCACCTGCTGATGTGGGAGACGCAGCAACAGATAAGAAAGTGACTTGACCTCGGTGGTCTTCGTGTTCCTAGGATGCTTGGGGAGCACTGAAAATTGACCCTAAGAACCTGGGTGTGTTGGGGAGGCATGCCCCCGGGGGGTTCAGACCTGAGAGGAGGGGATACACCCAGTGTCGTGGGCATGTGCGTGGTGGAAGGCATGACGGGGGCCGAGGGCGAGTAACCTGTCGAGGGGTTGATCTCAGGCTCTTCCCTGACACTGATGGAACCGCATCCTGGAGCCAGGGACATGACACGGGGCGGGAACACACGCTTAGATCGCTCTGACAGCTCTGCAGAGGGCTGACTTAAAAGACAAGACAGAAAACCTGCTAGGTGTGGCCACACCTGCTTCAGACCATTTCGCGTTGACGTCTCTGCAGCACGGGGTCCAGACACATAGCGGGAGACATCGTCGATGCTCAGAAACGTAGGCAGAGGTGCACGAGCCCCCGGGGTTTAAACGGCTCGTGGAGCTCGGGGTAGAGTGCCTGCTTTGCGTGTGCGGGGCCCTGGGTTCGGTCCCCAGCACCTCCATCAAATAAACAAGTGAATCTTTAAAAAAATTAAATATGAATATAAAGAAAAAGCACAGTGGTCCGGTGCTCAGCTTTCGAGTTCCTCACTGCAGGCGGACCCTGGGGTGTTGCCGGTTGGTTCCAGACACCACAGTAAAGCGAGCCCCGCAGATGCTTTGTTCACAGTGCACACAGAGCGATGTTTGCGCTCCCTGTGGTCGGTGTGCAGGCAGTGCACACACCTTCACTAAAATACTTCACTGCCAGGAGATGCTACCATTGTCTGAGCCTTCGTCGAGTCATGGGAGTGACATCAGAGATCACTGTAACAAGTAGAGCAATGATGAAGAAGCTTGCAATATTGTAAGAATTTCCAAAATGTGACAGACATGAAGTGAGCAAATGCTGTTGGAAAAAGGGCACCGACAGACTTGCTGGACACATGGTTGCCACGGACCTTGTTTGTAGAAATCACAGACTCTGTGAAGGGCGACAGGCGAGGTGTGCCTGCAGGTTTAAACAAACTCCACCGTCCTGCAGACACGGCTGTAGTTGGCAGGATCTGGTGCTGTGGGGACTCGGGAGGCCAGGTCTTCAGGGAATTGGAGTGGAGGTTAAGGCACGATTGTGGAGAAGACAGTGCACATGCTCCCACCGCAACGCCTCGTCCCGCCTGCCCCAGGAAAGCAGCACCCCGGAGTGGGGTGTGGAGCAGGGCCGTGCCCCCAGGAGGGAGGGTGCAGGCTGGAGAGAGGAAGGCAGGAGCTCGAAGTTACCTGCATGGCTTCTGACCACCGTGGTGCTGGCAGCTTGCTGGCAGCTGGCACGGGAGGTCACCAGGGCCTGCCCACTCCTGGGGGCCACTCAGCTGCCGTCTCCCATCCGGGAGCCTAGATGTTGGGGGTGGGGAAACAGCCTGGCAAAGACCTGAAAGCAACTTAACTTAAATCTGAAACACTAATTACTAACCTTAATGAGTTAACTGGGATGTGACCAGATTATATCCCGTCAGAGTAAATGTTAAGAAATTTGTTTTGGGAAAGTAAAAACCTTTGTACATCCAAGCCTACATCCTATGAAAATGACATCCGCTCCCTAAAACTTGCCGAGTGCTGGTGTGTCGAGGTGCTTTTGACACTTGCCGGTAGAATTCTAGGTGCAGTGAGGTATGACCGGTATCTCCCGGTCAAGATGGAGACTCGAGGATTAGTTGGAGTCACAGGGGTGGATCCCACACCAGTGAAAACTGGGTGAGCTCGGGCCAAGGTGGGTTCTCTGTGCCTCCAAGAATGGGGGTCTGGTCAGAGGAGGACTGCAAGTAAGGCAGAGTTGGATGTGCAGCAGAGGAAAGCTTCAGGACAGGAAATAACCACAGGTGTCAAGTGCCGTGAACTGGTAAGATTTGGACTGCAAGACGGTGGTGGAGCTGGCAGGAGGACTTCGACAAGCGGGACTTCCAGGAAGTGCGACCAGCTGTGGCATGCCGAGGAGGGGCACGGTGGATGAGGTTCACGGGTGCTCTGAGGCACCGGACAGAGAACATGGTCCTGTTTCAAGGCCAGGCCAGTAGCAAGGAAGAGGCAGAAGGTCCCGAAGACGAAGTGGCTGGAATGAATCCCAGAGGAAGCAGGGGGTGTCTTCAGCCAAGAGGAGGGGTGGCACCAACTCTGGGAGGGACGTCACGTCTCGTGAACCAGCGGACGCTGGTGGGTTCAGAGTAGCTGGGTGGGGGCACACTAGGCTCTGCCTGCAAGGACCCGCCAGGTGTCAAGGTGAAGATGCACGCGGGAGCCCCTCCTGGCTCTGGATGGGGTGGAGCCAGGAGCAGGTCCTCTCAGCAGAGGCCCGTTGTGGGCAGGTGAAAAGTCTGCCCCACCTGCCCCACCTGGGGGGGCTCTTCTCCCTCAGTCCCGCCTCGTCTGCCCGCTTCACCCAGCGGGGTGGGGAGGGAAGTCAGGGACGTTGTGAAGGTGACCTGGAAGAATCATGAGAGAGTGGAAGGCCCCTCAGGCCGGACCTCCACATCCAGGGCTCTGGGGGGCCTGCCCTCTGGCTGAAGGAGCCAGGAGACTGTGAGCAGTGGCGCTTCGAAGGTGAGTCAGCAGGAGCACAAATGAGGGCACCGGCGCCGCGGCCACCTCCATCACCTGCGGCTACAGCTGACACCCCAGCTCCTGCCCGGGGTGGGGGGTGAAACCAGACCACGTCCAGCTGTAAACAGACATTTCAAGCCACACAGATAGGTGGGGACACATCTAGAGAAGCAAAGCGGGCCTCAGACCCAGACCGGGTGTGGCACAGCTTTTGAAATGATCAGATGAGGGTGTAAAAGGACTGCCGACAGGCTCAGGGCGTCAGGAGGGAAAGCACACGCTGTGCGAGAAGAGGTGGGACAGTGTGACCGGGATGTGGGTCTTCTGAGGAAGCATCGGAAGGAAAGGCAGAACCAGCGTCAGCGTGCGGGGAGCCTGTGCGAGCCCTGCGGTGGGCGGACGGGGCCCTGGAAGGAAGCGGAGAGCTCGTGGGTGTCCCAGCAGCAACTTCCCAAGCCGAGAAGCAGAAAGAAAGAGGAATGAAAAAGGGAGACGGAAACTGGGGCAGGGCATCCAGGAAGTGTGGCAGCCCCGGCAGGTGGGGCGCACCTGTGATGGGAGGACCAGCCGGAGAGGAGGGGGCAGAAGTACTCCAGCTGGAAGTGGCGGGGGCTTTCTGACTCGGGCGGACACCTGACCACAGACCTGGGCCGCTCGGAGACGCCACGCTGGGTAAACGTCGAAAAGTCTAAACGCAGCTGTAGATCGTTCCAACTGCAGCAAACCCGAAAGAAGCCGGAAAAACTAAAGCGCTGGCCTGAAAAAGGCACACAGTCCTTCCCGCATGTGGGGTCGGCTAGGACCCCTCAATGTGGCTGCACAAACTGGCGCAGGGGGAGGCCCCGGGGGTTCCGTCCAGTCACTGGATGGGGCAGGGGGTTCCTGATGACCCGAGGGGACTGAAGGGACTCGCTTGAGGCTTCCAGAATCCAGAAGGGAAAGGGACTCAACACATGCCAGCAGTTGAAGAAGCTGGACGCTGGACTCCCTCACCTCCGCCTCCTCCCCGGCCCAGCAAGAGGCAGGAGCAGAGAGGCGTGGGGCACAGGCAGGTGCTCCCTGGGCCGCTGGCGTGGGGGCCGCTGGCATGGGCGCCGCTGGCATGGGCGGCGGGCCGTCCCCTGGTGGTGTGGTCTGTCGTCAGCGGAAGAACTGAGCCCTGTGTGTGGGGCTCGTCAGCACTTTGGTGCTGCCATCGTGGGTGAACCTATTATATATTTAATGTTTTAAGCATTCGTAAGTTTAATCCACACAAATAAAATGGCATTATGTTTCTTGTAAAATAATGTTGCCATGTACACACAGAAGTTGGGCCGCAGGCCCAGCCTCCCGGGAGGGTCACACGCGGGGCGGAGGAGGGCCGGCCTCCCGCCGAGGCCGGAGGAGCTGTTGTGGGCAGGAAGGGTGGGCGCTGGGCGCACCGAGCCGGGCTCTCAGCGGTGCCACGGGGCCCTCCTGGTGGCCCACCTGACCCAGATGGCCATGCTCTTCAGGAGAATGTGCCTCCTGCGCAGAGCCTCCCACTGGCCGAGCAGTCGAGACGATGAGTATGGTCGCGGCCCGACGCCGGCTTCAAGGCTGTGGTCAGCTCGCTGCAGGTGGCCCGATGGGCTGGCTGGTGTCGGGGGCCACCAGACGGCCACACACGCACGTGAGGCCTCCCTCCCCTCCAGGGTGTGTTGTGGCTGCGACGGGAAGACGGAGCGCCCGCGTGGGCTCTGGTATTTCAGGACATCACACGGTCGTGTGAGAATAATGCACCTGAGTTCTGGTGGTGACACTGCCGTTCTGAACACCATGTCGCCTGTTCTGAAAGAAAAGTGAAGAAGAGGTGCCTGACCTGCAGTGCATCATCACTGAAGAGGGTCTGACCACGAAGCCACTTCCAGCAGCTCCTCTTACCACTTGATTCTCTTCACACAACTGACACGATGATCGCTGAGGAGGAAGGTGCCATTTCCTTGAGAGGCTTATTTCCTGAGGGCAGTTCCGCATCAGGTAAACGTCACCTCTCTGAGAGACACTAGACGACGCCTGGGGTGAAGATTGTGTCGCTGAGAGTCTGGGGCCCAGGAGAGAGTCCTTTGGGGCCTGGTGTTGCTGCGCAGGGGAGGAGGCCTGCTCGCCCCCCCGGCCCCTGGCCCTGGCGGCTTTGAGACCAGCAGAGCACGGCCTCCTGTGCAGCCCAGAGCCTCGGGGCTCCCCGCTGTCCCCCTCTGCCCCGGGCTCAAGACCCAGGCCCAGCCAGTGAATAGGGACGGTCCCAGTAGAACCTACTTGTGGCCCCGGGAGAAAGCCCCTCAGGAGAGCCTCGGTAGAATGAGTGGGTAAGGTGAGGCGGGTTGTCCTTTGGTTGCTGCACCGGACAGACGACTCCCTCAGTGGAGTATTCACTTCTGTGGGAGTTGTTTTGGTTACACATTTAATCTTTTGATTCAGTTTGTTCTTTCCCCGAAGTATGGTAATGGATGCCAGTTGGGCAAGTTTTACCATTTACCATTTAAATGGAAATAGTCAAGAAGAACATTTTGATAAGCAAGATCTGACCAGTCTTCATCTCGTGGCCCTCAGGGAAGTCTGGGTGGTTGGTGGGACGTAGACCCAGAGGTCTGACCACGAGAAGGAAAGAAGCGTCTCTGGTTCACATCACAGCCCAGGAAGCCCCCAGCGGGCGCGTCCGCCAGGGAGGCCAGCCTGCAGGGACGGCCAGGCTGTGAGCCCCTTGCACGGGAGCTGGGAATCGTGGCTGACGGAGTGAAGCTCGGGTGACAGATGTCGCTCAAGAGCACTTCGTGCATTGTCAAGGCCATCGGGTTGGAAATAGCTAAGGTCATAAGAGGTCAGCAATGAGTTATAAACGAGGTAAACCAAGATGAAGCCATTTTATGTGCTGGTTATTAGTGTGGAATTAATCTTGTTAAAGTTAATGAGTTCTGCAGTTTTTGTTTGAAGCATCTTTTGCCTGCATTTTTCACGTAGAACACAGACAGGTGACTCCCATGCAGAAGTGGTGCATGTTGGGCGCCCCCCATCAAGATGCCAGAATTGTCCGAATTCCTCCTGTCTCCTGCCTCCTGACTCCCGTCTCCGGGCGGCCCGCCCAGCGGCAGTGTCAGAACTCTTCACCTTTGAGCGCGAAGGCCTCTTTTCTCAGCTCACTGGCAGCCTGGGGCGCCTGAGCCACACGCCACTCCACCTTGACGCGTGTCCCGCGTTCCTGTGGCCTTTGCTCCACGGGCAGCCGAGGTGCCCAGGGGGTCCTAGGGGTGCCGACCCTACCTCGGCGGCTGACGTGGCCTCAAAGTGAGAGCCTGTTGGGGATGTTTTGCCACAAGACGGCTCACCTGTTACTGGAATTTTAGTTCTTTTAGTTCGGGGCAACCTCATTGTTCGGTGGCTGCTTGTTTTTAACAGCTAATACGTGTAATTACGTTTAAGGTAAGTGCGCTCCGAGTGGTTTAACAGCATTTTGGGGTTGGAGTTGTGACCTCGCAGCTGTCCTCTGGTGGCCGCATAATTGATTTGGGTCTGAGGGCTCTCAGGTTTGATAGGCGCCTAACACAGGGTCTCCTTGGGGAAGGTTCGCTCGTTTCCAGTGACCCTGAGCGGCCATCTGGTGCGACTCTAAGTGCCCTGTCATCTGCTGCTAACTGCTGTCACCTGCCTTGCAGGCCTTGGCGGAGGTGGCGGGAGGGGCCGCACGTGGCCCTGGTGCTGGGGTCCCCCGGGCACGCGCACCTGTGCCCCCGGGAGAGCACGGTGGGGACGGGGCTTTCTAGGTAGGAGCGGTTTTAAGTCAATTTGCATTTTAATACACAGGTATGAAAGATGGTGACCGTCTTTGTGAGGTTATTAATTCGCTCAGTCCAAGTGCGTTGCCTGTTTTATGATTTGTTTCAACGGTTCTGGTGCCGAGTAGCCTGTTAGGCTGGGGAGATTGTTTCCACGACATTCCACGGAAGACTTCTTTCATCCCCTTTCTCAGGCGGGGCGCTGGCCTGCAGCACCGTGTCGCACTGATGTATTCCACTGGTAGTTTAAAGAGCAGGGAGAGTGCCCTGAAGTGAGGGCTGAGCTGTCCCCTGTGGCACGGGCACAGCTGACACCCGTGGGCTAGAAAGTCCCCTGTGGCATGGGTGCAGCTGACACCCGTGGACTAGAGAGATGTGTGTATCAAACAGTTTACAAAAGGAAGCCAGCTGTGTTTCCCTACATACTGTGGCTTCCTGGCATGCATCATTAACCCTCATTAGCTACTTCCTTTTACGAAGATTCTTGTAGTCTTGAACATTGCATGTTAGCATTTTCTGCCCCTCCAACTGGAAATCATTTGCTTTATTGTGGAGTGTCAAGTTGCTCTGGTTTCTGATGCGCTCTAATTGGTACTTTAGAGTGTGATCATCGTGCGATGCCACGCCATGCACTGCTTTATTTGGAAATTAATACAGACCTTTTCACTTCAACTGTCGATCTGGGCAACTTTTCACACAATTCCCAACTCTTGGGATTGCTTACAAGCCGTTAAGTATGAAATGGTTCATAAAATGTCTTTGAAGACATAAAGTAACACCAAAATTTTAGATGGTTAGAAATAGTGTTACATTTTGCCAACATACCAGTAATCAACATCTTAAATAAACAGTTTTAATAATAAAAAGGGTGATTAAGATGAAAAGTTTATTTAACCGTATTATGCTTCTCGTTTAAAAATTTCAGCAAAGCTGCTCAATTCCATCTCCCTTTCCAAAGTATGCAAATCATGAAAACCATGGATTTTGAAAACTAAGTAACATTGATTCACAGTTAGGTGTTTGACCAGTGTGAGAACTTTTCTTTCATTTTTTTCCCTCTCTTTTGTCATAGAATCACAAAGAGGCGATGTGCATTTCATTGACAGAATTTCATGAGTTCAGTGAAACAGCGGTCAGAGTTCTGCTTCCAGTAAATACCGTAGACACATCTTGTCAACTCAGCTAAGGACTCTTGATTTAAAAACACTATTGAGTGGTTTTACGTAGTGATGGGTGCCAGATATCTGGAGATTGGGGTGGAGACCTTAAGTGGTCCATAAATTCCTGCATATTTACACAATAAACCAAGATGCGTTGAAGGAGGTAGTGACACCATCGCAGGTTGCGTGTGTCTCGGCCTCGTGGTTCAGTGGACACGGCGGCAGACGCCGCACACAGCCAGCACGCCAGACGTGCTGGGCTGAACTGCCCCACACAGCACCCAGGCACCGGGTCTCTCCTGCTGTCATCTTTCCCCCTGACATACTGTTACTTAGAAAGAACAACTTCATAATACTGTCTCTGGGACTCGAGTAGTCCTTAATGAAACTAGACTTCCTGGAATCTGTTATGTAAAAGCACCGTTGACTAACGTCTGGTAGCTTCCCTTGCA
Source organism: Camelus bactrianus (assembly GCF_048773025.1). Lineage (NCBI taxonomy): Eukaryota > Metazoa > Chordata > Mammalia > Artiodactyla > Camelidae > Camelus > Camelus bactrianus. The sequence goes on from NC_133568.1 coordinate 29,649,600, forward strand.
CAAGCCGTTAAATGTGTCGTACCTGTTGGTCTGCCAAAGGAAGGATTTAAATGCTCCCATTCCAAAATTAATCACCAAACGAATCTCAGACTTTATTTCAGAAATTCATCTGTCTCATGACCTCTTAATGAAGAAAATCAGGACTAGAAATTAAAATTTCACTGTAAATTAATGTCCTTGTTTACTGTTAAAAATTTACCCACTCCCTTTCCCCAGATTTTATCAGGAAGTAACTAAGCAAGTGAAAGGGTGTTTTCCCCCATTCCGTGCAGTTTCTTTAAAAACCCAGCAGTGCTTCTGGCCACGTCCCAGGAGGGCTTCAGGGAGACGGGTGGGTCTGTGCCCCACAGCCACAGCTGCCAGGTGCTCGCTCTGCTCGGGAAAGGACGTTCTGCTCTGTGTCCCTCTGTGAAGCCCCAGCCTTTCCCATCATCTGTGGCCCAACAATTCCAAGCCACCGACAGGAATAATTCCTTCAGTTCCTCACTTTCTGGATGTTAGAAAGATATCAGATAATTTTTTTCAGCTCTCGGAAGAGTTCAGAGGGTTCCCTGAAGGGACGCTGTGGTGGGGCTTTTGGGGTGTGGAACATTCGATGCCCCTGGCTATGTGTTCAGTCCTTACCTTAGCGAGCATGAACAGAGCCCAGATTTTAATGATGTTATTATTAATGTGCTTAAAATACAAGGTTATTTTCTATTCAATAATATATTTTCTCAATTGTATTTAAGTAAATATTTGAGTATATTTTAAGGGTGTTTCTAAAAGGCACACACACACACACACACACACACACACACACACACACACACGGTATTTAAGACAAGGGACTCGCCACATTCAGGAGATAATAAAGACACACACATGCACGCGCCTCCCAGAAGAAAAGCGTGCTGAGTGGTGCAGTCCCTTCAGCGTGGACTGAGAGACAGACCGGAGAGTGAGAAGCAGTGATGCCCCACACCTCAGCAGGTTTGCAAGGCGCCGCGGTCTTCCCTTTCTTACTGAGTCTGTTAAAATTTTAAGACTCCTAGTAAAAGCCTTTCTTTGAAAATATCAGAGCCGTTTAGAGTTATTGTTAGAAAAATCTGTTTTTCATGTTCCTAGGGGAAAAAGAATTCCAGAGGGTGTGGGGTCTCGTAAAGTCTTTGAAGCGGCATAAAACAGCCAGAATTCCTAGGCCTGCCAGTGACCACGCACATAATCTGCCCTTACTGGGTTTGTTCCAGACTTTTTCTTCTTTTAACACAATGAGAGCATCCCTAATCTCTAAACTCATGCGTACTGTGTTTTCAGATTGTAAGAATTAGAGAGTAGGTTAAGGCTATTTGTAAAATATCTGTTGAAATAAATATAAAATTACCAAAATCAACTGCTTATTCAATTAGGTTAAATTGAAATCAAACGCCTGACCTCAAGTTTCGCTTGTGTGACTGGTGTTGAATGTTGAGGTTTCTGGCGTCAGTGGATAGCTTTGGTTATTGAAGTAATTATTTTGAATTGGTGGGTGGTCTTGGCAAAACAGTTTAAAATTGATAGCTTCCTACATCGTTAAGGCAAAAATAAGGTAAAAATCCGCAAGATCTCAAAACCATGAACGTAAGCTGTTGTTACAGTTTTATTGACTTGGTTTGTGGGTCTGAATCTTTTTTTAAAAGGTGTCAGCCCTGTGCCACTGTGCTGACTGGACGCTGTGTCTGTACGCAGGGTTCCCTGTATGACAGGAGATACTTAGGAAATTTCCACCCATGTGTAATTCGGCATATTAAAAGTCTATGAATTCTGTCTTGGATTCTTCATGACAACAGAGATATTTAGGGTGACTTTTTTTGTTAAGAAAACTAAGATAACGTATATTAAATATACTGAATTCGCTGAATTTAAGACTGAAGTTCTGTTCTCACCAAAAGCAGGCTTCTGGCCTTCAGGGGAAAAAAAAGCATCAAACTTGAGTGCCCTCTGCTGGCGAAGCCAGGGAGTGCAGCCCTTCCTCTCCATTCTCTCCCCTAGTCGGGGCGTGTCATGAATGAGCAGGGACAGCCTTGGGGGGAAGGGGACAGTTGGCCACGCTCAAGCTGTGTTCCCTGTGGTTCGGGGTGGCCGTGGTCCGTCCGGCTGAGTCTGCTCACAGCCCTGGTTTTCAGTAAACTGCACGGACTATTGTAAAATAAAACCAGGGGTACTGCACACTAGAAAAAGTATGGGTTTTTTTAAAAATATTCAGTGCTGAATTTTAATGTAGTCTGTGTACAAAGAGTGCAAATTAAATTTCCAAATAGTTTCCAGACTTTTTCGCATATTTATGCCTACATATTTTTGTCTTAAATATGGCTTTGAGGTGTCACAAGTTGAGACTATTTGAAATAATTTACAGTAATTACTAAAACCCCAAAATTTAACTTACCATTTATTTTTGAGTCACTATATTGCTTGAACTTGGTGGCTTTTGATACTGTGGTTATCCTTTAATAAAGGTTCTGCTGTGACCAGCTGTCAGACGAACTGGCTGGACCAGGTGGCCAGGCGTGAGTGTGAACGTAAGCTGGCATGCGCAGAAACAGACCTGACATGCGTGTGTCTGTGCGCATGTCCATAGAGAGCGTGCTGTGTTCTTGCGTTTTTGACAGTTATTAGAAGTGCTCTGTGAGTGGACGTGTGTCACAGCAAATGCCAGAGCCAGTGCTGACGTTTCTCTGACGATCTGGAGGGTCACAGGTGCAGGAGGTAGCCTCGCTCGGCATGCACGAAGCCCCTTCAAGCTTAGCAGATAATAGTACTTGCTAAGCAGGTTTTAGGGATAACTTCACCCCACCAGCGTGTTTACTGTGGTCTTGCTGACGGGGTGACCACACAGCCTGTGTCGTCCTGGACTTGGGGCCGATTGGCACCAAGCTTGTGTGACTCGGGGGGCTCACATCGGGTCCCTCATCTCCAGGCTTCTCACGTCAGTGTGGGCAGTGGTTTCGCTTCCTTGCTAAGTACCTGAGCTTTGCACGAAGGCTTTTTTGTTTATATAAAAAATATAGCAACCCCATTTTCTTTTTAAATGTTAAATATTCAAGGAAAAAAATGTCTTCTGTAATAACTCTGGTAAGCAAGGAAAAAATCTTAAATGCTGAATATAAAATAGGCAAAATTTGTCGATAAAAATGTAGAATATGAAATATTCTTTTAGAGTAGACTGTTGCAGGGTTCTTGTGTAAATATAGATTCTGACTTTTAAAAATTAAAGTGATATATTGCAACATTGAGGATTATCTTGCTGACACTTACTTAGGGAGCTTTTGAAGCACAGATTGTTGAGCCAACAGACTGGGTCGGTTGGAAGAAATGCTGCTTATTTCACAGCTCACGGGGCCGCAAACGACAATGGCTCAGACATGTCCGGAGCGGGCGGCGCCTGCGCGCGGGCAGGCAGGACGAGGCGTCCCCGCGCAGAAAGAGCCAAGTGGATAACCTGGAGAAGAAGGAAAAGGAGCTTAGAGTAGCTCTTTTTTAAAAAAACGAAACCTTTTAATTTAAAAACTCCAAACTGGAAAAAGTTATTGCTGTCACGATTGAGCAGACTTAGTGTCTGTGTTTCAGTTACTTGAAATACAGAAGTACGAGTGAACGTCTGAAAATTATTCTTTTCTTATTTCTTAAGATTCTTCTACAAGTGGAAAATACAGGGCTGATTTGTTTCAAAGACACTTACAAGGAATATGCTTTTTGTAGGAGTTTCAGTTGTGGTGCAGCTGTGGCCCCGTGTCGGTTCTGCAGTTGCAGTGCGCACTCGGGGTGAGGGGGCCGGGGGGCTGGTCCCAGAGCCGCGCAGCTGCCAAAGGAGGAGCAGCGCTGACAGTAAGGTTCTCACTTCCCCCGAGTGGGCCTTCCCGCGTGACGCCGCACTTCTGCCCGTGTGGAGCCATGTTGAGTGAATCTGCGGTTAGATGGGAGGCTTTTCTGTTTTTCAAATTGAGATGTATTTACAGGGAAAATACAGGACAAATTTAAATGATACTTAGCTTTCTGCAAGAGTTTAAATTGGCTTTTTGACAGGTTTCATCTTATTTTGCTGTTCTAAAATACCTTCGTGTAGCAAATAAGTGAATATGAGTTTGAGAAGAAAGGCTAAAGCACTTCAGTGTTCACGTGACTGAAGCCAGGGGTAACAGCACGTGCTGAGCAGTTGGGGATGCTTATTTCTGCCTTTTGTTTTCTCGGTTACCAAGTCTTTCTAACATGAGACTTTTATGTTGATTTCTCAGGGACTGAGGCGCAGGATGGGAGGTGGACTGAGGTGGGCTGGACCGTGCTCCGTTACTGCGATAAGGTGGAGTCTCACTCATTCACAGGTTCCTTAAAAAAAAAAAAAAAAAAAAAAAACCCGACTGATCTTTTTCTTGATTAAGCAGGAGAATACCGTATTTATCCTTCATTGTTGGTATCAACCATTATTTTACTGAGAACCATTAGCTGTTTAAAACCTGGTACATAAATTAAAAAGGCGCTAAGTGGGTTTGTGATGGTGCCATTAGTAGCGTTTTAGATTATCCGGGCAATTACTGTGCTCATTACCCAGGAGCAGCCCCTTTGCAGAGCCATTGTGGTGTCTTAGACGTTATGCACAGATTTCCCCTTGGAGATTAAAATTTCCAGTAGCGTATTTAATTTTGTTATCACAGTTGTTTCAAATAAAGCAAATATTATGACAAGTAGAAGAAAATTTGCTTTACTAGTACAGGAAATTACAATAAATGTTGAAAACTACTTGCTAGTGTGCTTAATTTACCTTTTCTTATACAGTCATAATTACTTCAAGTGATTAATAATATATTTTGAGGGTGAAACGCTTTTGAAGTCACAGTAAAAGGCATCTGGCCCATTCAGGTGTTTTAAGAAATGTTTTAAAGAAGCAAGAGATTCACATCAAAACTCAAGTTACTGCCTTCTTTATAGAATCTGTAACTTTATAAGTTAACCTGTTTTATGTTAAATAGTTTTTAAGAGTTCAGATTGCATTTTAGACAAGTTGAAGAAACTTTTAAGGGTGTTCTGGAGAGATGGGTACAAATAGTAATTGAAAGTGGACTTTAAAAAATAGTTGAAATGTCTCTTTTCTTCTCACTGCGTTTTGTTAGAATCGACCAGAAAAAAAAAAAAATTAGGCTCATAGTATGTGCTCTAGCATGGTAGCAGTTATGTTCCAGGAAGAACGGTCGAAGTTTAGAAAAGGCTCCTGAAAGAAAGCAGGGGACGGCTCTTCACTGAGAAGCTGTGTTTTCTCTGCTAAAGTTTTTATTGCGTCCTTCCGATTAGAGGGACTTGGAGAAGACAGCGTTCGGGCGTGTTCATCATCAGGCGGTTGACCGCGTGTCCTTGTCAACTGGAAACTGGAAAGGTGTTAACACTTTGAATTCGCTGCGGATCAGTGTGCAGTGGGCTGCTTTCAGTGTTTCCATCCTATGCGTGGCCTGTTTTCAAAGGAAACTTTGTACTCGTTCCTGACTGTTTTTGTCCCCGCTTTTACAGCCCTTCGCTGCTGATGCCAGGGAAAGCGTGAGGAAGTGGTTGTGCGTTTTTGCCAGACGGTGATTCTTTATTTTGCTACAAAAAAGGACCAACTCTGGAAGGCCAGATTAAATCATCCCTTTCACTTTTTAATGGGATTTGGATGAATAGAGTAAAATATGCACTTTGCATTCGTTGATAGCATCTTTACGTTGAGGTAATTGAGTCCTTTTTCCCTGACTGAATGAGTAATGACTTCATCCGACCCTCAGCGAGGCCGGAATCCTAGACTGCCTTTGTCACAGCAGAGGGATCTGGGCTTTGAAACATGCTCCACTTCCCTGGCTTAATTTTTCTTCATTTTAATCCAAAACCCTATTTTTCTCAATAATTCAAGCATAAACTATGTAGGAGTTGGAGGAGTGGAAATTGCGAGGGAATTGTCCCCCTCGTGCTGGTTTGTAAATGGAGTTGATAGATCAGGCGCCGTGGGCCCGGCTGCTGGCTGCGCGGCCGAAGCTTCCAGAGCTGTGGCTTCCAGGCCCCCTTGTGCCACTGACCAGGACCGGGACTGGATAGGATCGGCTCCACGCCACTGCCGGGCCGGCCCCGGACCCCATTTCGCACGCTGGGCTGCAGGGACCACGGGGCCACGTGCCCGCCCGGCCCAGGAGGGGCTCACCTGCGGCCACGGACACGGGGACAATCGTCCCCGATAGCGCATCGCCGGGACGTGCTCAGCCTCCGGGTCAGGAGGCCGAATAGCGAGTGATGCGGAGAGCGCGGTGCACAGGCCTGGGGCTTCCCTTCCCGGGGTTTGGGCCACCCGTGAGGGGGCAGGGCCTGGCGAGGGGGGCCTGTGGGGCGGGGCTGCAGAGCCGCCGCGCACGTGGTCCCCACGGGTCTTTGCAGCGGGGCCCAGTGGCCCCTGGCCTCCCACGCAGACCCTGCAGTGTCTGGCATGGAAGCACAATGCCTGCTCTCGACAGACTCGGGTCGTGTTGCTCTGGCCCATGTTGTCGGTCCCGTGGTTTCTGCGCCCTCATTGAAGGCCGTGAGGTGCCAGCCGACAGCAGCAGATTGTCAGCTGTGAGCAGTGGCTTCATCCACAGGCCCAGTTAGAGCAGATTTCTGTGTTATGGCGTATGTTACTGGTATAACATTCGTCTTATTTTTCCTACTAGGTTGTCTGTTTCTTGCATGTAAAAGCTCATAGCTTACTCATTTTTTATAACCTTCGAGTTTAGCAAAAAACATAGTAGACATTTAAACTTATTTCTTTAATGAATGAATTTTCTTCACAGCTGCACTTAATGGGTTTTCTGACAAAGTTTTGTGTTTTCTTTTTACCTACATATTCTAATGTTCTCATGAGAGTTTGTGGCAAATATGAATCAAAACCAGATGTAAACTAAATATGTGACATGTGGAAAAGGCTAGCTTTTTATTGGCCAAAGATAATGGTATTTCAAAAGGCACTACAAAATGAACTGTTATTAATGAGCTCAGTAGTTCTAAAAGTTTTAAATTTGGGAATTATAGTACTTATTTTATCAAAATTATTATTTTATCAAAATTTTGGTAATCCTGTTTTCTTTTTAAATTACTCTCAAAATTTGTACCAGATTCAGGAGAAACTCAGATGGCAGGTGGATAACCTGGTGGGGCTCGGTCTTCCGTTAGCGTCGCATATAGTGTGAACAGGCAGTTCTGTGAGCCGCGTGCTGGGCCCTGGCCTGGGGGGACCAGGAGTGACAGCGAGCCCCACCAGTGCCCAGGGCCCCCGGGAGCCGCCGTGTCTGGGCTCCTCCGGGCACCTCTGTTATTCGCAGTTGGCACGTGAGGAAAGTGAGGCTTGAAGAGTGTGAGAACATTCCCTAGGGCCCCGCAGTTAGTGAGGGGCAGCGAGTCAGAGCCAGATGTTCAGCAGCAGCAACAGGGAGAGGAGTAACAGCATCGTCCTCTCCGCCGCTCCTGTGCTGCCTGTCGTCAGTCACTGCTCAACTGCTCCCGCCGCTGCTTTTCTCCTTAATGAAGAGAAGTTCTCTTCAGAGAGGCTCCTGGCAGAGTGACGACAGACACACTGTCCTGTCCCGAGTAAAATCTTAAGTGGTGCCCTGACGTGGCCCGGGCGGAGGAAGATGCACGTGTGCTCAGAAGAGCCGTCCGGACCTCCAGGCCTTGTTGGCGTCTGCCCCCTCGCGTCCCCGTGTCCAGCGGGTGGTCGCAGCCTCTGCACGTAGGGGAAGGGCCTGCATTGTCTGTGGTCGGATACTCTGGACTCGTGTTTTCTCAGTGGACCCTTTCTGGAAACACTCTGGGACCGTGACTTGTTTTCAGAAATCCTGCCTGAATCTCTAAGAGGCTTTTCAGGAGAAATTGTAAATACAAGGAGAAGTTTGTGGGAGAAAGTGGAAAGCTCACACATGTTTGTGTTTCGCGGTAATGAAGGCTCATGCAGAAGGCTGAAGAACGCCACCCTATCGTGTGTTCAGACGCGCGGCCTTAGGGACCCTGTGGTTTGTCCTAATTCCGTGCTTCTCTTTCAGGCTGGCCTGTTGGACCTTGAACTCAACCAGCTGACCAAAGCGCTGTTTTTGGCTTTAGTTGCCCTCTCGGTTGTCATGGTGACCTTACAAGGGTTCGTGGGCCCCTGGTACCGCAATCTTCTCCGGTTTCTCCTCCTCTTTTCCTACATCATTCCCATAAGGTAGGTCTGAGTTTTGGGTTTTACTGAATGTGATTTTATGGAAATGTGTTTTTCTCCATGTGGAAGAAATGGCTTCCTTGAAGCTTCAGGGAGCCTTCTTTAGCCTGTATTAGAAAACAGTATTTGAGGGGGCAAAATTATTTTTGTTAGACTAACCTGGAAATCGGATGCTTTTCCTCATAGAAATGTGTTGGTAATGCAATCGTCAGCAGGTGGGGCGGTGGGCAGTGACTGAGCAGGCGCGAGGCCTGTCTGAGCATCGGAAGCCGAGCTCCAGGCTGAGGACACAGCGACGGCGAGCCCGCGCGCGGCGAGGCTGCGCGTGGTGGGGTGGGGGCCGCTGCGGGTCCCATCGGTGGTCTGGGGTCTCCACTAGCAGCAACTCCAGGAGCAACAGTAGAGTCCTAACACTCGTCCCTCACCCGCTCTGTGAAACAGGTGCACCGGGGGCAGGACGTGCCCCCCAGACTGCGCGTCTCAGCGGGGTGGGTGTCCAGGCCCTGCACCCCCGACAGCCGAGGGCGCTGCACATGTCCCGGGGGCGGTGTGAGCCCCGCCCCCGCCCAGTGTCAGCCCCGCCCCCTGCCCTGTCGAGCTCAGCCGCCCGGGTCCCCCTGCACGTCTTAGCCCTTCCACTCCCTCTCTGCTGTCCTTCCGCAGCTGCCATTAGACGTCACCTACTCCCATCTCTCAAGCAAACACATCTTTTCTTGGGAATTCCCGATTTGTTTTCTTTGCTTTCTCGCTAATCTTGTTTTTCTCCACTTCTGTTGCTTTTATGAGTTCTCAAATGTGCGGTGACATTTCACGACCGCTTCTGTTGTGTGATGCTAAAGGCCTGGTAAGAGTGCTGTTCCTTCTTTTTTCTAGGGCTCTTCTGTCTTTAACTGATAGAATTCATTGAACAGTATTTACATTTTATTACAGCTCTTCAATGTATTATTTATGTGGACTGTCTTTATTTCTTTAGTAAACTGACAATGCAGAGAGACTTGACACTCTTTCCCCTTACCAAATTAACAGGAAATGTTAATTATGGTCATGAAAGTTAATGCATTATAAGCATTTTTAAGCTAAAATAATTATTGTTTTTCATATTTTGGTTATATTTATTTATAGAAAAATTAGATAATACCGAATAACAAGAGAAGGAAAAAGCATTATCTGTAATCTCAGTAACTTTTGATAAATTCTGAGAAGCCTTTCAGATGTGGGGATACATACACACTTAGAAGAATGAATGTGCATATTTATGTATACATAAATACACCAACATTCACACACATATCTTTTTTTTTTTTTAATTCTGTATATCCTTTTAAAAAGTCTGGTTACAGACTGAGGAAGGTACAGACTTTCTACCAAGGCTGACCTGTTCTAGTTTTTCCGTCAGCATTTTTGAATTTAACATGTTCAGTCAAGCTTGGAGAGACTAGTAGTCAGAGTTATGGCTGCACCCCTGTTTAGCTCCAGAATATCTCATGCCTGCTTCACAATGCTGCTTTTCCTCATTTTTCACAATCTGAGAATGCAATTATACAGATTTAGCAGAAGGTGAAAACCGTAAAATGTAAAAATTATAGAGGACACTTGACTTAGGGACTTATGGTTTACATCTGATTCAACCAAGTTTGCTTTCCTGTTGCAAGGTTTCCATTGAATTGTGACTAATGATACAGTTTAGTATTTACTAAATATGCTTCTGAATTTAATAAAGGATAGACTTTTAAATATTCTTTTGTTTTGCAAAGCAGTGCACAATTCTGAAAAGGAAGGTGCTTTTTCCACTACTGACCTAATACTCTTAAGAGGCTTGTCCAGTTAAGAAAGTAAAGCTGAAAGAAGTTCTCCACAGAATTAAAGATTTTGAGTCACTTGATATACTTTGCCTTTGAAGGAAAATGTTACAAGATTGAACTCTAAAACTAATGTATGTTCCTTACGTTACTTGTGTCACTCGTGGCAGAAAACAGACCATCAGAATTCTTGATGCTACACGTAAAGTCCTGTCAGCTCGGGGGCTAACAGCTGCTTGTCTCAGTTTCTACTTCTTTTGCTCGTATGCTTTAAAACGCTACATCACAGTCTGGTGGATAATCCCAAAAAAACTCTTGTCAGTGCAGGGGCAGGGAGATAGGAGGCAAATGTGGGCGACGGAAGCAAAATGGTGTCTGAAGAGGTGGTAACTGTGTTCCTTCCTAGAAACACGTGAGACCCTCTTGCTGCTACAGCGCTGTGTGTAAAGCACTGAAGTGAGGGCTTTGTGTGGCCTGGGAGGCAGGCAGCCACGGCAGTGAGTGCGGAGGAGGCGGGCCCGGGAGATGCCCCAAGTGCTCTGCTCAGAGCATCAGCACACAAAAAATGGAACATAGAAAATGTTAGATAAAACAGGTACAAAATTTGCTTCAGAATTTAGAAATTCACTTTCTGAAGTTTTATTGAAGGAAAGTTCTTAGGAGCTTTTTATCAAGTTGTTTACAGGTCAGGTACCCTTTCTGTAGCGTTTTACAGGCTAGCGCTAACCTACCAGACATTTTTAGTAAGGCCTCATTTTCCAGGTAGAACGCTCGGGGAGAGGAGTGTATGCAGCCTTACTTAGACCCAGGATTGACATTCAGGTACTGATGGTTTGGGAAATTGGCAGCTGGTCCAGTTTGCAAAACACGCTAGCATTAGAACATTCATTAGAACATTCGGCGTCTGGAAGCAGGCACGGGAGAGAAGCCCGAGGGTGTGCCTTCAGCCTTTTGCTGAAGAGATTAGATGTGTGACTTACGGAGCCATTCAGCCCTCTCTGCAGAAGCCAGGAGTAGATGGGGTTACCCGAGAGAGCTGTGTGGAGGAGCCTCCTGTCACTCACAGGAGACCCACAGAGTTTCTGAGAATGTGGTATTAGTAGCAACACTGCTGGCTTGGACTGGAAGGAGCAGAGACAGGACAAGACTAGAGGAGCCTGTCCGACTCGCAGACGTCTCCAGGCAGGAAGGGAGCTGACAGAGCTCTGGCTGCAGACATGTGCTGCTTCGCAGGAGAAAGGAAGAACAGCTCTGAGGCAGAGCTGGCCTGGGCCATGCAGAGGGTCGCAGAGGAGCCCCTCAGCTCTGGAGCCCTTGTGGAGTCTGTCCTGCTGGGTGGTCAGCCGCTGTTCGTGTCTGGATATGAGGTCGTTTCCAGTTGTGTTTTGCTGACAGCCTCGCGCTTAGGGACCCTCCTCTGCTCCAGGGCTGTGGAGCTGTCCTCCTGTGTTGACTTCTGAAAGGTAATCCATCTTATCTTTGACCACCGGCAGTGTTTTTGTTGCTGTTTGTTGTTTTTTCAATGGTGTGAAGTATTTTCACCAGTTTTTCACCAACCGGTTGTCTCAGCGCCCTTCACAGGAAGGACTTTCCCCAGCAGTCTGGGCCCCTGTCAAGTGCTGAGTGTTCACATGTGTGCAGGTCTGCTTGGGGTCCCCTGTTCCGTTCCCTTGGTCTGTTTGTCTGTTCCTGACCTAGTAGCAAACTGCCTTCATTCCCACGCCTTTATCGTAAGTCAGTATTTGATGAAAACAAGTCTTTCGTCCTTGTCTGTGTTAAGAGTGCCTCTGCTTTCCTCGGTCGTTTGCATCTAATGTTGAATCTCCCAAACCATGAATTGGGCACATCTCTTAATTTTTTTAGGTCTTCTCTATTATCTCAGAATTTTTAAAAAATTCCATGAAAATCTTGCACAACTTTCTTTAGAGCTATTCTTAGGTACTTGGTAGTTTTAAAATGCTGTTGTAAATACTGTTTTTTGAAAGAACTGTTTCCTACATATTTGTTGCTGCTATGGAGAAATAAAATGGATTTCTGTAAAACGATTGAATCCCATCAATTTTGGTAAGCCTTTATTGATTCTAATTATTGGTCTGGAATCTATTGGATTTTCTCTGTAGGTAATCATGTAATCAATAGATAATGACAGCTTTGTTCCTTTCAATTTTTTGCACCATTTATTTCTTCTCCTTGTCACTGTGGCAACGATTTCTGGTATAATGTTAAGGAGAAGCAATGATAATGGGCCGTCTTCCTTTGTTCCCCGAGTGAGAGGCAGACTCACCATTTCACCCACAAGGGTGCTGTGCTTTTTACGGAGCCCTTTACTGTAATAAACAGTGGGAGTTTTTTCTATTCCTGTTTTGCTAAAAGCTGTTTTTAAATCATGAATGTATTATTTAAAATATTTCTACCAAATCTATTGAGATGATTTTTTTATCTTTAAATTTTTTTTGATGTATTAATAGGAGAAATTATATTGATTGCCTTTCCTAATGCCATACCTACTTTGTAGTCTTTGGGGAGAAAAGCAGAACTCGATCGTGGTGCACTGGTCTTCCATGTGTTCCTAGGTTCCACTTGCTTGTATTTCTTGTGAAATTCTTGCACTGGTTTACGTGAGAGAGACCGACTTGTCACTTTGCTTCGCGGGTCTGTCTTCTGGTGTCCGGTATCAAGATCGTGCTAGTCTCATGAAATACATCAACAGGTCTTCTCTCTTCTCTAACATGTTTGATTTACAGTTTTAGTTATTTATTCCTTGGACATTTGCACATCAAGGAGGCCACGTCAGGCTGAACCTTTTGTTGTGGAAGGATGTTTGACAGTGGATTTCTTTACGAATTTAAATATATTTCTTAAATAGTTAGTTTAAATAGATAGAAAACTTGGTTTCAAAAACTGTACCTGGATATTCAGATTTATCCACTTAAACTTGCCACAATGTTTTCCTGTTCCCCCTTTTTCTATGTCGACTCTGTGGTCTTGCTCTTCTCATTCTAGGTGCCTTTTCTGCCCTCCCCTGTTCTTCTCCTGGTCGGTCCTCGCTGGCTCGGTGCTGTCTGTATTGACTCCGTGCGGGTGTTTTCCTGTTTTATTGATGTTGCTTTGTCTCTTTCCTCCTGCCTTCTGTGGTTTGCATTATCCTTTCTTCAGATACAGGCTTGACGCCCTAGTTCCCACCTTCTCCCCCTTTGTGAACATACGCAGTTGAGGCTGTAAGTGTCTCAGTAAGAACTACTTTGGCTGCTTCCTGAAAGTTTCCATATGTAGTATTTTTGTTCCTGACGACAGAATACTTTTTAATTTCCACTGTGGTTTCTGTTTTGACTCATGGTTATTGCAAGGTTATTTCTGAATTTACAAGCGTATTTGAGTTTTCTGATTAATGTCTTTGTTCCTGTTTGGCTTACTTGCATTGCTGTCAGAACACATACTTTTCCTTATTTCAGATCTGTGAGATTTGTTGAAACTAGTTACAGGGTCTGATATTTAGTTGATTTTTATAAACATTCGCTGTGTCCTTTAAAAAGAATGTGGAATCTGAGTTGTTGGTTAAAAAGAATGTTTCGTCTGCGCCCATTGGATCAAGACTGTTCATCCTGTTTTTTTCCCTATATCCCTGATTTTCCTTTCCTCTGCCTTTTCTAACAGTTACTGAGAGTCATGTTAAGAGCTCCCACTAGTATTGTGAATGGGTCTGTTTTTCCTTGGAATTCTGTTTCTGGTATTATGTGTTTTGTCGCTTTGGTATTGGTGACGTACAGAATCAAACTGTTACAGATTTCTGCTGAATTAGGCATTTTCTCATGATAAAGTGACTTTCTTTATTTCTGCTAACGCTTTTTGCATTAAATTCTACTTTGTTTTATGTTAATATGGTAATGCCAGCTGGCTGTAATTTGCTTGGCATGTCTTTTTCCATCTTTGTACTTTCAACGTCTCTGTGTATTTATATTTATATGTGTCTCTTTAAGTAGCATAAAGTTTAATTTTTATTGACTCATAATTTTTGACTATTTAGTGCATATGCGATTATTGTAGCACGGTTACATTTTTAGTTTAAATCTATCGTTTTGTGCTTTTAATAAGATTTAACTGTTGTATAGTTTTCTCCTTTCTTACTGTTTCATCTATTACTTTTAATGATTCTACTCTTTTCTCTAGTAGTTTGTAAGCTTCACAAGCAGTTTCTGTTCTTTTTATGGTTATGTTAACAGCATTTTTAATTTCTCAGAGTCTAAACTTAATCATTTCCTTTGCTTGTCACCTGAGGATTGTTTAACTCGATTCAGCCCTTCTGGCCTAATGCCATTTTGTCACTGACTCTAGTTATTCTTCAACCCTAAGGTTTACTGTTTTACACATTTCCTCTTTTTGTTTAAATTGAAGTAGAGTCAGCTTACCACGTTGTGTCAGTTTCTGGCACACAGCACGGTGCTCCGGTCATACGTGAACACACATACATTCGTTTTCACGTTCTTTTTCACCGTGACTACAAGATACTGAGTAGAGATCCCTGTGCTGTACGGTATGGACTTTTTATCTGTTAGGTTTCCTGTTTATTTTGGTTCACCCGTATTTTCCTTCTTCTTCTTGCCTTTCAGGCCTTCCATGTAGGATAATTTTCCTTCTGTCAGGTTTATTTTTCGCTGTTGGTCAGTGCTGGTCTTTGTTGGGAACGCTCTCGGTTTTTGTTTGGCTTTGCTTCTTGAGAAGTAGTCTCGCCACGTGCGGGTTCTCAGCTGTCACGCTCATTTCAGTCTCATGGCTTCCGTGTTCAGTAATCGCCATCCCCTCCCCTCCTCCCCTCCCTCCCTCCCCCCTCCTCCCCTCCCCTCCTCCCCTCCCCTTCCTCCTCCCCTCCTCCCCCTCCTCCCTTACTCTGCACTGTTGTGCTCTGCTCTCTGCTGTCGCGTCTGGACGGCGTTATTCGTGAACCTGTAGGGAGGTTTCTTTCGTTCATCCTAGGAAGCTCCCAGTGTGTCTCCTCCGATGCTGCCTTTGCCCTGTTCTGTTGCCTCTCTGCCAAGGCTCGTCGGATCCTCGTGTGCCCTTTGTTTCTCTTGTTCCTATGTTGGTTTTTTTCACCTTTTTGTCTCTGTGCTTCATTCTGATCATTCCTAGTGACCTGCCTTCCAAGTCACTAATTTCACCTTCTGCTGTGTCTGATTAGCCACCAAACTAGTCAAATGCTTAATTTTGGTTACTGGTATTTTTTAGTTCCAGAAATTTTATTTGATTCTCTGTCACATTTGTGGTTTCATTTTTATGTTTGCCTAGTCCATGCAGATACTTCTCTGACTTTTCTTGTGTATCCAGCTGTTCACACTGTGTCTGTCGGACACCTGTCTCGGTCTTTTTCTCGTGTTTTTTGTTTCCGTCTCTTGATCATGGTGTGTTGTCTCACCACATGCTGTGTTTTGGTTTATTTGGGTTTTGTTTGTAACTGTATTTGAAAAACTAGTTATGGGAATCATTTGAGATAAAAGTGAAAGTATGTTTTTCCAAGACAAACACACTTGCTTCTGAACTGTGTACTTGGAGGTACCTCCTGCCCTGGAATGTCTTAATCCAAGTTCGAGTTACTCAGTCTCCCCTTCTGCACGTGGGTGCGTGGTTCCTGGTTCTCCAGAGTTTGAGGGCATCACCCTTCACAGCCCTGCCAGTCATGGGAAGGAGGACCTCTTGCTGGACCTCTGCCTTATTTCTTTTAAGAATTTTTAAAAAAAAATTATGCAGTATTTCTTACTGTTTTCAGTGGGAACGTTGGTTCAAATAAGATACCTCCCATTACCCAAGAGCACGGAAGTTTTTTGCAGATTTTATATAAAGGAAGTCAGACAACTGTGATTAAGTGGTTAACCTCCAGGGCAGTACTTCCAGGGGTAACATTTTGAGGCCCCAGCTGTGATAAATCTTATTCTTGAAAATGTATCAAGCTTTCTTTTAACAACCAAGTACAACTATATCATAGTTGTGGAACACTTGGGAAGTGCAAGCTTTTAAAAAATATCACTTGGATAAACAAACTATGGTATATCTATACAGTGAGTACTGTTTATCAATAAAAAGGAATAAACTGTTGACACACACAGTTAACTTGGGCATTTGTAGCGTTCTGGAAGCTACCAAAGGAGCATGATGGAGAACAGATCTCTGGTTGCCGGGGGAAGGGTGGGGGCAGGGACGACTGTCGGGGGTAACAGGAGGAGTGTCTGCGTGATGGCTGTCTGCATCCCGGTGGAGACTGGTGGGCGTGATGCTGGCGGGAGTTTGTCTGAGGGACACACAGCAGAGAGTGCAAGTGAAAACTGGCAAAACCTGGGTCAGTCTGTGTGGGAGTTCATTGTGTTGTAACATCCGGTCTGTGTTTGGAGAGTGCGCTGTGGTCCTGCAAGGTGTTACCCTAACCCTAACCCTTCACCATGGGTGCTCAGTTCAGCTCTCCTGAAACACCACATTATTTCAAATCCCCAGTCCACCCATACCCACTCAGAAGCGTAATGATGTGATTTGGAATTTTGCTTATACCAACTTTGGTACTTCCCATGCTTAATAGATTTCTGCTCCTGAGGACCCCAGACTGCACTTTGCTCGTCCTGTACGTGTTGCGGTGGATACAAATCGAAGGGCTCTTGGCACGTCTGAGTCTTTATCCGCTGTTTTCCCCTTACTTAACAGCCACACCTTTTGCTCTTCGAGCCTGGGGGCCAGCCTGCCTTCCCAGAGGGGTCCTAACATGCTGCCCACGCTGTGCTCTCCACTTTGGCTCTGCCTTGTCTGTAAAACCTTCTCTGACTGTTCACAGGCAGCAGATTATCTGCTCCACCAACGTAACCTTCAGTCACCCACTGTGATGCTAACACGCGGCGTTTTACAGGTGCTGCTACCAAGGCTCAGAATGATCGTCTGTTTTAGTCCAAGGTCATGGAGCTAGTAAATTTGGAAGCTAGGAATCCATGCAAGTCATCCGTCAGATCAAACCCGTGAAATTCTGTTACCCACGCTTCCTCCCATGGGGCTGACTGAAGAGCATTCAGGGAGTTGAACTGACAGGAGCCGATTATTCGGAAAAGGGGCCTGGGATAATTCCCAGTTTCTGGCCTGGGCTGATGGGTGGACCATGCCATTCACTGACGTCAGAGGACGCTCCTCCTCCTTGAGCGAGAATAAATTTGTTTTTTCTTTGTTTGGCACTGGGGGAGGAGGAGGCAGGAAAGCTAGCCTCCATGGTGTGTATAGTCACTTAGAGGTGTCTGTGAAATGTAGAGTGAGGCACCTGCAGGCAACAGAGTATACCACCTGAAGCCCAGGAGAAAGGCTCAAACCAGTAGCAGAGGCTGGAATGCTGCCTTCACAGCGCGCAGCGGCCGGTGAATCCACCTCGTGAAGACATTTGGAACTGTCCTGTGCCACCCGTGGTGTGTCATAGAAAACTTACTCACAGAATGAAAAAATTGAGGGGGATGCAGAGAAAGTAGGAAATGTGCTTTTTCCTTTAAATGACAATTTACAGGAAAAGGTTTTGATTACTTTTGATAAAACGTGCCTTTTAAATTTAAATGCCTTTTCTTTTGCTTGGCTCTGGGTCTGAAGCTAAATCTCACTCGTGGGGGAACACGTGTGAATGATTTCAGGCAGCTTCATGCCGCGGGGAGCCTGGTGTGCGCTGGGGCCGGGTTCGCCTGCCCTGTTGAACGCTGCAGGTTGATCGGCACAGACCGAGTGCGGCCGCCCGCCGGGGGCGCTGCTGGCGCCGCGTTGCATGTTTCAAGAAGGTGCACCTCAGACTGATTCAGGATCCAAGTTACCTCCTCAGACATTTTTGAAGCTGCAAGATGAATTATTTGGGCAAGAAAGCACTGCTGTTCAGACAGCCTTACGTTCTAAAATTAACCTGTGTCTTCTTACCGTAGTGTGGACCAGCTTCACACAGGTTCTTCTCGGTGACGCTCCTGAGCACGCTAGCTCGATCAGATCAGATAGTTTATTTCACTTTTCTTGTTTCATAGCAGCCAAGGCCGCAGCCACCTCTGGTGCAGGGAGTGCCCGACAGCGCGGGCGGCTTCTCCGCTCGCTCGGGATGGGTCCAGGTAGTGTCACAGCTGTTTAGCGAGCAGTGTGACGCGCCTAAACTGTGTACGCGTTGGTTGCATGACAGTGTGTTAGTGTGACGCTCAGGGTCGTAGGCTTGCTATATTTTGTTGTTCACAGATCACGTCACCATAAAGTACTAGTCGAATAGAGGCCTAGGATTTAAAATCCCCTAAAATTGGAACATGACTAAAAAGCAAGTTCAGTACGGTGCTGGTGATGACTCTGTCAACCTAGTGTTTGAAGTTTGAGCTTCCAGAAAGTTTCAACAGTAAATAGCAAATTGTCGTCCTAACCTTTGTTGGAGACTTGCCTGCAGGCTCTCCTCCCGGGTCACCTGCCCACATGGGGGCAGCCTCCCTCTTCCACCCCGACCACTTCAAAATAGCCCAGCGAGAAAAGCAGATTTTAAAGAATTATGCACGTGTACTTCAGACATTTTACATCCACTTGATTCACAGGGACGTACGCTCATCCGGCAGCCTCGGTGTCGGGCCCTGGCCTCTCCTAGCACGGTTTGAAGGCCCTGGTGTGTCTTGTATGAAGGCAGCCCGGGTGCCTTGGTTGTCGTGTCCACTTTGGATTTCCTTAAGGTTCAGAGAAAAAGATGTTCACAGGTCTGTTGAGTGAGAAGCTTCCAGAGGAGTTAAGTTCCTTCTCATCTTTTGTGCCTCACTCACACCTCATCAGCAATGGTTTTTGAAACAATTCATCACTACCCAGCCTTTCAGGAACATTCTATCTCACTTAAGTGGAGAAACGGTGTCTCGATTGTGGTTATTGATCACGTTTCCTCGGGTTACGTAACACGTGGTGTGTCCGCCTGGCACCGGCGGGTCTGGTGCCCGGGGGCGGGGGCCTCTGGAAGGACAGCGCTCTCCAAACAGGTGCTCCGTGCCGGGCATCCTGTGGTCGTCCACGGGGCCGAGCATACCATCGCCCCAGCAGACAGGGTATGTGGGGTGATGGAGGGGCCCTGGCTGCGCCAGCTCAGGACTCCATGGCTCTGACCCTGAAACCCAAGCTCTTTGAGGCGGTCTGACCCACCTGCTCCCACCGTCACGTCCACACTGCCTTTCTGCCCCTCTAGCCAGGGCACCCGCCTGGCTCGGAAGCTGCATGCTTGGAGGACCTCCCGGCCAGTCCTGCCCCCAGAGCCTGTCTGGTCCTCCGCGGCAGGGCAGTGGTCTCCATGGGAAAGCATCCTGTCAGTTCTTGTAAAGCGGCGGATGGATATTAAGACCCATTTCAAATATTTATTCCCAGCAAGACACAGCCGATCTCCTTTGACGTGGCCTTCTCCCCTCCCGTCCCCTGGCCACAGTCCACCTTCCCCAGTACGACTGAGGTCACCCACAAGGCTGAAGGGCAGCCTGGTAACCCACCTGCTGTCCCCTGCGAACATGCTCTGGGCTGTAAAAAGGTCTGTTGACTTAAATGTCTACACATTGCTTTATTTTAGTCTAAAACTCGGTATGACCTACTTCACATAAAATTAAAGACACCACATGTAAGTGAACAAGTCTGTACGGAAACAGTGAATGTGAAGTATTGGGCTCCCTAACAACCATGGTGGGTTTTGTCTGGCAGCTTGCGCGTGAACCTGGACATGGGCAAAGCCGCGTACGGCTGGATGATCATGAGGGACGAGAGCATCCCCGGCACCGTCGTCCGGACCAGCACGATCCCGGAGGAGCTGGGGCGCCTGGTGTACCTGCTGACAGACAAGACAGGTACGCTGCCAGCTCCTCAGCAGGGGCAGCCCCAGCGCGTGCCCGTGTGTGTCTGGGGGGGTGTGCGCGTGTGTGTGCACGTGCGTGTGTGTGTGCAAGACAGTGCTGAAGTCACAGTTGGAATGTCCCGGGCTCTGCCCTTGACCCTGGCCTCCCACTCCTCTTCCTCTTCCAGCATTCCGGGATCATCAGAATTAGCAAAATGTTACATTCTTGGAGACTTAAAACATGTGTTTCTGCATTTTGAGTTTTCCACAGCCTTACGGTGGTTTTTCCGTTTAACTGCCTTTATTACACCTCTCTAGTGGATTCCTAAGGGCAAAAATGGCTTGTTCATCACAGAATGATGGTTGTGAGCAGTTAGAAGAAAACAACAATTAATAAGCCACGTGAACTTGGTATTTTAACAGTAACGTTCTCCGAGAGATTCTTCCTACAGATGACCTAACCACCGTGAGATTCCGTGCCCCAAGTTCTCTGTCTTTACTTCCTTTTTTTCATCAAAGAATTTTTGTCAGTTCTAACATACCAAATAAAAGACTAATTGAAACCAGTACTGTAGGAAAAGCCACATCTAAGGTTAAAACTCTTCTTGACTGACTGAGTCATGGTTTAAATTCCCAGTAACTCTTAGCAAACTAGAAATAAAATAATATTTGTGTAAATGGTAAATTCAATATTATTTTTAATAAACCATTAAAAATGTCCTCTTTTGGAAGAAGACACACCTGCAGCCACGTTTTTGTTTAGTATTTGTCACTCCAGCCACCGCAGTGAGATGGGAAGTAGAAATGAGACACGCAGCCAGGAGAGCAAATATTTCACAGATAATGACCAACCAAGGAGATCGACTGCTGAAATCAAGAAATCTGCAGTGGCCGGTCACAGGTTAAAACAGCAAAGCAGTAGAAGCAGCTCCCTTATGTGCGGAGTAGACTGGAGGAGGGAGACCTGTCCACAGCACCAGGGCCCCGTGCAGCGTGTGGACGGACACGGCCTTGGGGAGCAGCGGGGTGTCTGTGAGGAAAGGGCCGGAATCAGGGGGCCCGTGCTGTGGCCCCTAGCGCACTGTGTTCCCAGGAATTTGTACATCTGCTCCAGTCCAGTCAGGACCCTGTCCAGCTGTGTTTGGCTTTGGTTGGGACTTGTCTTCCTGGGACGCTGAGGAGTTGCCCTGTAAGTAACGCTCGGACGTCAGGGGGAGTCAGAAATGACAGCCTCAGGGCTCAGGGTCAGGGGTAGACGAAGAAAACGCCTTCACAGCCTCCCTTCCCACCTCGCTGCGCTGATGGGGAAATTTACAGACTAAGTCTCCACCAATACTGGAGAACAGTACCGTTTGAGGGTGCAGAAATTGAGTTATTTCTGGAAAACAGCTGGAGAAGCCAGAGGACAGCCAACTCAAACTCGGAATGGCTCCTACAGAGATTCTAGAGAAATGCAGGGAAGTGTCTCCAGAACAGAGTCCTGAAGAAATCCTGAATTTAAAGCCAACAGGGTTGCCAGCTGAGGAGACCCGGCCTGGTCTCCCCTGACACGTGTAACCGAGACCAGGGGCCACACGTGAAGTCTAGAGGGACAGGAGAACTGTCCCCAAGAAACCAAATTCAGTGGTTGTCCCCCTAGAAACCCCAGCGGAGCACCAGGAAAACTTTTAGAATTGTAAGAGTTTTATGATATATAAACTCAGTACCAGAATTAAACCACATTTCTGTACACCAGTCAGGACACTTAATTCTGCAGATGCCAATTACAACAGCAAAAAAAAGTTCCAAGTAATCAAACATAAATTTTAACACAGAATATGTCAGACCTGTCTGGCTGTATGCTGTTAAAGTTTGAAAGACCTTACAGGGAGCTCATTGAATGGAGAGGTTCGCTGTTTTCATGAGTAGGGCATCTTAATGTGATAAAGGATCATTCCTCCCCACATTACAAAGACCTGACATGTTTGCAAGCACAGGGTGCATCAGGAACTTTTGTTCAGAGCTGGAGGGCATGTTACCTGGCCCCCCTTGTAAAGCAGATTTTGGCTTTATCAGTCAGCGCCGCCTCCTCACGCCAGCGTCTACCCCCTAAGGAAACATCTGCACCAGGAGACACATGAGACTTGTTCTGGCTACAAAGACGAACTGGGTGTATCACACAAAAAGCCCCCCCAGGGCAGTGGATAGACTGCGCTGTCCTTATGAGAGCACTGAGCAGCAGTGACCACCAAGTGCAGAGCTTTGCCTCCCCTGGGGTTGATGCCGAGGAAAGCCCCGAGCTCCACAGGTGTTGGGGGGGGCCTTCCTCTGCGGGGCAGGGGGCGCTGTGCTGCCCCCGGCCTCGGCGCCCACACCAGCCGCCTTCCTGCACCACCTTTCAGAGGCCTCCTGTGGTCGCAGGACGGTCGTGCTTGTCCAGGAGGAGCAGTTCTTGTCTGGATCATGAGTGCTTTTGTGGCCGTTTGACGTGTGCATGTAACGCTCCTGGAAGGAGACCGACTCTTATTTCATCTTCATTTATGAGCAGAAAGCACACGCCCGAGAGCAGTGTAAACCGGAGTCTCTGCGTCTCTGGCTGTTTGAAATCAGAAAGTAAAGGTTTTGTGACCTTCATCCATCCTCAGAAGACTGATTTTTTATTTTGCATTTTAAACAAAGCTGAGATTAGTACTCTGCTCTGGGCTCTTCCATTTTTCTTTGTTGAATTTTCATGACACTGGGGCGAGGAGAAGTGGATTTTGCCCGGAGTCATAAAGGCAAAACCTCCTTTTCCCCACGTTTACTCTGCTGCTTTTAAAAGGCAAAAACAGTGCTTCTTATGGTTTTTAGCTTAATAAAGTATCTTGGTTCCTGAGATTTAAAAAGAATCACAAAAAAAATGTGTAAAATATATTAAAGTATTTGCATCTTGATTTCTGAATGGCCGTTTTGTGCTGGGGTCACTGGGGAAATTCTCACCATCACTTTCTGATGTTGAAGCCGAGTGGAGTCATTTACACTATTTTTAAAATGTTCTGACCTGGAGTTTTTCAGGCCCTTTCTCAGTGATCCCACGGCGGGTGGGCGCCTGGGCGGGGGGGAGGGGGGCGGTGTGCGGACATCTCAGTGGCCGGGCGTTAGCCAGGCTGGCTAAGAGGGAGCTGTTGTGGGGCTCCGGCCGTTGCTGCACAGAGTGAGGCGGCCCCCATCCGACGGAAAACCCTTCGGTTCACAACGAGCTTTGTGACGAGTCGTGTCCATGGCGGCACGCTGGCGTTGGCCACAGCGGGACAGAGAACGAAGCAGCCCAGTGACTGCCTTACAGTTTCCTTGTGTGGATGAGGAAGCGATGTGGTATAATTAGGTGTGATTGGAGCGCACGCTTCCGGTAAGATCTGAAATTAATGATGTTGCTATAGTGACACATCTGCAGCCACCAGTGCGTGAAACATAAAGTAATTCACTCAACAAGAGCCGGCGTCTTTTAGCTGCCAGGGCGCGGAGCGTATTGACGCTGACCAGAAATACGAGACGTTCTGTGATGAACGAGCAAACGATGCTGAAACTGGAGGACAGATCATTTGTGCTTCATCTGCCGGAGAACTTTCATCTTCCCCCTGGTCGCGCTGACAAAGCCATTGTTTAAAGAACAATGCCTCAGAGAACTCATAAATTTTAAAACTTAACTCAGGTGCAGCCTATTAAAGCAATATATTAATTCCTTTGTTCAGAGTTTTTATCTTCACGTGGAACGAAGCCATTACTGAAACACCCACTGAAACAACAGGTTTTAGGACTCGTGTTAATTGTAGCATCCATTACCCATCATGCCATGTTGTTTAGACTCGAATCACACGGAAGCCTCGTGGGCTGGCATCATCGTGGGGGAAGCGTCGCTTCCATGGTTTCCAGGGCCCCAGAGCTGCCACCTCTCGGGGGTTCGGAGTGTCCTGCAGCCTCTCCCCACAATGTCTCCAGTTACAAGAAAGCCGTCCTGCTGGGGCAGTTGCTGCTGAGCCGTGTGCTCGGACGCGAGATGGACGTCGTGCTCCAGCTGGGACATCCACACACGCGATCTTCCGAGAAAGCCTCACACACAGCAGAGAAGACATGTGACTTCTCATTAAACGATGTCAGATATGTTTTATTTGGATATGACCTTTACAGTTTGGTAAATCAGTCTTAGTCACTTAGAAGTTTTGTTTCCATTCCTTCGTCTTAAGGTCTAAGTAGCTGTGGGGTTTTGTTGGTTGGTGGGGGGTGGTGATCAGGTTTATTTATTTATTTATTATTTTTTAAGGGTAGCCCTGGGGATGGAGCCCAGGACCTCACGCATGCTAGGCACGTGCTCCACCGCTGAGCTGTGCCCTCCCCATGGCCACTGATCTGCATGGTCACCACTTTGCTTGACTAGAGTCTTCACAGGAGGTCTGTGCCGTCCAGGCAAGCTGCCTGCCCTGTGATGAAGGTCCTCTCCTGTGACGAGCTCACATTGGGGTCTGAAGCCAAATCACAGTCTCGGGAGATCTGATCAGAAAGCTTGCATCTGCTGCTCGGACGTCTGCTCCATGTGTCTGGGAGTCACCTCTGTCACCACCCTGAGAATGGTCCCTGTGGGAGTTTTTCCCTGGAAACTAATTTCCTCTTTGCCTGCTTGGCTCGTTGTAGTTCACGAAACCCTGCTTCATTAAAGAACTACAGCTTTTTCTTTTTTCCAGAAATCCAAAACAAGCCTTTTGTTGAAAGGCACCTGTGCGTGGAGCTGTCGTGGTGCCCAGTGGGGTGTGAGGCTCTGTGACGTGGCGGCCCACCAGCCCCCCTGCCACAGCTGGCCCTGCCCTTCACAGTGTTTCCAATTTGGGACGTACCAACTTCTGCTGATTTAAGAAGACACATGTTGTAGAAACCATCAAATGACAAATCACAAGAATCATTTAAGATAAGACTTGAAAAAATTTTGCATTACTGACTCTTTTAATACCTGGTTTAACCTTACACTTCTCTGCTGTCCAAGAGGGCCCGGAAGGTCGGGGACTAGCACTGACTGTCCCCCTCAGCACTTTGCAGAGTCAGCTGCACAGTAAAAACATCACTGAAATTTTAGAAAATATTTTTATGATTCATCTTAATACGTTAAGTAGTTGTACGAGACGCATAAAGGAATGTTAGCATAAATATTCTAGTTTCTGTGACCCAACAGAATGTGAGCATACTTGTTTAAAGGGTAAAATGACAAATCTTTTCTTGTTTATTTGATGGGAAATGCTAGTCATTTCTTTAGATACGTCATTTTGAGCCACGTGAAACATGGTTTTTCAGCAACTTAGACATTTCAGCGATACAGCAGGTATCATGACAGCGTCTGGGTCAGTTGGCTGTCACTCAAGCACTCGGCACAGCCATGGTGCTGCCTCCACCACAGCCGGAGAGCGGACTCAGGCTCTCCCTCCCCCTGCCCAGCCTGAGTTGACCGCCAGGGATTTGCCTGTCCTGGATGCATCACAGAAACACAGCCGTACGTTGTGTGGCCTCTTCCGACCGGCTTCCTTCACTCAGCACAGCATTTCGAGGTTCATCCACGTGGTAGCCTGTGTCAGTGCCTGGGCTCTTCTTATTGCAGAATAACATTCCACTGCACGGATGTACCATATTTTATTTATCCATGCATCCGTTGGTGGACATTAGAGCTGTTTCTGCTCTTTGTCTACAATGAATTATTCAAGGTGCTAGCCAAAGCAATTGGGCAAGAAAAAGAAAAAGACATCCGTATTGTGAAGGAAAGTGGAGCTATCTGTGTGACATGGTCTCTGTGTAGAAACTCCTAAGAAATCCCCTAAAAGTCTGTTATAAGATAGACGACTTGTTGCTGGTGACATTATGTAATATAACCTCAAGTTTAAGTTAATTATTCTTTATTTAATGAAACTGGCATAACCAGAAAACCCTTTAAATGCATTTCTCATGTAGCTTTGATTATGTTAATCAAAGGAGCCATTTGTTCAGGGCGGTAGAGGGGCTGCATAGAGTTTTGTAAAAGGCAAAATTTGTGAAGCTAACGTGTGTCCCTGACGGGAGCTGCTCTTTGAGATTTAAGGAACTCTGATACATTTTGTACATTCTTTTGACAGGGCTTATCAAACAGCCTCTAAAATAATCACTGTAAATTGTAGACTCTCCTTTGACTTTGAAACGACCTCTGTGCCTGGTGGGGGTTCTGTCAGATGAGCTGTTTTGCTGTGAACGTGAGTCCTCACAGGCGTGTGTGGAGTCGGAGAGGGGTGTGTAAGCCCTCCGTATTGTACTTTCTGCATCACGTGAGCCAAAGAAAACAAGAATTAGTATTTTCGAATGTTTTGTAGCCACGTGAAAAGTCCAGCTCGTGCTGTGATCGCTCATCTGTCTGTGTTCACACTTACAACTTCGTCAGTGTCAGCGGACAGTCCTTCTCTGTGCTTTGAAACAAGCGCAGAGGCCCCAGGGGGGCCCCGGACCTGCAGGTCCGCGGGGCACTTGCCCCATCGCCCTCCTGCTGTGAAGCCTGGGAAGCAAGAACCCGTGCTGTGCGGTTATTTCCAGGTGAGGGGATGCACGTGCAGCGTTCAGGTCTCCTTCAGGGCCAGGAGGTGACTGGCTCTGAGTTTATGTGCCACTTTTAATGAAAATTCGCCGGGTTTTTACACGTGCGGCGGCATATCTGCCTCCCCTTCTTTCTCTTCACCGCATTGGTTGTGTGTCTTTGATACACGTGAAGCTGAAACCAGGAAACCTCATAAAGTTGACCTGCTGTGCTCCTCAGGGTGAGAGGGCGTCCCAGCTCCCGCTCCCCTGGGGCCTGGCCGGGGGCGCCGGGGCCTGAGGACAGAGGAGTAGGGCCCCACCGGTTGGAAACCAGCTCAAGAGAAGGTGCCTTTCCTTTCTCACCTCCTCTGCCTGCGTGCAAGCGGACGCCAGGCGTTGAACGCACTGTTTTGTTCAATGAGAAATACTTCATTTTTCAAAATAGGTTTATTTGGAAGGGTCAGATGCGCTGATTTGGGCTGGGTGGGTCCACGGTCTGGAGTGTGGACACGTGGTTCCCACCCGTCTCTCTCAGACCGGGCAGGACTTGCATCTGTACAAATAACAGACTGAACTGAAAGGCAGACTTTCCTCACAGACTAGAGCCCACCCCGTTCTCAAGAGTTACCAGAAAGGGAGCCTGACGTTCTGGGAGGAAAGTTCTGGTCTCACTAGTGGAATGAACGTGGAGGCGGTGCAGAGAACGCCTGCAGGAGCGCATGGCTGGGGCGGGAGGACGTCCAGCTGGACAGAGGCCCAGCGGGCTGCACCCTCACCCGCGGCCAGGCCGCCCATGCTGACCGCGTCCTGGTCTCTTCTGTCACAGGAACCCTCACCCAGAACGAGATGGTGTTTAAGCGGCTGCACCTGGGCACCGTGTCGTACGGGCCAGACACGATGGACGAGATCCAGAACCACGTGGTGGATTCCTACTCGCAGGTGAGCAGGCTCCGGTTGGTCCTGTCCGTGATCCGTCCCCGCCCTGTCCTCCTGATGTTCTGAAGTCAGATTCGAACATGCTTTCACATTATTTCATCTGTAAACGCTTTGTCCATGTCTCCAATAGGTTTTTTTTTTTTTTTTAACAAAAGCTGAATCTTGTGTTTTCCACCGGAGCCTTGGAGGTGCCCCCGAGGGTACAGAACAGGACTCCTTTCTTTCCCGTAAGGGCGCAGCCTAGCAGCCCAGCACCTGGCGGACACTTTGCAGCAGGAGTTCTTGGCGAGGGCGTCTGGAGTCCTCCTCCCTCCAGGCTCTCCTGACGTCCTTCGTCCCAGGGCCCCGTGTGCACAGGTCCCCTTGAGATGAGCGGTGGGTTGGCGGCATGGGTGGTTTCCCATTTATCTCAGGCCTTGTGGTTTCCGCGGCCCCGTCCCCAAGTGGAGCTCGTGTTCCACTCACCTGGATTTCCTCCTGCTTGTCACATAGCCTGAAACCACCAATTCTGTGCAAACCCCGCAACCCAAGGGAAAGAGTCTGAGTGACGGCGTGTGGGCTGCCATCCTGTTGAGTCTCTCCACCTCCCTGGGGACTTGTGGAGCTGCCACCCCCGTGATGATGTCAGGGTGTATCAGGTGGAAAGTGCAGGGTGCCCACGGGGGTGACAGCTCAGGCCCCTGGACGACCTGCGCACGGAGGCCGGTGCCCGCGGTCTCTGGTTTCCAGCCCGACTTTGCGCAGACTGGCCGGAATCACACTCACCCTCGCGGTTCTTCCCCGACACATCTCCGGGGCCGGTCAGCCTCGTGCTCACCACCCCTTTGGTCTGTAACACGCGGCCGGGCGTGTACTTACTGCGCCTGTGAGATGCCGTCTAGTGAAAAAGTCTGATTGGTGTGTATGTTTGTTGCACTTGTGACTGGACACCCCCAGCCCACTGCCACGCACAGGCATTCAAAACCAAGCACTTTACTAGTTTGGACGTCATTCGCTTTAACACAGAGTGTTTTGTAACTTGGAATATTTATTAACGGAAGACGAGATTCAGAGGAGCAGGAGTAAGACTCCTTCCTGTCATCTGTGTCTGCGTTATGCAGTACCAAGTAACGTCCGGTGTTTAAAACTTAACTTACGTTTTCCACAAATACGATTTCAGTAGCTCCAAATAAGTTATTTTACTAGGAAAAAAAAACTAAAGGCAGAAGAGATGAGCCATTGTTACAAATACAGGAAGTAATATTCCATCTAAGGAGAATTGTAATAATCTTCTTCACTAAAAGCGATGTGGTGGTTAGCTGGTTAGACGGCACTTTCCCTGTGAAACCGAGTTTATTCCTTCTGTTCTGTCTTGTTATTGAGGTGGCAGCGGTCTGCTAGTTCCGCCGGCGTTCACGGGTCTGTAGCACCCATTGCTTCCCCACTGGAAGCGTTTGGTGGCACAGGGCATGATCTCCAGTGGGTTGAAAGAACTCAGTGGGAGATGAAGTCACACAGCCAGCGCTGAACGTAACCACGGAGGCTCTGCGCGGCGGTGCGGGCTGAGGCCGGTGTGGGGTCACGGGGACCAGCTGAGCAGAGAGCGACCCCCTCGTTAGCCAGCACTGCATTCTGACGGGCAGAGCAGGCGCAGTTTGGTGGCTGCACAGCCGCCCAGAAGCGCGACAGGCTTTCTGGGGACTGTTGTGCGTTTCCCTGAGTTCAGGGGGAGGTGTTCGCCAGGCCTCGGAGTTGGGGGCCCCCAACCCTCCCCCGCGGAGGAGGCGGCATGGAGTCAGCCCCTTCGCGGACGGAGGCCAGGCCGACGGGCCAGGCTGAGCGGAGGGCTGTTTCCCCAGGATGCAGCGGTTCCTGCGTCTGAAAAACCACCAGTGACTGCTACTGCAGGCTGCGTGAAGTCACGGTTTTAAGGGGACTTTCAGAAACATTTTCCCCCTGCTTTTATGCACATTTTATGCACATTATACCATTTTGTGCACGGCTCTTTTTAAAGGAAAATGAAAGCAGTTGTGAGCATTCCATTCCATTCTGTTAACTGTGCTTCTAGAAGCAATGGATAAACTGAAATTATTAAGGGCTTAGCAGATCAGTGCCACGCCTGAGGTGCATCTGGTAAAAGGAGGCGGTCAGACTTTGAATCCGAAACAAGTATTTTGGTGTACTTGACAACCAGGACGTATCAGAGCGCTTCGTAGGTATGAGGACAAAAGAGCGACTTGTCCCACTGCCCGCCCACTGGGAGGTGTCACCTGAGCCGCCTCTTTTAGCCCTCACTAGTTAGGAGTCACGTTTGTTAATAATTCCGACACCAGCTCTGCTGCTTGGTCTCTCTCTCTCTCT
The DNA here is from genome assembly GCF_048773025.1 of Camelus bactrianus. Classification (NCBI taxonomy): domain Eukaryota; kingdom Metazoa; phylum Chordata; class Mammalia; order Artiodactyla; family Camelidae; genus Camelus; species Camelus bactrianus. Next base: position 29,679,229 of record NC_133568.1, read on the forward strand.
GACAGACGCATTCTCAAGCCGGTGGAAACACCACCAGCTCGACTCCACCGAGAAAAGCCCAGTCTTCGGCTCCCAAGGTTCGGAAGAGCGTGAGCAGCCGGGTGCACGAGGCGGTGAAGGCCGTGGCCCTATGCCACAACGTTACCCCCGTGTATGAGTCCCGAGCGGGCGCGGCCACGGACGCCGAGTTCGCCGAGGTGGACCAGGACTTCAGTGACGAGAACCGCACCTACCAGGCCTCCAGCCCCGATGAGGTCAGTCGGGGCCCGGCCGGTGTCGTCCTCCAAGTGTGGATGCCTTGGGCTCGAGGCCTGGGGAGCAGATTTTCGTGGGGTGGGGAGGGGCTGCGCCGTAGTGTTGATGCTCTAGACGTAGCGCAGGAGGTCGTCCCGTTCTCCTGGCGTGACCTCCGGCCTGACCGACGCCTTTCGGACGTGTGTCCACGCATCTCAGAGCGTCTTAGGCACAGGAGGAACCACAAGAGAAATCAGGCAGCTTACTGATTCCATAAACTGATTTGTAACCAAGTCCGGTTTTAATAAAATCCATGGGCTACGTCACCCAGTACTTTCTTATCTCCAAATGAATCATCGGGTTTGCAGGTTGAATTTCCAGTTATTTTTGCAGAGTTTAGATACAGTGTATCTACTTTGAAAGGGAATTGGATGTAAATATTTCAAAAATCTGCAGACGACAGAAATGGTAAAATCCTACATGTGGTAAGTCAGTCATTTCCAACTCGACATCAGTCATCCTTTGCTTTTTAGGCTGATAAGAGTTACTATTAAGTTAATTTGTCCAGTTCCTGTACAGTCTTAGTGTACTTTATATAGTTTCCCTGTGTGCTCTTTGCTCTCAAAGTTCAGCAGACATTTCTGTAAAGTAATCCAACCAAGCACGCCTGGGGTGTACACCGACAGACTTCTTCAAGTACTTGATAAAACTGGCTCCTGTAAGTAAATAACCCCTCAAGAAAGTACCGCTAATCGTAGTCTTAAAAATCTGGCCTCATGTTTTAAAGAGAAGAGCCTGTTGATCCCCATTAACAAGTTCATTTCCAAAGAGAACAGCCTCTGGGTAACAGCGCCGCCCCGGGAGGGCCACGGTCGTGCCGAGAGCGGAGGCCCCGCGCACGGGCCAGTCCCCGCTTGTGCCCCGGGCCGAGCAGCGCACACTCGGCAGTGACACCCTCCTGTCACGACGAAGCCTGCCGCCTGCGTGCCAGCGGGTCCCGTTTCCCAAGGTGCCCCCGCACCCTCATCCGCGGGCCCAGGGTTCTTAATCTTGTCCACTCCACGAGTTTTGTTTCAGTTTTGTGTTTGTCATTTTCTACATCCATGCTCAGTTCTGGAAACGCTGATTATGCAGTCGGCCTGTGTGGGGCTGGACATCTCTCCATTCTCAAAATCTGAAAACCCAGTAAGTCGCACCCACAGCCGAGAACCCCTGCATCTTGTGAATCCCTCCTTTTGACGTCCTTTCTGGGTAAAAGACAAACGTTGCCGTGTGACAGAAGCAGGTGAGCTCTCGGCTGTGCACCACCCTCGGCCCGGGTGAAGCCCCGGGGCCCGGGTGCCGTGTCTGCCTCCCTGACACCAGAGCACCAGGAGACGCCCTGGGGACCCACAGGCTCGGCTGCATGGAGCTCCTGCCACTGTTTGTTTTGAAGCCAGATTTATTTCTGAAACTTCAGTGATATAAGTTTTACCTTATTTTTTTTGATTAAAGTATAGTTGATTTACAACATTATATGAGCTACCGAGTACAGTGTAGTGATTCACGGTGTTTAAAGGTTATGCCCCGCTTGCGGTTATTATAAAATATGGGCTGCGTTCCCCGTGGCCTCCAGTACGTCCTTGAAGCTTATTTATTTTCACACAGTAGTTTGTACGCCTTATGCCCCATGTTGACCCTCCCCCATCCCACTCCCCACCAGTCACGTTTGGTTTGTTCTCTATATTTGTGAGTCTCTTTCTGTTTCATTATAGTCACTGGAGTATTTTTTAGATTCCACATAAGTGCCGTCATACACTACATGTCTCTGGCTTACTTGACTTAGCATAATGCCCTCCAGGTCCATCCATGTTGTTGCAAATTGCAAAATTCATCCTTTTTTATGGCTGAGTAGTATTCCATTGTACAATTACACCACATCTTCTTTATCCAGTCATCTGCTGATGGTCACTTGAGTTGCTTCCACATTTTAGCAATTGTAAATAATGTTGCTGTGAACATTGGGGTGCCTGTATCTTTTCTGATTTTTTAGATACATACCCAGGAGTAGACTTGCTGGGCCATTTGGCAGTGCTAGCTTTCTGAGGAACCTCCATCCTGTTTTCCATAGTGGCTGCACCAGCTCACATCCCCACCAACAGTGCACGGGGCTCTCTTTTCTCCACATTCTCACCAACACTTACTCTTCCTGTTCTTTTTGATAACCGCCATCTGATAGGTGTGAGGTCATACCTCGTGGTTTTGATTTGAATTTCTCTAGGATTGGTGATGGTGAGGTTCTTTTCATGTGCCCGTAGGCCATTCTGCCTGTCCTTTTTGGAAAAATGTCTATGCAGGTCTTCTGCCCATTTTTTAATCGTGTTGTTGGGTTTCTTTGATGTTGGGTTGTACAAGCTATTTATGTCAATGGTTTCTTCTGCTGTGCAAAAGCTTTTAAGTTTAATTAGGTCCCAGTTTTTTTGCTTTTATCTCCTTTGCTTTAGGAGACAGATTCCAAAAAATACTGCTATAATTTATGTCAGAGAGAGTTCTACCTGTGTTTTCCTCTAGTTTCATGGTTTCTGGTGTTGCATTTAGGTCTTTAATCCAGTTTGAGTTTATTTTTGCGTGTGGTGTTAGAGAATGATCTGATTTCAGTCTTTTACACAGAACTGTCCGGTTTTCCCAGCTCTTGACTTTTTGACAAGAAATTGTCTGACTCTAACCGAAATAAACCAATTTAGAGATTACGATACGTTGTTAGTCATAGAAGAGCTTAAAGGTGGTGAAAAAACAGCCAGAAAGATGAAAGCTTGCTTTTATAAAACAAAGAAAGCTGAGAACAGCTCCCCACGCCTGTTGGGTCATCCATCCCAACAGAGACGTGTCTACGAACCTGCCACCTCCTCGCTCCCTGTGTCACTCCTGCCACGACCTTGGGGTACAGGTCACCAGGGACAGGATGCTCCTCAGAAGGGGACACACCACCCCCTTTTTCTTGCAGAGAAAGGGTTGTTTTTCGTACCCTAACATTATAGAAAGTCTTTCTAGCTCCATGTGATTGCATGTTGGAAACGTGTTGTTTCCCAGTCCTGAGGATGGGAAACAGACCACAGATATTTCCCAAGGAAAATTTTACTGAAAGTTTTAAATACTGCATTACATTATTTGCCTTATTACTTGCCAAAAATAAAAGCAAATTTTGTTGAAAGTACATGGGCTTTTTCAAAGTGATAACACTTTTGATCTGTTAGGAATTCACGACAGAGAGGGGGTTCATTGGTTAGAAGATTTCCAGAACTAAGTTGGAGGTGCTAATCTTGTATTTAAAATTTTTTAGTTTAAAATTTCTTCCTGCTTTGAAAATTGGACAGTGATCAAAAGTGGCAGCCGTTGAATAACCTGTGAGAAGTCCCCAACCCTGAAAGCGAGGAGAGCAGACGTCACCGTAGCCGCCTCTGGCACAGCATTTGCAGGTCCCCGGAGGCTATGGGGACATCTGAACGCTCGCTACTTGGCTTACTGAACTTTGCTGCAGTCGACTGACAGATGATGGCATTGTCGCCCCGTCACTGAAGTACTGTTTTAGAAGCATTTTTGATTAAATAAGGTGCTCAGACCACCTCACCCTGGAGCTGCATTCAGGGAGCTGGCTGGTGCTGTCTGTTCGCCCCCCAACCCTGACCTGTTGCAGCGAATGCAGCTCAGAAGCAGCCCTGCCGCGCGGGAGGCGTAACCGGGGCCGTCGGTTCCGCCCAGCACCCCCTCGGTCGCCTCTGCCTGTCTGTGGCGCTGGGTCTCTCGGTCTGTGGAGGGAGCGTGCGAGGGGTTGTTGCTGTGCTGCTGCCATTCTCCACCTCCCCTTCCCCGAAGACGGAGAGGCTCTTCTGCCCGGCCTGTGCTTGCGCACCGTGAACTGTACCGATGGCGGAGTCGCGGGGAGCCGGGCGCCGAGGACCCGCGGTGCTGAGGACTTCTGGTTCTTCACATGCAGGGAGTGCTGGTCCGAGCGAGTCGGTGATTTCACATTCAGCGTGTGGCGCCTACTTAGGCCCTGATCACTGTTTCTTATGATAAGTGATCGATCTTTCATTTTCTCCAGGAGAGCAGGAAGGCTTGCTCGCCTGTCGCTTTGTGTCTGCAGCCTCAGCAAAGCAAACTCCAGCTTGGCCACGTGCAGTGTTCCCGGGAGCTCCCGGGCAAGTGAAAACCCAGCCCTCGCGAGCCGTGTGTCCCGCCAGTGCAGGAAGCTGAGCCAGCCAGCGTCCCCACCGGCACTGGCCCCGTGTCAGCTCAGGAGGCCGGGCCTTGGGCAGGGGAGCGAGGCCCAGGGCCACACAGCCTCCTCGACCGCTGGCCCCTTTGGTCCCGAGAGACTGATTGGCTGTGATGTGTGACAACTGCTGACACTTGTTAATTTGCTGTTTGTAGGTAACGCTTTTTCTCCTCTGGCCACATCGTCTCACATCCGTTAAGTTCTGCATTAATATTATTTCAGGGCGTACCTGTTGCCACGTGGGCCTTCGTGTGCCAGCAGCAGCTAAAACTTATGACGAATCATAAGCAGATTATTTAAAAGCAGAAGAACATCCCTTCCTTAACAGCATTGCTTTTGGATTTACCGAAGTAAGAAGTGCGCTCTAATGTATGCAGCATGCTGTAGCCTTAAACTCACCGTTATCGTGTGTGTTTATTGAAGCAGGACTAATTGTGGTGTGTCGTCAACATGTTTGTGGGGAGTAGATCCCCGTCGGTGACGTGAGCCCTCCTCCGTGGCCCTTAGGAGAAGGGCAAAAAGCATCCACTCAGCCAGTGTGGGGATTGATTGGCAGTTTTCCAGGCGGTCAGACTGCATTTTATGTTCGTAATTCTATTAAATTATAGCAGTGATGGTAGTACCACAACTGAGAGTGAAGACGTGTCGGTGATGGATTGTGACTTATGAAGTGCGTGGTAGAAAACGTGTCCCTCAGCACAGCTGACAGTGCTGTGCGTACAGCTGCGGATACAACAGAGAAGTTTCCCCCAAGCGCTTCAAGAGTAATAGCACAGAAATTTCTGAACAGTGGAATTACATAGAAAAATTAATAATGGAATCTTGCCCCGCATTATATTTCCTGTCACTTGTTAGGACTCGTGGAAATATCTTCCCGTCCTGGGCACTTAGCCTGGAGAAGTGTGAGCGTGAACAGACTTCCTGTGACAGAGGTCAACCTCAGCTGCTACAGTGTGACCTGTGGGTGAGATGAGGCTCAGGCTCCCACTTAAATATATTTTTTACATTTACATTTTAATTATTTTGGCCTTTGTATTATTGTCAATAATCACATCGTTAGAAATTTCCAAAGCTAAGTGAGAGAAACAGTCATTCTTACACGGCCTGTGCCATCACTGAAAGCATCCAAAGGAAGCAAGAGAAGATGCCCCCCCGCCCGTGAGGTCCGCACCGGTGGGGAAAGCAGGCAGCAGTGTGTTAATTGCTCCCGAGATGAATTCTGAGCCAAAGACCTAGAAATGCCACCCACCCTCGGCAGCTTTCTTTCTGTGTGTGTCCTGTTAGAAGCACCATGCTTAGTGTCAACCTGACCCAGTGTGGAGGATGAGATCCTGAGAGGAGCCGTGGTTGGGGAGGTCAGAGGTCAGAAGAGGTCTCCATGTGAGCACTGGGCAGCTCCCACTCAGGCACCACCTACCGGGGGCAGTCACGAGACAGAAACTCCACCTTCACCAGCTGACATTGTAGGCACTGTCTTCGAAACCAAACCAAGGCTCTGTCTGGTAAGAATAAATGAAATAAATGAAGTTGGCATCTAACTAAAAAGTTTAGAAGAAAAAGATAAAACCAAGCAAAGGAGGAGAAAGAAAAGATAAAGGAAAACATAAAAGTAATGATTGAGAAAACAGTAAATTCAAAAGCTGATCCTTTGAAAGGTAAATAAAATGAAAAAACTACTGGCAAAAATAGTAAATAATACAAAACAGTGTAAACTAAGTATGCACAGATAAAATTATGCATATTAATAGACAAATGAGCTTAAAGTTTTGTAAGAATATTAAATGCTAATATTGGACCAGTTTTATAGGTCAGTTATTTTGACCCACACGTAAGTCATAAGTCCTACACTATAAAAACTTTTCTGAAACAAGGAGAGAATTCCAGAGCCTTTTCAATCATTTTATGAATCTAACTTAATGCTAAATTCTACAATCTGACCAAAATAACACAAATATACCCACAATAAAAAAGAAATTTATGGATGAATCTTACGAACTAGAGATACAGAAATTCTAAAACATAATGCAAATAAATCAAACTTATGGTGTGTCGAAAGAACATGACCAAGTGGCATTTATTCTAGGTATACAAGAATGATTCATTATTGGAAAATACATTAGTATGGCTTTATGTCTGTAAGTTGGAGGTCACATGATAATCTCACTTCCATTAGAGGCTTTAAAAGCATTTAAGGTAAAAATTCAATACCCTTTCCTGACCTAAACAGAGTGCCCCCCCATCCAATAGTAGTGGATTTAAAATAGGAAGGTGCTTTCTCACCACGGTTCCTGACACCAGCCCTAAACCAGGGCTCGCTCACAGCAGGTGTGCTGCAGTCGGCCAGGCGACACGCGAGCAAGCCTGCCTGCCGTCACCTCTGCCACTTCACGTTGCCTGAAAGTTCCATCCAAGACATGTTTCAGGAAAAATCAACACAGCTGTTAAGAGGAAGTAACCACCTGCCCGTGATGAGGCTGCACCCCGAGCGCTCACAGACCCTCTGCAGAGCCACTGGGCCGCGCGGGACCTGAGCAGGCGGCCCTGGGGACAGCGAGAGTCGGCGGCTCCCTTCCATGGTGACGACAGCCTATTGCCCTGAGGACCACACGTACCCCGTTCGCAGAGCCTCAGCAGTAAAGACACTTGCCGTGCACTTACGGGGAAGCTTGTCGTGTGATCAGTAGCAGCAAACGCTGGTCTCTTCCTGCTGGGACTCGAGCGCTGTTCTGCCTCACCTGCATTTTAATTACGAGCAAAGCAAGACAGAAAATGCAATTATATCATAAAGTAAGGGCAAGGAAAGTTCTGTTTAGTTTTGTTTTTATGCCAGAACAGTTGTTCAGGTAATGGTCAACCCTGGCCACCCTGCAGAAATCCTGTGATGCCTGGATTTCTCTGAAACCTACTGAAGAATCTGTAGAATTAAAAATCCCCTTCCAATTGATTATATTATTCCTAAATAATGGGTCTGTTTTTAGAACAGTTCATTTGTATTACAGTTTTTTTCCTAAAAGTGTGTGGTGTAACATACGTTGTTTTCTAGGTTAAAGAACAGGTCCAGGGGGAGGGTACAGCCAAGTGGTAGAGCGCGTGCTTAGCACGCACAAGGTCCTGGGTTGGAATCCCAGTACTGCCATTAAATAAATAAATAAATAAACACTTAATTACCTCCCCCATGAACAGACAAAAAACACACACAGAAAGGAGCAGGCCCACATTCTCACGCTAGACCCTCCTGTGAGCCACACTTTACCAGCACAGAGACCCCCGTGAGAGTGCCGGGCAGGAGCCCGCAGACCTGCTTCTGCAGACCTGGGTGTGCCCGCCCACGGAGAAGGGGGTGCGTGTTTCTGTGCAGCAGTGATTTCAGGTCTTCCCACCGGCCAGCTCTTTAACAGTCACCAGAACATCTCAGTGGTCTTATATCTCTTAAAGAAATTTGGTTTGTAGCTAGAACCCTTCCCACAGGAATCTCCAGGTCCAAGTGTCTCGAGTGGGAATTCTACCAAACATCTAGGAGGAGTAATACCAACTCTGTACAAACTCTTCCGAAGAATAAAAGGGGAAGAAGCACTTCTCAGCTCAGTTTGGGATGTTGATGCTAAACTGATGCCATAATCAGACCAAGGCATTACAAGAAAATTACAAACCAAAATCACTTATGGACACAGGCACAAAAGTCTGTTTAAAAATATAAGCAGATAAAACCCAACGAAGTCCGGGGTCTGATCCCAGGAGCGCAGGTGCAGCTTGGCAGTTGTGGGCCCCCTAGCATTGTAATTACGAGCAAAGCAGGCGGACTGAAGGGGAAACCCACGGGTCATTTCAGCAGCTTTGGGAGAGGGGGTGCCTGACCAACTCAACACTCATCCTTGATACAGTCTCTCAGTGAACTAGGAGTAAAAGAGAACATCTTCAGGAGCAGCTGTGAAAACCCCACACTTAACGTGCTGCTTAGAGGAGACGTGGTCGGGCTCCTAGTGTTTAGAACGAGGCGAGACGCGCCCTCTGGCCACACCTGCTCAGTCTCACCCAGAGTTCCTGGCCAGAGCTGTGCGCTGAGGAAAGAGAAGTAAAAGGCATACAGATCAGAAAGGAAGAAACAAAACTGTCTCTTTTTTTAACAGATGATATGATTGTCTCTGCAGAAAATCCCAAAGTCTCCATCAAAAAAACCCCACTAAAATTTACTAAGTAAATTTACCACGGCTGTGCGTTATGATAGCCGTATACAGAAATTACTTGTATTTATATACACTAGCAAAGAACAGTTACAGATTGAAACTTTAAGACAGATTGTTTATAAAGCGCCGAAAAACATGAAATAATTAAGGACACACCTAGCAAAATATGTATATGATTTGTATGCTGACAAGTGTAAGACAGTGAAGAAAAATCAAAGACGGTCTGTGTACGGGAAGTACCTTGTGTTCATGGGTTGGAAGACTTTCTGTTACCAAGACGTCAATTGACTTTCTTATAAAGATGCCATGGAAATCCAAAACAGGAAGGATTATCTGTAAATAAGCGGGGAACAACTGAACAGCCGTGTGTAGTACCACTCCCAGCCAGTAACACTCTCTCCCCATTACAGAACTAACTCAGACTTGTCATAGACCCACATGAAAAACTGAGAAGCATGGAATTTCTAAAAGAAAACATAGAAGTCAGTCTTTGTAGGCTCCAGCTAGGCAGTAATTTTGTAGGACACAAACAGTACAAATTGTAAAAGGAAAAGTTGATAAATTGGACTCCAGGGTAAAAATCGTATGTTCCTCAAAAGACATTGTTAAGAAAATGAAGACAAAACACAGATGTGTAGGATACGTTTGCAAAATTCACGTCTGGTAAATGACTGGTAACCAGCGTGTATAAAGAACTCCCCAAACCCAGGAATGGGACAGTAACCACCAGCTTAACCAGCAGCAGCAGATGTGAGCCGCTGTACCGCCCCAGCAGCTGTGAACACAGCCCGACCGGCCGGGGTGCAGGGGGCCTTTCTGCTTCCCGCGGGTGCCTGGCACTTGACGTGGAGAAATGACACTGGGAGTGCGCGTAGCTCCAGGGAGAGACCCAGAGTACGCTGGGCCAGCTCTTCACCCCCGGGCCCTCCCCGGGCCCAGGACGGCGCACGCGCTCCAGCGCACACGCTCCAGCGCTGCTGTGGTTACAGGTGCACTCCTGTCTGACGCGTCCCGTTGGGCCTCCCGCGGCCATGTCCCTCACACAAGACACTGAGTTCTCGCTGGTTCCAGGAGCGTCCTCAGTGCTGGTCCTGGGTGTAGAGCAGTGAACACGCAGACGTGGGGGCCTCGGGACACAGGGGTGCTAAGGCTGCTGGCCTCGATGTGCGAGTGTGACGTGGGGGTGACCCGGGAGGAGCTGGCCCGCGGAGGGGGCAGGAGGGCAGCGGGGGTCGTGGGGTGGGGGCGGCGGCTTCGGCGGTGTAGACTGCTTCCCCGGATCCGTGTGTGCGGGCTTCCAGGGAAGTACTTGGCTGGAGCGCCTGAACTCCCAGCCGTCTGCTCTGATCACTCGAGGGAGCGCTTCACGCCTCGTGGCGATGCTGTTCGTTCTGCGTTAGCAGGCGGCTTATGTGCTTTCGGAAGGTGTTTGCTTTCATTGCTGAAACATCTTTAGGAAGAAAACAGAGTCAAACTGTCAGTACCTTAGAATTGTTCTTTCCTTTAATTTCTACACTTACTATCACTGGGTGTAAGTTACTCCTAAGAGCCTTCGGAAAAGAGCGCCACTAGTGTATTTATTTCAGTTGTACAGAGAGCAGGGTCCTGAGCTCTGCGACATGACGGTGGAGCTGGAAGCCGGGAGACCCTCCCGCTGGCGTGGGCGGCGGGGTGGGGGTGCTGAGCCCGGGCAGGAGGCAGCGGCAGGTGCGCCGACGTTCCCCGGGTTCATGCCCGTCCTTCTGGGCTGTTTGTTTAAGGGCCTCTTCAGAAATGTTTAATTTTATATTCTCAGAATTCTGCCCAGCACTAAGCAGCCTGCGTCGCACTATAAAGGAAGCGTCTGTCGCGTGAGGACTTTGGATCCTCCTTCTGGTGGGCGTCGATGCTTACTCCCCAAAGTGATCGCTGACTAAAGACAGCTGGACGGGTGCCAGGCTTGGTGTCAGAACCAAACTGACTTCCGTGATAAGCCGCTGCCTCACGTGGGCTGTGAAGTGAAGCGTAGACTAGATAAGAGAGATGTGAGTCACCAAATATAGAAGGCGCACGTCCTGCCTGCGGCGGGGCACAGCCAGGTGAGGGGCGCTTGCAAGAAGATACAATTCACAGGTCAGGCTGTAATAGTAACCTTTCACTGTGCAAGCCAAAAATTAACTTGGGTATTGGCCCGTTTGCCGGTTACAGAGAAGTTGTGTGGGGAAAGCACGTGGAGTTTCACTTTCATTTTGCGCTCACAGTGGGCTTGCAGAATTGTCGCTCGGCCCCCAGGTGTGCTCTCGCTGTGCCAGCGTCTGCGTGCGGTTTCTTGGAGCCGTCGTCGGAGCGCGGTGCTGGCGCCCGAATGTAGCGCTGCAGCCTCGGGCGTGGCGGGCCCCGGCGCCCTGCAGCGTCCCGGGGGGGCACACCTGACAGCCAGCAGGCACGGGTTCCAGCTCGAGCTCCTCAGTGACTCACCGTGACGCTGAGCACGCTTTACAGGGCCCAGGGTTGTCCATGTTCCTCTAAGCCAGCAGCTCAGCCCCCGGAGCAGAGCAGTTGCTGCTGACAAACCACCCAGGACTGGCTCACCCCCCACCCCGGTGCGGGGTAAGGACTCCGGCGGGGCCTGGCCTCGGTGTCGCAGGGAGACGCTGGCTGTTGCCTGGGGCCTCATGGAGGAGTGGCCATGTCGGAGACATGCGTGGAAAGGTGGCAGCTGTGGGTGCGCCATGTCTGGGCGGGACAGCCAGCCCAGCGAACGTCTCCTGGTGCTCGGCGGCCGGCAGAGGGGGCGCGTTGGCTGTGACGTCCTTCTGTCCCTCTCCTGTGTTGGAGCCTCCTGTGTGCGAGTGCCCCGCCGTGGTCTGCACTGTGTGGGGAGAACGGCCCTCCTTCAGCTCTGCAGTGCCTCCAGGTCACCCGATTCCATCACTGGGATCCTTCCCGGAGTAAGAGACGCCTCCTTTCTAGATGGCCTTACTTGGGTATTTCTAGAAAGCGACAGGAGGTCCTGACCCAGTTAAAAGGCTGCTTCCTTGACTCTGCCAGGGCAGTGCCGGTAGCGCTCAGGGTCACCGCTTAGCCACTTCCTTCTTGGTCCAGGGTGGGGTTCTCACTCTGAGCTGGCCTGGCCCATATTGTCTCCGTGGGGCACCTGGTCTCGTCGGGGAGGCTCAGGGCTGGCAGGTGATGGACACGTACTCTGAGCCAGGTCAGCGCAGGGCTGGCCTCAGACACCGCTGCAGGTCCAGGGCCCCAAGACCTTTTCAGGTTTGACCCCCCCCCCCCCAGGACGCAGGGAACTCTGCACGGCTGCTGCGTGCAGAGTCAGGGTTATGATGCAAATCAGCCAGTAGGAGAGATGCCTGGGCCAAGGTCCCCGAGACCATCATGGCTTCCAGCTGTCTCTCCCCACGGGGGTGAGGACAGTGCCTGCTTCTCCCAGCAGACAGCCTGGAGGCCCACCAGACCCCCGCAGTCCCGGGCTTTCCGCCGGAGGTCGTTTGTGTGGACCCAACTGAAGCCCACGCGGCCGACCTCAGTCCCCAGCCCCGCGGGGGCTGAGCCCCTCCGGAAAGCGCAGCGTGCACATGGACCCTGCGGTGCAGCCCGCACACCCCCAGCGCCCCTCCCGCACTCCGAGGTCACCTCCTGGGCATCTTCAGTGGGCAGGTCCTTCACTGTTTCCTGTCAGAACATGAAAATTGTGAGTAAAAAATTTCAAGACAGCGGTTCCTCACAGAACTTGACAAGCATTAAGCGTTTGGTCTGTGGCTGTGTGATTCATCCTCTGGAAGGGAGCGCGGCAGTCTCACTGTGACGGTCAGTTAGGACAGACAGAAGGAAAATCTGCCCATTTCATGTGTTTCCCACAAAACTGGGAGAATCCTGGACGACGGTGCGGGCGGGAGCTCAGGTCCTTAAAGCTAAGGTCCGGCGTCTCTCAGCAGACGCAGCGCAGCTCGGCCCAGCACTAGGGGTACGAGGGGCCGAGCAACCCAGGCTGGGCACCGGCTCAGGGCGTTTTCTAGTTTTATGTTTTGTCTTCTCTTTACGTTCCGTATTCTGCGCCGTTGAGCGCCTGAGTGTTCAAATTTGATCAGTGGTTTTAGCGCCAAGCAGGTCTCCCTGTTTAAGGACGCCTCTCAGTCTTTCAGTCCGGCTACAGGCAGAGGGGGTCAAGGAGAACCAGCAGGAGGAGCTCACGGGCAGCGCTTCCTCCTGCGAGGGCAGCTCCTCCCAGCCGCCGCCGAGTCGCTGAGCCGGGCCTCCCCAACCCAGGTGCACGGCTGCCCCCGCATGGCCCACTGCTGGGCGCCGCTCCGCTCCGGGCCCTTGGCGCTGGCCCTGCGGTGCTGCTCCTGGCGAGATGACACCATTCTGCAGTTGGCAGTCTTAACTTGTGATGTCTTGCTTCCTGAATTTACAAATCAGCTAGCTGTATGGTTTTATTCATTTGAATGAAATTTATGTTTCTAGATGAGAAATTGGGGCTGAGGAGAAACTTACACACCACGTGTGGCCTCAGAAGGCAGACTTCTGTGTCCAGTGACAGGCTGGTGGGGTGGACATGGGACGTGGGCTCAGAGGGTTCTGTTGGAGGACGGGGGAGGGGCCTTGTCCGTCCTTCCATCTGCTGCAGAGCAGCTGCCTGGATAGGACACCCTCCGAGGGGCCCGGGTCTGCAGAGGAGCAGGGCTCCCAGGCGTCTTGTCCGTGGTGGTCGACTTGGCTCCGTCTGTCTCTGGGACTGGCTGTACCTCCCTAGGAAGTAGAAGGCAGCCCCCTCATGGCCTTTTTTCAGGCTCTGATGAGCAGCCCGGTCAAGAGAGGTGGTGGGGGAGGCCGTGGGTCAGGAGAGCGCCGCCCAGCGGAGGGAGGGAGCCGGCGGAGCCACAGGGTCCCTGCCTGCTCCTTACCTCACAGGAGGGGCCACACATCCTGTTTCCATCGTGAATTTCTGGCAATGAGGTTTAAAAAAGCATTGAGGTGTTTTTTTTTTTTTTTCTTCAGAAAATACTTGTTGACATAAAAAATACTTTTCATAAACTGTTAACTTTGAAAGTTATTTTCCAATGATGTTTTCGCATTTCATAGTGATCACACGTAAGAGTCGCTTCTGTGTTTGAGTGCCTGCTGTACACCAGGGGGTTACTCGGGCCGTTTCCATTTGGAGCAGTTTGCAGGCACTCCTTCTCGGGAGCCTCAGCACAGCAGCAAAGGCCGAGCTCCCGGTTCCCTACTGCTGGGTCGGCCTTGGACCCCAGGCCCCACCCCCCGGTAGACATGCTGGCCCTGGAGCTGACCGTTCGCCTGTTCACCGCTGGTCGAGGTACACCAGGGATTCTGATTGCTCCCTCTCGCGTGGTGTGCCCGGACCCAGCCCCACCGCTCCAAGCCCCCAGCCTGGCAGGTGTGCTCCATGTAGATGTTAAGCCCTGGCTCTGGGCAGCTGGTCAACACAAACTGGCACAGAGGTGTGATCACTCGAAAGCGAGGCCAAGGCACTCCATCATGCTGCGAATGGCTTCCCCGCAGAGGTGACACTAGACACGGCCACAGAGACAGTCAGGCCCTGGACGCAGCCGAGTTTGCCTCCTGGTAGCCTCACCTCTCGCTGGTCTCCCCCAGGTGGCCCTGGTGCAGTGGACGGAGAGTGTCGGCCTCACGCTGGTCAACAGGGACCTGACCTCCATGCAGCTGAGGACGCCCAGCGGCCAGGTCCTGACCTATTGCCTCCTCCAGACCTTCCCATTCACCTCGGAGAGCAAGCGGATGGGGGTCATCGTCAGGGTAGGCCTGGCCTGTCCCCAGCTGGCCCTCAGCCACGGTCATCGGGAGGATGCCGCACTGGGTCCCGGGGACTCGCTTCAGTGCTTTACGCTTGTTACGGGTTTTTTTTAAAAAAAAAGTCCAGGCTGATCATTTATGCTGGAAAGCCGGTGTGGCTCTGGTGGTAGTGACTTAAATCCACCCCCTGAGACTAAAGCGGAGAGCAGGCGGGGTTGTTTATGAACTTTTGACATCGGCTCAGCCTGCTTTGTCTCGTTTCCCGCAGCAGTGACGTGTCACAGAGTTCAACTGAAGGATGATTTATGGCCATAAAGTTGCTTAAATATACCCCTATTAAATTTTTTTTTAGCAAATGCCACAAATACATCTTGGCAGTTGGCTAAGTGAGGAAGCTTATTGAATCAAACCATGAAAATTTGAGAGAATTAATGTTTACCTTGCAGTCCAAGGCATCTATTCACTTACAAATTTTATTGCAAAAACCTCCGCACAGTGTCTCGAGATCCGTGGTTATGTTCGGTTATGTTCTTGGGTTGTTGAGTGCCCGAGCATCCAGGGAGGACATAGCCCTGCGTGGAAGGGTGTTTGGGGAGTACGCCCCGCGGGGTTTGCTCGGAGAACTGCTTTTCCTGGCACGGTTCTGCTGGAGCAGCTGAAACCTGCCAGGAACAGCGTGGCCTCTACCCTGTCTCCTCCGTCTGCTTGCAGGACGAGTCCACAGCCGAGATCACCTTCTATATGAAAGGTGCGGACACTGCCATGTCCACCATTGTCCAGTACAACGACTGGCTGGAGGAGGAGGTAAGAGCTGTCTGTCCACCGAGCAGCATGTCTTTGCGCGACGCGGGGGCCAAGGCAGGAACGCAGCACCTTCTTGGGTGTTGACGCTCCCTGGTGTCGCCGGGATAAGCTGAGGCCCCGCTTGCCAGCCAGACACAACAGCTGTCAGGGAGGGACACATCATCTGAGATGATTTCAGCCCCTCTCGATTTTGAAAAGCAGAAAGGACAGGAGTGCTGTTTACTCACAGTTTACTTTCCATGTAAACATTTGGGGTTTTGTGTGAGTGCGTGCACATATGTGCAGGTGGGCCCTTACGGCAGATACTTTGCTTTTATTAGTGAAAAAACGGCGTTACTGATCACTCACTAAAAAATTCTGAAATAATACTGTGTGCATAGTCCAGATTATATTTTAATATGAAGTTTATTTTATAACCTAAGTTATTTGCAGGGAGATTTTAGTTAGGATTTTAATCTCACTCTGATTTGTGCGTAGGATTCACCTTAAACACAGAAAATAAGATGCAAGTGTAGCCGATCCTGTATTTCCTCAAGTTCTCCCTGAGCAAACGTAACATGTTCAGCTTCACGAGGTTATATTGTTTGTTGTTTACATCGATGTGTTAAGAAGAAGTTAGATTTCAGAGTAAAACTAAATTATTGAAGTTACAAACAGCGCTCTTCACTTGTGTGCTGTTGACGGGCCTCGTGTCCCCCCGGCCCCGAGACGGCCTGGCAGCCCAGTGGCCGCACCCCGCGTCCTCGGCGGTTATTGGCAATATGAGTCAATAGCTCCTTCAGGCGCTGGATTTAATCAGAGCCATGAATAAATTAAACTCCCTGAAGACCTAGTGACATGCCATAAAAATTACTTTTGGTCATAATGATGTGCAATTAATTATAAAATACTTGTTTAATTTATTTAGCTTTATGAGGTCAAATCGATAAATGTCTTGCAACAGACAGATAATGTCAGATTGTTTTTCACAAAGATAACTTTATTAAAAATCCTTTGTCCCTTTATTTCCAACATTGTATTTTCTCCCGTAGATAAATCTGGCCCTCCACCCGTGTCTCTGTTGTAACACTGTTACCGTCTGCAGGCCTTTCGCTCTGTTTCAAAGCCAGCAGGTTCTCGGGGCCTGCGTTCGCGGGGGCTGCTCCGTGTCAGGACAACGCCCACGTTGGATTCTTGGCTATAAACTTGTGTTCCCCAAATACTAAAAGACTAACCCTAACCCACACTTTCACTCATACAATGGAAAGGCCCAGCTTTGTCCCATGCGCAGGGTCTGATGGCACCGTGTCCCGCAGGGGAGGTGCTGCGGGTCGGCCTCCTGCTCTCTGCCCCCCGCCCCGACATGCTGTTTGTCGCGAATGAAACAGGAAGTTCGAACGGGTGGGGCAGCTAGAAGGGGCACCGTGACCCCCTCCCCCCGGCGTGCCCTGGCTCCCCCGGGCCGAGCGCGTCCGAGGTGGGGCCCCACGAGCTGGGACCCCTGCCAGCCCCTCCTGCGGGTCACGGTCTGCGTGTTCATGGGCGGGTGGGCGGGCACCAGATCTGGTCACCGATGGAGTAGGAAGGAGTTTCAGGGCCCTGGGTGGTCTCTGCTTTGTGTTTCTGCAGGTGTCAGCTTCTCCCGGTGTAGTGAGTGAGCTTTGTTAGGGGGGCAATTACCGCAGAGGCGGCTTCTGCACCAGGGGTCGCTGGAGGACAGGATGCTGGGGTCTCCACGTGGGCGGGCAGGGCGTGGGGAGTGTCCCTGGGCCAGGCGGGCTTTCCGGGCGCCCAGCCGACCCTGGGGCCCGGCTCCCCTCCGTGCGCGGCCCTGTCTGTGTGGCCCTCCTCTTCCTGCACAAGCCCACGTTGCCTAGAGCTTGATTTTCTGTTCACTGAGGGACGCAGCTTCCTGGTTTGTCTGGGGCTTGTTTGCTTCAGCACACAAGCAAGTCCCTAAGCATGCGCTGGAGGCGCCGTTTCTGAGCAGTCATCCCCAGCCTCGCGGGGGTGCCATACACGGGCCTGGTGGTTGCAGGAAACACCCTCGTGGGACCCCCATCACTGCCCCCGCCCGAGAGCATCCTCAGCCAGGGAGGGTTCTGCAGCACCCCCGGTTCACGCCCCTGCCCCTCCGCGCACTCTGAAGCCTGGACCGTCCCAGCGAGCACGGGCTCGTCCCGGCCGACCGTGCAGAGCACCGCGGTTTGCGTCTGCAAGGGCGGCTTGAATGTCTCGCTGTGGAATTGTCTGTCAGGGGTGTTTGCTGTGAGGATTTGGAGAGAAGCCCACTCGCTTCAGACAAGCCCGTCCGCTCTTCAGCAGCAGCACAGCTGCCCCGCTTTCCCCTGGCAGCTGGGGCGGCCTCTGTGCCTGAGCGGAGCGGACATCCCTCTCGTGCCTGTCGAATGCGTTCCCATTGCTTGTTCTAAGTGCAGACGTGGGCCTGCTGACTCTCCCTTACCTGCAGGACGGGGCCTCGACCCCAAGGTGAACCCCCACCGCCCCTCTGGGTCCAGCCGGCTCACCCACTGGCCTCTGCTCCCCCTGCTCCCCGAGCTCTGCCCAGTGTCCACCAGACACTGCAGCTGCCCACACGCTCACCCGACCAACAGGCGTTTTATTACAAATTCAAGTAGCAGCGCAGTGGGAACTGGCACGAGGACCCCCGCCTGTGGCGAGGAGCTGCCCTGCCAGCGGCATTGCCCCCGAGGGAACAGGCACAGAGAAGTGGGTCGTTTCCAAGCACGCAAGCAAGTGTGTGGAAAGGTCTGAGGGCCGGGGCTTGGCCACGTGGGCGCTGCCGCCCCAGCGCCAGGCCCCGCCTTGTCCTGTGCTGCTCTTGCAGCCGGGGCCGCGCAGGGAGCCCTGCGGTTCACCCAGCGCTCGCGGCGCTGGCTTTCAGAAGGCCTGGTCTGAGGTGGAAGAGAAGCGTTATCTGGGGCTGGCACTGTGTGCCTTCTTGGCTAGTCCCCCTGCGTCCCCTCCCGAGTCAGGAAGAGCAGGGCCACTCCCACTGGGACTGGCCGGGGCGTGGGGGTGAGAGAGGCCGCCCGCGGCAAGGGGCGGACGCAGCCGTGGGGCCCTGTCGTGGTCGCGGTGGGCTGGGCTGTGTGCGACCCGCATCTCCTCCTGCAGTGTGGGAACATGGCTCGCGAAGGCCTGCGCACCCTCGTGGTGGCCAAGAAGGCGCTGACGGAGGAGCAGTACCAGGACTTCGAGGTGAGCCCGTTCCCCCTCCCCCAAGGTCACCTGCCCGTGAGAGGCCTGGCGTCCCTGTCTCGAGAGCTCGGACCGCCCGTGCGGCCACAGCCTCCTTCCTTGGGGAAGGGGCGCCAGCGAGGCACAAAGTGTACATTCCTCCAGGGCGGGCGGGCCCTGTGCGGCCGACAGCAAGGCCCGTCCGTCCACAGAGTCGATACAACCAGGCCAGGCTGAGCCTGCACGACAGGGCGCTCAAGGTGGCCGCGGTGGTGGAGAGCCTGGAGCGCGAGATGGAGCTGCTGTGCCTGACAGGGGTGGAGGACCAGCTGCAGGCGGGCGTGCGGCCCACCCTGGAGATGCTGCGGAACGCCGGCATCAAGGTAATGACCCGGGCCAGCCTCCGCTCCCCGAAGGGCATCCTGTGCCATCAGACGAGGCCGCAGGTGTGGGGGCTCCTTGAGCAGAGGTTGCTGCCTGCTCCCATACCTGCCCTTGCAGAACCCCGAGCCCCTCCCACTGTCCCTCAGACACAGCGGTCCCTCGGGCGCTCCACCCCGCCCCTTACTGGCCGCCTCCCATCTCCTGGGCGAGTCCGGCTCCTCTGCTGCCCTCCCAGTGGCCCGTCCGCAAGCCGGCCTCCCAGCTCAGCTTCTCCCCACAGCAGCCTCCTCGTCCTTGGAGCCTCCATGAGCGAGGGCGAGAGTGCGTGGGTCTGGCATGGGCACCGGTCCCCTCCCTGAGGATGCTCCGCGTTCACCCTCCAGAACTTTCTGTCTGGCAGAACCAGGTGTTAAGGCGAGGTCACACAGAGACCACTGCACCCACTCACTTTATCAGTGTTTGGTGGTCTTCCCCGTAAACTGCACGAGGCCCGTGCCCCCGCCTGCCACTCGCTGTCCTGTGGTCCTCTCCTGATGATGGGAATCAGCGCGGGTGCCGCGGGTCCGTTTTCAGGGAACTACTTTCCTACCTTACATGCTCTCATGGAAGCTGAGAGGTCCATTACTTAGGGATAGGTGAGAAAACTAATTTTAGTGCTGCCTTGAGCACCGGCCGTCCTCTTTGAGATGGAGAAGAGGACTGCAGGCTGGTTACTGGTACCGGCTGGACCGGAGAGGCGGCACTGGGCCGGCGTCAAGTCAAACTGCACCCAGTCCCAATGCAGACAGTGCCGTGCCAGGAAGGGTGTGGGCAGCAGGGACCCCGAGACTGTCCGCCAGCTCAGGTGGCCCCGGCGGGGTGTCGGGGTGACCTCTGGTTTCTGCTTTACCGTTTGGCTGGGAGTTCAAATCAGAGCCGCTCAGACTCAGAACACTTGAACGATCTCAGCCTGACTGACTGTACAGCCAGGAAGTGGTTAATTAGAGGCAGGCGACCTGCTCATTTTCCTGCAGTTTTTCATCAGCTTCCAGTCTCCTAGGTCTTGACTGTCAGCATGGCCGAGTGGTAAAGGTTTCTTGTGTGAAGATTTGGGAATCTATTGACTGCTAAACTCGAGGACTTTCTGGAGTTCTTCTCTTTTTCCTGTACCTTTTCTGTGAAGAAACAGACTCCTTCATCTCATTGTAGTGTAGGGATTTCAGACAGTCCTCTGACACTTGCATGAGGCGCCCCGGCCAGATCACACTGTTCCTGAGTCACACCCCGATTCGTCAGCAGCCGGAGTTCTTGTCCTCTGTGTTGACTGCTCCCAACTGTGTTGTTATGATGTGTCAGAATCTTAGATCCAGGCTCAGTAGAGTGAATATAAATGCAAAATAAATACAAAACACAAATCCTCAGACTCTGAAGGAGCCACAAGTAGGTCATGCCTAAGCAGATGGTCAGTGTACCATGTAAGGTTTCTGTTTCCTGTTTCCAAAAAATGCACATTTACGTAAGACGTCTGAATGATCTGGCTGATAGTGAGACATTACTGAGCGTTCCCTGCTGATACGTGAAGTACAGATAAACCGTCCTGCTGTGTATTAAACGTCCGGATTCTGCTCTCTTTTGGGCCTAGGCATGTTTATATACATAATATGTGCACGTTTGTGCTTTTTTAAAGTAACGTGGTGTTATTTGCATGACTTATTTGCTACAAATGACTTTCGGCTTAACCATTGCCCACTTATCCATTTTAAACCTCACTTTTCAACTGAAAATTCGCAAGTCAGAGCCAGGATCTCAGGGTCTTCCCAGCTCTGCGAGCCCAGCCCTGTGAGCCCAGCCCTGTGGCCTTTCCAGCCCGCTTGCTTGGCCTGCAGGGCCGTGCACACGCCACCTTTTGACGTGCACAGGTGTCCTCGCTGGCTCAGCCATGAGGTTCCTAGGCCCCAGCCATCCAGGCCTCCAGGCCTCAGCTGCCTCCACACCTCACTTTGCTCTCTCGTGTGTGTCAGTTAAGCAAGTTGGTGGGGCCGTTTTTATTGTGGGTAAAATGAGTACAACAGAAGACTTACCATCTTCACCACCTGAGTGCACAGCTCATGGGCATCACATGCATTCACGCTGTTGCACAACCGTCACCCCATCCGTCTGCCTTCACTCTTTTTATCTTGTAAAATCGAAACTCAGTCCCCATTAAACACTTACCGCCCCACCCCTCCCCCAGCTCTGACAACCACTGTCCCGCCTTCTGTCCCTGGGACTCTGGCTCCTCTGGGGACCTCACTTGGGTGCAGGGTTTGTCCAAAATGAACCTTTTGTGACAGGTTCATTTCACTCAGCATAATGTGGTAGCAGGTGTCAGGACCTCCTGCCCTTCGGTATTCCCGTGTGGACGGACTGCGTTTGGGTTACCTGTCGTCCACCGATGGGCGCTTTGGCTGTTGTGAGTCGTGGCGTGGTAAATGTGGATGTGCAGACCTGCTCAGGGGTAGACTGTTCCAAAGGGTGGCGGTGTGACGAGCTGGAGCTCACCAGCGTAAACTCCTCCCAGATCTGGATGCTGACCGGGGACAAACTGGAGACGGCCACCTGCATTGCCAAGAGCTCCCACCTGGTGTCTCGAACGCAGGACACTCACATCTTCAGACCGGTAAGTGCCCGCCTCGGTGACGTCCAGATTTGAATGTTTTCTCTCACAATTAAAATTACTCGTTTTGTGAAAATGTATATGCAGTTATTGATCGATTATTAAAAGTCTGTTTTAAAAGAGAAATAATTTTCTTACTCAATTTATAAAAACATGATGAAGTAGATTGCTATTAGTTACATATATTAAATGTGAACAAAAAGCTGCTTTTGATAGAGTGGAATAAGTTCTAAATTCAAAAGTATTTTTCTGTTGTACTATTGGAATTATTTATTAACAGCTAAATATCACTTTTAAAACAGACACACCACAGGCATTTTCGGTTCAGTTTGTGGAAGTGTGAGGACACACACACATAGTCCGGGGGCTGCTTGTGTGAAACCGGCTCTAAATACAAAGTAGAAATGTATTTTCAGTGTACCACCATTTTCAGATTAAATGCTCTTCCATAAATGGACCAAAGAAAATTAGTTGAAATTATCTAAATTTATGTGTTTACTGTATCTGTTAGTTATGATGAAATTTGATTCAAACAAAAAATAAAAGTTTCTTGGGTCTTGATTGATGGCAGCCTAACAGACATTGTGTGTGTTTGTTCCTCCAAATGGAGCCTGTGCACCTACAGAAATTGCGATGTGAATATAATTTACATGTAAATGTAGTTCATTTCCAAGCATCGGAATCACAAATTAGGCCCTGCAGACTACTACTTGCAATTAAATTATTAATGATTCTGATAAAACTTCAGATCAGTTTTTGTTGACTTTCCAGTGTTGCAGCACCACAAATAAAACCTCGATAGCATTTCCATAGTAAAACCTGCCTATTTAAAGATGAGTCTGGGATTAATTTGGACCACGTGAAACTTCTGATTTATTTCAGTCTTGTCATATGTCATTTCTTTTATGTCCCAGAAAATCTCCACAGGAAGAATGTCAGAAACTGGTATGTTGGTTTCTGAAATGTTTTCATTCTAAAATTAATGATATTTCGAGATTATGACCTGATTTCACTCCTTTAAATCCTTAAATCCTCAGACATTTATTTGCTTGAACTAACAGTAAGTTGAGACCCATGGCAGAGACAACAGGGATAGCTTTATAAGCCGTGTGTCACTTGGCGCCTTGTGAGGACATCTTTAAACGAACCTTGAGGATTTCGGTGTCCTGCCCCACCCCCTGTGCCGTGAGGCACTCAGCTTCCTGGCTGACGTGCACCGCAGTGGGACTGTGACTCCAAAGACCGGCGTCCCTCGCGTTGGAAGTCCCCCACCCGCTACCCCTTTGAAAGTACAGAAACGTTCAACTAATAGTGATCCTGCTCTCTTACTGAAATACGCTGATGAAAGCCGTGTCTTCCCCAGCTGCACAGAGACAGCTGTTAGCCCGTGGTGGGGGCGGGGGCGAGGGGGTGTCTCTGTGGACAAGCCAGCTTCTCTGTCCACTTTCTCTTGCTGTAATTGTGGTGCTTGCCCTGCACTTTGCCACATAAGGTTCCTGTTGAGCTGCTGTGCATTGGAAAATACTCCGTGTTAAGTAGGCGTTTATTCCCGGAGCTGTAGAGGAAGCTGGAAAGAGCTGTTTGTCAGTTTCATGTGTAAACACCTTTCTGTCCTGGAAGTGTCTGAATGTCTCTTGTGATTTGTAAATCAGGGCCTACCTGTTGGTGCCTCTGATTTGGAAACGTTGTAATTCGGGTCCTTTCCCCCTTCCTGCAGGTAACCAGTCGGGGAGAGGCCCACCTGGAGCTGAATGCTTTTCGAAGGAAGCATGACTGTGCGCTGGTCATATCCGGGGACTCCCTGGAGGTGAGGCTGGTCTCAACCAAGCAGGTGTCTGTCTGTCTGGACCAAGCACTTGTCTGTCTGTCTCAACCAAGCACATGTCTGTCCATCTCCCTGGAAGTGAAGCTGTTCTCGACCAAGCGTGGGTCTGTCTGTCTGTGTCTGTCTCGGCCAGGCCCCTGCCCGCTCCCCCTGCTGGCTAACTCTGGGCTCCCGAGTCAGGTGCGCTTTCAGCAGCCTCTGCCAGCCCCACTGTCCTGGTGGCAGAGGTCTGTGCCCCCGCGGGGACCAGCGGCTGCCTGCAGCAGCATCACACGAGGTCAGGGTGAGAAGCTGGCCCTCGGTGCTTCGGCGCTGGCTTGTTTCAGGCTCATCAGAGCTCTGCTCGGGTACTCGGAGCTGCACTCCCTGCTGATCGCTCGGCGGGCCTTGGTCTTGACTCTGGTGCCCACAGTCCTGGTCCTGATTTGTCCAAACCTGAGTCTCCAGAGCTGTGCCTGGGACACAGGAAACAGGAGCCTGGAGGCTCCGGCGGGGGCCTAGGCAGCTGGGGCGTCCAGGCCAGTCCTCTCCTCCCGCCCTTTCTCTCCCCGCTCTGCTTCAGGTCTGCACCTAGCAGGCCCGGCCGTTGTCCCTCTGGTCACGCTCAGGTGGTCAAGCAGGCCACTGAGGCCAGCCGGGCTTGAGGGAGGGGACAGACCACACCTCCCCCGGAGAAGGGGCATGATGGCCATGCCCCCGTGAGCCACCCCAGTTTCACAAGGCCACGCGCCGCACAGGTTGTGCAGTGCAGAGGCTGGTTCCCTGAGCAGCTTCTCCCCCAGGGGCCGGTGGGGGGGCCCCGCGTCACACAGCAAGCCCCTCCACACTGCTGTGGGTTCCCTGCATCGTGCGTCTGGGGCTGCTGCCCCTGCCCGCCGCCCCCAGCTGCCGCCCTGTGGCCTGTGTCTGGGGGTGGAGGACTTGGAGGTGCTCCCCCTACTCTCCCGGGCCTGACCGAGCTTCCCCCTCAGCTTGTCTCCGCTCTGCAGTGCCGGCGTTGCCGGTGTTTACTGCGTGGTGGGGGTTACCAGAGCTGCGCACCCCGTTCAATATCTGACATGTGCTCTGTCCCCCGACTCCCGCCGACATGGCCACGGAGCTCCTGTTTGGCATTTATCCCCCACTGCCTGCTGCTCGTGTGCCCCCTGCTCCCCTGAAGGACTAGGCCCCTCTGTTCTCTCTCTCCCAGCACCCCGCCTCACCAGGCGGTAGGCCTGTCTCTGGCGGTGCCTCAGGCGCTGGGCCTGGTGCTGCAGGGCCTGTGTCCCCCGGCCTGCAGGTGTCTGTACCTCCGGTCCCCCTGGTCCTGCCCAGCCGCTGCTCCTGCTGGGGGGTTGCTCCTGGGGGCTGGGCCGTGCTGGTACAGGGGCGCCCTGCTGTCCCCCTGGGATTCCCGAGCTGCATCCCAGCTCCAGTGCCCTCCAGTTCGCAATAATGTGCCGTGGTTCTGCTGCTTCCTCCTAACTCGTGTCTCCGGGTCTGGGGGAGGAGCGATGGCCGTCCCCCCGCCTGGCCCCGCCTCACGGAGCGGGGCCTGGGCCCCTCACTTTCCTGCCTTCCTGCCTTCCCTCCACCTCCCGCCCCTCAGCTGGAGGGTGAAGGTGGGTCTCGGCTCCACACCTGCAGGCCTGGGCCTGCGTTCCCCAGCCCAGGCTCCTCTGCA
This sequence comes from Camelus bactrianus, assembly GCF_048773025.1. Classification (NCBI taxonomy): domain Eukaryota; kingdom Metazoa; phylum Chordata; class Mammalia; order Artiodactyla; family Camelidae; genus Camelus; species Camelus bactrianus. The sequence continues at coordinate 29,704,165 of NC_133568.1, forward strand.
CTGCCGAGCCCCCACCACCTGTCTGCCCGCCCCCTGGGGTCCAGGCACTGTGCTGCTGCCTCCACTCTTCCTGCCTGCCTCACAGCTCTCTGTCTCTGCCGCTGCCCTCACGGGAGCTGGGGGGGACCAGCCTTTACGAGTGTGTTTTGCTGTATCTAGTCCCTAAATTCACGTGTTGTACGTGGCAGCCGGTGGGCACTGGAGAAGACGGAGGTGGAGAGCGCGTGAGCCCCCCGCCTGCCTCCCTGGTCCTGCTCCCGGAGCAGCGGCCGCTGCCCTTCCTTCTTGGTCCCTGCTTCTCGCTGAGCACCTGCCATAAACGTGGGTTTAGCTCACCTCCTGGGTTTTAAGCGGCAAACTGCTTGGAATCACCTCTCGGCCCGTCACCGGGGCACAGGGTCCCCGCAGGCAAACGTGCAACCATGGTGGTTGGCGCTGCGGGGGCTCCGAACCCTCCCCTCTGACGGCCCGTCCACCTCGCCAGGTGACTTTCGGGCCTCCAGCCCAGCGAGCGGACCCACGCTCCAGGCAGCTGTGGGGAAGTTTGTTTCCCCGAAGGCAGGCGGTCGAGCTGACATGCTGAGACTGTTCTGTGGTAGAGATCAGAGCTCTTTTTAGCCGGCCACCGGAACGGCGGGGCTGAAGCACCTGCAGGAGACAGAGAACCAGGAGAGCTCTGTGTCCCCGACTGCCACACGCCCACCGCTCCCTTCCCGCCGAGGCTCTGGGCGCCAGCCTCCTGTCCGCCCATCGCGTGAGCCTCACCAGCCGGCAGGGGCCGCAGGCTTTTCTCCAGGCCTCGCTCCTCCAGTCCCAGGCCTGCCACGGAGGGGTCACGCCGTGTTTTGCAGGTGTGTCTGAAGTATTACGAGCATGAGTTCATGGAGCTGGCCTGCCAGTGCCCGGCCGTGGTCTGCTGCCGCTGCTCACCCACGCAGAAGGCCCGCATCGTGTCCCTGCTGCGGCAGCACACGGGGAGGCGCACCTGCGCCATTGGTGAGCGCTGGGGGAGATGCAGGCCTGGGAGTGAGGGCAGGGTGGGTGTCGTCTGCCGGTCAGCGGGGCGAGCTCGTCCAGGCTCCCATCTCCCGCACTCTCCCTGCTCCCAGGTGACGGCGGGAATGACGTGAGCATGATCCAGGCGGCCGACTGTGGGATCGGCATTGAGGGAAAGGTGCGTTTGTCTGGGACCCACGGGTCCTCGCGGCCCCTCCCTGGGCTCCGCAGACCTCTCGGCCCCTCCAGCTCCTTGCCTGCGTCTCACCCACGGCCCCCTGTGCGGATTTCATGTCTTCTGACCAACTGGGGGCTGGGGTCTGTCCTCCGAGCTCCGGAAACACACCCAGAGGGACCGGACACAAGCCTGACCCCAGCCTGGCACCTGGCGGTCATGGATCAGGTCACGGCGTCTAACCCTCAGCAGCTGGGCAGGGGAGCGGTGTGGCGGTTTCAGCTGTGAGGTGCCTGGCTGGGAGAATTGTCCTGAAGGTCTCTGCTTAGTTCCCATGGCCCCGACGATGCCGGAGCTGATTTCTGTGCTGTCCTGGCGGGCAGCCCCCGAGGGTGGGCGCACCACCCTGCTGGTCCTCTGCCCCGCGCAGGCTGCCAGCCCCTTCAGCGTGTGTGAGAGGGCTCAGTCCTCGTGGCCCGCTGCTGCGGGAAGTGGGGGTGCCAGCATCCTGACAGCGCTTCTGTGGTTCCAGGAGGGCAGGCAGGCCTCACTGGCGGCCGACTTCTCCATTACACAGTTCAGGCACGTCGGCCGGCTGCTGGTGGTGCATGGACGCAGCAGCTACAAGCGGTCAGCGGCGCTGGGCCAGTTCGTCATGCACCGCGGCCTCATCATCTCCACCATGCAGGTGCGCGGGGTCTGCGTGGCGGCGGGAGCCGGGTCTGGGCCGCGTGCCGGCCGCCGGGACTCAGGGGCTGCTCTCTTCTCTCCAAGGCTGTGTTCTCCTCCGTCTTCTATTTTGCGTCCGTCCCCCTGTACCAGGGCTTCCTCATGGTTGGGTAAGTGACGTCACCGCGGACTCCACGCCATGTTGGGAACGTGGGGTTTGGAAAAACCCGCAGGGTTCACTCAAGCAGCTCACCCGCTCAGCCCTCAGGGATGCAAGAAGCCCGTGTCCACTCACTGGGGGACCTTGGAGGCAGCCCCTGTCTGCCTGTCCCTCCTCCATCCTGCTGTTGAGTTTTCTCATGGAATTTCACCTTCCCGGGGAAGCCACGTTGGTGTCAGGGACTATGTCGGATCCGAGGGTTTTTAAAGCATTCCGGGGCATGATGAGGGGGGCTGGTGACGACACCGTCACATCCCAGCACAGAGGAGGCCCCCTGAAGCCTGCCTCCTCCTCAGGACGGGACAGGAAGTTAGCAGCAAAGACCCCCATGGTCAGGAAGTGCTGGGATGGGACGTGATGCTCCAGAACAGGCACCATGGGGTCTCCCTAGGGTGACGAAGCTTCAGAGACACTGCCGAGCAGCTCAGAAGGTACCTCGGAGAGTGGTGTGGGGTCTGGGGTGCAGCCCCCCCACACCTGTGTGCCTTGAGTTACTGAACAAGTCAAGTTCTTAGAAGGACTGGAGTGTACCCTCCCCCAGAGAACACACGCTGGCTCTTCCCAAGTACCCCCAGGCTGGGCGCTGCGCCCGGCCACCTGCAGGCCCCGGCCGCCTGCTGCTCATCGCAGCGCTGTTTCGTAGATTACCCCGAGAGAAGGAGAGGCCCAAAGGTACAGAAAGCTCCGGCGTTTTTCCACATTTTCCCGGGGCTTAAGTCTCTGTCATAACGATCGCACTGACGACCTGAAACCGTGCAGGATGTGCGCAGGGGCGCCGAGCACAGCTGGAGTCTGTCAGGTGCGTGTCTTCCTTGGAGGCCAAACGGAAGCATCACCTCCTCACTTTGTTTCTGTTTTTGAAAGTGTGGACCTGAAACTGTGAAGGGAAGTTTAAGGGACAGTGGTGAGTACTCTGAAGCAGTGCCCTGGGCGACGGGGTTACAGCGCCAGGCACCTGCCGTGCTTCCCTCTGCAGCCTTGTCCGCATCGGCACCTGTGTTCTTATTTTTTTTATTTTTATTTTTGTTTCTGTTTTTTAAATATATTTTAGTTGCGATATAGTCAGTTTACGGTGTTGTGTCAGTTTCTGGTGCCCAGCTCAGCGCTTCAGTCACGTAGGAAGATACACATATTAGTTTTCATAGTCCTTTCAACCGTAAGTTACTACAAGATGTTGAATATAGTTCACTGTGAGCACCTGCGTTTTTAAAGCTCCTATTTTATTGGCTTTTACTGAAACTTTAAAGAAGTTTCTCTGCATGTCTGTCACTTAAATGAGGCACCTGTAAGTTCTCTTGAGCTCTCAGACCCTGGCTTTGGTAGGAATGGAGGGGGATGCTTTCAAGTTAAGCTTCTTCACAAATAAACAATACAACGGTTTGCCTGCCTGGAAAACAAATATAATGAACGGGTCAGGAAGCAAGATGATATTTTTATCAAATAAAATCTAACCAATTAAATCCAACCAGAGCAAATTAACGTCCTTCTGTGGTGGAAGACCTGCAGGGCAGTTGTTAGGGTTCAGCTGCTCCTGTCCCACTGTCTTTATCCTCGTTCATGTTGCTAGCTCTGTAGGAATTGATGGCCCCATTGAGGCCCCGCCTGGGCTGGTGGTGACTTTGGGGCTCGTGCAGAGGCAGCCCTGTGGCCCCCTCGAGCCCACCTGGCGGCATGCGGCCCACGCCCCACACTGGCTTCTGCCCGCCTCACTGAGGTCCTGGGAGAGGCCTTGCCTGCCCCCCAAAAAGCCCCCCCTTGTCAAGGTCCTTCACGGAAGCCCCGCGTGTGTATCATGGCCCCTTAGAATTCAGGCTGCCTGTCAGCGCGTCGAAGGTTCCAAGAGACCTGCTCGACGTCGTCAAACCAGACCCCGTCTTCGCCAACACCTACTGACGCCCACGTTCAGGCAGTACCCCAAGGGACACACGGTCCACTCCAGCCAAGGTGTCCCTAGGGGAAGGCAGCAGCCAGCCAGGGTGTGGGTCCCTGCAAGGGGCTGGGATGGAGAAGCGCAGTGAGGGTGCACTTGTTAAACTACCAGATGCCGTCTCAGCGGGGAGCCCAGGTGGGTGAGTGGCCGCAGAGGGGAGACCTGGCTGTAGGCGGGGAGGACGGGCATGCGCCGGGGGCTGTGCGCTCAGGCCTGTCACCAAGGGCACGACCGCAGCCACTGGGCACCTCACCCTCCAGCTCACACTGGGAGACAGGACAAAATATGGGGAAAACTATTCAGACAGTGGACAGCAGGCAGTAGGGACTGACGGCCGGGAGAAGGGACGTTGGTAGAACAGTCCCTGAAGCCCTCGGGACCTTGGGGGCAAAGATGTCTGAGGCACAAGATACATGAACTGATAAAGAAAAAACTGACAAAGTGGACTTCATCAAAACGAGAAGTCTTCACTCTTCTGAAGACACTATTAACCAAATAAGAATGCAGACTGGGAAAAACTGTTTTCAGTACGTGTATCTGATAAGAACTTTGTATCCCAACTATTCAGTGATGTCCAGACAACTCATTTTTTTAAGAAAAGGCAAAAGATTTGAGCGTACATTACGAAAGAAGATGTAAGAATGATCAGGAAGCACATGAAAATATATCAATGTCGTTAGTTACGGGAAATGCAAACTTCAGCCCTGTGAGGTCCTGCTCGGAGGCCGAGTTAAGAGACTGGACGGGGCAGGGGCGGGTCAGCAGGCCTTTTGGGTGGTGGGAGCTCTGCCCTGTGACCTGGCGGCAGGCTGGAAGTTACAGTCAGGTGAGTTCATTTATAAAAGTGGTGATTTTTTTTTTTAATTTGATTGAGAAGCTGGAGAAACTTCTGGCATAGTAAGAATGGAAGGCCTTGTCGGCGCACTTTACAAAGACGGGGCCTGCGGGACCTGCGCGAGGGTCGTGGGTCGGGCCGTGTGCGCGGGGCTTCTTCCCTGCACGGCCGTCGGCACTGCCGGGTCGTCGGGGGCTCCTGAACACCGGGCACCCTGAGTCCCTGCGTTCTGAGACTAACAAGAGTAGTTGAAGATGTGGAGGAGTTAGAAAGTACTCTGGTCAACCTGATGAAGAAATTACAGGTTGACTCTGGTAAAGAACTCAGGCCCGGAGTTGTGCCCCTAGCAACGTCCACCTTCTGAGAGCAGATACCGATGTCTCCCCCTGGAGAGCGTGCTGCCCGGGACCCACGGTGGTCTGAGAGTCAGAGCAGTTGCGCTGGTGACCGAGGAACCCGACATGGCAGACAGAAGTGCCCGGGTCTCACGTGTCACGGCGCTGGCAGGTGAGACAGCGCCGTTAGATTCTCCTTCCTGGTCCTCTGCCACTGGTTCCGTCCCAGCCTGGACGCTCCCTTGCAGTGAGCTTGTTGGAAAAAACCCAGTCCCACTTGCAGGGAGATGGGATAGATGTCCTGTCCTCATTCCTCCCGCTAAGGCTGCTGCAGATCCTGGCTGCCACACGGAGCACTCGGACGACGGCCTGAGAGGGGCGAGGGGGCGCCCCGGGGATCCCGGGGCCTGGACAGCACTCAGCCGAGCCCCGGGGGAGAGCTCAGTCCTCCTCAGTCAGGGGCCGGCCGGGAGGTGAGCAGAGGGCTTGAGCAGAGGGCGTGGGGCGGCCCAGGAGCCCACACAGGCTTCGGCACCACCGGCCGCCGGGAAGTGCAGGTGTAAACCAGGATGACAGTGGCAGGGAGTACCTGTGCCCAGCGACGGTGAGAGTTCAGGGTCTGCACCCTCGTGCCTGAGGTGGGACAGGAGGCCTGGAAGACAGTCGGCAGTTTCTTCTGAGACTGGATATGCCCACCACGCGGTCCGGCCAGCACTCCTGCCTGAAGTAAATGAAAAAGCCTGTGCAGTGAATGTTCATAGCACTTAGACGTGTAATGACCTGAAGCCCTTCAGTGAGTGACCTGGGTGCACGACCTGTGTGCCCACAGCCCGAGCGCGTGACCTGGATGCCCCCAGGGGACCAGGTTGGGTCCCCTGGAGTGACAGGAGCTACAGGATGGAGCACAGCTCGGGGGCTGCCGGCTGAGGAGGGTGGGAGAAGGGGCCCCAGACAAGGGGCCGGGGTCTCTGTTACTGCTAATCACTGTACGCAAGTCTGCAGCGACCTCAGAATAGAAGGTTTAATTAGGAAAAAGCAGATGCCACTGCCTTTGGGCCTCTGTGGCCTGTGGGCCTGGGCCTGAGCTGTGGGTCCATGCGTGTCGCAGGTTGCCGGCTTGTTTCTGTTCTGTCTGGTGTTCACGCCTTTGGCCTCTGGTTCCAGAGGTGTGTGCTCGTGGTGCCGGGTCCCTCTCGTAACCTGCCTCTGCTCTCCCTCCCAGGTATGCAACTGTCTACACCATGTTCCCGGTATTCTCCCTGGTGCTGGACGAGGACGTGAGGCCAGACACGGCGATGCTCTATCCTGAACTCTACAAGGACCTCACCAAGGTGTGCCCAGTGACCCGGGGGGACGGTGTTTTCTCACGCTGGTGCAGTCCAGTTCTGACGTCATGTGTACAGTGGTCGTTTTAAAGGGTGTGCCTTGCCCCTCGTGTGACTTTTGGGAGTGAGGGCCCAGTGGCTGAGGGAGCTCTCACCTCTTTCTGTGTAAGGAAGCCTCCAACCTGTGGCTCCAGCTGGGCCGCGTTGCTGCCCCAGGTCAGGCCCGCCGGGCACAGGACGCAGCACGCAGGACCCGCAGCCTCAGCCCTGCTCCCTCTGATCCTCTCTGGGTGTAGATTTCGGAACTGGAGAACAGTCAGCGACACGTTTCTGTCCCTGAGACCAGTGCTGCCTTTGCAACGATACTGCTAAAGAAAAAGTCCCGGGTGCAGCGGCCCGGAGACGCACTTGTTAGGATTGGGTGTTCCCAAAGAAGCTTTAAATGTGCTGCGTGCTTTATGAAAGCTTGTTTTCACAGCGAGATGGAGGGCGTGCCCAGCGCCCTGAGTGAGCCGGCCTCCCCGCGGGCCCCGGCGTCCGTTTCTGTGCAGGTGACCAGCAGTTTGAACGTGTCAGTTCCCTGGAGGCGGGACGCCGGCCCACGTTGTTGTGACAAGAGCTCAGTCACTCGTCTTCTCCAGGCTCTTCTCCTTCAAGACCCCAAACCTGTACTTTTTGTCTTTTTGGTGCATCTTTAAAAAGCAGGGTAGCGCTAGGGAGCTCAGCAAGCTGACCTGATCGAAGGGAGTGTGTCTCTCACTGAAGTGACAGGCACCCTTGGCAGCTTCACGTTGCTTCTGAGCACAGCCCCCTGCGCTCGCTGGCCCAAGCGGTCCCTGTGCCGCCTCGGCGGGCGGCGCCGTGCGGGGCTGCGCTGGGGGCTTCAGACTCAGGGGACGTCGTGCTGGTCTCACCACGCCTACGCTCAGCCAGGGAGAGAAAGCAGGAGTTCGGGACAAATGAACTGACAGTCGAGCAGCCGCGTAGGACGCCAGCCGAGAGCGGCCACAGGGCGCAAGGCGCTCATCCCGAAATAGCTTATCTGGTGGGTTCCGGGCAGAAACCTGAGGTCTCAGCAAATTCACGGACTATACCTCAGAGGTGGGCAGGGCGCACACCCAGGTGCAACAGGGGAAGGCACGCCAGTGTGCAGTAAAATGCCCTTTTTTAACACTTACTTTTTGTACTAAGAGTGTATATGCTCCAGGCATCGCAGATCTGACTTACTGCTCTAGAAGATCAGCCAGTCCTCTCCCAGGACCTAAACCTCACCCGCACACAGTATCTGTTCGCTGACTGTTTGGTGGATTCACAGGGAAGAAATGAATCAATTAAACAAAGGCCACTTTTCCTTCCTCTTCCTAAAACCACGTGGTTTTCCTCCCTTACAGAGAAGGGTTTGTTGGTAACAATGCCTTGGTGTTCCTCTTTTGGAGGTCAAGTTTGGCTTTGAATTATTAAGCTTTTCTCATGATGAGTACAGTCACTTCTGGTTTCCTGGGGATTGCCAGCACGGCAGGAAGCTTAGGGCCTCATCCTTCCTAAATCTGCAAATGACTGACTTTACCCTAAATGGTCTGTGGCCTCTTAGGAAAAGCCACCTGCACATGAGACCCAGGGGTCAGGACTTCGGTGACCCCTGGTCAGCTGAGCCAGCCTGTGTGGCCCTGAGATAGTTCGGACTTGTAAGCTGTGAATTCAGTTGCCAGTGCGTCGTGGCGTAGTCGTGATGAATGGAACTGCTCACTCACTGCAGAGACATGTGAGCTACAGCTGGACCAACTGTCGAGACAGCCAGCAGATAGCAGTCCTGCGTCCGAGTCCTTGAAGCCCTAGACCTTGAGCTGCTAGAACTACTTCACTACTTGTATTTTCTGTTGAATATTCTCAGAAAGGTTTTAACTTTTGACGTATATGTTTGTATCCTTACGTAATTAAAAAAGTGACAAGGCAAGAAAAGGAAATTAAAGGCATAGAAATTGAAAAGGAAGGAATAAAAATGCGTTTGCACATGTCATAGTTTTCTATGTAGAAAATCCCAAATGATCCACAAAAAACCATCCTAGACTAGTAAATTTAGTAAAGTTGCAGGATACAAGAGGAAATATTTTTAATTATTTCTAAGTCTATATAGTAGCAGTGAACAGTTGAGTTTTGTGGTGGGAGGTAATTAGATTTGTTTATTTTTTTATTGGAGGTACTGGGGATTGAACCCAGGACCTTGTGTTTGCTAGGCGGGCACTCTACCGCTGAGCTGAAGCCTCCCCTCTGAACAATTAAGGTTTGAAAAAAAATCTTAAAACACTTTATAATAGCACAGAAAAGTGAGATATAAGGTACTTGCAGGATCTCTGTGCTGAAACTATAAAACCACTGAAAGAAGTCTTTAAAAGGTATAAATGCATGTTTGTGGATCGGAAGGCTCAGTGTTGCTCACTGTTGTTGACAAGCTGGTCCTAGAGTTTATGTGGAAAGGCAAGGGGACTAGAATGAGCAAAACAGTTTTGAAAAAGAGGAACAAAGTTGGAAGACTCACAGTGCCCTGTTCACTGGCAAAGGACAGACACATAGGCCAGTGGAGTAGGAGAGGGCCCTGAAACACAGCCTCGGGAGCCAGATCCTTGGCCAGCCTGGCCGGACCCAGTGGAGGGTTCAGACCACTAGTCACCCATCGGCAAAAGCAGAACCTCACCCACACCTCAGGTCCCACGCAGAAATTCACCAAAGTGGGCCACAGACCTAAGTGGAAAATGGAAAACTATAAACTTCCTAGAAGAAAATTCAGAAGGAGATGTGCATGACTTTAGGTTAGGCAACGCGTGTTCAGGTGCGCAGTCAGAAGCATGATTCACAAAGGGGAAAACTGATAAATTGGACTTTGCCATAATTAAAAACTTTTTTTTTCTGTGAGTGACACTTAAAAAAATGAAAAAAAACCCCACAGACCAGTAGAAAATATTTGCAAATCACACTTTTGACAAAGGACTTGTACCCAGAATATATAAAGAACCCTCAAAACTCAAAAAGAAGACAACCCAAGGTTTTAAATGGGCCAAGACCTGAAGTGACACCACACCAAACGTGACGGCAGTTACCGACTTTGTGGGAAAATGCTCAGCACTGTTTCTCATCGGGGAGTAAGTGCGAGGCACCACGGCTCCTAGAAGCGCCGGTGCCGGAGCCCTGGGGCCTCCTCGTGCCGCTGGGAGCACAGCCACTTGGAAGACGGTCCACGGACTCCTGTCAAGGTCACACTCACGGCCCGGCCATCACACTCAGGAGAACACGTGTTCACACAGAATCACGGCAGCTTGGTCTACCTGCCAGAGGCTGAAGCCACCAGGCGCCCTTCACGCGGTGGGGGTTGGGGGGCGGGTGCAGCGCTAAGCAGGGTCCGGTTGGCCGACAGAGGAGGAACCACGGGCGAGCCTTCAGTGCACCTGAGAACCAGACTCCGCGGCCGGTGCGATGCCCCCTGGGAAGCAGAACTGCGGGAACAGGGAACAACAGATGAATGGCTGCCAGAGACGGGGGGTGAGGGGTGCCTGCAAGGGTGCAGCGTGGGGAAGCTTGGGGGTGAAGGACGGCCCGTCGGCACCGTGGTGGGAGCATGACTGCGTGTCAGGACCCACAGAACCGCCCACCCAGGAGCTAGGTGCAGACTGTGCTGCAGGCCCTGACCGCAGACATGGGCCGTGAGTCATGTAACCACACGGGAGGGGGAACGGCCCCAGGTGACTTGGGGGAGCGTCTGGGAGCCCCCAGGAGGCTGGAGGCAGAAGGACCCGCACGCCAGCCTGGGCGGCAGGTGGTCCATCCCTCACAGGGAAACTGCTGGGGCCCTGGGTCACAGCTGCCTTCCCTGCCTGGGGGCCTGGGTCTTTCTAGAAGTTGCCCCCAGCGGCTTGAGAGTGCATTCGGCTCCAGTAACCAAGCTCTTCCACTGTTTCCCCAGGGGAGATCCTTATCCTTTAAGACCTTCCTCGTCTGGGTTTTAATCAGTGTCTACCAAGGTAAGACGGGCCCTGCCCTCCTGGACTGAAGGTTTCTTGTCCTCCAGTCGCAGCATTGTGTTCCCCTCCTGGCTGACATTCAAAAGCTTGGAATGTCATCAGCAGTTGAGCGTTGCCTTCTGCTGATCTCGTAAACCGACCCTCCAGCAGCTGGTGCTGCCGACCGCTTCACAGGAGACGTGGGTTGGCAGCTTCTCCTGGTGCTTGTCACCTAAAAACTGACCTGTTTTTAAATAAATGACAGTCCCCAAAATTTAATAAGCACTTATCACGCTGTCTGCCCCACACAGTGGCTTGCTTTCTGGCGTGACAGGAGGACTTGGAGACATCTGAATTATGTAGTCAGAAGCAGTCCACTGCGCTCACTCGGTGTCCCAGACAAACCAGAGACGGCTGCTGTGTGACTGGCGGGCGGGCCCACCGGGTCCCACTGAGCGTGTAGCCGCTGCGGTAGTACAAGTGCGGGCATGCTCCCCTCCAGGTGTCAGCGCTCGGAAGCCTCTGTTTGATGTCTCTGGCTGATCCAGCCAGTCCACGTCTGTCCTATTCCTAATGCAGAGTTTAAGCACATCGCTGACCATGGACGCACGCAGCCCCAGACCCTCAGTGTTGCTGGTGTCAGCTCCCTCCCTGGGCACCCTCCCGCCACTTGCCCGGTAACAGAGTGTCCACCCAGGTGAAAAGCGTGGCGTCAGAAGCCCTGCCCACCCTCGCTGTTTTCCAGGCGGCATCCTCATGTATGGGGCCCTGGTGCTCTTCGAGTCTGAATTTGTGCACGTCGTAGCCATCTCCTTTACGGCCCTCATCCTCACGGAACTGCTGATGGTGGCCCTGACCGTCAGGACGTGGCACTGGCTGATGGTTGTGGCCCAGTTCCTCAGCCTCGGCTGCTACGTGGCCTCGCTTGCTTTTCTAAATGAATATTTTGGTAAGTTGCCATGGAATTCTTTTTTGAATAATTGTCTGTTACTGCTTTCTAAACATTTTCTTGTTATCACTTCTTAAGACATTATCTTAGACTGCGGATCAGAATAAAACCCACATCAGACAGCCTCACAACACAGACGCTTATTTTTGTGAAGGACTAAACTTCCTGCAGGGACACATAAAACTCAGGTTTTCACTCTTGGCTGGCTTTAAAATGATACTGAAGTTGTGCTGGTTCTCCCAAAAGAGCCGTGTTGTTTGTCCCTTTTCCTGATCGAAGCAGCTGAGGCTGCAGGGGAGAGGGACGGAGCCCAGAACCCCAGGGGCCACCCTCCCTGCCGCCCTGTTCCCCCCAGGCCGCAGGCACCGTGCCTGAGGCTCCACCCTGGGCAGCCCAGCTGCCCGGCAGACCGCAGCGGAGTCGGGGCCATGCAACCACAAGGAAGCAGCCTGTCCACTGTGTGTGCACTGGGCACAGGCTGGTGGCCATGGCCTCCCCCGGCCCTGCAGACGGAGGATGGGGTGGTCAGACTCACTCCCTGACAGCCGAGGAGTTACCCCAACCTTGCCCCTCAGGGGACCAACGTCGCCTGTCCCCTGCAAGACGTGCTCAGCCCCTTCCCAAGAGCCACCTCTCCTGGCCCCCCGCACCTGACCCTGATCAGACCCAGCTCTTCCCCTCCCTCATCAGAGAGGCCATCCTGAGGCAAAGTGGGTAGCTCCCTCTGTTCCGGACACCAGCCGTCTAGGGCAGGCAGACTTCCTGGACAGAGAGGTGAGCCTCCAGGCCCGTCAGGGGGGGGAAGCAGTGTCCCGTGGTCCTGTGGTCAGCGTCATTGTAACAACAGCCACGGATTATGAACCATCTCCTCCTTCACTCCGGGTTGCTGGTTAGCTGGTGTCTGTTCAGGCAAGTTTAACGTAGGGATTTATGAATTTTGTTCCTTTTCCGTAACTTTAACATTATAAATGGGAGAGACGTAAGAGGGTCATTAAAGTAGAAGTTGGGCGAAGAGATGGGGAAAATATTAAAAATGCGTATTTTTGTGTTAAAAGACACAGTCACCAAAAAAATAGCTCTGGCACGTAAGAAATGGTTATTTTCACATGGTTATCGCTCAGTTATTTTGTTTTAAGGGTAAACGTTTGTTTTCCTGTGTGAACGTGAGTTAGTGTGGTCAGCATGTGAGCAATGCTCCGACCTCGGGGCCTCTCACTTGGACCCAGGCCCCCACTCCGGCACCGACGTGTAGGCCTGGAGCCAGAGCCACCAATGGGGTGGGGGGTGCAGCGCCGCTGTGGGCGGTGGTGTGGACCAGCGACAGAACTGGCCGGAGCTGGAGGCGTGGGGGTTGCCGCAGGGACACGCTCACGTGTCGAGTTCGGTGTGGGAACCGGGCGGCCAGGGGCCGTGGTATCTCGGTGCCCGGGAGCAAGCATGTTTGCATTTGGGGACCAGCTGGAGCTTTCCAGGTGCAGGTCCAAGATGGAGTGTTGGTGCCCGTGCTTTGCAGTCCTGCTGGGGTCGCGGCCGGTCCAGTTGTGCTCAGAAGGTGTGTGTGACCCACACTGGGCCCGCGCCGCGGTGACGGTGCCTCCCCCGCTGTGGTTCCTGTGATCGTGTCTGTCTGTCCTCACCAGCCGGGCGCCTGAAATGCCTGACTCCCCCCAGCCTGCCCTGTGCGGTCTGTTCCTGTTTTGTTTCCGAGAGGGGGGAGGCAGGGTTCTCTGGGTGCTTTCTTAGCTGCGCGCAGGGGCCCCTTCTCCCCGGAGTGTGGAAGTCAGCAGAGCTCGCGTGATGGACTAAAGTCACCGTCTCTCCTGCCGTTTGCCGTGGGCTCTTCCCATAGCGGCAGCCCGGAGGCCCTGGGCCCCGTTTAGTTCTGTGGCCCCTTAGGGTAGGGGTGGGGGTGGGGGGGTTGCTGGGCATCCAGTGTCCACCAGGTGTCGTCCCCACGACACTTTGCCTTTGAAGTTTTAGGCTTGAGCCACTGGAAGACACTTGGAGGGTTTAAGTGCAGCCCACGCCCCACGTGTCTGAGCCCACGACTCCTGCCAGGCTGGGATCCTCGGGTCAGGATCAGACACTGGGTTGGCTTTTCTTGGGGCTCCTCCCACTGTGAGGGTTATATTGGCCTGTTGCATGGAGAATAGAGATCTGCCCCAGGGGCACTTTGAGGGCGACTGGAGAACGCGTCCCCTGTGATGGCAAGATGGCACGTGCACCTCAGGAGGACGTGGGTGGCCTGGACAGTGTGAATGAGCCACAGAGGCCACGCCCCGTGGTGTGACCTCCGGGACCAGCCCCACGAGCTGTGTGGTGTCTGCCCTGAATAGCCAGCAAATAGCGTTTGGTGTGAGTACTTTGGTTTCATGTGTCTTAATCTAATTGTTTTATTTCATTATATATCAAAGGAATTCATTGTTACATTAAAGGAATTCATCGTCGTATTAAAGGAATCGGTTGTACGTGGCGTCCAGGGAAGGCGGTGCCTCCGTGGGGCCCTCTGGTCAGGGCGCAGGAGAGAGCCCCTGGGCGGCGGAGGGCCGTGGCCCCGCCGCCTCTCACACTGTCCCGGGTTCTCTCTGCAGATGTGGCCTTCATCACAACCGTGACCTTCGTGTGGAAAGTGTCGGCGATCACGGTCGTCAGCTGTCTTCCCCTCTACACCCTCAAGTTCCTGCGGCGGAAGCTGTCCCCTCCCAGCTACTCCAAGCTCACCTCCTAGGGCCGCGCTGCCCGCCCGGCTCAGTGGACGCTCGGGGTGCAGGGCCGCTGAGTGGGTCGGGAGGGCGGCCTGGAGGAGCGGGCACCCGGACGACATGCCTTATCTGCTGGGCGCAGGTTTCCCTTCCTTCCTTCCTTATTTTCCAGAACTTAATTTCCAAATCGAAAATGAGCCGTCATTATTTCACCTTTACTGTAAAGCACTGATCTGACTCTGGTGTCCGGAGGAGTGAATTAAAGTTTACTTAACATTCCGCAGTTTCCTGGGGTTCACGTTCGTTCTTTGCTGTCATGACAGGGGAAGCCGTCCTGCGCAACTGGCATGAAACCTCGAGGCTGTGAAGGCGGGTGTGCTGCTCGCGATGGGCGCTCTGCGCGCACAGGGCCTCGGGCGGAGCCCAACACCTGTCCCCTTAGTGTTTGTCAAGTCGCCGAAGCTCCGGCCGGGTCCCGCCCGGACGCCGCCGCCCGGCGCCGCGCTGGCCTGCGGGCGAAGCGCCTGGTCCTCCAGGCTGACCCGGCCTCCCCGGGCGGCGGCGTCCTTTGTTAAATGGGCTCCCGGCCGGGGGCGGCGCTGCGACCTGGCCTGACCAGCGGGGGTCTCGGCAAGGGCGGCTCCGGGATCCGGCCCCGCTCGCCTTCCTGGGCCGGCCCGCCCCCGCGCCCGCCCCCGGCGGCTCCGGGCTCCCTCCCGCGGCCGGTCCCCCGCTCCCCACAAGGCGGCGCTGTTCCCGCTCCTCTTAGCCGCCGGGTTTCTCCGCCTCCTGTGATGGCAGCCCCGCGGGTCGCTCGCTGGTCACTGGTCAGCGTGGACCTGGATTCACCGGAGCTGCTGATGCTCCGGCCCCGGGAGGGGAGCTGGAGGGACGTGAGGGCAGAGAGGTGACAGGTGAGGCCAGAAAGGCAGCAGGTGAAGGGGGCCCACGGGCTGTGCGCCCGAGTGCCCTGAGGAGGCGGGAGAACTAGCGCAGCGGGCCCGCCGCGGGAAGGGGGCGGGGCCGCGGGAAGGGGGCGGGGCCACGAGGGGGGGGGCACGGGAAGAAGGGCCCTCACGGAGGGTCTGGCTGTGTGGACGGCCGGTGGGCGGCGCTCACCTGCGGGGCTGGACTGGAGGTCTGGACACGCGTGGAGGCACCTGGACGGGGTGTCTGGGGTCGGCAGGCCGGTGGGTTGGGCGCAGGTTCTCAGGAGCGGGAAGGGGTGCGAGCATTTGCGGGAGAGGGGAGCGCCCTTCAGCGGATGTCAGGTGAAGCCAGTCGCTGGCGGCGGCGCGTTCCTGGGAGAGGGCGGTGGGTGGGCGGGTGGGTAGTGGGTGGGAGGCTCTTCTGTTCCCCTCCGCAGGTAGTCCCCCCTGTCCAGACTAGGGGCGCGTCCACACTCCTGGTCAGGGCCTGCTGCCCCCTACCCCGGGCCCCAGGCCCACAGCTCTGCCCCCTCATACCACGTCCCACCAGGGCTGGACCCCGAACGGGCGCGGCGCCCTCTGCCTCCGCCAGGCTCCGAGTGTGCAGAACCCGCGAGGGGCCACCCTGGGCCCTGGGACGTGGCCACCTCCCTCAACGCCAGGGTGTGTCCACCCAGATGCGCCCACAGCCCACAGCAGTGACTGGCGGGTCACCTCTGCGCCCAGGGCTCTCGGGCCTCCCGCCCAGGATTGGTGGTTTTCTCCCTGGAAGGACATAGGTTGTACTGACCCCAAGGACGCGACCTCGGTCTGGCCTGCGCGGCCTGGCAGTGCTGGACCTCAGGGATCAGTGTCACGTGGGCCCCCAGTTTTCCAAGAGGCGCAAGACCTTCCAGAAGGTCTCACGACCCAAGATGACCCACCTGCATGACCTCAGTGCCCAGGCCCAAGAGCTCAGACCTATCCCCGTGCCCCCGAGTCCTTGTCCCCATCCCAGGACACCACCAGCCGCCTGACGCCTCACAGAACACTTGGCAGACAGTGGAGGAGGGAGGCTCCGGGAAGTTAAAGTGACTTCCCCAGATTTTCCCCACCTGGCCCATGGCTACATCCCCACCCCGTGGCAGGACATGGACATGGGAGACGTGGGCGTGGGGGACGGGGGCATTGGAACGTGGGTGACACAGCTGGGGGGGGACGGGTCACCCTGGTGATGTCAGGCACAGGGTCAGGCTTTGTTTCCCCAGAGCCACCTCCTCTCCATGGGGGCCACACACCCGCTCCCTGGCTTGGGGGCTGGCTGGGGAGACCATGGACAGCAGGGCAGGCCTGGCCTGTCCTCGACCGCAGGACCTTGGGCTCGGGCAGGAAGGGTCCTTCACCGACTCCGCCCGGTTCCCCGGCTGGGACCCCACAGTCAAGGCCTGCAGCCACCAAGCCCCTCCACTCACCTCACTCTGCCTGGGAAATGACCCTGTGTCCCCTAAACAGGCCAGACCTTGGGGTGCCAGGGAGGCCCCCCCCAATCCCCCCCTGCAGGTCCACACTTGTAGGGGGGACCTTCCTGCCTGTTCTGTTCTGAGTCTCATCTCGGGATAATTTCAGACCCAGGGAGTTGGCCGTCACACAGGAAGGACTGTGCCAGGCTCCCCAGCTTCTCATTAAGTCCTTATCCGTCCCTCCCAGTGTGCCAGTCCCTGTGGGCCGGAAGGTCCCTGTGTCCCTGTGTCCTGACCGTGGGAAGCGCAGGTCGGGGAGTGTGTGCTGCCCCCCAGGTGCCGGCACTTCCGGGCAAGACTGCAAGGGCCCAGGCCCCGCTGGGCAGCTGGCAACGATTTGTGTCCTTAGGAAGCAGGTCTGGCAGCTGCTCTCCTAAGACCCAGAATCTCCGGGCACCTTGGGCCCGGCGGGCACGTGAGTCCCTGACGGGGCGGCTCTGGGTAAGCAGGAAGCCAGAGGCCACTGGGAGCAGCTGTAATATCAGGAGCTTCCAGAAGGCGGCGCTGGAAGCTAAGAAACGCGCCCGCAGCCACGGCGGGACCAGGCTAACAGCGCGGCCCTTAGAAGCTGGCTGTCTCCCTGGGCGGGAACAGCCAAGTCCCAGAGAGTGTGACTCCCTGAGGGACCTGGGGGTTTTCGCCTTCGCCCGGAGGCGTTTGTACGCACGCGGTGTCTGCTCTCTCTGACCCAGCAGAAAGACAGATTCCCTCTCAGCCCCAGAGCCAGGAGTCAGAGACGACAGTGTCCGGGCCCCAGGGGAGGGGTGCTGGGGGCTCCCTGCGCGTCTGTGTCCAAATTCCCAGGTTCCGTGAGGACAACGGGCACTGGCCACCCTCCAGGACGGCCTCATCTTAACTAATCCCATCTGCAAAGACTGTTTCCAAATCCCGAGATTCTGGGTGGATGTGAACGGGGGCTGGACACAGTGGGTGATGGCCGGACATCTTGCCCTGAAGGTAGAGAGACACTGTCAGTCAAGCACCAAGACAGCTTTATGGTCTGCAGGATGTGCTGGCCTCATTCAGGGACCCCGTCCCAGAGCCTCCAACTCAGGGCAGCCACACAGGCTCCGGAGGAAAACAGGGGTCCCAGTGACAAGGGAAAGGTGGGCAGGCAGTGGACACCCAGCTGGTGTGCTTGGTGGGAACCTGCAGCCTTTTCATCAATGACTTCCCCTGGGCTGGTGGGTGAGCCCCTCAGCTGCAGACCCCAGCACCACCACCACCACCACCACCACTGCCCTGGGACCCCCTGGGCATCCCCACCCCCATCGGGGCCACCGAGGCCTGCTCCAGCCTACCCCGAGCTCCCTGCCCAGCCTGACCGACTGTAGATCTGGAGGACACCTCTGTGAGGACCGAATGTGAGGGCCCAGTGATGTGGGTCATTAAGCAGAAATGATGAGATGGACAGAGGGACAGAGGGACAGGGAGACAGAGGGCCTGACCACAGAATGACTCCTGCCCAGGACGAGGCAGCCAGCTGCTGCTCCCTAGTGACTCCCTGTGCTGCTCCCTGAGCCTCCGAAGACGCAGCGCTGACCTTTGCCCTCGGGCCCCAGGAGGGCCTGTTCTCTTGGCCGGGCTGCGGGCACTGTGGAGCCTCTGGAGTGGCACCTGGGACTTGAGCTGACCCCACCCAGGGCAGCAGCCTCGGGCCCCTGAGGTCGCTTCCCCTGCATCGGGCCCACGAGGTCACAAAGGTCTCGCCCAGGGCATGGAGCCTCCAGCGGAGTTCGTGAGACCCTCCCCAGAGGAACGGATGTCACCCCCACCAGGGAGCACGAGTGGTCGCTCCTGGAGCTGCACAGAACCCCGGGGTGGCCCCGGAAGCCCGGCTGCGGGCGCATCGCCGAGAGCTCTGCACCCTGCTCAGTGCAGCCAAAAGGAGGACACCACCCCAACGCCCGCCCCAGACAAGCCGCTGAGGGAAGTGCGGGGCACGCACGCAATGGAATATGATTCGCCTGGAAGAGGAAGGAAGGGCTGCCCGGCCCCCGCCCTGGGTGAGCCTGGAGGACACTACTCTGTGAGACCCGCCGTCATAGGGGATGAGCCCTGCCGGACGCCGCCCCACGAGGGGCAGGGCACCGTCGGAGAGTGACGGGCAGGGGCGGGGCTGGGGGTTAGTGTTTATTAGGAATAGAGTCTCGGTTTGGGAAGAAGAGAAGGTCCTGGAGACAGATGGTGGTGATGGTTGCACAATGTGGATGAGCTGGATCCAGTGAGCTGTCACTTAAAGACGTTGAGATGGTGAATTTCTGTTCTGCATATTGATCACAATTTTCAAAAAGAAAATTACGGTAAAGGCTCTCCTACTGCCTGGGCACCAGGGCCCAGTTGGGGAGCCTGGTGGGCTGTGCTGGGGTGTCGGCCCCTTGGCTCCGGGAGCCCACCTGCCCCGGCCCAGTGGTAGCCCCAGGCTCTCGGGTGTGGGTTTGAAACAGCATCACCGCTGAGGGTTCACATGCACTTACACTTTGGCGAGATGCCACTTCCTGTTTCCAAGAAGGAAAAAGGCTGAGCGGGCTTGTAAAGCGCTGCCTTCTGCTTGGACATCAAAGGGTCCGACACAGCCTCTCGATGAGTTAAGTGTGAATGAATCAGGGGCACATGGATTAAATTTCCCTTGAAATTCACTCCGGCTTAAAAATTAATGGAAAAAGTGCCTGGCAAAACTTGTTTAGGGCTTTATTGAACCAAAAACACTTTAAAAATAGTTTGGGAAACTCAGCCGACCCAAGCCCTGGGCGGATTCCATCCCGACGCTGGGTCGGAGCCCGGGGCCGGGCAGGGGGTGCCTGTGCGGTCCCCCGCAGGAAACCACACCGCGTGTGAGGGAAAAGTCATTTACCACAGACAGACAGACAACAGATGCAAGGGCAGCCGCCGCGTCAGGGCTGGGGGTGAGAACGCCTCGGGTTTCTGCTTAATTAAGTGGATTTGAGAGAACAGTCTCCATGTTACCATCAGAAACCATTGTTATTACTACTGTTAACTTTGCAAAAGGAAAGCATTGTGAGTTCACAGGTGCGAACCCCACATCTTGCCAGAAACAAAAGGTGGAAGCGACCGTCCACCGGCCAGGTTGGCGGCCAGAGCAGCTGCTGCAGCGCCAGGAAAGGGCCTGAGCCCAGCTTTGCCCCGGGTGCCGAGGGGACGACGCCTGGCCCTGCGCGGCCACACGGGGCGGCTGGGTGCGCGTCTCTCCTGCAGGCCCCCGACTACCCAGGGCTGAAGGAGGCTGACGGGGGCCCCAGGGCAGGGGCTCCTGCAGGACCCCGGAGGATCAGGTGCAGGTGAGGACCTCGCTGGGCGCAGGGCTCGCCTGGGCCCCCACAGCCTCCTGACCGGACAGGCCATGTTCACCTGCCGTCCTCGTCTCCTGGCACAACTGCCGTGTGGTCGGGGACTCCCACAGCGGCCGCAGAATCCCACCTTAAACCGGCTCCCCGGACAGGGGCACTGTCTCCCCACCCACGTGAGGGGCTCCGGGCGGGCATTCAGGTGCCTCTGCGTCCTGGTGACCAAACAGTTCATGGACCTGCCTCTGGATTCACTTTCCTCCTCAGCCCCAGTGGGCGTAGCTTCCCTGGAGGGGGCCTTATCTCCCATGACCCCCGAAGCTTCAGGAAACACCAGACCTGAGCCCCAGGGGGGCGGCCTGTGACCCACATGGAGGGGTCCCTGGGCCGTGTCGTCTGATGGTGGTGCCTTGTTGGAGAAGAGGGGCCTGGGGTGGCACCACGGGGGCTGCCTGGAGGTGGACATCTTGGGGGGTCAGAGGTGCCCCCCAGGCTGTCGGCTGGGCTCCACAGCAGGTCCTTTGTGGGGAGAGCTCAGGGGGCACTTCCTGGGCCACAGGCACTGGGGGAAGGGGACAGTGTCGTGTGATGCGGCCGGGCGTCCTGGAAGGAAGGAAGGAAGGAAACATCCCCTGGCATTTGTGTGGGTTCCCGGGGCCACCACACAAAGTACCACACCCTGGAGGCCTTAAGCCAAGAGAAACGTATGGACGTGTCCCCTCGCAGTCCCAGAAGCTCGGAATCGAGGTACCACAGGGCTGTGCTCCCTCTGAAAGCTGGAGGAGAGGGTCCTTCCTGCCTCTCCCGCCTTCTAGTGGCCCGTCTCTGTCCCTGTCACCTCCTCTTCCTACGAGGACAGTGGCCACCCTAGTGACCTCCAGTTCACGAACTCCACCTGCAAAGGCTCCATTTCCACATGAGGTCACACTCACAGGTGGCAGGGTTACTCCAACACCTCTTTTGGGCAGACACAATTCACCCCATGACAGGACTGCTCTGAAATAATCGGGACATCTGTTGAGCAATTAGTAGGGGGTAGTCACTGAGGTGAGCGGGCGTCACCTCACTGAACCCTCACAGCCAGCCTTAGAGGAGGGCCCTTCACGGTGGGCTCCCAGGGTGCAGGGCGGGGCGGGAATTCACACTCAGGCTGTTGAGATCCACCCCAGCGTGGGACCATGAGGAACTCAGCTGACCTGCTTCACAGTGAAACCTGAGAAAAACTGAAAACAGCCATTGGAAGCCCCTGGAAGGGGTCCTAGGACAACATCAAATGAAACGTCCATTCAAGAAAATCTATGAAAATGTGTTAGAAAAGGACAGCCTGGTATTTGAACCAAAACTCCCCCTGCCCCAGGCCTTCCCCAGCCCCCCACCTCAGCGAGGAGGGGGCTCCACCCCAGAGGCTGCAGCCACGAACTAGGGGCTCCCTGCCCCCAGTGGGCTGAGTCCCAGGGGGCGCAGTTGAGAAAAGGGGCACCTTCTCCGCCCAGCGCCACCTCACGCAGGGGAGTGGAGGCACCTTGAGAACACTGGGAGCCCCGTCACCCTTGCCCGGGCTTCAGAGGGTGGTCGCATGCCAGGAGTGGCAGCAGAGAGGACCTCAGCCTGCTGCCCCGCCCCTGCAGAGCCTCAGCTGAGAATGGGGGTCACCAAAGACGGGCTTGCCACTGCCCCACCCCCAGGTCAACAGCCCTGGCACAGCCCTGGGGGGCAGGGCGGGGGGAGCAGACTGTAAAACAGACGCCCCCATCAATTCCCAGAGGAACTGACTTCATTTGCAACAGAAGGCGGTGAAGTTCAAACCCAAGGGTGTCTGAAGAGCAGTGGAGGTTGCACTGAAGGAAAGGGAGGGGATGCAGGGACTGAGTGAAGACACGGCCTGGGCTGTGGGCTGGCCAGCGCGCAGGGGAGGACTGACGCAGGTCAGCCAGAGGAGCCGTCCTGGGGTCAGAACGCACATCAGCACTGACCTCAGAAATGACGGTTCCACCCAAAGTCAGGTAAAGAAGGACCGGCCAGCACCACTGCCCCCTCCCGCGAGGAGACTGAGCACCAAGCTGTGTCCCCTGAGGAACAGGAGCAGAGGCTGAACACTCGGAGGGGGAGTAGATGGCACTAAACTAATCCAGCCCCTTCCTGAACAAATAAATAAGCAAATATTAACAACAAGCCCCAGGTGGGGAGGGTACCAGGACCCACATTTGCTACAACACATCATCTAAAATGTCCGGTCTCCAACAAAAAATTACAAGGCATGCCAAGAAGCAGGAGAGCATGATCCAAACAGAAAAAAAAAAAAAAAAAAATCAGGCAACAGAAGCTGCCTGTGCAAATGAACAGATGCTGGATTTAACAGAAAAAGGCTGCAACAAGTGTACTCACATAACTAAAGGAAAGCTTGACTGGAGAAGCAATGGGATGTGCGACGACAGCATCCCATCAACTGAGACCGTCAGTGAAGAGACGGAAACCATAAAAGAGAACCAAATGGGAACTCTGGAGTCAAAGCTACAACAACTGATGGAAAAGACTCACCAGGGGGTCTTCAGACTCACCTGAACAGCAGGTCTGACCTGGCGGAAGAAAGAGCTAGTGGACTTGAAGACAGATCGGCGGAGATTGTGGAAGCTGAGGATGGAGGAAACAGATGAGGACACGGGGGACAGCGTCCAGCCCAGGGCGCCAGCCCGCAGATGGGGACGCCAGAGGGAAGCGGGAGCGAGGGAGGAAAAGGAAAAGTATCCAGAGATATAACGGCCAGAAACGTCACAAATTTATGGAAAAACCATCACCTACCTTCCCAGGAAGCTTGATTGATGATAAATGCGGAAAGACCTGCCAACTGCCACATCACAGTGAAAACACTGAAAACAAAGACAAGGAGAAAATCTTGAAAGTAACTGAGAGGAAACTGATGTGTCGCTCACAAGGGGACCCCACTGTGACGGACCCCCTAAGGCAGAGGCAGTGCAGGCCAGGAGGCAGCAGGTGATATACGCAAAGTGCTCAAAGGAAAAAAAACTGTCAACCAGGAATCCTATACTCAGCAAAGCTATCTTTCAAAAGAAAGAAAGAAAGAAAGAAAATGGTGAAATGCAGATTTTCCAAGATAAACAAAAACTGAGAATTTGCTGCTGGTAGAACCACCTTAAAAAAATAAAGGAAGTTCTTCAGGCTGAAACCAAGTGGCCCTAGACAGAAATTGAATCCACATGAAGAAACAGAGTGCTGGTAAAGGTAACTATGTCATTTTATAAGGCAATACAAATGTACCTTTTCTTCTTTCTTCTCATAACTGACTTAAAAAGCAATTGTATAAAATAATATAGATCTAATGCACTGTAAGGCCTGTAATTAGTGGAAATGAAATATACGTGCAATATTTGTGCCAATAACAGTATAAAGGAAGTGGGTGGAGCAGAGCTGGACTGGACTGAGGAAATGACTCCAGGTGGCAAAGGGGTCATGACTCCAGTGTGCCGCTGGGCTTGTAGTGTTACTAATTGTCGTTTCTATAACATAAGACCGCTCGAAGGGGAAAGGGAATAAACCCACGTGGGACTGATGTTCATACGTATCACTGGAATTAAGCCAGTGTAAATCTGAAGCCGATTCTGATATTAAAACGTATGTGATAAACCCTGGGACAACTACTAAGGAAATAGCAACAACAACGAAAAGTAAAAAGTCATTAAAGAGTTCATAATGCTGCATTAGGAAATATTCACTCAGCATGAAAGAAAGCAATAAAGGAGGAATAGAGGAATAAAACAGACATGGGAAAATAGGAAACAAACAGAGAAATGGGAGCAACAGAGCTAACCACGTCAATAATGACACTGAGTGTGGACGCACTTACCAAGCTGACCACAAGGCAGAGACTGTCAGCCTGGGCAAAGAGCAGGCTACAGGAAGCACACTTGAGATTCAAAGTACAAACGGACTAAAAGGGTGGAAAACATTATGCAAAGAACAAGTACAGGGAGCTGGAATTGCTGCGCTAATGTCAGACAAAACAGATTTTAACACAGAACGTGCTATCAAAGATGAAGAGGGATATCTAATCATGATAACAGAGCCAGTCCTCCCGGAGGACATAGCAATCACAAACATACGTGTGCCCCACAACAGAGCCCCAAGTACACGAAGCACAAGCTGATGGAAGGAAGGGAAAAACAGACAGCTCCACAGCCGTAGAGGGAGCTGCCGGTACTGCACTTTGAGTAACGGATGTACCAACCAGACAGGAGACCAACAAGAAACCAGAAGACTGGAGCCCCAGCCAGGCCTCCTGGACATCCGTGGGGCACTCCGCCCAACAGCAGCCGAACAGACCTTCTTCTCAAGGTCACATAGAACGTTCTCCAGAGAGAATATCCTAGGCTGTGTTCCAGGCCATAAAGCAAATGCGAGCTGTCCAAGGCCACCACACGAGCAGGCAGTGGGAAGGGGCTGTGGCGGTGGGCAACGACCTCTCAGAGGGGTGAGGAGGACCCAGGCAGAGGGGGGACTGACTCAGGTGGGTAGCAGTAACGGGCGGGTGGTGCTCCGGGGGGGGGGGGGAAGGACGTCCGTTGCCGTGCTGAGTATTGGGCCTGGATCCTGACGCCCTGGCCATGTGCTTAGGGGAGGGAAGTTGGTTGGTTGGTTGATTGATTGATTAACAATTACAGTTCTAGACCTGGTGGTGGAGCTTGGAATGGGTGGTCAGGTGAGTTTAGGCAGGAAGAGAAGGCCTCTGCAATGTTCCAGGTAAGAGGGAGTGGGTGACAGAGCTTTCACAGGTAAAAGCCAAATGGCTAAATGCGTGGACCACTAAGGACACGCCAGACTGAAAAGGAAAGCCTGAAGGTGCTGGCACAGGGGTACAGCTCCTGCCTCAACTCCAGCCACAGCCAGGAGATTTACTTGCACTGACTTTTTATAAAACCTCGGCTAAGTTTACTTCAAAGTAAATAACTTCTCCCCAAGTCTGATTTCTTAATGCCAATGTCCACACTCTGGCTAAATGCCAGTGTCCCCAAGCCTACCCCCAGCACCTCTGTTCAGCCTGTGTGCTTCCTGCCAGCCGGTCAGGAGGCGCCGCAGGAAGGACGCACACCTGTGCTTCAGTGGAGTCCGATGTGCAAAGTGCTTGTCAGTGGGAAAGTGTAAGTCGGGCTCCGCGTGGCTGGGCTGTGGGTCCGGCAAGAACACAGCATTTACATTCACCCTGCAGATGTCTGAGGCATTTCCATGAGCAAGAAATGGCACCTGGGGCGCGGCTGAGTAACAGGAAGAAAGGGTGGGCCGGGGAGCCGCACCTGCTGAGGACAGCCTGTGGCCCGAGTCTGCAGAAGGCGCCACAGGAGACGACTGGAAGCCCCAGACCAGGCGGGCCAAGCCGGTCCCCAGCAGAGCGCCTAGGCCCAGGGACAGAGCGCCTAGGCCCAGGGACAGAGCGCCCGCCTCAGGGAAGCTCCGGCCGGGGCGAGCTTCCCAGGTCCTGCTGACCCGGCCCGGCCCGCCCACGGCTCAGAGGACCGCGTCGCCACAGCAGTTGTGCTTAAACACAAGAACCCAGCCACGCGACTGCCGAGTCTCGAGAAAATAATTCGGCAGGGTGGATGGATTCAAGTGTGCTCCAGGAGAAAGGACCTGGCATCCAAAGGGACTTTGAAAATGGTAAGCTTCTTTGGGTGTATTTGCCCCAATAATCCACAGAAACAACAGTAATCTAAAAATAGTCTTGTTTTCTGTCCTAAGCTCCTTTTAACTTCGTTAGTCATCACCAATTCTTAAAATAAAATCCGTGTAACGTCTCTCCTAGTAGCAGCTATAAACACACCTCGAAAGGAGGCCGGAGGACCCAGAGAGGAGGAAGAGGAGCGCGGGGGGCTGCGGCCGCGGGGATGGAGGCCGCTGGCCCCGCGGTGGCCACAGGACCGGCCGGAGGCAGACCCGGGGGCGCGCTGGCCGAGGAGCTGCGCCGCCGCCTCCGGAACTCCCTGCGCCCTGGCGCGCGGCCACCGTGGTCCCGGCAACGGCATTAAACAGAGGGAAACAGACGGGGATTCCGTCACCCGGGCGGGGGAATAAGGCGCGCATTGAGAGCAGACAGGAAAAGAGCTTTTCTGGATGGAGTGAAAATTATTTATTGGAGGAGGAGGAGGAAGAGGATGAGATGGAGCAGCAGCGGCGGCCAACAGCCCCCAGCTCGGCCCCTCCACAGCCAAGGGGCGCCCCGGGCCGAGTGGGTCTCGCGGGCTCTGGGTCGGGGGGGGGGGGCGGCCCCGCGCGTGTGAAAGCGCGAGAGGGGGGACGGGAGGGTGTGGGGGTCAGTCTTTATTTTAATACAACTTTCCAGACCTCCCTTAGCAACCCCCCCTACGACTCGGCCGCCTCGTCTTGGCCGGTCCTGAGGTGGGAGGGGGGCGGGCAGTGGGGCGGGAACTCTCCACGCAAAATCCTGGCACCCGGGTCTGCGGACGCCAGGATCCCGGCAGAAAGATCTTTTCAAAGGGAGGGGCGAGGGAGGGGCGTGGGCGGCGCAGCCCTGGCGCCCCCTGGCGGCCTCCAGCGCTGGATGCACGCCCCCCACCCCCGCAGTCGGGCATCCTCGCGGGGTCTCCTCAGCCTCAGAGTCGTCGCGGGGTCCCCCGCCCCCAGCCACAGTATCCACTCTGGGTTCCCACTCATTGCGCCTTGGGCACGAGGCGCGTGCCAGGCCCCGCTCTTGGTGTGGGAGCAGATCTATAGGTGGTGGCACCAGAAAAGTGTTCTGACACCCACAAGACACCCGCAGGGGAGACCTGTGCCTGAAACAAGAGATTTCAGCCTTGTTGAGTCGACGCCGCTGGGAGGAACCGATAAACGGCGGAGGTGACGTGGGCATCGCTCCCTCTGGGCCCCTTCCTATTATTTAATATCGCACCCCGAGGAGCCAGCGAAACCACTGTTGGGTCAAATGTCTCACCCCCACCCCTTTCCCCGGGTCCCGGGCATGGAGTCGTTTCGAGCACCCACCCGCGCGTCCTGCGGGCCTCCTGGTCCGCGCGGCAGACAAGTCTTTTGCTTTAGGTTTATTTTAAACCACATAGGGTGTCGTGCAATAGATTTATGATTTTGTACACCATACATTTTAGCCGCCCTAACACTCCAGTCCCTTCCATCCAAGGCCAACACACAAATATGGTCCTGTTTTGGCCACTGAACTGCGCCGAGGAAAAGCAGGAGAGTTTGAAAGCGTAAAGTGTAAAGTGAAACAGCCCGGCGTTGGAGCGGCTTCCCCAAGCACCAGCTTTCGGCTCGCAGACCAGCCCCCACCCCTCATTGGTTAGAAACCCGAAAATCGCGCACCCCCAAAGGCCCCTGACCCCCTGGGGCGGGCCACTGGCCGGCGGCTGAAAGCCCGGGGTGGGGGTCGCGGTTCTCCACGCCCCCCTCACCTCCCCACACACGCTATGCCAGCCATGCAACAGGCAATCTGGGTCGTTCAGATATTTACAGAATAAAAATGACAATAACTCCACGTCCCGGGACTGCCATGCAATCTGTTAGTAATTTAGCGGGATGGGAATTTCCTTTCTCCGGCCTGCCAGTGGAAGCGCTTTTCCAAATTTCCACAGCGGGGGAAGCCTGCGATTTTACATAATGACTTCAGCATGCAGGGCCCTCTCGGCACCCTCGTCGTCTCCTGCACCCCCCTCCCTCATTAAAGCAGAGCGTGATTCTCTCAGGACACCGCGTGGACCCAGGCATCCGGGTTGGTCCGGAGGCCGGGGGCGCCCAGTCGGCCCCGCGTGCGCCCCTGCTCGCCCAGTGAGCCCCAGCCCGCCCCCCTTGCGCCCTGCGGGCCGGGCGAGCGGCGCCCCGCGCAGGGAGGGGCGGGAGCTCGGCGACTGGTCCCCCGGGCTCAGCGCCGGCTCGGGCGGGCGGGGGCGTGATGTCACGGCAGGGAGGGGGCGCGGGAGCGGCCGGGCCGGCGGGGAGGCGGGGGAGGTATTTTCCAGCTTTAAAAAGGCAGGAGGCAGAGCGCGGCCCTGCGTCAGAGCGAGACTTAGAGACTCCGAACTCGCCGGCACAGTCACCGCGCCGGGGCGGGCGGCCGGGCGCGGGGACCCGGGCGCGGGCGCACACCTCCGAGCCCCCGCCACCCGCCACCCTGGTCGGGTCCCAGGGCCGCAGCCCGGCCCCGCCACGCGCGCACACGCCCCTCGTAACATTTCCCCGGGGCGCGCGGCGCTGAGCCCGGACCGACGCGCGTCCGCAGGGGGCGAGGGCGCCTTCCTCCCGAGACGACCCCGGGCGGCGGCGCGGGGCGCCCGCGCCTCCCGCTCCTCCTCCTGCTCCTCCTGCTCCCCTCCGCCGCTGCCGCGTGGATGCCAAGTACCAGTTTTCCAGTCCCTTCCAAGTTTCCACTCGGCCCTCCGGCTGCAGTCTGCGGGAGCGGAGAAACTTTGGGGCCCTCGCCGCCCGCCGGCGGCACCATGAAGTCCGCAGAGGAAGGTAAGCTGGCGCGGCCGCAGCCCCTCACTGCGGCCCCCAGGCCCCCAGCCCCGCGCCCCCAGCCCCGCGCCCGCCGCGCCTGTCCGGTCCGCTCCTGGCCGGGTCCCGTCCCGGGGAGGGGGAGCAGGCCGGGCCAGGGTCTGCGCGCAGGGAGGGGCGCGGGCGGCCCGGCGCGCGGCGGGCGCGCTGCACAGATTGGGAAGCGGTGTCCCCCTGGTGTTTCCCCAGAGCAGCCCTGATTTCGAGCGCGCCTTCTTGCCAATAGGTGTCTCCTCTTCTCTAGCGCTGAGTGCGCGCTCTTGGCCTTCGCTGGTGCAGCCTCGCGGCGGTACAAACTCAGTTCAAATGCAGGCGGCTTGAGGACGGGGCGAGGTTAGGGCCGTCAGAACTAGGAAGGAAAGACACTTTGGGAAGAAGTGAGGTTTCTTTGGGAAAGGAGTATGGCCCAGTTACTTCCCCAGTGGGGCAAGGCCACCCTGTGGCTTCGAAGACTGGCCATACAGCGAAGTGTGGGGGTTCTGCGCCCCTCCACGGGCTTAGTCGGTGGGGGGTTCTCTCCGAGAGCTGGCTCCCCGAACTGCCTCCAGCCAGAGCCGCTCCGGGCCGCGCCATCAGGCTGGGGGCCCGACCCGCAGGATTAAAAGCCATTGAAGGTACTGTTGGGCACAGCCTCTAATTCAAGCCATGTTGCAGGCTTATAGGATTCATAATCTTACACAATCATAAGACTTGAGAGTTCCAACTGCAGAAAATGTTTCAGGACAGTTTGAAAAGGGACCGCCAAGTTTCAAGCTACTTGCTTAGAGTCAGGAAGATGGCTTAAGAGTCTGCCCTGAAACCTGGTGATGGCAAGGCGCTGGCCACCCTTGCGTGCAGCCTCAGGTCCACAGGTTCCCACTCCCTCCCTTAAAAGAAGCACTCCTGGGACCCAAGCAGCCCACAGCTCCTACTGGTCAGGGTTCCTGAAGGTGTCTGAAAATAGCCTGGGAAAGGGTGACCAGCATCCTAGTTAGGGATGACGATGGCAAATACGTGGTGGAAACTGGGAGACACCTTTCCAAGTGCCTTATCAGTGTTGAAGTATTTTATTTAAATTATTTTAAGAAAACTGCCAAGCCTGCCAATGTGTAGTGAGTGCTCTTAGTTTATAAGGGCAGACACCCTGCTGGGGAGCGCCGGAAACTCAATGCTGCTGCCTCCTGCATGGTTCTAATAAATGCAATGGCTGCACTGCCATTTGCAAGGACAGCCAGCTTGGGGTAACGTCCCCATGTTCAGCAGACATGAGCTCAAGCCCACACACTCAATACAGGAAGGCCGATGTGGCCAGGGTCCTGCTGTCTTATGTTATTTCTACGTGTTGTGCATCACGGAAGGTTATCTTATGTTTCTTACATTTCACCCCAATTTAGAACATGGTTAAATGTAAACTTCGGGTAAAGTTTACAGGATGAGCTCTTACTGTGAAAAGATTTTTTAAAAAAATTGTTGAGGTTTTGATTTGAAATCTTTGGACACGTATTTCAAAGTTTTCTCCACATATTTCTCTTATCACTGCTTTGAAAAATGTGGGTCTTTCAAAGGTTAGATTTCTTGAACAGTCGGTGGTCTGTCTGCAGTAACCTTTTCTCTTACAAGAGGAGCAGGCATCTCTGGGGGTGCTGTTTACTGTTCATGTTTCCTACTTAAGGAAACGTGTAAGGTGCCTCTGCTAAGACACAGCCCCCCGGTCCCAGGGATGCGCTCTGACTGAACACATGTGTATTTTATAAGGACTGCAGAATTAGGCTTACCAGAATGTATGAGCTAATCCTTCCCATCGACAGGCGCTGGACGGAGAGGCAGAGCCCTCCCTGCAGGTCCACGCCTGCCTGGCTGAGAGCTGGGGGACTGCGTCTGGCCCTTCCCCGCAGGCCCGGCCAGGCCCGGCCAGTCC
The DNA here is from genome assembly GCF_048773025.1 of Camelus bactrianus. NCBI lineage: Eukaryota > Metazoa > Chordata > Mammalia > Artiodactyla > Camelidae > Camelus > Camelus bactrianus. The sequence continues at coordinate 29,734,452 of NC_133568.1, forward strand.
CTCAGTGCCCAGCGACACACTCGGCGATTCCCGGCACTGCCCTCCAGTTTAATGAGCATCTGGTGAGAGCTCATTAGGCGCTGTTGCTTCTGAAGGCCCCGCGCTTGTTTTTCCGCGTGGGGAAGGCAGAGAAATGCAGGCCTTGTAGGTACACCCACCCACCCACTCAGAGGTTGCTCCACACAGAATGCCCGGGGCTCTCCAGAACAGAACAAAGCCCGCCCTGTTCTCCCGCCACTTAACTCCGTGGCGTTGTTTCCTAACCCAGATTAGTGAGGGCCTGCTGCTCTGTCACACCCAGCGCTGGAGCTCTGTGCCCTGTGCACACCCTCCGCCTCTGAGAGGAAGCGCCAAGCTAAACATTTCCATCAAGACAGGAGTGTCTGCTGAATTGGCAAATAACTCCAAACCATTTACGAGATGAAAGGCACTAGGGGGGTGCTGGTAAGAGGAGCAGTTAAAAAACAGCCACCCTATCTGGTTACCTTTGGGGATCTAAATCTGGTGGGGGGGGGTGTCAACTCAGCCTTAGGATAAAGCCGTCCTGAGTCGTGAACCTGAGGGGCTCAGGTGCCCCCGACGGGTAAACCCACATTCTCCTGGACAGAACAGTTCAGCAAAAAGTTTAACTGATGGTAAGGGCTGTTTTTGTGAGTAAGTTTTTGGTGAGAGTGAGAAGGTGGCTGAAGTTAAAAAAAAAAAAAGAGAGAGAAAATGAAATGTTGCGGCTTCTGAACGGAAAACAGAACTTCCATTTGCCTGAAGGTCAGCAAGAAACGCAAACTACAACAAAACAGCCCTCCAACATACATCTCAAAGTTAGAGCTATTATTAGAAACTAAATCAGGCCAAAGTGAACTATAGTTTATCACTGGAGAAAAGCAGGCATTTGAAAAGGGTCATGAGAGGGAAGTTTTTGGGGGGGGGGTGGCCATGTGATTCGCAGGTTATCTGCTTCCGGAAAAAGCTATACCCCGGGGACCAGCGGGCCCGCAGGGCAGAGAGGAGGACACGGTTTAATTCTGCAGAGTTGCAAAAATGGACACGTGTGTCACCCTCCTCCTTTCTGATTCCATTCCCCCTCCGCGTGTGATCCCTAGCTTCTCAGTCCTCTGCGATCATTCTTGTGCTGTTCCAGACGCTGGTTTCGCAGGTGCCAAGCCCCCGGGCAAGTCAGAATAAAGCAGAAGGGGAGAGAAGGCCCTCAGACGGGCCTAGCTTTGTGTACTGGCTCTGCGCGGACCCGCTGCTCCTGCGCCCTGGCCTTGGGTGGAACCCGGCGCTCTTCCTGCCCTTGGTCAGTCTCTGGGCGCTTTGGAGGCGCTCACGGATGGTGGGCAGGCTGCTTGTGCGCGCAAAGGCGTCAGTACGTATTTCAGGAAGCTGAGGGACCCACGTGAACGGCTTTACAAAAAAGAAGGGTTGCCAGTTAGGGGCCAGCCTGCAAGTGAAAGGCCGCGCGTAAGCGTGGACAGCCGTGAGCAGCAGCGCCGCTCCACTGTGCAAAGGAGAGCACGGCCCCAGTGCCTCCAAACCTCCCACCTCCCTGACTCCTTCGGGTGGCGTCTTCAGCTTCGAGGGCTGGAAAACCGTGTTCCCTGTGTGCATTGCTCGGGTTAGGGGAGAAGCGTGCTCCTTCGAAAGCGAGCCCTGCTATCCAGGGGCTTCCACTCGGGGCCCAGGCTGCGGGGCTCCGGCAGGACGTGCGCGTCGTACACTCGCAGCAGCAGAGCCCGGCTGCTCCTCCCCCTGGAAGCGGCCCGGCAGCTGGGGGCCCCTCGGGGCGAGTTCAGCAGACCGGCGGACGGCGTCCGCAGCTCTTTGAGACGCGGTTATTGAGCTTCGCGTCCCTCCGTCTTCGGGAGGCGCGAGCCAGGCCCGCTAGCCGGTCGGGGCGGCGCGCTCCACGCAGAGATCCGAGCCGCGCGAGCCGGCTGGCGGGCTGGCGGGCGGGGGTCCACGGCCCGCTCTCGTCCCCGCCCCCTGCCCCTCCCCTGCCCCTGCCCGCCCGGCTGCGGCCGCACTGGCCCTCAGGCCCGGGGGCGGACGGAGGAGGCTGGACCCCGAGTCTCCCCACCTCCCGGGCGCACGTGTACGCCCCTCCCCCGCGCGGACCCAGGGGACCTTCGGGGGTGTCGCTTGCGCGGGGGCGTGGACCCCTAGAGCTGCCCGGGGACCCCGGCGCGGGTGCGGGCGCCGGGAGCTGGGACACCAGTGAGAGGCGTGCGCTCCAGCTCGCCCGGAGAGTTTATTTAAAACTCGGAAGCCGGCGGCCGGCGAGCCGCTTGTTTATGTAAACCCGGAAACAGCGGGGGGAGGGGCGCGGCGGGGGAGGGCCGGCGGGAGGGGCGCGGGCAGGAGTCACGTTACCCGAGGACGCGCGGCCGAGCGCAGGGCGCAGCCGAGCCCGGGTCGCCGCGACCACAGGTGCCCGCGGCCGGGGACCCGACCCCGGACCCCGACCGGACCCCACCCCGGACCCTGTCCTGGACCTCGACCCCGATCCCAAACCGGGATCCCGACCCCGACCCGCAACCTGACCCCAACCCGGGACCCCGACCCTGGGCCTGACCCCAGACTCCAGACTCTGGACCCCGCCCAACCCCAGCCCCGGTCCCCGACCAGGACCCCTGACCTAGAACTCGGACACCGACCCTGGACCCCCGACCTCGTACCCGAACCCCGACCCTGACCCCCTGACCTCCGACCCTGACCCAGCATGACGGGGCTGGAGGAGGACCAGGAATTCGACTTTGATTTCCTCTTCGAGTTTAACCAGAGCGACGAGGGCGCCGCCGCGGCCACCGCAGGTGGGTCCGTGCGGGGCCCGGGCGTGGGGGCCGGGGGCGCGGGGCCGGGCGGGCCGGATCCGGGTCCGGAGAGCCCGCCTCAGGGGCGCGCAGTGGCGCCCGCCCCTCTGCCCAAGGCGCCCCCCCAGTCTTCTGTCCCCCCTCGGCGTCGCTCAGGGAGGGGCACCGAGGGGCCGGCGGAAAACAAATCAAGTTGAGGGGCGAGTGTAGAGAGGCCCCTTTCGGGGCGGTAGGGTCCCCCTAAGTGTGCTAGACTCGGGGCGTCACTCCAGTTGGGCTCCGAGCATGATCGGAGCGGGGAGCCTCCTATTTGGGGCGGGCTGGCGCTCTCGCCAAGGGACGGAGTGTCCCCGATCCTGGACTTGAACGCACGTGAGGCGGGGCCGAGACCCTCAGGTCTGCCCCCTTGCGCTCCCTGTGAGGTCAGCCGCCCTCTCCCTGTAAGTTAACAGCGGAACTAGCCTCGGACCACCAGGTGCGGGCCTTTTCTTTCTTTCGTTTTCTCTTCCCTGTCAAAAATAAGGCTTCCACTTACACAGCAGGTAAAAGAGCCCCCCAGCCCCCCAGGGCGCCCCCGGGGTGCTTGCTGTTAGGTAAGACTAGGCCCTTGAGTATCAGACCCGCATTATAGGAAGACGGTCTGTGCGGGGGGGGGGGGGGGGCCGCCCTGAATGGAAGTCACTACAGCCCCTCCTTGCAGCCTGGCTCTCCCCCACCTGTCTTTTATGTCCTCTGTCGCCCTCCTTTCTGTGTCTGTCTTCAATATATTCCCTCTGTCCCTGCCCACGTGGCGGTGTGGTGGAGAAGCTGAGCCCAGCACACTTGGCACGGGCAGGCGCTGGTTTCTGCAATGACTGTATAATATTTTCCGTATCATTCACCGTCCCTCTTTTAAAAGTGCAACGTCCTGCTCATTTAAAAAAAAATAAATGTTCCAACCAGGCCGAGGCTGCCTGATCTTTCTTATCTGCCCTTTCTGAACGTCTTCTCTTTTCCTCCTCCTTGGCTCGGGGTCTCCAGGCCTCTGGAGTCAGTGGGAGCCAAGGCCCCTGAGGTTGGAGAGAGAGGTGGCTGCTTGAAAGAGACTTGGGGCCGGAAGTGGAGAAATGGCCTGGAGGCGCCGTGCCCCTGCTTGGGCGGCGGGGCGGCTGCCTGTGGCAAGTCCTGGATGTTCCTGGGCTGCTTCTCTTTTGGTGTCCACCCCCCACCCCTTTCAGTCACTCAGTAAATACATTTAAGGAGAGATGCTCTGTGGAGGTGGGGACCACACTCCTGACCTCTTCATGGAGTGAAAGCCGCCCGGACAGAGACTTCCACTGCGAGTCCTGTGTCCCCAGGGCTGTGCTGCGCTGGGAGGCCAGCCTGGTGGGTGCAGGGGTCCTGTGGTCATGGAGCTTTCTGAGTTGTGGAGGCCTCGTGGCCTCCCTGTGCCTCTTTGTGTGTTTGCTCCTGCGGACAGACAGGTGCCTTTTAAGCATCTCTGCCAACTGTGTGCCCCTCCCATCTCAACCCCCCTGTTAAAACCTCCTGTGGGAAGGCCCCGGGGCGCCAGCACCTGGGGCCCAGCATTCTCCAGCTTTGGGGGCGGGGAGGCCTTAGGCAGCTGGAGAGTGTTCTGGGCAGAGATGGAAAGAGCTTCTTCCTCTTGTCATAGTGTTAGAAAGAAGTTGATAGAAAACATGCCTTTTTATATATTTCTGTGAAAGACATATAACTTTTTTCTTTTTTATTAAGACTTTTCAGAGCAGTTTTAGGTTCACAGCAGAATTGAGAGGAAGGGACAGGTTTTCCCAGGTGCCCTCTGCCCCAATGGAGGCACAGACTCCCTCCCTATTAGCGCCCCCACCAGAGGGGCGTTTGTACTGTTGTTGGACCTACACTGACACGTCATCACCACCCAGAGTCCTTAGGTTCACAGGGTTCACTCTGGGTGCTGAATGCTCTGTGGGTTTGGATGAATACATAGTGACTCGTATCCAGGATAATTGTCACCAGAGGAGTGTTACTGCCCTGAAAACCCTCTGTGCTCCACCTGGTCCTCCCTCCCTCCTGCGAAACCTTGGCACCACTGATCTGTTCACTGTGTCTGTATTTTTGTCTTTTCCAAAATGGCCTATAGTTGGAATCACACAGTTTGCAGCCTTTTCAGATTGGCTTCTTTCATTTAGTAACATGCGTTTAAGGTTCCTCCATGTCTTTTCCTGACTTGATCATTTTCAGTGCTGAATAATATTCCATTCTTTGGATGGACCAGAGTTTATTTACCCATTCAGTTCCCAAAGGACATCTTGGTTGCTTCCAAGTTTTGGTAATTACGTGAATAAAGTACTTTCTTCTTCTTCTCATTAGTTATTACAGAACATTGTGATTGTTAGTTATTGGGTTACTGATCACATTGTATGTTAGATTATTAGAATGAATTCTCCAGCTCTGGATAGGTGACAGAAATGGCTTCACATTATTTCTGGAACCAGCCTGGATAGGAATAAATGAATGAATGACTAAATCTGAGATGGATTGTGAAGTAAGGTAACATAGAGCTTTAGAGGTTGAACTAAAAATGGGCACTTTGTCAAAAGGACATGGCCAGCCTTGAGCACAGGGCCCCTGGTCTCTGTCGCAATTCTTCCTGCGCCCAGGGGGGGTGTCCTCTAAACTGTCACCCTGTCACTCACACCCCTTCATGCACTGAGGCATGTGGCACCCTGCGGTTCAAGGGGGCGACTGGGTCCTGGAGTTCCTTTTTGCTAGAGTGCTCAGCAGGTGCAAATAGACAGTCGGGTACCATTTGTTGGGAGAAAGACAAGAGAACTTTTTAAATGATCTTCCCAGGGCTGGGCGGGGGTGTTTGCGCTCTGGAGGCCTCGGCGTCTTCCTGTCTCCGCGCCCCGGCCCTCTGGGGAGCGGCTGGGCAGAGGGCTTGCCTGTCTGGAGAGCGGGCAGAAGGCCTCCTGTTTCTCTCTGGGTCTCAGGAAATAGTGGCTCTGCTGACAGCCACGGCGGGCGTGGCCCCGCTTCCCGCCCCAGGCTCCTGTTTTCTAAGTTATTTTGGCCACGCTCTGCCTGACTGTCGCCGTGGCAACCCAGGAGGAAGCTGGCCGGCCCCTGGAGGCTCCCAGCACCGGGCCACCTCACGGCCTCCGCGAAGGCGGGTGGTTAGCTGCCTTCACTGCTCGACAGTGGCGTTTCCCGGCTCACACGTGAAACGGACGTCTTCTGAGAAAGTGAAGGTGTGGAGGCGTTTCTGTTCTCCATTGCGTTCTCAGCGGTGGAGCTGTTGATGCCAGCCCATCCAGCCCAGGAGGGCACGTGGGCATGGCCTGCGATGCACCTGCTCCGGGGCGGAGAGGCCCGGGGACACCGGACACCGGAGTGGAGGTGCCCCGTCTTTAATATGAGCAGCCCCGCCACCCTCAACTTACCCCAAAGCCCCAGAGAGGTTTCCACCAGCGGTGGCTCTTTGTAGAGGAATTCTCTGTGTGTCTGTCAGGGGAAGACCACAGCTAGTAACGGACAGGTTGGATGGTTTTAATTCCTTAAAAATGGTGTGAGAAGGGGAAGATCTTAGCCGATGAGATTCGGCCGTCGGGGGCCTGTGGGAGGAAGGAGGTGTGTGAGGGCAGGCCTGCTTGTTGGCCGCCCGGACGAGCCATTCTGTTTGCCTTTGTAAACCTTCTCCCTGGCAGGCGACTGGGTGACCGGTGCCCTCAAAGCTGTGTCTGTCTGTCACCCACGGGCCTGCCCCGCCCCGGCCGCCCTCAGGCAGTGCCTCCCGCCTGCTCAGTAAACAGCTCCCAGCAGAAAACGCCTGGCATGGAGCGTCTTTGGTGTTGTTTTGTTTTGTTTTGTTTTGTTTCCACTACCTGTGAAATTATAATCCTGCCGTTTCGGGCGCCGCCCCAGCGAGGAGGTCTGGCCGGGCCTGGGAGGACGGGCTGGCGTCACAGTCGCCCCAGGTCTATTTCTAGCTCCGTGTCCTGCGCTTCAACCCCAGCAAATGCTACCAGGGATGTTCCTTAAAATGAAACACACGAGTCGCCGTGGCAGTCACCTCTCCGCATCTGTGGAAGGCGGCAGGGAGCGGGCAGGGACGTGGTGGCTCCCGCTGGAAAGCATGTGTTGGACGGGGCGCCCGCCTGTGCAGAGAGTGCGGCAGCCGTGGCACTGGCCTGGCTGCACTGCGGCGGGGCCCTGATGTCGGTGGGGAGTGGTCTGAGGTGCAGTGGGCCTTAGGAGGGACACGGGTATATTTCTGTGGTTGCTCAGAAATAATACGATTGTCTGGTTCTGAAGAAGACTGTTTCTCAGGGTTCTGTCGGGTCTGCTGAGGACTGAGTTTGCAGTGGGCGCTGGGCCAGCCTGGGAGCTGAATTCGCCGGCTGCCGGGCACCCCGCTCCCCATGCCAGTGTCCGGCTCTGCACCCTGAGCACCCTGCTCCGCGCACCTGTGGGAGGGGACGGGTGTTCGGACTGGAGGTGGCAGGAGGCAGTTCGTGTCTTGAGACACGAGCCACACTTCCCGAATTTCCATTCTATTAAGCCGTTTTGAATGCGCTCCCCCCAGCATTTGCTCAGCCTCCCGCTCTCTGTGCCGCCCGCCCTGGGAGTTAATGAGCCTCCTTGGCAGACAGCCAGGCTCCGAGGCAGCGGCAGAAGGTGGCGGTGATGGGAGCCGCGCTCTTCAGTGGCTCCTGACATGACATGAACCAGCCCGAACGTCTCAGGATTGTTAAGAAAGTTACTGGAAATATTTTCATTCCATGTAAATGTCATCCCTTTGAATAGCTAAATAATTCAGATTTGAATACGGTTTAGGGGGGTAATAAAGCCAAACAGAGTGGAAGCTGGGGGGCAGGAGGGAGAGAGGCCCCCAGGCGGGAGGGCAGGACCCGGGCTGCGGGGGCTTGGTCCCGGGCAAGCTGGGACCACTACCTGTGTGGGTCTTTGTTCTCAGAGGGAGGGCGTTGTCATCAGGCTGGCTGAGTGTCCGTAATGAAGTTCAGGCCTTCGAGGCTTTCGCTTTGGAATTTATTTAATTAAGGAAAACTCACGCTTAGGTGGGTCTTTTTTGTGTGTTAATAAAGGCTTTATTTTTTTTTTTCTTTCCTTTGTTGGATCATGATTATCGGCAGTCTTTGGTTTACATAAAGTCCCCTCTTAGGGTGTTCTGGGAGTCAGCGTGCCTGCCCCCCACCCCAGTCTCCCCCCTGGGCTGGGGGAGGGGCAGGACTGCTCCTAGGCACCTCGCTCGACTCGGAGCTCGAATGTCCAGCCCGAATGTCCAGCCGGCGCCACGGAACATGGCTGAGCCCCGTGGGCAGGCGGTGGGGAGGCCCCAGGACTCGCTCTACCATTTGCTGGGATTTTCTTTGTTTTAATTCTCAGAATTACCTTCCTGCCAAAAAACAGTAGATCATAGATTTGCACGAAATTCTTCAGCTGGAGCAGGAGTTGTGGGGATCCGCCCATTAGACCCCTTGCATGTCCGCACGGCCGCGGGGTGCTGGGGGCAGAGGGCTGGGGGGGCCTGTCCCAGCGCCACGTCTGGGTTTGTGGGGCACGGTTTGTACGCTTCTGTCAGCCTGGGCCAGGGCTGCCCTTCCAGAGTCGAGGGCTTGTCTCTAAAGTGAAATTCTTTCCTCATTGAACGCTGGATGGTCACATGGAGAAAAGGGTGCCCAGCACGTGGCCACGTACCCAAGGGGGCGGGTCTGCGATCTCTTCCTGGGCGTTCCTGATGCTGCCACCTCAGGACAGAGTGTCAGGAAGACAGCGGGGCTCATGGGATGTAGCGGTTGTCCCGGGAGCGCCCGTGAGAAGGGGTCCTTCGTCCACCCATTTCCTCTCGGTGGCCGGGAGGTGCGTGTCCAGGCTGGGAAGGCCGCCGGTCCCTGTGGTGACCAGGGGTGCAGGTGGCCTCCACACTGGCAGAGTGGTGTCCATGTGCTGGCTGCAGACTGGCAGCCGGGATGGGACAGGTGCAGACCCCACACTCACCGAGGTGGAGCCAGAGACCCCAGGAGGGGGTAGAAACCGCCCAAAGAAAGACGGGTTCCAGACGATCTAGCGCATGCAAGGCCAGGAGGCCGTTGACTGCAGTCACGTCGAGACGCAGTGCCGGGAGGAGGGGACACCTCTTTAATTTGGAACACGTCCGACATAGTAAAGCTGTTTGCCGACGTGTCACGACTGCAATTCCTGCCCTGAACGGACACAGATCAGTTTGTTAACACGCTGCCTGTTGATCACGCTCACCGTCACCGTCGTGGTGCAGCAGTGGGGCACGCCGCCCACTCTCGCTCCTGCTGGACTGGTGACACCTGCCTTCCTACCCGAAGCCACACAGGGACTGTTTTCACCTGCAGGGCCTGGGGACACTGGTTCTGTTTCCTGTTTTTTTAACTAGCCGTTCTGGTTAGAACGGTCTGGACAGGGCCGGGCTGGCTGCGAGGAGAGGCCCTCTGGACGTGAGAGCCGGGGACACATGCTGAAGGTGCCTGTGATGTGCTGCCGTCTGTGGCCAGGGGAGACGTCTGTCTGCAGAGCCGCCCGTGGACCCCTTCGGGAGGAGCAGTGTTTAGTCCCACAGTGAGTGAGGGCACCACTGCAGCCCTATGGGGCCGACCTTCCTGAGGCCCTGAGGCCCCTGTAGGGCTGACACCTCACAGGCCCTGGCCCGCCTGCTGCCCGGGTCCCTCTGGACAGCGCAGGTGGCCTCCTCTGTGGCCAGGCCTGGGTGTTCGTGGACGAGGGCCTCTGCCCCCGCCCAGCACCCCACGCCCAGGCGAGCGGGGGCCTGAAGGCAGGGTGTCCGCACCTGTCCCAGGAGGTCACCGCGGGGGGGCGTCTCTCCCAGGGCCGCAGCCCAGCCTGCAGCCCCAGACCCCCTCCTCCTGGGGAACCTTGACCGTGTCCTCTGGGAATTCCTGTTCCAAGGTTATTCACTTCTTGTTTGATTTTCACAAAGATTGTAATTTCATTTTTAACCCTCGATTGTGGTTTTTGTGGTAAAAGTCAGTAAGCCTCTGAGGGTGTTGGTGTGATTGGGGGACGCAGCAGACAGAGGGGCTGTGCCCGGCGTTGGGGTCTGGCCTGTGGAAGAGAAGACTGTCCTTCCCTCTGGGGTGGGGGTGGGGGTGGGGCGGTGCAAGGGCGCAGATGCGGCTGGGGAGCGAGGCTTGGGGGCAACAGGTTTGTGGGCAGGTGTGTCCTCGGACCCCCGGGAGCCCCCCTGCCCCAGCTCCCTCCTCCCGCTTGGGGCCTCTGATTCCCTCAACTGCAGTTTGTTTTCTTGGCTCAGCTCAGTCTCTCCCCAGGGCTGTTTAGAATCCGGCACCGATTTTGAGCATCTGGAAGTCTGGAGCTTTCTCTCCAAAAGGCAGCGCGCCCTGACACCCCGGGGTGAAGGCAGGGCCTTGCACTCCCTCCAGGATGTGCCCAGGGGAATGGCGAGCAGTGCTTTCCTGGGAAGGGGGTTTAGCGTGTCAAAGGCAGAACTTCTTGGTAGCAAGGACTGTAAAAGACTGGATTGCCAGAGAAGGTAGTTGAACCCCTACTTCTGGAAGGAAGCAGTGTTGGAAACGGACTCCCCCCACTGGGGCTGCTGGACCCACTTCTGTTAGTGAATACGGTGGGGCGGAGCCTGCATTTGAGGCCCCTGATTTTCTGGGGTTCGTCTAGGCGAGCTTCTGAAGCCAGCACAGCAGGAGGGCAGCCCTGCCCTCGACCACAATACCTCCCAGTGGCAGAGTTAACCCAGGAGCGGGGTGTATGGTTTCCAGGGGCGCTTCCATTATTCAGAGGCCTGGGGAGACTCACCTCTCGGTGCACGAAGATGAGGTGCCGAGATGTTATAAAAAGTCAGTTCAAATCGGAGGTCCAGAGTGTGGCTTTCCTGTTAAAAACTACTAATTATACTAGTAGTGATTTTTAGAAGCATTTCGAGGTTGTAATTAATATGTAATGACTTTAAATGTGACTGCACATCGATGTTGCCTGCTGTTTTTTTTAAGAAGAACTCTTAGGCCGTGAGTCACCATCGGTGTTTTCTGTGAGAGACCCCGGTTTCTGTGTTTTCATCCAAAGGTGCTTTCTTTGTAGCTGGTGATTGGGGCACCTGCATGTGACTAGTCTGTTAAAATGCCTTTAGATGTGCACGTCCCAGCGTCTAAAAGCCAGCCACCAGGCCACCCCTCCGCCAGTCCACCTGCCAAACCCTCCTCCAGCCCCACCCTGTCTGCTCACTGAACAAACGGGGCACAGACTCCGTGTTGAGGCCCCGCGAGTTGCACTAGGCTCACCCAGCAAAGGTCTCTGCCAGCCCAGAACTTGGTTTCTGCGGGCGAAAGACGTGGTGGACGAGGAGATAGGCGTTCAGGAGGGAAAATCCAGTGAGGGGGGATGTAAGTGTTGGGTGGGGACTGGGATTTTGAGAGGGTGGCTGGCGGGGGCAGGTTTTGAGTAAAGAGCAGAAGAAAGTAAGGGGCCGACCAGTGGTACGGCCTTGGGCGGGGGGACGCTGGGGCAGAGGGAAGCCCTGGTGTGGAGAGCGAGGAGGGCCTGGGGAGGGGCTCGAGCTGCCTCCCGTTGGGGCAGCAGGAGCTGAGCGACCCCGCAGGGCCCCTGCCCACAGGTAGCGGGGTGGGGCAGGTCCCCGATCCTGGGTTCCTAAGCCTGTGGTTTGTGTCTGGGGACCAGCCGCTCATCCCTCCCTTTTCCTTCCAGAGCATTACAGCTATGTCTCCTCCAACATCGCGCCTGGCCTGCCCCTCACTGTGGCCCACCCCTCGCTGCCAGCCCCATGCCATGACCTGCAGACCTCGGCCCCGGGCGTCTCAGCCGCTGCTTCCGCGAGTCACCCCTCGGGGTACGGAGGAGCTGTGGACGGCGGGCCCTCAGGCTACTTTCTCGCTTCGGGCAACGTCAGGCCCAACGGGGCGCCGGCTCTGGAGAGCCCCCGCATTGAGATCACCTCGTACCTGGGGCTGCACCACAGCGGCAGCCAGTTTTTCCATGACGTGGAGGTGGAGGACGTCCTGCCCAGCTCCAAGCGGCCCCCGTCCACGGCCACCCTGAACCTGCCCAGCCTGGAGGCCTACCGGGACCCCTCGTGCCTGAGCCCAGCCAGCAGCCTGTCCTCCCGCAGCTGCAACTCCGAGGCCTCGTCCTACGAGTCCAGCTTCTCCTACCCGTACGCGTCCCCGCAGACGTCCCCCTGGCAGTCCCCCTGCGTGTCCCCCAAGACCACAGACCCCGAGGAGGGCTTTCCCCGCGGCCTGGGGGCCTGCAGCCTGCTCGGGTCCCCACGGCACTCGCCCTCCACCTCGCCCCGCACCAGCATCACCGAGGAGAGCTGGCTGGGTGCCCGCACGTCCAGGCCCCCGTCCCCCTGCAACAAGAGGAAGCACGGCCTCAACGGCCGGCAGCTGTCCTGCTCCCCCCACCACTCGCCCACGCCGTCCCCGCACAGCTCGCCGCGGGTCAGCGTCACTGACGACACGTGGCTGGGCAACACCACGCAGTACACGAGCTCGGCCATCGTGGCTGCCATCAACGCCCTGAGCACCGACGGCAGCCTGGACCTGGGCGACGGCGTCCCAGTCAAGGCCCGCAAGACCGCCCTGGACCACTCTCCCTCGGTGGCACTCAAGGTGGAGCCGGCCGGCGAGGACCTGGGCACCACGCCACCCACGTCCGACTTCCCGCCTGAGGAGTTCTCGTCCTTCCAGCACATCCGCAAGGGCGCCTTCTGCGACCAGTACCTGTCGGTGCCGCAGCACCCGTACCCGTGGGCCCGGCCGCGCTCGCCCACCTCCTATGCCAGGTGAGCTGGGCCGTGCCGCAGAGCCGGCTGTCAGGGCCTGGAGGCCGGCAGGGCCGGTTCCTCCTTGGGGGGAAGGGCTCTCTGCTTCCGCTCGGGGTTTGCTGTCCGCCTTGGCGCCCGCGGCTTCCTCCTGCCGTGTCTGGTGTCTGAGTCTGACCTCCTTTCTGGAGGCACCCAGGCGTGTCAGGGGCGGGCCCCCCTGAAGACCTCTCCTTCACCGATTCTCTGCTTTCTGAAGGCCGTCTCCACGTGAGGCCTTGTTCGGAGGTGCTGGGGTCAGGGCTTCGGGGACAGGAGTCTGCCCGTAACGGGTTTTCAGACACGTGCGAGGTTTCTGTTTTCGGTGGAGCCCGGCGCCTGTCTGTGGTTCTGCCCCCTACCCCCACCCCTCCCCGCCTAATTGCCGTCCTCGTCCTCGTCGGCACAGATGGGGCCTCGGCTCAGCGACTCCCCAGAGCCGCCAGCCCTGCTGCGTTTGGAACGACACGGCCTCCCCCCCCAACCCCCCGGAGACGCCCGCCGCCTGGCTGTGAGCTCGGCACCTCCGAACCCTCGTCTGGGGCTGTTGGGTTTTCTTCTAACGGCGTCGTGGCTGCTGGTGCTCCGCTGGGTCCACTTACTCAGCCTGGGGTTTTTATTTTTAACTAAACAGCTTTCCCAACAGGTGGCCGCTAATGCCCCCTGCAGAGCGCTTTCTGCTCCAGGGCTTCTGTCGGGCATAGCCTGCACGCCGCCCTCGGGGCCTCTGTCGCGGGCCGGGCCGCCCCCGCGAGGAGGCGTGTGCCGGGCACCTGTGCTTCTGCCTGTGGTTTCGGGTATTTGAGGCTTAGCGCTCTGTTTTCCTGCTCCTCTTTGTTAGGGGGCATTCTGGGGGCGAGGCGGGGAGCAGGCCCTGCTGGTGTCCGGCGGTCGTGCCGGGAGCGAGGAGAGCGCGTCAGCAAGCCACTCACCGCAGAGCTCGCTCCCTCCCGCCCAGACCCTCTGTCCCCACGGCTAACCTGCACACGGTGGACTCAGAGCCACAGGTGGCCGATTTAATTCTCGGCGCCAAATGAGCTTAGCTAAGCCGTTCTAGAGATTTGTGGCAAAGAAAGAGCATGAGAACTGACAGTTGATCAACTGCTGAACACTCGCTTTCTGCCGCGTGTGTAGGCGTCAAGGGCAGGGAGAAAGCAGGACTTACCGCTGACTCCTCCCTGGCTGGCATCAGGGTGTGTCCTCATTTCTGTTGTTTGAGAAGCTGGTGTATTCAAAGTTACTCTCAAAACAAACCTATCTATGAACCTGGATTTCATTCATCAACGTGGGAATTAAAAAACCCACTTAGAGGCGTTTAAAACGTGTGGGAGCTGTTTCTGCAAGCTGTACCTCTTCATAACTTTTATTTAAATAAAAAAGAATATTTGAAAGCTGACCTCAAGCACAGACTCACACGCAGTCCGTAACCTTCTGCATGTTCGTGACCACGAAGGTCCCCGTGGCTGATGAAGAGACTTGGGTGAACCTACGTCAGAGAGAGTGAGGTAGTGACTGCTGCCGCGGCGACGACTCTGACCTGCGGGTTTGGGACAAGGGGGCGGAAGTTCAGGTGGACCCCCGCGTCTGCAGGGGCTGCCACGACAAACATGCGGACGCTCAGTCCCCACACATCTCGCGGAGCCACACCGCCTTTCTGTGTGGTTACAGGGGTGCCAGCCCCTGGCCACGCCTTAATTTGGTGGCCCCTGTGAAGACCCTGAATCCAAGCACGGTCGCCTTCTGAGGTCCCGGCTGGGGACTCCGACCTGGGACGTTCGGCGGGGCCAGTTCAGCTTGTGACACCTGGTGTTGGGGTGGGTGGGACCCTGGTGCCTCCTCCTTCCAGGCCCCTGGCTGCCGGGAGACTGCGGGAACACGGGTGTTTCTGGCGAGTTGTCCTCTGCACACCAGGCATCTTTACCCCGGGGTCTGGGCGATGGCCTTGGGGCCGAGTGACTCTGCCTCTTCCTGCCTTGGCTGTGAGCCCTGAGTGAGGGGTGATGCCCCCAGCACTCCCGTGAGTTCAGGCAAACAGACCTCGTGGATGCACCACCCTTCCCCCTGGGGGCTGAAGTCAGCTTTTTCCACTGTTTTGGTTCCACGCCAGAACACGTCTCCTGGTCCCCAGTGGCGGTACGTTTCCATGTGACCCCGTCCAGGTGCTCGGGGGAAGAGCGGGGTCAGCTGCTTGACCCATTGGGGCCGGTGACCGACTTCTTCCCACGGCTGCTGCTGCGTGTGCCCGAGGAGGGGGGCCAGCCCAGGGGACACCAGCGGGCGCCCGGGCCACACAGCTGAGGTGCGAGTGTTGGACGGCCTCTGGCGTCTGGGGTGGAGAATTTATCGGGACGAGTCCAGTCCCTTTGCCTGGGTGCAGCACCGCCGCGCACTGCTAGCTCTGTCCTGAGGGGGGAGGAACTTTCTCATGAGGAGTGTGCAGTGCTGGCCCCCCTCCCCAGGGGCCTCGGTGTTGTGGGACCATTTCCCCTTGGGGGTCTTTCTGCCTGGACAGCGTGTGTGACACGCCCCTCGGTGCAGAGCGGTCCGACAGGCCCCCAGGCGTCACAGGACGATGCTGAGTTCTTGCCACAGAAGCTGTGTTTGTGAAAGCAGCAGCAGTGTTGCACAGGAGTGAATAGTTTCAGAGTTTAGACTTATTTTGGGGCTTAAGAACGGTGTTCCTGCCTTGGAGCTCAGGAAACGCTAGAGCCCCCAGATCAGGGTTTTAGGTGCTCTCTGTTCTGCGTTGGAGTCCGGCCACAGCCTCTTCAGAATGGAGAGGGTCCTCTTCCCACTGTGCTCCAGGCTGCGGGTGAGAATGACTAATTCTGCCGGCGACAGTCACAGGCAGCGCCCACGGTCACCACGTCCGCACGGTGGGAGTGGCCGGAGGCGGTGAGAGTGGAGGGCCCCTGCCAGCAAGGCCGGGGGCAGGAGCCCAGCGCGCCTGGGGCAGAAGAACCCTCGCCGGTGGGGTTGTTTCTGGGTGGTGGTTCTCAGATGGTGGCATTTAGAGGACTTCATGCTGACCCAGAGGAGCTAAAGCTTAAGTGTCTGTGGAGCTGAACATACCAGAGCGCCTGTTGGGGCCCTCGCAGTCCGTCCTGTGAACTGGCTTGCGTAAAGTGTCAGCTTTTGAGGTTTTAGCGTCGTTGGCGATCTGGGTCCAGCATAATCTCTGAATTGTCTTTAAAGAGGCAAAGTCCATGAGGGTGTGGACTTAAAGGGAGCTGGGTTTGGAAGGCAGAGCGTCTTAAGAAGAGGCTTGTGACCGCAACAGCACGCTGGCCGGATTAACTGCCCGCCGCGGCGCGCGCTCTTTTGAGGGAAGACTTGGGAAGTAGTAGACTCCCGGGGGCGAGGGCGGCGCAGGGACGGGGGCGCCGGGTCCGCTTGGTTCAGGGACCCGAGGCCTGCACGTCTGAACCGCTTATTCCAGGTTTTGGCTGCGACTGATGATCTGAGTGACGTTCATGACTCTTATGCCGCGCGTGAGCGTTAGCTCCAGAAGCCTGACGGAACCGTCGCTGACCCCAGCTGCGCTGCATCTGCCCGTTTCAGAGTTTATCCCCATTTGGAATCAGATTAGGTAAAGCTGGAGGCTGGTGACCAACCCTAGCGCATCACTCCTCCCGGGTGGCCCCGGCCCTGGGCCGCCTGCGCTGGGGGCTTCCGCCGGGCCAGCCCCCAGCCCCTGCCAGCCCCCGCCGGCCCCAAGCCCCCAGCCCACAGCAACACCCTGGCACCGGGCGTTTCGCTCATGGGTTGCTTTTCTGTTTGACGTCACAAAAGGAAGCTCTCTGAGACTGAGCTTTAAAAGAGAAGCCAGCTAGCGGGGAGCCTGTGGAATCGCAGCGGGTCTCTGCTCCACCCGAGCACTCGCAGGGCCTGTGCTCAGCCTCCGGGCCACCCGTTCAGGCCCCGTTCACAGTGGGTAGAGCTGGACTCTCGCCCGCGACCAGCTGCCCTGGAGCTGCCCCTCGTGGGCCTTTGCTCCCAAGAGCCCCGAACAGACTTCCCTCAAATGGGGGGGGCGGGCCGTGGGGGGGCTCCAGGGGAGCCTGAAACCTTCCTACGACATACGTGTCCTGGGCCAGGTGCTGACACGCCGCTGGGGGAGGTGGGAACCCAGCAGACAGAGGTCTGACCTTGACCGCAGCCTCTCCCAGAGGCTTTTGCAGGTGGATTCAGTCCCCAGGGCAGCCGGGGCTCTGCGTTTCTGCTGGTGGGCCCCTCGCCGCAGGAGCACGTGGTCTTAGAGACGCAGACCCCCTGCAGCTCACGGAGCAGCCTCCCCCTGGTTCCCAGAGTCGCAGTTGACGCTATAAAAGGTGCTTCAAGTCCCGGCTTCAGCTAAGATGTGGGTTTGCAGTGGAGGGAGCGGCGGGCGGGAGGCTCCCGCCCCGAGGTGCGGGGGACGTGGGCCCCTGTTTCTCTTTTTGATGTTATTCTGTGGATGTCTGTAATTATTGGCCATGAAGAAGAGAAAGAGAAACTCAGATCCTTTTGTGTTCCTGGAGCCGATACAATAATTTGCATCTTGGTGGCTTTGCACACAGATTTTCACGTCAAGCCACTGAGATCTGAAATGCTGGCTGGTTTTGTGGGATAATCCAAGACTGGTCACGCCCGGCCCCGAGACTGGTCACGCCTGGCCTGGTCCTGCACAGGCCCCTCTGTCCACCCCAGGGCATGTGGGGGCGGGGCTGCACTCAGGTGTCTCAGGCACCAGCCCGGGCCTTCCTGTGTCTCCGACCTGGAGATTTCCCAGACTGTTGAGCCTCGGCCGGGAGGAAGCGTCCAGCGGCGACACGCGCCAGTGACCACAGACAAAACAGAGCTGATTTCTGCTCAGACGTTTTCCTCTAGGGCAGGTGTGTTCCGAGCTCGTCTGGGGCCCCACACACCTGCCACACACCTGGGCCGGCTGGGACCAGGTAACGGTCCCGTTGGGGCTCACACACGTCATTGTGGTGGGGGGACGGTGATTGTCCACACTTAAAACTAGACCTTCTGTGCAAGTTAGTGGGCCTTATTTGCCAATTGTTTCTTGGTTCATGAGCAAAAACGTATTCATGTCATGATGGGTTTGTTTCTTCAATGGATGGTTCTGAAGCACCTTCTGGAAGCCGGGGTTGACCTGCGGCAGTAGCTGATTTTGAGTGAAGAAAGAGACTTCGGTGCTGTTTTTCCCCGAGATTTCCCATCTGAGTCCGTCTGTGCTCTGGTGCCCCTTCGCGCCCCGCCTGCCCCTCACGTGAGGGAGGTTTTGTGGAGAGGAGCCGTCTAGAGCTTGGTGCCTCACACCCCTGGAGCCCAGAGCGTTGCATTAATTATGCTCCGACCTCCCAGTGCCTCGGAGGGTCCTCGGGGCCTCTGGAAATGCCTGCTTTTCTCTTGAGAGTCACCTCCCGCAGGTGAGTATGGCCACCCGCAGGGCAGCCACACTGAGGTGCTGCTCTGTTTTCCCCGAGCCCAAAGCTCATTAGGGCCGTCCAGACGCAGGGACCGGGCACCGGGCCAGCAAGCCCACGGCTGTGGGAGACGGAGTGCGGGCATAAGCCCCATCTTACAGACGGGGACACTGAGGCATGTGGAAGTTCCTGGACGCACAATCAAAGAGCGGGGAGCCGTGAGGTCTAGTGACGCGTGCATGGTCACTGCAGGGCTCCAAGGCCAGGAGGCCCCAGTGACACCGCCGGGGTGCGTCACAGGGGCCGGACACACGCCTGGAGGTGGCCCTGAGGTCTCACTGCTTTATCTTGAGTCAGGGGTTACAAGGAGGGGGTGAGGCGGCGGAGATGCGTGTGTGGTGAGGGGGCATGGTGGTCACTCGCTGGCGGTGGCCAGAGACCACAGCGACGAGGGGGCAGCACCCAGCTGGCTGCGCCTGTCGGGCACGGGATCTCCTCGGGCCCGAGGACGGGCTCTGCTGCGAACAGCGGGCGTCAGGATCTGAGCTGTTGCAGCGAGACCCTCCCTAGCTCCTGCGTTCCCCTGGTCCTTGGGAGCCACGTGCTGCCTCAGACATGTTCCTGTGGCTGACTTGAGAGCAACTGTATTTATTATGTCCTGAGCCACTGAAGTCTGTTTTAAACTTCGAATTTGGAAACCGAATGGCTACTATTTAAAGACTCTCTGGGCTTTTCTGTGGGCACCATATTAAAACTAAACAGAGGAGGGGTGAGCTCTGGGGGTCGCCCGCTGACTGTCCTGGTGGTTCTGTGGTGGAAAAGTACATCGGAATGCCGCTTTCAGGGCTAGCTTGTGCCCCGTCCTGCGTTACTCGGCGATTCTGAGCCATCCTTGGCAGCCGGAGTGTTCTCGCCCTGAGCCTTCATCTCTGCAACGACTGACTGGCAGCAGGCTCCAGTGGCACCTGAGACAGCATTTGGGCCTGAAGTCACTGTCACAAACATGCTGGAATCTGCCCCCTGTAGTGTGAAGGTCAGGAGAGCAGCAGAGTTTTCCCATGGGGTTCCTCACCCAGGGTACGATCCTTCATCCATCTGTTCTTTCTCCCTTCCTGCCTTGCCTCTTCTTCCGTCCATCCGTCCATCCTCCCACTCATTCACCCACCCACCCACCCACCCATCATCCATCCATCATGCATCCATCATCCATCGTTTGTCCTTCTGCCCGCCCATTAACCCATCGTCCATCCATCATCCATCCGTTTGTCCTTCCACCCATCCACCCACCCACTCATCGTCCACCCATCATCCATCGTTTGTCCTTCTGCCCGCCCATTAACCCATCGTCCATCCATCATCCATCCGTTTGTCCTTCCACCCATCCACCCACCCACTCATCGTCCACCCATCATCCATCGTTTGTCCTTCCGCCCGCCCATTAACCCATCGTCCGTCCCTCCCTCCCTCCCCCCTCCCCCCTCCCTCCCTCCCTCCCCTGGGCATGTGACAGGCATGGGCCCTTCCCAGCACTCTTTGTCCTACTCCCAGAGATAAGCACGAGGGGACGGCAGTTTCCTCCCTCGTCCAGACAGTCCCGGGCCCTGCGGGCGGAGGAACCGGCTGCGAGTGCAGGTCCCCGACCTTGGGTCGGGGAGAGAAGCTCCCCCAAAGCAGCTGCCTGTCCGTCTCAGCTGGACCCCCAGACAAGAGCTCGTCCCGTCCCGTGAGCCGGCCCCTCACGCTGAATCGTGGGGACGCCTGGGGCCCTCAGACACGCCTTCGCCGTGTGTGTGGTCAGGGAGCTCTTAGGAGGGGGCCTGTCCTCCTGGGCGGCCCGCACCGCTGCGTGAGAGGAGCACCGGGGTTCTGCCCTCGTGGAGGAGACCCCCAGAGAGCCATCCACTCTGGGGAGAGGGGCTGGGCCCCGTCTGCCCGGGTGCTGCCCGGCTCCCCCATCCCAGGTGTGGGGTGGCGGGAGCCGTCGGGAAGCCAGTCTGGGATGGCAGGGCCTGAGCAGCTTACGTGGAAGTGGAGTGGTTTTTTATGGAGGGGGTGCAGAGCAAGGATGACGGGGATTTTCCAGAGAGCTGGAAGGAAGTCTCTGCCTCCTTGGAGCTCTCCACGCTCTGCTGGTGGAGCCACTGAAAGCAATGAATTCTTATGAAATTCCTGAGCCGCCATTATAAGAAAAAGAATCCCTCAATGGTGGCCTTGCCAGGCTTATTCTGAAAGTCAGGCTTGTGATCGAGTTTGAGTGGAATTCCTGACCAGATGCAGGCCTGGCAGGACTCCCACAAGTGGGGAGCCTGAGCAGGTGGGCTCCCCAGGCTACCCTCCCCTGCTGAGCACGCCCCAGTGCTTGACCCCATCTGGGCCCCAACCCCCAGGGACCAGTCAGGCCCCGATGGGGGCCCTGGAGGGCCCTGAGCTCCACGCTGTCAGCGGCGGACAGGCGGGTGCTCCGTCCGCACGGCACCCCGAGGGCGGGCAGTGGTCCCTCCTCTCGCCTCGCTGGCCTCCTTCCCTTGTGCTGCCCAGACGTCCCTCGTCCAGCTGTTTACCCAACCCAACGTCTCCGTAAAGCACCTCCCGGCCCCTAGGTGCGTCGGCGCCTCGCCCCGCGCAGCTCCTGCCCCTGGGCCCTGTCAGTGCCATCCTGAGTGACAGCGCAGAGGGGCCAGTCCCACAGTCGGGTGTGACAGCCCGAGACTCCCAGCCTCTCTGGGCACGAAGTCCTGCCTGCAGCCTCTCCCCTCAGCCCCACCCGTGCCGTCCAGACTCACCAGGAGTGAAAGGCTGGGTCTGAAGGAGTTTTCTAAAGACCCATCCTGGACAGCGGCCAGCCCCTCCCTGAGAGGTGTTCCCTGGAGGGTGGGAGGGGCCCCCAGGACATGACACCTGGAGGGGTACCCGCGGTGGCACTACTGACAGCAGGGTGGGTGGCAGGAACCCACAGGCCCTTCAAACCCCATGGGATTATCAGCCGAGAAACCCGGCTTTGCCCGGCGCACCCACCTGGCCTCTCCCCATGGCCCCTGGCCGCCCCGCAGAAGGGCCGGCCCCCTTGAGTGGGAGGAACCGTCTCCCCCAGGGCTTGGCCGGCGGTGTCAGGGGCCACGGCTGGAGAGTGGGCGGCCGTTGGGCGAGCTGGGTGGTCCTGGGCGCAGCCCCTGCTCCACGGGCCTCTGGGGGCCCAGAGACCCTGCGTAACAGCCCAGAACTGAGCTGACGGCCTTTTTTAAAATCAGAGGGAAAAAACAAAACAAAGCAAGTGACAGAAGGCCCTGACTCCGACTCTGGGAGAACATGTTCCTTTCAAACGTGGGTAACGTCCTTCCCCTGAAGCTCTGGTGTCTCTCCTTGGGCGGATTCGAGGCCTGCCAAGTGCAGAGTCTGTAGCTTCAGCTGCTGTAGAGGTGTGAGAGTCCCGGAAGAGCACCGACCAGCTTTTCCTAAGTGGCGAGTCCACGTGGGCCCAGCTCTCAGGAGGCGCAGAAGCGAAAGGGTTCTACCCAGACCGTCTGAACAGAGGCGCTGCCCCCCACCCAGCGCCTGTCCACGTGAGGAGGGCTTCAGCCAGAGGGGCTGGCGGAGGCCCCGTGCGCGGCCGCCTGGGCGGTGGGGCTGGGGTGCATGTTGGTTCTCAGTGTGGGGTGAGCCCGGCCTTTCTGAGGAAGGAGGCTGGCGGAGGGGCCTCAGGCTGGGTGAAGCCACTTTCCCGAAGTCGCTGCCTCCGGCTCAGAACAGTCGCTGAGCTCCCAGGGCAAGGGCGGAAGGTGGGAAAATGGGTTATTTTGGCAGTTTACAGCTAATATCCTTCACCGTTTTTCAATGTAGATAAGCAAAAAGAAAACTGGCTCCCCGGCAGCTCCCTGACCGGAGCGTCATGGGGACGGATGGCTGTGGCACGCGTCCCTGGGACTGCTCGTGAAAACGGCTTTTGGGCTTTCACTCGTGTTACAGAAAACCAAACTTGTACAGAGTCCGAGATGAGTCGCGGGTCCCCATGCTCACCCCTAACCTGGCCGATTAACTCGGGGTCAGCTGGCCTCACCCCGACCCACAGCCGGTTACTCTGCAGCAGAATCTCAGACCTCACTCAATCTTATCCATCGACACTGTGTGCGTCTTCCAAAGATAGGCACTCGTTTAAGAAACTAGTTGTGACGCCAGTAGAGCCCATGCTAGGAAGCTAACAAGTGCCTTGAAATGACCCCTTAACCGAACAAGTGAGTGTTCGGATCCCCGATGCTGTGTTATTTTCTTGGCGGTTGTCGAGTTCTGGCCCCGTTCCTCTCGGTCATTCCGGTGCACGGTGTCTGCCTCCTGCGCACACAGCTGTAGGGGGCTCGGCGGTTCCCCGTGTCCCATGGGGCACGCCTCTGTCCCAGGAGTTCCCTGCTTTTCCTCAGGCTGGTGGAGACCCCGGGCCTTGCTGGGATCTAGCTCCAAAGTGATGGGCGCACGTCCCTCCACCGCACCTGGTGGCGTCTCTGGTGTGTGGTGGTTGGCGAAATGGTTTAAACGAGATTTTCAGCTCCAAGTGGAGAGGCCTGAGGCCTGCCCCGTTCACTGGCCATCGGGACTCACGGAGGGTGGTAGGGACTGAGACGAGGCTCTCCCGGGGCCCTGAGCCCTGCTGTTAGTTGAAGCTCGCTGCCAGGACCTTGGTTCTGAGTTGGCGTGAACGGTCTCCAGTCTCCGTGGTCGGCGCTGCCCTGAGCTGGGGCGCTCGGGCTGCACAGGTGGAGCCTGTCACGCAGGCTGATGTTCCTGGTGCCGGACCGGGGTTGGCGTTGGTTGGAATCGGGAAGGGCGTAGGGGTCTCGTGGTGCAGAGGTCAGAGCTGCAGTCTGGCAAACACCCTACCCTCTCCGGTGCTGCTTCTGCACAGCTGCTGCTGCAGTGAGGAGGGCCGTTTATGAAACCCTGTGCACACGGGAAAGACCAGGCTGGACGCACAGATGCCAGGGGCAGCACTGAGCAGGCGTCCGCCGCAGCCAGTGGAGAGGAAGGGCTCCCAGGGGTCAGCGCGGGGCTGCTGGGCAGCAGGGTGGAAGGGCGTGGACGGGCCTGGGGACCCGAGCAGCTGAGCCGTCTCTGGTTTGGGAGCCCAGTGCGTGGGTGGTCTCCGGGCTGTGAGCTCAGCTTGAAAAAGTCCTTTACCCCTTTCTTGCATGAAGGAAACAGATTCAATAAGAAACAGAGGCTTTCTCGTGGGAAATGGAGGGGGAGCAGCTCCGGGGACGGGGTGACTCAAACCGGGAGTTCTCCCCACGGAGGCCTCGCCCACGCTTGTGCCCAGGAGGCCTGTCTCGCTTCCTGGTCCTCACACAAGGCGAGCGCTCCCGGGGGCCCGGCGGGGGGCCGTGGAGCCGGCATCACCCTTCAGCCTTGGCCCAGGGTGAGCCGCGGGCACTTGGCCCTGACTGCTCCCGCTGCTCCGCCGGGCGGGGATTCGGGCTCAGAGGCCTCCTCGTCTTCAGATGGGAGCAGCGGGAACGCAGTTTGGATCCTTATTACCAAGCACGCAAACAGTTTTAAAAACCTCTTATTTGAAAGAATTCCAGAGTCACAGCAAGTTGCTCAGAGATCTGTGTCCCCTTCAGCCAGCGTCCGCAAAGCTGGCACATCCGTGATGGCCACTGTCGGCGCCTGGCCCCTGACGTGTGCGCACACATGAGCGCGCAGCCCCGCGGGGCGGGAATTGGGTGTGGAAGGCGGGTCGAGGGCCCCCTCTTGCTGTGGTATTCCGTCACCCCCATTTCACTGGCAGGAGAACCTCGTGAGGATTCGAGGAAAAGATGTGACTTCCGTTGGCCCCAGGCTCTCGTCTGGAGCCGGCTGAGGGCTCCTGCAGGGTGCAGGCCCTGTGGCGCAGACCCCCAGAGGACGGCCCTGGTTCTTAGTCGTTGGATCTTGACCTGCTGCCCTGGGGAGGAGCCTGTTCTAGGCTTTGCAGACCGAGCGTGGCCTCAGGCAGGTCTTCAGGCCTCCCCCAGACTCCGCGCTCCCACCCCAGCACATGTTCCTGGCCTTGTTTCCTGAGTTGGTCCTTCACATGAGGCTTACACGCCCCACGCCCCATTCTTCATGAACCATTAGATTTTAGATACAGTCTTTTTACTTAGATCAACAGAATGTATAAGACAGCACAGAATGAATACAGTGAGCTGGACTTTCAGACTGGAGACGTGTACCCCTCCGGGGAGGGTGCTCTGAAGTGGGCAGACGCTCGGAGGGCCTGGAGCAGCCCCTGGAAGACTGTTACCCACCTGGGACCTGTGCCCCCGCCCCAAGCCAGCCCTGCCAGGCCGACCTCGTGCGGAAGCCCTTGGCTCACGGGCCCCTTCCCCCGGCCCTGTGACGCTGACAACCTGCAGCTTCATCTGAGAACTGCCTCCGTCGGCCACGGCCCAGGAAACTGATAAACGCATCTTGGAACTTCCTGGATGAGGACGACTCCCCTCCCCACCCCACCCCCCGATGGCTGTGGGATGCACTCAGAAGCAACCTGGCATTTGGGATGGGGGGCTCCTGGCTCTGCCCGTGACTTGGCACTTCTCTCGCCCGAGCAGACGCATGCTCAGCACACACACGTGTCTGCCCGGCTCTCGCTGGTCATGCGCTCCAGTTCTCCGAAGCTGTTCTCAGGGAGAACCAGCGGGCTGTGTCTTAGCACCGTGCTGAAATGGACTCGGAACGGAAACAGCAGACGGGAAGGAGCTGGGAGGGCGGCGGCCAGTTCAGTTGTCCCCTGAGGGAACCTGAATTTAGGTTGGCCATTGACTAGAGGATTTTCAAGTGAAAGTTGTCCTGGAATCTGCCAGACAGTCTGAGGAGGGGGTTCCCCGGGTTGGAAGGCCTCCCACTCGGACAGTGATTAGAGCCCAGTGGAGTGGACTCGGGCTGAGGGACACACAGAGGCCTCCTCCCTGCCTAGACCGAGGTGCCCTGAGGGGCCTGGTCATCCTGGCCTCCGCTGGCCCCGACTGTTGGATTCTCAGGCCTACATCCATCGAATTTGCACGATTTCCAGTTAGGATTGTAAGTTTCTGGCTGCAGCAGCACCGATGAAGCCTCTGCTCGTGTTAGAGTCTTGGATTTTCCAGGTGAGGCCAAGGGCTCCCAGGCGCCTTCCCCCGGCCCCGTGACGCTGCAGGAGCTCTGGTTGCTGGGCAGCGTGGGCGGGCCAGACCCCAGCTCCTGTGCGAACATGGGGGCCTTGCACAAGACTGTGTCTTTTGGGGGCTGACCTGTGCCTTTTTAACGGGCAGGACCCTGGAGCATGTTCTGCACGGCCTTTGGAGTCACAGAGACCTGGTTTCCTCATGTGTAGAATGAGGCCAGCAGTGCCCACCGCCAGTCCATGAGGGAAAACGAAGCTGGGGGCTCTGCGGGCGGGCCTAGCACACGTGCCCCCCCCCCCCACGCTCCCCTCACCAGCGCCAAAATAACAGACCAGCTCACAGACCCACCTCGGGCCCCACAGCTGCCCCTTGTTTGCTGGCCTGGGGCTGCGGCTCCTTCCTGCCCTTGGTGGGTGCTCGACACCTGTCACGCATGAATCATGGGGCTCGGGGCTGGGGCGAGGTCCTGATACGGAGCCCGTCGCGTCCCCAGCAGTCAAGTCCTGCCACCCAGCTGGGCCCTAGCTGGTGGGAAGCATTGATCAGAACCAGGCCTTCCTGTTCTTAGGCCGAGCGGGTACCACTGTGATTTTGAAAGACCTTTAATTACTTCTGGAATCTATCTTACTGGGGAGGTTAAATAATTTATCTGCCTATCGTGAAGGAAAGAAAGTACTTCCAGGTCTAGTGTGGAGCAGTCTCCACCTTATACAGGAAAACACTTCCGGGTCTATTGTGGAAGTGTTTCCATCTTACTCAGGAGGCTTGTCATGAAGACCCGAAAGGCTCCGGGCACATGAGCCGTCGAAGACGTTTAGAGGGCTGTGTCAGGGTGCAGTTCTGCCTGATGGCGGTTTAGACGCCAGCGGTGCAGGGTGAACTGCCCGCGGCCCCAGGGTCACAGGGTGGGGCACGGGGGATGGGATGTGGGGGATGGGGTGCAGGGGACGGGGCGCGGGGGACAGGGCCCAGGGGATGGGGTGCAGGGGACGGGACGTGGGGGATGGGGCGCAGGGGACAGGGCCCAGGGGATGGGGTGCAGGGGACGGGACGTGGGGGATGGGGTGCAGGGGACGGGATGCGGGGGATGGGGTGCGGGGGATGGGGCGCAGGGGATGGGGTGCAGGGGACGGGATGCGGGGGATGGGGCGCGGGGGATGGGTGCGGTGTCTAATGCTCTTCCATCCCCTTTCAGCCCAACTCTCCCGGCCCTCGACTGGCAGCTGCCGTCTCACTCAGGACCCTATGAGCTGAGGATCGAAGTGCAGCCCAAGTCCCACCACAGAGCCCATTATGAGACGGAGGGGAGCCGGGGGGCTGTGAAGGCGTCGGCCGGAGGACACCCCAGTGTGCAGGTACCGCTGCCTCTGACCCCGGGGCGAGTCCACACTGCTTCAGTCCAGAGGCCACTTTGTGCCAACAGCCAACAGTGCTTTTCATTTTCTGTCTTTTTAAAGAAAACTGTCATCACCCAAACAATTTAGCTAAATATTTTACGCACAGTTAAGTCCTAGTTTTCTCCTCAACACACACGATTGTAGATGGGAGCTCACGGCCCTCATTTCTGCAGCTTACAGGTCAGCTGTGCGTCCGTGGGACTGCTTTGGGGGAGTGGGCGACACCTCGACCATCTCTGGGGTGACGAGCGTGGTCTGGTGGGGCCGGGGACTCCCCATGACGTTGCAGGGGTGACCAGCGTGGGATCAGCCGGGCACTGGAGCTGGCGTGGGACCTGCCGTGAGGTGTCAGGGGAGAGGGTACTTCAAGGCAGGGAGGTCACGCAGCCCTGGCTGTGCTGGGGGTCTCCTGCTGCATGTGGGAGAGGGTGGGCCCCATCGGTGTGACTCAGGGTGCTGCCCTGGGGGGCAGTGGGTTTTACCTGCCTTCAGAGTCAGCCAGTGCATGCCTCGTGTCCAGGCAGCCTCCGCCGTCCTGAGCCTGTCACCTGTGCCAGCCCAGGAAATCACGAGAACTCCCGGCTGGCTGTCCCGTGGCATCTGCACTCGGTCACACGTGGCACTTAACCCACCCACCTCCCACCGGGCCCTCTGCTGTGACTTGTGACAGTCCCTCTGGACACGAGCTTGCTGTCTTACCCTAGAGCCGCAGGCCGTGCGGAGTTGTTGACAGAGAGTGTTCCTCCCCAGTCTCCGTTCCCCCTACAAGCCCGGATCCCCAGCCCTGTTGTTCAGAGAATGGTGCCGGCTGGAAGGGAGGCAGTGGGGCCCCGCGCTTTTATTTTATTCCATTTAGATAAATGAAAATAAAGCTTATGAGGGAAGGGGGGCGCGGAGACGATGGCCATGGCAGCAGTCAGGGACGTGGAGTTTGCGGGGACGTGAGGGCAGTATTGGAGGCTGTGCCCTCCCCGCCAATTAGCACCCGTGGCAGCTGCTGGACGCGGGAGCGCGGGGGAGGCGCGTCGGCGTGGACGCGGCCTGCTTGGCCTGCGCTTGGCCGCCTCCCGGGTGACTTCTGCACTTAGCAGGGCTGCACAACCACAGTGTTTACCGCCCTTCCTGCTGCGGCTTTCACTGAACGAAATGCCTTGTGGCTGAGTGGGAAAGGTATTACCAAGGTGAGGAAATTGGCCAGTGAATAGGAGAAACGAAAATAAAGCCGCGGGGGTGTAATGGCCCAGTGCCCCCGGTGGTTGTAAATCGCATCGATGAGGGGAGTTGGTCCCGGAGGGAGGGGCTCGCACCGCAGGTCGGGCTTCAGCCTGGGGACGCGGAGGACCCCCGCCCTGACTGAGGGCCGTCCTCGGTGTGGGGCTGTGAGCGCGGGGCGCACGGGGCAGCTGCAGCGAGTTGCTCCCACTCCTCGGCCAGGAGCGCACCGAGCCCCTGCCCACAGAGCCCGCAGCGCTGGGTGTCCGTTTCTCCCGCCAGTGTCTGGGGCACAGCGCGGTGTCTGTCTCAGTGTCGACGACACAGAGAGAACTGAGTCGTTTGGAGGAACTATAAAGCTTGAAACTATTTAAAACATCTTGAGGATGAATCCTCGAAAATAATTTCAAAGCAAACAGCGGCAGACCGCAGAGGCTGGTTCTGGGTTTAAACAGAACGGATGCCCCCAGCCTGACGGAAACGCACGAGGGAAAAAGATGGCAGCAGAGAGTGTCGGCCCGTCAGGGCTTCCGGCGCGAGCGGGGTCGCTAAGGGAGAGTCTTCGGATCGCTCTGCGGCAAGTGTGAGGTCAGCAGTTAGAAAGGGGGCTTTTGGGTTTGTTTTCTTTTTCAGTTAGTGGACCACAAATTGGATAAAAATAGAATTTGCACATAATTATAAAACAAATGAAAATAGAAAAGTGTCTCTGCTGCCGTGAAAGCGTGGTAACCACAAAGTTTTATTCTGTGCTGTGAGTTATTTTCGCACATCCTCTGACCCCGCGGCTCCTCCTTCCAGAGACGATCGCGCCTCCCGCAGCTTCAGCACAGGCTGCTCCCCATGCAGGGAAGCAGCCCCTCCCCGAGCTGCTCTGTGGTCAGCTGGTCAGAGGGAAGCCAGGTTTTGGTTCCGGGGCGTCCAGGCTGTCAGGTTCAGAACTGCGGTCACGTGGAGCATCCAGCAGGCCCGGCGCTCGCATGGGCTGAACCAGGGAGGACATCCAGACCTTCACAAGAGTCCGCCGCCAAGTCAGAGGCTGCAGTCTTCTGCAGGACGCGGCCCCCAGCTGTGCCCCAGGGAGGACTCGGTGCTTTTCTCGAGCATCCGAGTCATGGGGGGCAGCCCCACACCCCCCTCCTCTGAGTCTAGGAGACACAGAGAAACTCGAAACCTTTCTAGGCAGAATCAGACTAAAATTTTAGATTAGGAAAGGACTTCTGTGTTCATGGGGTCCCCAGGCCCTTTCCTCGGCTCTCCGGAGTCACCAGCAGCCCTGGTGGGCATTTCCGCGGGCTCTGTCTGACGGGGGAAGTGGAGGGAGTCCTCGGGCCACGTGGGGTTTGCCTTTCCGGCGTTTCCACCACCAACCAGAGGCTGTGACCCTGCAGCAGCCCCAGCGCCCCGGCCTTCCCTCAGGAGACAGAACTGCAGGTCGAGGCGGCCGAGGGCTTCGTTCACTTGGTGTTCCGTTTGCTCTCCTGGGTGTCCACTTCTCCTGCCATCACCTGGGCGGAGCTGGCCCTCTGCCCTGCGCTCTGTGCGGCGTCCCGATGCCCGGTCCCCATCCCGAGAGCAGAGCCCCGGTGAGCTCGTGGTGGGTCAACCTCCAGGAGGTGCTGGTTCCGGCCGCCCTGCAGGCCTGGATAGAGGGACATGAGGGGCGTTAGTGATCTCTGACCCAGGGGTCAAAGAATTAAGCTCTGTTTACCAATGACCAGAATCACTTGCTCACAGGCTTCTGGGCCGTCACACCGAGGCTCGTGTGAATAATTGATAGGTTGCTGTAACGTGACCCTTGGTGGCAGCCTTGTCAGCTCCTGAACAGCTTCAGGTTTGTGACCTGTGTTCCTGTCAGTTATCAGTGGGCAGCGTAAACCCTGTCAGGGCAGGTGCCCCTCGGGGAGACGTGGGGACCGGCCTCACTCAGGCAGCAGGGCCTGGGGGGGGTGTCCCGGCCCCGGGCCCGGGCCCTGCCTCGTGCTGGGGGTCTCTCCTTGGGGTGCTGGCTTGCAGGCCCACCCTTGCCCCTGTAGACTGAGATAAATACTTTTCAGTCATTTAAGGCGTTTGGGGGCTGAAGCCAAGGAAGGAACTGACCAGGAAACAGGCATTTTTTCAGGTCATGGGAATCAGCCAAGGGGGCCGTGATCATCGCCGCATCCCATGGAGCCTCCCCCGGGCACGGAAGGGGCCACGAGAGGCAGGCTTCCTGCGGGTGTCTGAACACTCTGGACAGACAGCAGCTCCTCCTTTTACCCGACGTCCACAGCCCCATTCCTTTCACCCATAGCTCATTCCATTTCCCTTACTGGGTTTGTGCGAAGTGGGCATCTCTTCCTGCGGTGGAGACAGCACCAGTAACCCGGCAGCTGAGGCTTCACAGGACCAGAGCAAGACGCTGCTGGAGGAGGTGGTGGTTTGATGGCAAACCCTCGGGCCCCAAGGAGCCGCCATCAGAGCGCAGGTCCGACCCCAAACCAGACCCTGGGCTGCCCTGCCCACTGCACGGACTGACCTTGCACGGGGCTGCTGGGCCGTCCGTGTCCACCCGCGTCGGGGCTGGCCACACCGGGAACCGCGTGAGTCGTTGCAGAGGCACTGGCCGCCTTCGCTGCTGCCCCCAGCACGGGGAGCCCAGGAGCACGTGCAGGGCACCCTCAGCCCCAGAGACAGGTCACGAGGCCTGTGCTGGGGGTGGCATTTAGGTTCCTCCGGAAGTGAAGCGCCGGGGCCTTGCGCGTGGGGCCGCGCTGTGGGCACAACGGGTGCGGTGAAGCTGGGCGGTAGCAGCGATAACCGCAGGGAAAGCGGGGTCGTTGTTGCGCCTGCTGACACGCGGCCAAGGCCCCTGCTCTCAGGCTCATAACGTCGGTTTTAAACACTGGGCTTAAAACTGAGGTCAGGGCAGTTTACGCTTTCCTCGCAGCCGATACGTTCACTTGGGAGTAAAGTCCGCTGAGCAGCTCAGCAGGGAAACCCTCTCAGAGCAACAGGCAGACAGCATCGTCCGCCCCGGAAGCCGCCCACCTCAGAAGCTTTGGCCTCTGGGTTCCAGGCTGCAGACATTTTAGAATAAAAGTCGCCTTGAGCGCGGAACCTCTGGGGGTTGTCCTCGATCCTGCCACCTTCCACGTTGTCCTAGGAGGGTTTCCGGAGTGTCCAGCGCTGTTTGAGTAGAGCTGTTAGCGCTCCCGCGGGCATCCCAGCCGTCAAGACGGGGGTCGGGGGTCGGAGTTCAGAGGTCGGCACGGTGAGCGGGCCTCCAGCTCCTGGACCGCATTCCCTGCCGGGGCGTGGGGTACGGGGCACGCCGTGGGGAAGGCGCTCCCGTGGGTGGTGGCAGTGAGGGGTGGGGGCTGAAGATGAGGCGGACGGAGCTCGTGCCGCAGGGTCTCAGGTTAATCCAGTGTTAGAGAAATCTGAGTCAGAAAAGGTGAAGCCGGCTTTGAGCTGGGTTTTCCCTTCTGCGTGGTTCTGCAGAGCTGACATCTGGTAAACTCATAATTGCCCATTAAGCTGATTGTCACACTGGGCACAAGGGCTCCCTTGCTGGGTTCGTCTGTGCGCCAACTCGAGACCCAGCTGAAAAATGATTTCCCTCCGTTCACCGGCTCCTGTGTGGCTCTGCCTCCGTCCTGGGCTCTGCTGGAATCTCAGCGTTGACCAGACTTGGCCTCGGCCATTCCCTCACCTGTCATCCTGCCGGAAGGTGCTGAGGCGGGCAGAGGAGCTAAAACATTTTCAGGTGTGGAGAACTCAGCAGGCCTTAGACCTTAAAAATGGAACAGCCTCAGGCTGAAGCAAAGAGGGGCCGTTGCTGTGACAGGCAACCTTATAAATCTTACTTTGACAGACACTGTAACGTGCCGGAGGCAGAAACCCATGCAGTGGAGCCTGTGAAGCATTTAAATCACTTTTCTTAAAATGAACTTCATGTTTTAAATAATAGATGTTTACCTCCCAGGTTAAAGCTCGCATGTTCCCGTTTTCACTGAAATGGCATGTTTTCAAAAGGGTGCAGTTATGCCCACAACCCGCTGCGCTCTATGCGCCGCTCCGGCCCCAGCGTAAGTCCTGTGGGAACTTTCCGCCGTCATTTTCAAGCGGTCTGCCCGCCGCCAGGCGGGTGCCGGCCTTGGGGCTGCCCCCAGCACCAGCCACGCGAGGGCAGCTCGTGGCCAGAGGCTCGCTGACATGGTCTCACGTTAAATGTCGCAGAATGGAGACTGGGAGGAAAGCTTGTTTCTTCATCAGTCTCTGATTCTATTTTTACATTTCTTGTTATGAAACTGTAGGTTGAGTCCAGCATGGGCTACAGGGTTTTAGGAAGTTCATTAAGTTGGCGAAAGGCTGGGCTCGCACAGCCCACAAGGAAAGAGAAGGCATGTGGGCCGGACGAGCGGGCCTCGGTTTTCCTGACCTTTCCCGTCTGTGTGGACACACGTGTTCACACGGGAAAGAAACGTTTCAGTTCAAACAGGAGGCGCGCTTTGCTTCTGCAGAATTAAGCCATGTTAGCAGGGGCCCCTTGGAGTGGGTGGCTTCTGGCAGGTTCTCCGTGGTGCTGGCATTTGTCCGCATGGCAGACCAGGAGGACAGCGAGTGGACAGGTGGGTCCCCGAGCTCTCTGTGCGCCGCGGGCGCTGTGGAGTCGCTGCGCACAGACTCACGTCTCCACCGCAGGCCCCAGACCAGCTCCGTCCTCTGTGTGCATCTCGCCCACCCGTGCCGGACACCCGAGGAGCAGGACGAAAGTGCAGCTATTTTCACAGGAGAGAAAGAGGCTTGGCACTGTCACAGACAGAAAAAAATAAAAACAGGGTGCCTGACACACGACGCTCGCGCTGCAAGCCAGGAAATAAAATCCTCCCGACTGCAGAACTCCAGAGCAGGTCTGGAGAGCGTGCAAGTGTGTGTGTGTCTACGGTGAGTGCACGCGTGTGCGTGCGCGTGTGCGTGTGCAGACAGCCCCCAGAGGCGGGGCCCCCCTCTCCACCCACGCACACCTGTCTGGCTGGAGCTCCTCGCCTCCGCGAATTCTCACAACGTCGTTCGCGGTAGCGGCCCCACTGTCTGTGACACATGGGGCTGTTCCACAGGTGTCGGTGCGGCAGAGAGCGCCCCGGGGACGCCCGCAGGCGCCGGCACTGCCAGGAGCCCCGGGCAAGGAGGCGCAGAGCCGCTGGACGTCCGTCACTTCCGGGGCTGCAGAGCTGGGGGTCGTCAGTCCTGGGCGGTGGTGTGTGGTCTTGTGTCTGTGATGGTGACATCGTGTGGGGGTGTCGGCAGGAGACGGGACCAGACTGAGAGACTCCAGGCCCCTCAGAACATGGTGCTGCCTGGACTCCTTGTTGGGCCTGGCGCTTGGTGCTTGGTCCCAGCAGCTGCCTGATGCCCAAGCACATCCACCCCGGGGGGCCCGGGGGCCGGTGGGCCGGCCCTGGTGCCTGGCCCCCAGATGCATGAGCCACCTGTCCTCGTGTGGGACTCTCTCATGAGCACTCAGTGTGTGTGTGACCTCACCTCTCCACTAGCCGAGGCCGGAACAGCAGCCTAGCTCCCGTCAGCGAGGTTTACTGCTGGCTTGAGCCACACTCGGAGCAGCAGGCCGTTGCCTCTGTGGGTTAATAGATCCATAGGGCCCCACGCTTTAACCTGAAGTGTGACGTTCCAGGATTCTGTTGGAGAAGTTGGGTTGAGGACGTGTTGACACCGTGATGCAGGCACGCATGTGCCAGTGTGCACCGCACATGTACATGTTCCGACGTGGGCAGCCCGCTGTTCAGAGCCCACACTGGGCAGAGACCCCAGAGCTTTGGGGCACGAGGCATCTCCAGGTGCTCATTCCTGGGCCTGCGACATTAGGACCTGCGGTGGGGGCTCTCAGCGCCTGTGCACCCTCCCTCCTGAATTGGCCCTGCCCTGGAAGCGTGGCCGGTCTGCGCGGGGCGCTCAGGGACTGTCCTCTTCTCCCCCAGCTGCACGGCTACGTGGACAGCGAGCCGCTCACCCTGCAGCTGTTCATCGGGACGGCGGACGACCGGCTGCTGAGGCCCCACGCCTTCTACCAGGTGCACCGCATCACCGGGAAGACCGTCTCCACCACCAGCCACGAGGCCATCATCTCCAACACCAAGGTCCTGGAAATCCCACTTCTGCCAGAGAATAACATGCGCGCAATGTAAGCCATGTGTCTGCATGTCCGTGTGTGCTTGGGGGCCGGTGGGAGCTGGGTGGGCCCTGCATGCCTGCACCTCCCCCAACGTTTCCACAGCTGGGCCCCGGGTGCCCTTGGCTTAGCACCTGAGGAAACTGCACGAATATTTATGACAGCAGGTTTGTTTGTTTCGGGGTTTCAGCCACTGTGCATGGTGCCGCCTGAATATCTCAGCTGTGGGCGCTCCCCTGTGTCTGAGCACAGCGCCCGTGACAGCTGGAGGAGTGGCTAACCTGCAGTCACTGAGAGACTAGAGGGGGAGCAGTGTGTTTGGGACGTGCTTTCGCTGAGAGGGTCTCTGCCACGGCTGCATGACTGGCCTGGCGGCTCACTTGTTTACCGGTGAATCGACTGAGGGTCAGTTACCCCCTCGTGTCCGGCGGAGCCTGAGTGCGCAGCTTCGTTAGCTGAGCAGCCCTGCCGTGCACGCCCCTCCTGTGTCGTGGGCGCAGCAGAGAAGGAGCAAGTCTGCCCCACAGGACAGGCCTTCTGCATGGGCTTCGGGGGCGGGGGACAGATCCTGAGCACAGTACGTGGATAAGCAAGTTCAGGCAGCCAGTCGTTCCCCCAGGGGGTCGGTGGAGCGCCTGGGCCCCGTGCATGGCAAGGGTCTCTGAGAGGGCGGCGCTGGGCTGAGAGCGGAACGTGCAGGGAGGCAGCTCGTGCAAAGGCCCTGAGGCAGGAGTGAGGGGGTGACCTCGGGCAGGAGGAGCCCAGGGTGGCCGGGCTGTCCTGCGGGAGAGAAGGTGTGGGCGGTGAGGCCGGCAGACCACGTTCTGTAGGGCCTCGTGTGGGATTTGACAGTTACTTGCAACTGTTATACACTCTAAGTTGAAAACAAAAGGAAAGGTTCCTCTCCATGCAGCTCTTCACGGACTTGGGGGAAATCACCGTGAATCCTTGGGTTTGCTTTTGGGGCTGCGGAGTCAGTCTCCCGGGCCAGGATGCGGTCAGGTGGGTCAGGAGGACCTGCCGGTTTCTTCGGCAGCAGCAGCAGCAGCAGCTATGACTTCAGTGACTGCGTTTTCTCCACCAAGACCCTCCCGCTGGGAGCAGCCCCTGCCCCGCGCTCCGGAGTCGGGGCTTCGTGCTGGGCCGCCGCCCCGGTCTGCTGGGGCAGCGTTGGTGTGGCCTCTTAGCTTCTGACAGGGGGAACGGGCTGCTTCCATCTGACCGCTGTTCTGGTGCTGAGTGGAACTGTCAGGTTAAACAGAATTAAACGAGGTCGCATGAAGCCCTAGAAATTTCGTGATCTTGACCCCAGGTGACGTTGCCAAAATCTTGACTGAAAGAGGTTTTGGGAGCCGCCTGGAGGGCCCCAGCGGCCCTGTTGGTGACGTCCACGTGGGTCTAGCCAGAGCCCTGAGCGTGCGGGCAGCTCTCTCCAGACATGCTCAGACCAGATCAGGGCGCGAGGTCCTGGCCGGTCCCACCAAGCCCTTCAGTGAGCGGTCGTCTGGGACGGGCGGGGGCTCGGGCATAGGGAGCGGCTCGGGGGTTGAGGAAAAGCGTGGACTCTCGTTTTGGGCAGCATCGACTGTGCTGGGATTCTGAAGCTCCGGAACTCAGACATCGAGCTGCGCAAAGGGGAGACGGACATCGGGAGGAAGAACACCAGGGTGAGGCTGGTCTTCCGTGTCCACATCCCGCAGCCCAGCGGCCGGACACTGTCCCTGCAGGTCGCCTCCAACCCCATCGAGTGCTGTGAGTAGCCGCCCCGCCCTGCCTCCCTTGTGACGCCAGGCCAGTCCGGCCGGACGTGCCCTTTCCAGGAACAGCTTTCTTGCCATGTGCACAACCCTGTGAACTGTGCTTGTCCCACCAAGCGCAGCGTGGACAGTATCTGTTCCTTCCTGCGCTGGTGCAGGGCCTCCCCCACCCCAGCACCTGCTGGAGGAAACTGAGGAAAGGAAGTTTGTCCCCAGACAGTGAGACCTGTGTGTTGATCGCATTTGAGTTATCTCCCCCCGTCTCAGGAGACTTGAGAAAGGCGTTGGCGTTGTGGTCCGTCGGGCTGGACGGTCCTGAATTTG
Organism: Camelus bactrianus; assembly: GCF_048773025.1. NCBI lineage: Eukaryota > Metazoa > Chordata > Mammalia > Artiodactyla > Camelidae > Camelus > Camelus bactrianus. The sequence continues at coordinate 29,770,506 of NC_133568.1, forward strand.
CCAGCTGGCGCAGAGCTCGGCCCTCCATCCCCCTTGTGGACCTGCCCATGTGGTTCTGGGCCTCTGGCCTCGGGCTTACCGCTGGGCTCGTCTGGGTGGTTGGACGGCCAAGAAGTGAGGTCTGCCCCCTCCCGTGTTAGCAACGTGGGTGACTGGTGCCACCCTGGGCAGAGACCCATAGCCCCGCTGCAGCCCCTGCTTCCCGACCTGGGAACCTGACTGTCCCCCGGCCACTGCTCCTGGAAATGCCCTTCCGTCTTCTCTGAAGGTCCCCTCCAGGGTGTGGCTGTCTCAGGAGCCGTCCCCATGGCTCACCTGTCTCAGCAGGAGGGTCCTGCTTTGGTCCCTGTGCCTCTGACCTGAGGGCCCGTTGGACCTCGGTGACCGGGCCCTTCCTGCCCCACAGCCCCTCCTCTGTGATGGTGGCCTTTGCCTCACTGCCCCGCCTCCCCCGCTCCTGCTGGACCCTCACTTGCAGGCTCCAGACGCCCGTCCCAGGCCGTGGGGCCTGCAGCAGTGGCTCCATCTCTGCTGTGTGATCTCCTCCTTCCTCCAGCTCATGGGTCCCTTGGTTATGGGGTGACCGTGTGAGGGACCCCGGCACGTAGCCAGTCTGCAGAAACGCCGTCCTCACCACCTGCTTCCATGCAGACTTCTGGTTGCTGCCTACATCCGTGTCCTCTGCCTGTCCTGCCTCTCCTGACAGCCCGGGTTCTCGGAGCCCGTGTGCCTGCTGCCCCCTCCCCGGCTCTGAGACAAATCCATCCTTGGATGGGCCCCCCACATCCCAACCTGCTCTCTGGGATCAGCCTCATGTGCCTCACTCCCAGAGACCCCTCCCTGGCCAACACCTGGCCCCACGCCCCTCCTCTGCCAGCACCCAGGGGAGGGGACTCCCCGTTGCTTCCAAAGACAGCACCCCGTTCCCCCCGGCGCAGGGGTCCAGGTGGGGAGTTGGCTGTGAGTCTCCGTGGCGGGCTCTGTCCGCAGCTTCCCCGGGCCCTCCACGGAGCCCACCCTCGAGTGGAGGCTCACACACAGGCTCACACGCGTGTGCACACGTGCCCCTGGGAGACCGGCTTTTCCAGGTGGGCGAGTCAGACGTGTGGCTTCCCTCGGGCGTCGCCTCGCCCGGGGCACGTCGCCACACTTCCGTTCCGGGTGCAAGTGATGGTCGGGTGGGTGGTCAGTGGCGCGGGGCGGCTCACACGCACGTTCCTGTCCCCACACAGCCCAGCGGTCAGCCCAGGAGCTGCCCCTCGTGGAGAAGCAGAGCGCGGCCAGCTGCCCCGTCCTCGGCGGGAAGAGGATGGTCCTGTCCGGCCACAATTTCCTGCAAGACTCCAAGGTCATTTTCGTGGAGAAGGCACCAGGTATTTTCCTTAAAAAACCAACCGGGTCTGCTTTGGGCGCTGGGGGAGCCGGCTGGTGGTGTGGGTACAGGTGGGCCGTGCGACGCTCTGGGTCCATCGCGGGTGCTGTGCAGGGTCCTCAAGCCCATCACGCGGTGCCGGGGGTTAAAGGGCCTGCAGGTGTGGGGCCTCCAGGAGGCCATTGTATGTGGCGGGGCAGCCCCGGGTCTGCCCGGCCGGGCGGGCACCTCCGCCGTGGGTCCCGGGCCGGGTCCTGCTGCCAGGCCTCCCCGTGTGGACGGCAGTTCCCATTTCTCAGAACCACAGGCTGTCGGGGACAGGCGTCCAGACACAGAGTGGCCACGGTAGCCACAGGGGGACCCCCACCCCGGGGCCCTGCAGGGCCTCACCCTCTGGACGAGCACCCCCACCCCAGACACACAGGCAGATGCTGTTGTTCTTTGAGTGACTGGTGGTCTCCGGGGTCCCAGCTGCTCTGAGCGTGTGCGTGTGCGTGTGCGTGTGCATTCTGCGTGTGTGGTCGGAAGAGGGGGCTGTAGGTCTGAGGGACCTTTTCCTCTGGTGTCTGGGGCCCCAGAGCAATAAGACCCGGGTTGTCTGCAGGATGGATGCGGCGGGAGCACCGCTCCTGCCTGGTGGACGCCTGGCCTGTGCCACGTGGGTAGCAAGTGTGGGAGAGTGTGGGCCCCACTTCTCTCTCAAACTCTGGAGTCTGTTTTTGGGGCTGATTCCGTGCAGGGAGCTGGCCTCCGCCCACACAAGGGTGCAGCTGCCCCCCAGGCTGGGGAGGGGCCGCATCTGGTAGCTTGTTTCTTGTCTTCACTTTCCTGGTTTCTCGGGAGCGCCAGGGCTGGACTCGTGCTGGTCACTGAAAAGCGCGGAGGCACTCAGCCCCCATAATGGGGTCTTGATTTTGTACAGTTTGCAAGAAACTTAAGCACTTCAATCAAAATGGGCTGAAAGGTCCTTCACAGGTAACCTGGTCTGCCTGTGCAATTGTGCACATGATTGGAAAGTACACTTCAGATGATGGCTGGACCCCGACTGAGTGTGAGGTTAAGGGGGAATTTGTTACTGGAACGCCCTTCTTTGGAGGACGTGAATTTTGAAATAATTTAACTTTTTGTGCATTAAATGTGTGTCCACCTGCATGGCAGGGAGGAAGGCCCGGCGTCCTCACCACGCACTGGGGCGTCACAGAGCCGGCAAGCTGCCCTCGCTGACTCACAGAGGAGATGCTGAGCGGCTTTCTGTGCTGGTTCTGAGACCAGTCAGCACCTCGGGCCCAAGACAGGTCTCAGCTGGTGTGGTCTGGTCATGGGGCCTTCACTGTGGCCTCGCGGGTGCCACGGGCAGGTCAGCCACTCGCCTGCAGGTGCAGGTGGGACTTGGCCTCGTCCCCGCCGGGGCCCTGGCCACATGCAGGCTGCGTGCTGCTGTCGGGGCCTGTCGTCCGCTCACCCTCTCCTGCAGTGGAGCTGCGTCTGAGGGGCAGAAGGTGAGAAACCAGCGAGTGGGTGGTGACCAGACGCCCTGCGAACACGTGCACCGAGACGAGCGAGACATAAGCCCTGCAGCCGGGCCTCTGGGCGTCCTGAGACGCCACACTCGTGTTTAACGAGGCCACGTGTGCCCTTGAACACGCTCCGTGTGAGTCCTGTGAGCGGAGACGGGGGAGCGGAGGCCCTGCCTCCTTCCTGTCCGTCAATTCTCGGCAGAGCTCACACACCTGACACCTTGACGGCCTGTCGCTGCCACTGGGCTTCCCCTGGTGGGTTTTCAGAGAAACCGCTATGGACAGTTTGGATTAAAAGCACAGCTGTGCTCTGGGCATCCAACGGGGCTGTCTGACCCGCTTCGCAGCGCGGCCAGTGGGTGAGCGGTGAGTTCTTGTCTCAGGGCTGCTGGCCTGGGCAGACGTCGCCCCATGGACAGGACTTGGAGCCGTTGCAGGAAGAATGGGGCCTCTCTGACTGCCACCACGTCTGACACCCCTCTGCCGCCCTGGGCAGTGGGCAGAGCTTTTATGAGCTTCTTGGTGTGGTTCCTCCTGACTAGAGGACTGGCCATCACCTGCGTCCCCCTCACGGTGACTGAGCAGGGAACCCGGCCATAAGGGCGGCCCCGGGAAATGGGAGCAGACCCCCCAGACGTCGGCCGGTCCCCCAGGGGTCAGCCGAGGCCGAGGGGAATGTCCCGAGGAGCAGCTCTCGGCTCTGGCTGCGTGAGGGACGGGCATCCCCAGACGTCCGGTGGTTTTTCTCAGGTCTCTTTCTGTGTCCAGCAAGAGGCCCCAGCGTTGAAGTAGCCGTTCCTTCACGGACTCTTGTCGACGGTTGCGGCTTCTGCGTCAGATGTTGTCTCCCAGGTGGATTCTGTGTGCGTGGAGACCGTTCATGCCCTCACCAGAGGGTCGTGTGCCCCGAGTGTCGGTCACCCTTCCTCCCACTGAAGAGCTGTGGGTCTCCCCTCAGATCTGTGAGTGAGGGACACATTTGCACGTGCATGTGAATGTCTGACCCAGCCTGACACACAAACGGCAACACCAAGAAAGCGGCTACGTGGACACCAGCTCACTCTTCTGGAGACGGGAGAGGAGAATGTCACCAAGTCCGTGACGCTGGCGCGGGAAGTCGCTCTGTCCTTCAGTCTCCTCACCTGTTCTGGGCAGCTCTTGGAACCTGTGTGAAGCCTGTTTTGGCTTTTCTGCTGCACAACAAGCCTCACCAGAACTTGGAGGCTGCGGCCAGCAGCACTTTGTCTGCTGACAGTGGTGGGTGGCTGGGCTCGGCCTCTGGCCATCCCGTGAGCTGGCAGGTCAGCTGGGGCCGGATGGCGGCCTTCTGCCCGTGTGCAGACCTCCCCCAGCTCTCCTCGGCAAGGTGACGGCATCCTACATGGGTGCTAGGCCTCCGCCTTGGGTGCTGGTCTCTAAAGGGTTCCTGGAAATCCCCCGGAGCGGACGCTGCGGCTGGTGTGTGCCTCACACCCGAGGGCTGTGACTTGCTCCCGAGACGCGCTGTTCAGACTTTCCTGGCGCTGACCTGGGAAGTGGGGGTGGGGTGTGCAACGAGCGTCCACATGGACAGCTGTCGTCACCTCACCACGCCCGCCATCCGGGCAGCTGACCTCCGCAGGTGGTGTCCTAGGGTAGCCCTGCGCTGAGACCCCTGTGTCAGGGGCTCCCAGGGGGGCAGCAGGGGCACACCCACAGCGGCCTGGCTGTGCGGGCACCAGAGCTGCTGGCCCCTGGTAGCCCCCGCCTGGGACTTACCCTGGACGGGCCGTCGGGGAGAGTGCACTGACCCCAGTGAGCGGAGAGCGGCGGCTGGGTCCCTCTGCCCTAAGAAGGCTTTCCCTAACTTTCTGGCCTTGGAGCTGAGTGATCAGCCCACAAATCTAAGCTAAATGACACTTCCGACCGTCTGGGAGGAGACCGGGCTACCCCGGCTCCCGTCTGCAGGGACGTGCAGGTGGGCGGGACCCTGGCAGGTGAAGCAGGTGCTGCTGGGGTCAGCAGGGCCCCGGCCTGCCCTTCTCCTTTGGCCCCAGACTCTGCCTTCACTGATGTCCAGGAAGCACCCTGGCCCCTGTGAGGGACTGCCCAGTTTCAGGGACTTGCACTCCCTGTGGGCTCTCCTTGTGGGTCCAGGCCGGCCTCTGAGGTCAGCATTCAGGAGCCTGGGGCGGGGACGGGCGCTCAGCTTGGCCTTGGTGCCCTCCCTGCCCCTCCTGGGCCCGGGCTGCCCTCTCCCTGTGGGATGTGCAGGCCCAGTGTCCTGCCCACGAGAGGGCTGTCACTGCAGCTCCCTCCCTCGGTTTGCCCCAAACCCGCTCACCTTGCATGTGTCCTCCCCAAGGGCCGTGCAGAAGGTGGGCTGGAGCAGGAAGCCTGGACAGGGAGCGCCAGGCTCAGGAGGCCCCCGCTTCCACGTGGTGGTGCCCACGCAGTCCTGTCGGGCGATTCATTTTCACTTTTAGAGTCGGCTTTCCAGAGGTGTAACTCGCTGACCTCACGTGCCGCCCGTTCAAAGCTTGGAGGCTCCTGTGTGTCCAGAGCTGTCGTGCGTGCCCCAGGGCGTCTCCTCGCCCCCAGAGGAACCTGACCCGTTAGTGTCGCCCACGCCCCAGCTTGGCAGCACAGCCTGCTCTGTCCGCTCTGCTCGTCGGCGGGGAGCCTGCATGCCCGTGCCCGGCTCCCTCCGCCCGTTGGTGTCAGGTCCGTCCATGCGGAGCGTCAGGGCGTCGCCCCTCCGAGGGCTGGTAGCCGCCCCACCCCTGCCCCGCGTGGACAGAGCACATCCTGTTTATCTGCTCAGAGTGGATGGACACTGGTGTCACGTGTGATGCTGCAGTGACTGCCGTGTGCACACGCGTGTTCCTCCCCTGGGCGCACACCTGGCACCGGGTGCTGGGCCCTGGAGTCTCCACCTTCACCCTGGGGAGCCTCAGCAGGCAGATAGCTTGCCTTGCTCTGGAGGCGCGTCTCCTGGTCCGTGTGGCTCAGAGGGTCCTGCGTGGGGTGGGGTTGATGAGGGAGTAGTGGATGGGACACCTACTGACACCTGCCCCGGCCCTCCCCAGGTCACCCCTGGTGGGGCTCCACCTGCTCACGCCTCCTGTGGCTCCCGGGGTCCAGCCTGCAGGCCAGGAGCAGACGCACCAGGGACCCTGCCTCCTGGGGCCAGGGGAGCAGACGTCTGGCCTCAGACGCTGGGGTTCTTCCTGAAGGAGGCGCTGCTGCGTCTCCGTCCTCCCGTCTGGCCCGTCAAAGCCTCGCCGTCAGTGCTGCAGGAGGGTCTCAGGAAGGGGAGTCCGCTCAGCCCCCCGCCCCGCCCGCGGATTGAGAGCAAGGACCCGCGGCCCAGAGCCGCTCCGCCTGAGGCCCCGGCCCTAGGAGGAAGCCTCCTGGCGGGTGTGGCGGGGAAGCCTTTCCGATGACTCACGCGGCAGGGAATTCCCTGATGACTTGGAATATTTTTACTTCTGGGCTTGTGCACAGTTTCCTACTGAGAAGCCCAGTGAGCGCCTGATAAGGAGGCACACAAAGGCCTGTTTGGGGCTGGCCTTCCCGTCCTGTCCCTTCCCGGGGAGGCCGGGCTGCCCTGGGCGGGTGTCACAGGACGGGCGCCGGAGGCTGGAGCTGGGGGGTGGGCCTGTAGTCCCAGAGCGGGCGATGATCAACACTTCTCCCTCCTGCCCCGTCCCTGGACAAGGCCACGTGTGCGTTCCCGACCGTAAAGAGACGCTAGCCTTTAAGAGTCAGGCTCCGTTTAGGGTCCCCGAGGCCTGCCCTCTGCCTGGAATCCATCCTGGAATAAAGAGGCCAGGGAAGCCGGGGCCAGAGCCCCCACGCCAGGGTGGGCGGGAATGCAGGGAGCAGGGGCTCTGAGCACCTGGGACTGAAGAGCCGGCCTGAGGGGATTCGCTCTCGGTTGGTCTAGGGCCGGAGGGATCTGCGCCTTCCAGAGCCGTGAGGGCCTGGGAGCTGGCGCAGCCGGCAAGGCCTGGCCCGCCCGCGGACATGGTGCGTAGTGGGATCATGTGGCCTGCTGGCCCCTGGGCAGGCACCCCAGGACGGCATTCCACAGGCCCAGGACGCCCTGGAGGGGAAGGACCCTGTCCCCTGGGGGGCATGTCCTCAGCACGCTCGCCCCGCCGCCCACTCCACGACTGCATTTCCCTTCGTTTTTGCTCCATGGGTGAACCTGCCAGGCGCTCCCGGGAGGCCAGTCCAGTCTCTGGCCCCTCCTGGAGGATGGACAGTGGTGGACACTGGGTGATGCTGGGTGTCCCTGGCCCCTCGTGGGCCTCCGTCTCCCCTCTCCTGGGCAGGTGCTGCCCTTCCCCATTCTGGCCAGGGAGGCCTGGACACTGTGGAGAATTCTGTTGTGGGCCGTGAGCTGTGGCTCTGCCAGCCTCTGTCAACAGGCAGAGAAAAAGCAGCTGCATGGTTTTGCCCCCAAACTTCAGGTTTTAACACTTAAGCTGCTCAGTGAGGGAGGGACAGAGATCGGCTCTGTCATCAGAAAACGTGCTGTTTCTAAAAGGCATCAGGGAGGGGGGAGAGGTCGTCACAGGCGGAGTCACTCTGATTTCCTCAGACACGTGGCGGGGGAGGCGGGGCACCAGCACATCCGGGCGGGTCTAGGCCGCGGGCACGTCACAGCGGCCCTGGGGGCCCTCAGGTCCATGGGCACCGGGGCCGGAGTCAGGGTGTTCTTTCCCCCGGGCCCTGAGCTCACGGGGGAAAGTTCGCCGCTTTGCAGACCTCGCGATGCCTTCGAGAGCAGCGGGCTGTTCTGTGGGTTTCCTGTTGTTTTTCCCAGCGGAGAGGTGGTGCAGTCTCTGGGCCGTGGGGCCCTGCTTGCCGTGGAGTGGGTCCATCTGGCAGATAACTCGCGCGGGGACCTCGGGCGTCCCGAGAGGCCGGTGGGGTCCTGGCGCCTCAGCCTCCCCGTGACTCATGCTTCCTCCCCGCTCCGCCCTCCACCCCTGCCCGGCCAGCACCGCCAGGGAGAAAAAGGAGATCTTGTTTAATTTATTTATAATTTAGGGTTTGTAACACACGCACATCTCTTCTTTGCAAACAGAGGATTAGGACACTAAATGTATCCATAGCTATAGTGATTCGTCTGGGGAGCTGACTCGTAAAAGATGGAAAGGAAAGAGGCCTCCGTCGGAGACTGACGTCTGTTAATTCAAAATAACGGCCAAAACCAGTCCCCCGACAGCGTGCCTGCCAGAGGGTTTTCCAGACTCTGGAACGCGCTCCCTCCGTCCCAGTGAGCGTGGGTTCCCGACCTCGCCCCCTCCAGGGCCCGAGACAATGTGCCCTTTCTTTCACTGGAGGCTTTTCGTTTTTTCAAACATGCAAACGGCCACTGGGGTAAAGTTAAAAATACCTTGTGTTTTGCATTGGTGGATCCTGATGTGGCAAGGAGCAGACACAGGAGGCGTTTTCTCCCCCCCCCCCCCGCCCCCGGCAATTCCCTGAGCAGAGGCAGGGCCTGTGGCCCTCGCTGCGTCGAACAGCTCTGAGCCCGGAGTGCGCCATGCACACTGTGGGCCGGAGCCAGTGGGGCCGGAACCCAACCCAGACCTGGCCCACGTCCCAGCACGGCGCCCCTCTTGCTGGGGTTACCCGTGTTCCTCCAAGTGTGGACGCCCTTCCGTGGCTGCGCTGGGTGGGGGTACTTCTGCAGAGCAGGGGTCTGTGGGCCCCTCCAGGCTCCCTGCACTCAAGTTCTGGATTTGAGCTTCTCCCGACTGGGTCTGGCGTCCACTCTCCCTGCTCAGCACGCACGGCAGCCCACCTGTGCCAGCAGGCGGTCCCCACGGCCGACCAGGCAGGGGGAGCCTCTCACCAGAGGCTCCTGCGTGTGAGTCCTGTGTGCCTGCGTCCGGGTTGTAATTTCAGGTGGTGGCCATCAGGACGTGAGTAACGGACTCTCCCTCCCCTTCCTTGCAGACGGGCACCACATCTGGGAAATGGAGGCGAAGACTGATGGAGACCTCTGCAAGCCGGTGAGTGCGGCCCTGGGGTGAGGGGGGAGACGTGGGGCCCGGGGCCTCCTGACCACAGTGGCGGCGGCCTGGCCCGAGATACCTGGCTTCTCGTTTGTTGAAATGAACCGACTAATAAAAATAACGGAGTAGGGAGTAGAAACGATGGAGAAACAGTTCCTGAAACGAGCGCTCTCAGGATGGAAGGTGAGGTGAGGTCTTGGACACGAGTGACCGTGGAGGACGGTGCGCCATGTAGGCGGCAGGCCTCTTGCCAGGGGGCATGGGGGCACTCTCACGCCCGGGGCTCCTGTCGCCATAAGCTGCCTTTGTTACCAGGGCCCCCCCACTGGCCGCTGCCCCCAAGGGGGACGCTGTGTGAGCCCGTGGGTGCCTCCGGGGCCGCCGGCGTCCGGGGCTGTGATTCCTTGTTTGTCCTCAGAGGGCAGTCGGGACCCGGGCTCCAGGTGGGGTCTCACCTGCCAGCCAGGGTGCCTGCGGGGCCTTTGCCCCACCTTGTGTGGGGCTGCCGCGCTGGCTCGGGGCTGTCCTGACGCTGGCCCCCACAGCTTCCTTGGCTGTCTGCACACGGGAGCCTAAGTAGTGACCGCTGTCCGGGGCTGTTGATGGAGGGGGCTTTGTCTGAAGTTCCGTGGTGGCTCCACTTCCCTCTGACGGCTGTTCGCAGGGTTACTGTCCTCCAGCCCCTCGGTTTCAGTCTGTCTTTATATCTAAAGCAGGTCCCCACACACAGCAGAGAGCTACGTCTTATTTTTACCCACTGACACGCTGTCCTAGTCGGGGTGGGCAGACCGTTGGTGTTTAACGTGATCAGTGATGTGTGTGGGTTGATGTCCACCATGGAGTGTGTGCCCTTCTTGGTCCCAGAGAAGCAGCAGGAGTCTTCAGGTAACATGATGCCCTGCAGCTAGCAGGTGATTTTTTGAGAAAATTCAAGTTTCTTCCAAGCTCTCTAGCTCATTCCCCCAAATGCTGTTAGAGATGTGCAGACAGTCCTCCCGAAAGTGCAGGAAATGTGGGCTTTGCTGGAGGGGTCTGGGTGGTCAACCTCTGCCCTGGGCCGGCCCCTCCCTCCACACAGGTGGCTCCGGGAGGAGGCAGCACCTTTAAGGCTGTGACTTAAGCTTCCTCTTCCAAGCTCTGGTCCATTTAGCAGGGGCCTTACAAAAGTGTCAGAGGAGCAGATTCTTCCCTGACTCCAGGAGTGAAAACTGTGTCCACAGCCCTGCTGCCCTCATGGGTGCTGGGCCTGCCGCCTCACGTGCGCACTGCTTCCTGCCTTCCCCTGAGGAAGGGCCGCTGGCTCGGGCAGCTCGGCCTCCACGCTGGACTCCTGGCCCAAACAGGCCGTTAGCTGCAGAGCCAGCCTTCGGGTTTGCCAGGACAGGTGCCACCTCCCCTCTCCTCGCTGCTCCTGCCCTGCTGGTCACCCCGAAATGTGGGCCCACAGCCCCCGGTTCCAGCTCCAGCGTGGGCCCGAGTCCTCTCCACTCCCCAGGGCCCGTGTGGCCGCCCCCTTCTCCCTGGGCAGGAAGGAGAGGCCGCAGAAGTGGTGCATCTCTTGGTATCAAAATAATTCCACCAAGTTTGCATGTTCAGATTTTCCATCAAGTTTTTTTTTCCACTTTGAACAGTGGGTATTTTAAAGGGAGCCGAACAGTTGACAGTTGTATGTTCTAAACGAGTGGGGAACAAGTGAACGGTGGTGGCCTGTAAGTTCACACTTTAGTGTAAGTTTACTCAGCTTACTCTTTTCTTAACTCTTCACTTTCACTTAACTTACACTTTCACTTTAAGTTCATCTCTCTTGTCTCTTAAATGACGTCTACTTTTATATTTTTTGAATTATAAAAGAATGTCATATTCATTGTGGAAACTTGGAAAATACAACAAAGCTGTCCTGGAAAAAGGACACCGCCTGGTGTAATTTCACCACCGTCAGCGCTCGGGCACGTTTCCTGCCCTTCTCTTCCTGTTGTGGGTGTGTGTCGTGAGCTCCTCTGCACATTCACACACACATACGTGGACACTGTAGCATGCGTATTTTTAAAGCCAAGCGGGGTTGCGCTGTGTGGACGGTTTGTACACCGTCATGAGTGGATTTTCCGCACCAGCTCGCGTGGATGCACCGAGCGCCCTGCTAACCCTCAGCCTCCCGTCAGGACAGATCTTCTTACCTTACGGCGCAACCCAGCACCAGCGCCCCCATGGGGATGGCGTTTTGTCACATAATTTCATCATCTGCCTATTTAGAGGACTGAAGTATGTCCGTCTGAGCCCACATCAAACTAAGAGCTCACAGAACCTGGAAATGCCACCTGCCTGGGTCGCCCACCCACCCGGGTCACCGGCCTGCCCGGGTCGCCTGCCACGACACTCCCTGCAGCCACCTTGTGACCCTGAGTCACGTCCCACTTTACTTCTGACCTCAGCTCAGGCAGCGCTCCTCCCTGTCTCGCCTCACTTCTGTGTTGAGCCGTCGTTGGGTGTCAGCTGTGTGCCCACGCCAGCGTCACCTGTGGTGTCTCCTTCTGATAATTGAATCCTCGGTAAACATCCCTGGAGGTGGCGTCTTTCTAGTCCCCGGACAGGTGGTGAGACTGGGACTCGGGATGTCAGAGCCAGGCTGGACACCTGCCCGTGTCTGACCAGACCTGGGCGCCCACGGTGGGTGCAGCCTCTCGGCCAAGATGCAGGCTGACCAGGCACACACAGCCGTGGGCCGTGGCTTCTTCCAGACCAAAGGAGGTATTGAAGCAGTGTGTTCCCCGGCGCGAGTGTGGTTCCGAGGACAGACCCAAGAGGGGCTGCAGGCCAGCCCCAGGTCAGGCGCGTCAGGACGTCTGAGCACCAGACAGCCCAGATGCAGGCGCGCCGACCCCTAGCTGTGTCCTTCCACAGGGTGGGACACCCCACCGCCGTATTTTTGTATCTGTACTTGAAGGGGCAGAGTTTTGTAAAAATGTTGCTGTTTAACTCAAAACACGGACGGGTAACAGCAACCTCTGTGAAGCACCCTGTTCCATCTGTGCTTGACGCCCACCCCTCCGGAACCTGCTGCGCCCGGCTCTCCTGTCCTCTTCAATTCGAGGGGTTGTGGCTCGGGCTGTGGGCCCCCGGAGACACCTGCAGGGCACGCTTCCCCTGGGGCTCCATTGCCGGCTACCTGAGCAGGGGCTCCCGGCTCCACCCACGAGTCAGCCCAAGGGGGCCCTTTGTCCATTTTCTCACGGTCATGATTTGGGGGCAGAAGGGTGCCCAGTAGCCAGTCCTGTCTCAGCATTTGTCCTCACAGCTTCTCTCCTGGGTTGAGTTGGTGGCATCTTAGGTGAAGCCCCAGCCTCCTGCCCACACACAGTACCTCAGACCACCTCTCAGCTCCGGTTTGCGGGAGTCCAGGACCCAGGGGCTGTTCACCCCTAGGGAAAACCCTCCTTGTGCTCGACGCTGTGGAAGGGGCTTGTAGGCGACTGCCTCGCGCAGACGGCTCTGCATTTGGGACGCTAACGGTCTCCCTCCTGTCTGCCACTTTCTCACTAGAACTCGCTGGTGGTCGAGATCCCGCCTTTTCGCAATCAGAGAATAACCAGCCCAGTCCAAGTCAGCTTCTACGTCTGCAACGGGAAGAGAAAGAGAAGCCAGTACCAGCACTTCACCTACCTGCCCGCCAATGGTAACGCTCTCTTTCTAACCTTGAGTGCTGCGAACGAACCAATGGGGTGCTTTTCCTAAGAGACACAGGAGCTGACTGCCGCAGCGGTGACACAGTGCGGTCCCACTGTGCGCTCGCGCGGCTGCCGTCCGTTGGCACGGTCACGTCTTCAGTTCTTCCCAAAGAAAAGCGAAGCTTCTGGTGTATTTTCCTTCATTGCTGTTGGGGTGGGGCTGCATTTGGGGTCATTATGATCGTGTTGCTGGCTGCTTGCACACACGCAACAGCCAAGGGGGGAAGCACTGCTCTTTTGTCTGAAAAGCTGGGGTGTGTTTAAATCCCGTGGAAGTTTAAAGTGGAGAAGCAAGTAGCTGTCATTATTTTGCAGGTGCCTTTAGAAATAAACCCTTTCCATGAAGCCTGAAGGCCGGTGCCCGGCGTGGTCCTTAACTAACACTGGTGATTCTCACGCTCCCGCTAACGTCCCACACAAGCTTTTTGTGAATAACTGCATCTCCCCGTGACCGTGCGGCTTGCAGCCCGGAGTGCCTTTCACTCGACTGAGAGGTCCCTTGTTCAGGCTCACGTGCTTTGAGGACGGTTTCTTTTCCCTAAAAAAAGTCCTGTTCACCTCTTCCACTTTGCAGGTGTTTTCTTAAGGAAAACACCGCTGTCTGTCGTTCCACCCTGACCTGGCAGGAAGCTGAGCCTCCCCGCGTGTGCTCGGAGCCCCCGGTCCCGTCACCCTCCTCCCGGTGGACGGGTGTGTCCAGCGAGGACCGCGTCCTGATTGGCTGTGTCACGTGCACGCGCAGCCATCAGTCCTGTTACACTGCAGCTTTTGTTCTAAAACCTTAAAAGAGATGCGTACAATCTAACAGAGACATCATAAACTAAAAACAGACTGCAAAATGAGCAGTGTCGTCATTTACTAAAATCAAGGAATTCTTGTAGGTTTCCGCTTTCTCTGAATGTGTAATGTCATTTACATGATAGAAAGCTCTGGGATGCCCGAGTAGACGCCAAACAGAATTAACTGTTTTGGGGACAAACACTAGCCATGCCTTTCCAAGTTTGAATGACGTGATTGTGTTGCGAAATCGCGGCGTCGTGAGCGTGTTCAGTCACAGGAGCGCAGCAGCGGCGTTTGCCCCCCGCCCTGGGGCCCAGCTGCTTGTGGTCTGGGCCGCGGGCGCCTCGTGCCTCCTCTGCATTCGTGGGGTAACGAACTACGTACCTTACAGAAGAGAATAGGCTCTTTTTAATGTGATGATTGTGTCCTAATTAAAATTCGTATGTGCTTGACTGACGGAAAGCTATGCTTTACGAAGAAAATGGCTTTTCAAACCAGTGTAGAAAGCAGCTTCCAACATCGATGTTTTCTGCAGTGCCTGCCCCGGATTTACCTCTCGCTCACACAGACCCCCCAGCGTCAGAGGGGGAACGGCCGGTGCTCATGGTGTGCCTCTCCGGGGGTGGGGGGCAATGCCCCAAAGACAGGTTACTGAGGTCATGGGGCAGGGCTGTCCCGAGTCACTGTCTCCCCTACCCCACAGGAAACCTTCAGTCCTGCAGGTCCCTCCCACAGGGGCCGGACAGGCTCTCTGCTCGACACCCCCCACCCCCACGTCTGCCGACACGCCCCACCCCCACGTCTGCCCGACACGCCCACCCCCACGTCTGCCCGACACGCCCACCCCCACGTCTGCCCGACACCTCCCACCCCCACGTCTGCCGACACCCCCCACCCCCACGTCTGCCCGACACGCCCACCCCCACGTCTGCCCGACACCCCCCACCCCCACGTCTGCCCGACACCCCCGCACCCCCACGTCTGCCCGACACGCCCACCCCCACGTCTGCCTGACACGCCCACCCCCACGTCTGCCGACACGCCCCACCCCCACGTCTGCCGACACCCCCCACCCCCACGTCTGCCCGACACGCCCACCCCCACGTCTGCCGACATGCCCCACCCCCACGTCTGCCCGACACGCCCACCCCCACGTCTGCCCGACACCCCCCACCCCCACGTCTGCCGACATGCCCCACCCCCACGTCTGCCCGACACCCCCCACCCCCACGTCTGCCCGACACGCCCACCCCCACGTCTGCCCGACACCCCCTACCCCCACGTCTGCCCGACACCCCCGCACCCCCACGTCTGCCCGACACGCCCACCCCCACGTCTGCCCGACACCCCCCACCCCCACGTCTGCCCGACACCCCCCACCCCCACGTCTGCCCGACACCCCCCACCCCCACGTCTGCCCGACACCCCCCACCCCCACGTCTGCCCGACACCCCCTACCCCCACGTCTGCCCGACACCCCCGCACCCCCACGTCTGCCCGACACCCCCCACCCCCACGTCTGCCCGACACCCTCCACCCCCACGTCTGCCCGACACCCTCTCACCAATGCTCTGTGGACCCTGGAGGTGGTGTGCCACCCCACCGGTGGACCCCTCGCCTGTGGGGTCAGAGCACAGAGGCCTGGCCATCTGTGGCCTGTGCCGCTGACCCTAGGCCCCAGCCCCCTTCACGTCGCTCCACACAGTCTGCTCCATCCGCGGCTGGGGTGCCCAGGCTCCCCACCCCCGGAGTACCCTGCCCTGCCTGCCTTCCTGGGGTGGCGGTCCCCATGGCGCTGTGACCAGGCCAATATCCCGCTGGACTGTGAGCTCCCTGAGAGCGGGGACCCCCGCCGGCCCCAACTCCATGCCTGAATAGTGGAGGGCTGCCCTGTGTGGTTTAAAAAAATAAATGAACAAATGAAAAACCAGAACTTCAGTTTCCAGCCTTAGGTTTGGTGTTTCTCTCGCGTCCTCACCGCCTTCCTCAGCCCTGGGGCTGTCTTCACTCTGCTGACGGTGGTGCCGCTCCGGGGGGTGGGACGGCCACCCTTGTCACCTTCCTCCCAGCTCTGAACTGACCTTCTGAGGCTGGGACTACAGACACACTAGCCTCGCCCTCCGCCCCTCCTCTGCTGGCTGCCGTTTCAAGTTGTTCAGACTGGAAGGAAGTCCCACTGGGCGTGTGGGGACCTCTGGGCCCTGGTGGCCTGTGTCCTGGCTGCTGGGCTGCGTGGGGCTTGGGACAGTTTGGTCCTTTCTCCCTCTCTGGGGCGGAGGGGGGGTAGCATGTTTAATTGGGGGAAAGTGTCCACTTGAGTGCAAGACGCCATCAGTGAGCAGCTCTAGCACAGGGGTGGGAAGGTCCCTGTATCCAGCCCGTCCTGGCCTCTCTGGGGCAGTGGTCACAGCCCTGTGCAGCCAGGGAGGTTCTACTAAGCTTGCTTGTTGCTGTTTTGGTTTACCTGTGCTCCTGCAACCTTCTGAAGGAGAAACGTCCCCACACTCTAGTGACTGAGCTGAGGCGCCCTGGTACCTGTCATGAGACAGACATCCCGCCAGGACCGGTCATGCTTCCTAAGGTTGTCTAGCACGTCCGCTCCGATTAAAGAAAGGAGCCTGACCTGCGGGGCACGGCTCCCCAGGTTTGGGGGAAAGGCAGTGTGCACGTCCCTGTGCTCCGGGGTCACGTTCCAGTCGCTGCCCAGCGACCTGGGGACAGGCAGGGCAGGTGGGGCTCACACACCAGGAAAGCGTCCCAAATTGTGACTCAAAGCACGTGCCGAAGTCAGTGTCTTTGAAATGAGCAGTAAGTCACGAGGAGTGCTGGGGCCTGGGGAGTCCGTCTCTTCGTCTGAAGTGTTCTCGCTGGTTTCCCAGAACTGCCTGTGTTGACCTGGGCCTCTGCCCGTCTGTGGCTCATGGAGCTGGGGGTGAGGGTCCCGGGGCTTCTCCAGGACCAGCCGAGGAAGCCCGGGGGACACACGCCAGCCCGCACGGCCTCTGCCACCGGGGGAGCGGCTCTGAGCATCCGCAGACCCGGGGCCTGGCTCTCCATTCCCGCCTGTGCTGGCGCCGAGCAGGGGCGGCCGGTGTGGGTGGTCACAGCGTGGCCAGACCGCCCTCCAGCTCCCAGACAGCCCACTGGCCCCATCTTCACGGCAGGTTTTGAGTTCACCTCTTCCACTGAGCACTCAGGCTCATGTCCCCCCAATCCGTGGCATTGCACTCTGGGCTTAACCTCGAATCCCCTTCCAGACAGCAGGACCCTCACTCAGGTGACCATGGGAAGCTCCGTGGGCCTCCTCCTCCTGGGACCCTTGTCACTCCTGCCTGCAGCCCCTCGGCCCCCACCCCTGGCAGGCTCCTCTGAGCCCAGCCCGCCTGGCGGAGACCCGTCAATGTCCCCTCATTTCATAAACAGACGAGGCCCTGGGAGGTGGGGCCCCGGCCTGGACCAGCGCCGTCAACAGCGGGGTGGCCGAGCGACACCTAGGAGGGCCCTCCTGGTCACCCCCACCCGCCCTGCTCTGGGAGCGGAAGTGTCACGTCCCCATCCCGCCGCGTGTGACAGCTGCATCTTTGTGGCCCTGACCGCGGAGGCCGCCCCTCCAGTCTTCAGAAGCCTGCCTGTGCATGTGGCACCTGCCTGGGCGGAGCAGCGGCATTCAGAGCCGACAAGGCCAGGCTCCTGAGGACCGACCCCCACGCCGTCCCTTGTACCCCCAGAGGCCACGTGCAGGCGAGTCCTCCTCTGCCTCCTGCCAGGAGCTGAGGAGGCGCAGGCGGAGGTCCGATAGCCGCTGTCCACACCTAGGCCCCGGCCCAGCCTGTTCTCAGGCACCTGCCGGCTTCCGTGTGGAGCAGACCGCACCCACGTCTCCAGCCCATGGTGTGGAGGCTGGCCTGTTCTGGGTCCTGGGGTGTCAATCCCGGGACCCCAGCCTGCCCGAAACACCCTCTAAAGGCAACGTAGAGCCGTGTGGTGCCAGGTCGGAGCAGGAGGGCGGTGGGCACTCCTCGTGTGGTCAGTGGCCTTGGAGGCTTTCTGGAACCTTCCTCCCAAGTCAGCTCAGCGGGGTGGCAGCCACATGTCTGTCCAAGTGCGAGAGCCATGGGGGCGGGGCCGGCGCATAGCTGGGGGCGCAGGCTCCTCGGGCTCCTTTCCGTCAGAGCCCAGAGGCGGCTCTTGTAGTTCCCAGCTTTATGGGGCCCTTGTTCCAGTGGAGGATGGGGTGCATGTTTAATCTCTTTCCATGTTAAACTTGCTGCCACAGAGGTGCAGTGAACTGGCCCCTCCCTGCCCGCAGGAGGGGAGCATGCCCCCCGCCGGCCCCTGGACGGCCAAGTCGGGAGGCCGGGTCTGGGCAGGGCGTAGCGGCCCTAGGGGAGGGGCATGGAAGCTGCTCTCCCTGCAGGTCCCTCCACGTGAGGGAGCCTTGCTCAGGGTCTGCCCTCACCCTGCCTTCGTGGGTCCAGCTGTGTCTGGTCGGCTGTCAGGAGTCCAGATTCGGCGGTTGGAGAGCCCCAGGCATTAGGAGAGGCGCCTTCACCTCTTATCAGTAGCCTGGCATCGACCGTCTCGACTGACACCCACCTGGGGCCTCCTCCCCAAACCTGGCCTTGAATCCATGGGGAGAAGGTTTGAACTTGGACCTGAATAGAGATGAGAGGGGGCGGGTGAGGGGCCTGGACTGGTGGAAGAGACCGCGGATGCCCGTTCACAAAGGCTGGGGCCAGGGACAGGCAGCCCAGTGCGGCCGCACCCAAGGACTCCCTTGCAGAAACCAGTTCCACAGGCGGCCTAGCAGGACCCGGGGGTGGGACGTGGTTTTGTTTAGAAACTTGAGAGCCACGGGCCACCAAAAACAAAGGCAGTGTGAGTCAGGAAGAAGCTAGACCCCCGACGAGTCTGGGCACACCCTCGTGGAGACCTGGCAACCCCCTCCCCCTGGGGACCTGGGCCCACGACAGGGCGGCAGCCATGGCACGGTGGTCACCCCCACGTGGCTCCCTGAGCTCCCACGGGGTCACCACCCTCGACCTGCCGCTGCTTGAACGCAAACCACCGGGAGGGCGAATCGGGTCCCCTTCAAGTGCAGTTCTGGTGACACTGGGTGAGACGCGCCTGATGTGTTCATTGGCTTGTGTGGTCTGTTGACCAGAGTCAGCTGTCGGCCTGGTGAGGTGACAGATCCCCACGTAGGGCACCCGGAGGGCAGGGCGGTGCACACCTGTGGCCGCGGACTGCCGCCACAGACGGGGAGGCTACCCTGTCAGTCAACGTCCCCACCGTCCGCGTCTGAGCTGGCACCCCACTAACCTCTGTGAGCCCTCGGTCGCTGTCTCCTGGTGTCCACGTTCTGCTTCCGCAAAGCCTGTGGGTCCCCACCCGTGGGGTCGGGGCCTCACCACCTCGTTGGGGTTAGTTGGCAGTGTCACCGCCACCGTGGAGCTGAGGTCTCGGGCAGGGTGTGGTTAAAGTCGGGGCGTTCCCACCACCGTGAGCCCACAGCCTTGCCCTCCTGGCGCCCAAAGACTTGGGCGCAGGTGCTGGTTACACTGTGGAAGGACTGGAGCTCGCTCCCGGAGAAAGAAACTCCATACTGCCCTGCCGCATGGTGTGTGGGTCAGTGAGTCGGCTTGTCCGCTGATCCACCCCCCACCCCACAGTCCCCTCTCGGCTCTGGCCATGGACAGAGGCCACACTGGGTGATGGGCCAGAGATGACCAGAGGGCCATGGCTGATGACCCATAGCTCCCCACCACCGCCCCCCATATCCCCTGAGTGTGGCTCGTCCCCTCTTGGGTGTGGCCCTGCCCGTCCATGTGAGCAGGGCACTTACAGCTGCTCTCGGGCCGCAGCTTTGGGTTGGCCTGCTTTTCTGTGTCCCTTCTCCCTTCTTCCGTCTGCATCTGGATGCCATGCCAGGTGCTGGGGCTTCGAGCGTCTGTGAAACTCCCACCTCCAGGGACTCACAGAGCAGCCTGGTGTGTCCTCTTCACATAGAGTCCTGGTTTCTGGATAAAAGAAATCACTTGGATTCACGAGGTGCTGACACTCAGTGGGGCTGGTCCGAATGCGTCCCTCACAGCTGTCCAGAGAGCTGCCCCCGTTCACCTCGGAGCCTTGGCCTCTCGGGGTCAGAGGACTGGCCGGATGGTGTCCTGGGCCTGGACTGCTGGGCCCTGCCCTTCAGTGAGGGGACAGGCTGGCTCAGGGCACGGGGAACACCCAGCTCGTCCTTCCTCACGTATGGGTCCCGTTCTGGGCATGAGCCCCAGGTGCCCAGGTGTGAGGGAGCCCGAGATGGCGTCCGTCCGCTGCCCCCACCCCCGGCTGCCGGGGGCCATAGGCGCATGCCCTGAGCTTTTGGCAGCAAAGGAAAGGAAACGTCGGTGTCTGTGTAACAGCCTGCGGGCCTGGGGTCTGAGCCCCGCTCCCTCGTGGAGACATGTCACATGCCCTCGGCCACCTGGGGCAGTTGGCCCTGCCCACTGGCTTGTCCATCTGAGGGGAGTCCTAGGGGACAGCCACGGTGGGACCACAGACTTCAGTTCTGCTGAGTGGCCGTCAGCTGGGGGCCTCTGGCTGCCCCTGCCCAATCATCTGCTGAATCAGTCAGGGGTGGTCATTTACCAAATCCACCGAATCCCTGCGCGAAAGACAGGGTGGAAATGACCGATTCGCGCGGATCCCGGACGACGGGGACTGAGGCTTGCTTGGCACTGACTCAGTCTCTGAGGACAAGTTCAGAGTGGTTTCCCGGGGTGTGTGGCTGGGGTGGGGTGGGGTAGCCATGCCTGGGGGCCACCTGTCCACTCAGTGCCCAGAGCCAGACAGGATGGGGCTCACACTTGCTTCTTGACCTTGTGAGTGAGCCCACAGCGCCACCACACCTGTGACCGTGAGGACTGGAGCCTGTCCACCCCGAGGAGAGGCTGATGGGAATCTGGGCAGGGGAATTCGGAAAGGTGGCCGGAACTGCCCTGAGCCTTCCTGATCTCACTGGGTGGCCAGTAGGCGTCCACGGAAGTGTTACGATCGGTTCAGGATCAGAACCATGTGGGGCTGGGTCTGCCCCGTGGAAGGGCACACTCGCCCCCCCACACCCTGCCGTCTCCAGGACCATCCTCCACCCTGGCCGGGAGAGGGCAGAGCCACTGCCTGGCTCCTGGGGACTCGAGTCTCAGCGCAGGAAGAACTCGCTGGGGCTCAAGTCCCCTGGTGTCCCCACTCCTGGCAGAAACGCCCAGGCACCTTCAGCGAGGAGCCCCGGTGCCATCAACAGAGGATACGCAGCTTTGGGGCTTGGGGTGCCACTTCCACAATGACAGTCATGCTCTGAGTGAGGCCCGGCCGGCAGCCCACGTTTCCACAAGATGTGCTCTGTGGCCAGCAGTTGGCCTTGAAATCACATTGACCTCCAACACTTTCGCTTTCTCTGACAGACTGAGACTACTGCTCGCCACTGGGGTGACCTGGTCTGCAGTGCCCGCCCCCACACCTCCCACCCAGACCAGCACAGTGAACGGTGGACAGACACCCCGTCATAGGAGTCTCAGGCCAGGAGGGCGCTGCTCTCAGCCGTGGACAAGGGTCCCCTCACACAGGACCCTTCTGTCTCTCCCCCAGCTCGGGAGGCAGCACTGTCCGCGGGCTGCTGTACAGAGAGGGCTGAGGGCCATCAGAGGGCGAGGATCCGGCCACCTTGTGGGTGCCGAGGAGCAGGGGCCACAGACACAGGGAAGGACATCTGAGCGGAGGGGCCCAGCTTGGAGTCGTGTGCCGTGACGGCCCTGGGGGCTGGGTGGGCTGGGGTCCAGCCTGGGGCTTCAGCCTGCGTCCACTCTCCACCCCACGATGGCAAGAACTCAGTGGGTCCCAACGCCATCGGAAGGTGATGTGTTTCGTGAACCGTCCTGCCGTGCGCTGGGCGGGGTCCTGCCCACACAGAGGCCCCGCAAGATCATTTTGCTGAGATTTTCCCAGGGTGACGTGGGAGTTACCGTGGTGCCGCCGCGCCTTTCAACAGGTCGTGAAGGACAGATGCAGAAGCGTCCAGCACAGCAGACACCGCACGCTCCTGCCCCTGCTGGCCTCCTGGGATTGCTGGTCCTGGCTGGGCGTTCACTCCGCCTGCCCTGCAAGGCAGGTAACTCACGCCTGGGGCGCTTCCTGGCAGCTGTGTTTGTGGCTGCTCCTCGACAGTCGACAGAGCAGACAGGGTAAGAGTTTTAAAAGAGCTCAGGGGACACTTCACGAAAGAAGCAAGTTGGCCCTCGTGCCTGGCTGCAAATCCAGGGCAGTGGAGCGAGCGTCCCAGGAGGGTTTTAATTTAATCTGCCAGACACACGTGTTTAAGAAGTCGGAGTGTCCGCACGCTGATTCAGAATCTGAACTCTGCCGGGGTGCCACGTTCCACACGAGCGTCTTCCGAGTGCGAGAGACTTGGTTCCACCACATCATGTTGGTTTGTCGGGGCTGCTTTTAGTGACAGCCCTGCCTCTCAGGGCTGGGGCCTCTCGGGGCTGCTAGCGTCCACTCGCCATCTCTGGAGGATTCTGGTGGGAACCTGCTCCCCAGCCCCGTGGCGCCGTCTCAAGGAACTGTGTCCTGAGGCTGAGGCCGTCGGTGCCAGCCGGCAGTACTGCTTCTGGGAGAGGCCGTCCCTCCCGCGGCCATGGCGTTGAAGCTGTCCATGCTTCGCAGTGGGAAGTGAGCAGGGTGCGTCCCCGTCGTGGGTGCTGGCCCGCTCTCCCCTGCCCGCCGGTGAGGCTGCACACGGAGCTGGCTGGGGGGCGGGGCACGGGAGAGCCCCTGCACACGCTCAGACGTGCCCAGTCTGGGGCCCCAGCTGGACTTTGAACAGTCCCTGGTGCCATGCTCCCTGGGGCCTGGGGTCCCCACAGTGTGGCACGTTCGGGTGGGGAGCCTGCGCCCCCTGCGAGGAAGGACACGGCTCCGCCCGAGACTCTGAGCTGCTGCCGGGCACCTGGGGGTACTTCACTGGCGTGGGATCAGCACGTGAATCGGACTCCGCACAGAGGGCAGCTGGCTTCTCAGTGTCCTGCAGCAGCCAGCGGCGGCCTTTGGCTGAGTGCAGCCCCAGGACTCCAGCCCCCCGTGCAGAGCCCGGCCTGCGGCGCTCTCAGGAAAGAGACATCTGTTCGGTGAAGGGCCGTGAGTGTGTGTGGGCAT
This sequence comes from Camelus bactrianus, assembly GCF_048773025.1. Lineage (NCBI taxonomy): Eukaryota > Metazoa > Chordata > Mammalia > Artiodactyla > Camelidae > Camelus > Camelus bactrianus. The sequence continues at coordinate 29,793,112 of NC_133568.1, forward strand.
CGGCCCTCAGTGTGGAGGTGGCCTGGCTGATGGAAACCCACCCAGCGGCCCCCACGGCGCACCCAGTGTGAAGACGCCCTGTGGTCTCTGCAGGCTTGCCTGCCTGCCCCCACCCCCACGTCCCATGTCAGCTTTGCTGGGCTTATCTGGTCTGGGAGTGCTGGGGGTGCTGGGGCCCGGGCCTTGGAAGCAGGGTTTCCGGCAGGGCTGAGACCTCCCAGCTCTTGGCCAGGCTTCAGGGCAGAGAGGGCACATCAGGGAGTGACAGACTGCATCCCCTCCTTGTGTCTCCTTCCAGCTGTCAGCTCCACCTGGGGATCCAGTCGCCCTGAAACTGGGCATCTCCCTGCTCTGTGTGAAGGGGGATGCATCAAAGACAGGCGGTGATTGAGGAAGGGGTGGGGGTGGGTGTCGGCAGGCGGAAAAGGCGAGACCGAAGACAATGACCCCCACCGGGGACCCCACGAGCCCAAAGCCTAGGACTTGGAGACCCCCGAGCAGAGTGCCATGCTCTTGCCTCAGCTGGTCTGGGGCATCAGCGGGGTCCCAGCCACACAGCTGCCGCACTGCCCAGGCGCCCTGCAGACACTCTGCGGAAGAGCTGGTCTGCGACGTCCGGCTGCCGGGGAAGCCGCAGGCACCGTGGCCCTAACAGCAAACAGATGTGCAAACTTGCCAGCTCAGGGCCTTCGTGAGGCACAGCTATGTTTGGGGGAGAGTCTTCATTTATTCAAGGAGGAGGAAGGGGCCACACCTAGGCCCACAGCCTGGGGTTGAGGGGCCTTCCTTCCGTGTGGCCACCCCGCCGCCAGGAATCTACCTGTGCGCGCGGGGAGGTGAAAATGTGATGAGGGTCTGCTGACAGCTCACCCACCCACGTTCGCCTTCAGCGTCCGGGGCGTCCGGTGTGAACTGAAGTGGGCTCTCACTAGTCTCTCTCAGAGTAGTTTGACCGTCAAGGGGTCTCATGTAAACAGAGATAAAGACAGTGAGAAAACGGGGCCACGGGCAGTAAGGGCGGGCAGGACCGGGGCTGTGGGTCGGGACGGAGCCCGAGTGCCCGAGGAGACCCCACAGGCACACCCGCCCATTTTCTTCCCCTCCGGTCCCTCTTCGTCCCCTTGCCAGCTCTGGGTGGACCGGAGAGCACTCTGGAGGTTGTGTGGAGCCTCTGACTCTGCCCTGGGAGCCGCGTGATCCCTGGTCCTCCGTTGTCTCCTCGCAGGAGCAAAGCAGCGGGAAGGAGGGACAGACGGCATTTTGCTCGCGTCAAAGGGCTCCCCCATCCCCGTCCGGTGGCTGAAGGGCTCTGCCCTGGGGCAGGGGCTCACTCGTCCTTCTGCTGGGTTTGCGGGACTTCTCAGCGCCGTCCTCCTGTGTGCTCCGGTTTCCCAGACATGCAGACGTTTATCAGCTAGGGCGTCGGTAGCAGCAAAATGAGTAGTACATCCAAGTTAAGATTTTCGCTTTGATGACTACAAATCCGTGGGCCCTTGGGTCCAAGGCTTCCCCTGCAGTTTGCAAATGGATTTTCACAGCATGTCAGTGCTGGGGGAGAGGCCAAGGGAAGCAGTGCTCTCAGAATCAGAACCAGCTGCTGCTCTCGGGTCCGATGACTCACGCCCTCTTTAGTTGGGTGGGAGGCCCGGGCAGGAGCTGCACAGGGACTCAGTCAAAACTCTGTTTGTTTTCCGAGGTCACCCGCCGCAAGCTGCCCGCCCCACCCCCTGCAGCTCACGTTCTCTGTCTTCTCTCCCCCCTCGCAGTTCCAGTCATAAAAACAGAGCCCAGTGACGACTACGAGCCTGCTCTCACCTGTGGACCAACGCGCCAGGGCCCGAGCCCCCTCCCGAAGCCTTGCTACGGCCAGCCACTGGCCACGCCGCCCGACCCGGCCTCCTGCCTCGGGGCCGGCTTCCCGCCCTGTCCGCAGAGAAGCACCGGGATGTCCCCGCCACCCAGCTCCAGCCCGAAGCTCCACGACCTCTCTGCTGCCCCCTACAGCCAGGGTGTGGCCAGCCTGGGCCATGGCCACCTCGGACTTCAGCGGCCAGCCGGAGGGGTCCTCACCGGCCAGGAGGCACCGAGGCCCACGGGCGTGCACCCCGGCTCCCCCCAGCTGCCGCCCCCCGCCCTGCTTCAGCCACAGGTGAGTCCACAGCTGAGCAGCTGCTGCTTCCCGGGTCACCGGCCAGCTCTCTGTCCCAACAGCCCCTCCTCTCCACCACCGCCCGGTGCCCAAGAGCCGGCCTGTTTGCAGCCCTGCAGCCCCACCCGCCCGTCTGCGATGGGCCACCAGCAGCACCCCCTGCCGAAGGTCCCAAGGAGCGAGCCTGCCGCCGCCCGGCCTCTGCTGCCGCCCGAGGTGCGTGAGGACAGTAACCATAGTCTGGCCCCCATTCCCGTAACGGTCAAGCGCGAGCCTCAAGAGCTGGACCAGCTGGACCTGGATGACGGTAAGTGCCCGAGGCGACGGTGCGGCAGAAGGGCTTGTGCGCCAGCGGCCGGCCGCCCGTCGAGCGGGAAGCGCTGTTGGTGGCACCTGCGTGGTTGGCTGTGCGGCCGCCAGCCCACGGGGGACACACAGCTCTACACGGAGAGCTTGGACGCGGGTCCCGGCACCTGTGGCCATAGACCCTCAGGGGCCCTGTCCCTGGGGTGATGCTGGCCAACAGCTCGGGTGTGTGTGCACCATGCGGGCTGAGCCGTCCTGTTAGGAGAGGCGGCCCAGAGCCCGGCGTCAGGCCCGGCTTGTCGTTTCTCGCCGTCCGAGGAGCCGCTGCAGTTGAGTGAACGGTTTTTACGCAGAGGCTGAGCTGCGAGTGAGTGGAATTTCACCCTGCGCAGCTCCGGGGACATGCTTAAGCACGCGGCAGGCTTGTCAGTAGCTCAGAGAACGGATAGTAAGGAGCAGGCGCTCCCTGGCCTGGGGCTCATCCCAGCACAGGCGACCTCGCCCCGGGACACACCGGGCCCCCTCCGCGTAGAGATGTGGAGGGTGACTTGGAAAGAGGTGCCCTGCAAACTCCCGAGTCAGGCCAGCTCATGTAGAGGACCTGAGAGCTGAGGTCCTGCAGCGGTGACAGGAGGCACCTTGGTGAGGGATGGGGTCTCTCTCCTGGGGACAAGGTGCCGAGGGCCCGTGACCTGCTTGCTAGGACTCGACTCGGTGCTTTCGTGGGCCCTGCGTGGATCGTATGCGCACCTGGCCTGCCGTCAGCGGCATGGCCCCCTTGCCCAGGTGTCAGCTGTTTCCCAGACCAGGGTGCCGACCAACGCTGAACATGGCTCCTGGCCTCCCCCAACACCGCCTCGGCCTCCCAGCCTCCACGGTCAAAGCCTCTTAGCCCCCTTCAGCCATTTCCCCTAAAAAAACCAGCCAGACGTTGTGGGTGTTTCCCTCCCGCTGCAGCCGTCTCAGGAGACGCCACTTTTCCCCACGTTCGTGTCCCGCAAGCCTCCCGCTGGGCCCTGTGCTCCCAGGACCCTGGGGAGAGTCACTCCTGGAGCTGCCGTTCCCGAAGCAGGTGGCGGGCCCCAGCTGGTGCTGGGGGGCACTTGCGGGCCGGCCCGGGGGCATGTGAGCCTCCACGGGGGTGAAGTGCAGCGCCACCTCGGGACGCCGGTGCTGGCCCCCCTCCACTGAGTTGTCCCGTCCACTTAGGTGGAAACGAGGCCCCACAAATGCCTCCCCGGCTCGTTCCTGACTCGAGGCTATGAGCTTTCAAACACCCTTAAGCCAGGCGTCCTCCCTGTAGGACGTGCTCGTGGTCTGTAGGTGAGACCCCTGGGGGCGCCACCCAGGACTCAGTGGCTGATCCCTGGAGAACCGCGCTCTGGGTCCAGAACTGCCCTCAGCAGCTGTGGGAAGTCAGTCCTGCCCAGGAGGTGCCCGATTCACCCGGATGTGCCTGCAGGACCCCGGTCACCCAGCCAGACCCGAGATCTCTGCAGGAGCAGGGTGGCAGTCCGGACAAAAGGGGACCACGCATTCTGCTGACCCTTGGTGCCTTGCGTTCAGCCCCAGTGCCTGGCGAGGCAGGCTGCTGGGTCCGGGCTTCTGTCTGAGAAAGTTCCGGAATGGTCCTGCCGAGGCAGGGTGGACAGAGAGAAGCATCGCCCCCTTGAGGTCCAGACAGCCCCACAGCTTTTAGGCTCAGGCAGAGGACTGGGCAGTGCCCTCTGGCCCCCGTCCAGCTGCCCAGGCCCCTCTCGTGGTCAGATGCAGCCTTTTTAGGTGGGAGGGTGGGCAGGGAGTGACCTGGGGAATGGCCCACGCCCGGTGAGCTCAGTGAATGCCCGTTCTGCTCCCTCGACAAGGTGTCGGGTGTGAGGTGTGAGGATGCTCGGTCCACAGCCCAGGCAGGTCTCCAGGCCCCTCTGGACCTGGCTGAGAGGTCAAGGCTGAGTAGGACGGCCCAGCCGGAGGCCCGTTGGCCCAGGAGGGCCGCCGTGGCCGCACGGTGCTGAGCGCACAGGTGCAGCCCCTGGTGCTGGTGAGACTGCCCCCTGTCTCCGTCCACCTGGCACTGACCTCTCCCAGCCCTGACGGGCACTCCAGCCCCTCCGGCCCCTGTGCCTCCCTTCCCACACTCCCCCGACCCCAGGGCCTGCCGGTCCTGCTCCAAACATCTGTGGAGCACCCGGCTGTCCACTTTAGGGCCCCACATCTCTCACCTGCGTCATGAGGTCACTTTGTCGTAGGTCTCCTGTTCCTAAATCCAACCCCCAATATTCTGTTTCGCTCTCCTTGTGATCACGGTTCTCTCTCAGAACACTGACCTGATCATGTGACTTCCTGTTCCCAACCTCCCTGGACCCTCGCTGCCGGAGAATCAGGAGCCCTGTGTGGGCTCGGCGGCCCCCAGCCTCCCTGCCTCGCCTCCCATGCACCCCACCTGCTGGCAGTGTTTGTCCACCGTTTTCTTGGTCCTGGGGCCCCTGGCAGAGGTTCTGAGACCCAGTCCAGTGTGGCTCCCGCAGATGGTTCTCTCGGCCTGTTTCAGGCTGGAGCTACAGGCCGTTTCCTGAGTGTCCACAGTCCCAGGCCGGCTGTCACATGCTGGCCTCTGAGAGCAAAGCGGCGTTCGTAGTTTCGGTCAGGGTTGGGACCATGGTTAAGGCGCCCGTGCCAGAGGCTCCCTGGACCGCAGTGAACGTGCTTCTGTGAATCCACATGTTTCCGCGGGACCCCCAGCCTCCCCAGCGTGAACTCTGAGCAAGTGTCGGGGCGGGTTCTCCCCGGGTCGCCTTGACAGGGGTGGCTGGTGAGGGCCTGGCGGGGTTTTGGTGAAGCTCGGCTGTCTTGAGTTGACTGCAGTGATCCCAGCCCATCCATTCAGTGTTCTGTGTGGTTGAGGTTTTTGGAAATTAATTAGTCAAAGGGGAACAGTTGAAGCTGCTGCTCATTCTGGGTGGAGGACAGCTCCCCAGCCCCGAGCCTGGGCAGGAGGGCAGCGCTCGAGGAGGGACGCGATCTGCCCGCATCTCCCGGGCCCTTGCTGGCCGCACAGACTCAAACGGGTCTCTTCAGAGCAGAGATTACGTTCCCCTCGTGGAGTTAACTTCTCGCTCCGTATCTCCACCCAGTTATGTTTCGTCTCCCCTTGCCCCACCCTGCTTACGTTTAATGACAGTGAACTTCAGGAGTTCCATTTTAGTATAAATGTTGTTTAATTTCACCGTCTCTCTTAAGAGAGTGGGAGGCACTTCAGAATCCCTGGCCGGTTCGAGGCCGTCTCGCTGGTTTAGGAAGCAGGCCCCTGCGAAGCGTCTGCAGCGGGGGCAGCTGGGGCAGTCGTGGGAACTGGCTCCAAGGCACGTGCGTCTTTCCCTGTGTGGGTTACGAATAGGCAGCCACCCAAGGAGGGTGCGTGGAGGAGAAGGTGGACACAGGGACAAAAAGCTGCGCTGGAACCTAGGCGCTTGATTTCACGTGGCCTTCACGTGAAAGCCAACGCTTTGTCTTTGTCGTTTACACCCAGGGAGAGGTGAGAGGCTGGGGGCTGACGAAACGGCCCAGGAAACCAGGGGGGATGGGGCGGTGTGGGCGCGGGTGACGCCCCCCGCCCCACGAGCGCCCTGCATGCACTGGCCCTTGTCTCAGCAGGACAGGGCCGCTGGTTCCTGGGGGTGCTGGCAGGTCTCGCCTGTCCTCTCCTGGGATTTGCCCCCGTGCATCTGCGGCACGAAGGTGCCGTCCCCTGGGGCGGGGGGGGACCTGGCCGTGCCCTGCGATTTACAGTGACTCAACTGCAGAGCGACTGCACATCCCCAACCCCAGGTGACAAGTTAGGTGGCGTCCCAGCTGGCCTGGCCCCACCGCCGCGGTGCTGTCTGAGGCGCTTCGCGGGCCAGTGGGGGCCGAGGCTGGAGGCATCCCAGCCTGTATTCCATCTCTGGTTTTCACTTGCTGGCTGCATGAGATGGCCGCTCTGAGGTCGGGCGACGTAGGGGTCCTCAGGCTTGTCCGTGACGCTGACGGTACCAGGCCTGCGAGGAGTTACAGTACGTTTATTTCACGTGTGTGCTGGCTTTTTATTTGGCTTTTTTTCCAGGAGTGTAGAATGAAAAAGGCACTAACAGGATATTCCATCAGGTCCCAGAGAGCCCGGGGGGTTGGGGCCCCGAGCACGGTCCCCACTCGAGTCACTCGAGTACCCACAGTTTATGCCTTAAATGGCACAGCACGTGTGACCTGCCCGTCTGCTGGGGACGCAGCGGAACACGACAGGGTTAACGCACGTCCCAAAGCTCCTCTACTCGAGCCACTGAAGCGCAGGAAGACGTGCCTCCCGGTGAGTGCCAGCTGTCTGGGGGCGCCTCTGTGTTCTGGTTGTTTCCACCCTCAGATTTTGTTTCAAAAACGTTTGGCCCGTAAATAAGTGTCGATTATAGTTTATTCTTTGGTTCAACGATACTCGTAAAACGTAAGCTCTCAATTTCGACTTCTCGATCCTGGCAGTACCACAGGGTGTGGTGTTTTTTTTTTGAAATTAGCTTTATGGCATCTTACTTAACACACAGATTAAATATGTCGTAAAAGCTGCACCTGAGCCGCGTCTCCTTCGTGACGTCTGTGACTTGCCCCCCGTGGGTGGACCACACGGCAGTGTCCCTCTGGTGCCAGGGTGTCCTACGTGGAAACGCGGGCAGTTCTCGCACACACGCGTGCATGCACACACACGCCCACGCACACAGCAGTCTACGTGTTGGGACGCACGCCCGTTTATGTCCATCTGCTGGGACGTTTTCTGCGTCTGTGCCGCCCGCGGAGTTTGCCCCAGCATTTACGCGAGGGCCCTATTGTGCTGGCACGCCGCACCTCCTCTGGGTTTGCGGTGGAAGCGATGGCTCCCGAGGTGCTGGCTCGTCTGCCGCTGCGCCCGCCCCCCACCGCCCCGTGGGCACCCGCCCAGCGGCCCCCACACAATCAGCCCTTTCAGGCCCCAGCAGGAGCTCTCGGGTTTCCAGAGTCTAGGTGTCATGAAACCAGCAAGCAGGTGGACCCGGGGGCCGGGATCACGTCTGCCCCGCGTCTGGCTGTGCGCCCCCCTCACGCCCTCCCCTCTTTCCTGCGCTCGAGCCGCTCTGGGAGAGAACAAGCAGCTCCCTCATGGAAAGTCTTACCGACCTGGCCCAGGGCCCGGGCTGAGGCCTCCCCGCTCCCAGCGATGATTGAGGGTCTGCCTTGCAGGGAGCAGACATGCCGGGCCGTTCGCACTGCGGATGGCGGCAGCTGCTTGGTGGACGGAGGCATGTGGTCAGCCCTGCAGATGGGCCCTCAGGGTCAGTGCTGAATTCACGTGGACATTGCATGGACGTCTCGAGGTGCCCTGGAGGGAGGGCTGCTGTCAGCACGGTGACCCACCAGCTGCATAACAAGGTCCCCAGGAGACCCTGCAGACGGCATCTCACGAGGCAGAAGGTCCAGCGGGCCTGGAGCTGCTGCCTGGTGCAGCAGGACCTCTGCCCCCCCCCCCAGGAACCGGGCGCCATGACGGCCACACCGTGTGTGGGTGCTTCACTGGGACTTCAGTCTGTCCAGAAGAACGTGGGGCCAGCCTCCCAGGGGCACTGTGTCCACACGTTGTCAGACCAGCACGCAGACTTTGCTGAAATACCTTAGTCCTCGTCTAGAGGAGCCGAGTGTCCCCCAGTGACGAGCAGAAACTGTTGACCCGTGTGCCGAGTTTCTCTGTCAAGCTGCGTGGCAGCGACCAGGCTCTGTTTCCGCTGGGTCCTGGAGGGGTGCGCCTTCCCACCACGGCCAAGCTGCAGGGCGGCTGCAGTTAGGATCTGCCCCTTGTGGGGGGGGGGAGGTGGAAAGAGGGCGGGCTCTGAGACGTCTGCAGAGTAAGGTCCTCTATAAATAGCGCACTGCCACTGGGACACATGCTGCTGCCACCGTCGTCCAGCTCTGTGACCTGCTGGGCCGTGATGTTTGAGTACCTCCTGTCCTCCCGACGGAGGGCGGAGGGGAGGGGCTTCAGCTCGTGTGATTCTGCAGCGGAGGGTCCCAGGGCCTGGGCACCGCTGGGCACCTCTGGGTACCGCTCAGCTGCCGGGTGTAGACGTTAACTACGCGCTTTGGCTTCCCAGCCAGGTGTCCTCCGGCCCCGTCAGGTCTGTGTGCTCGGGGGGAGCTGGTGGCCTTGCTTCCAGCTGGTGTTGACCTTCTCCCTCAGCCCGAGGTCCTGGCTTATTTTGTCCTTTGAATGGAGAGTTGTCTGGTGTTACTCGTCTGAGGGAAGGAAGCGGGCTGCCGTCGGGAGACAGCGGCAGTGGGGGTGGGGGGCAGAGCTAGGAGGGTGGGCAGAGAGCTGGTGTCAGACCTGGCCACGCGGGCGGGCAACGCGGGTCCCTCATCACTGGTGAGCGCTGCGGGCGGGGACATGTTGGCTCATGAGCACGTCGCCTCTGTGTGGACACCCTCCGCGTCCTCCTGCAGGGAGATGAGTGCCTTCCAGCGGCACTCGCCGGCTCTGTCTCCGTTTCAGACCAGGTTGTATGGCCCTGGCCCGGTCTCTGCGTTTCTTTGTCTGATGCTGCACGGTTCAGAGTGCTTTCTCACTTAAGAACACGCGTGCTTGACAGATGGTCTCAGATCTGTGCGCCAGCAAATAGCACACCGCTGTGCTGTGCCACCAGAGCGTGAAGCCGGAGCTGGAGGTGCTCGGAGGCACAGCGGCCACATTCAGAAAGCCCAGCTGCTGATAGGCTGTCAGGGCTTGGCGTCTCCTTGGGGAGAGTGGTGAGCAGGGCAGTGGGCTGAGAGTAGCCAGGACCTGTAACCGGACCCAGGCACCACCAGCGAGCCGGCAGCTGGCGCACCTGAGACCTACCTGACACAGAGCGCCTTCTTCACCTGGGTTCTGAAGGAGCAGGGAGTGAGGGCCTCCCAGCTGTCCATCAGGTCCAGGGAGAGGTTGGAACGTGGCGACTGTTTTGTAGTAATCCTCTACCCATCAGAGCTGAAAAAGCTGTTCCCAACCCAACATGACACAGAAAACCCAAGTGGCAGTGGTAATGTTGATGTGCGGCCTTTGGTTCCTTCCAAAGTGACTTTTACGAATATTGCCTGTTTACGTCCGCAGCCTTACAGCAATCCTGTGGATGGATTTAACTCCACCTTACAAAGAAGGAAACTGAAGCAAAGAGAAAAATGTTATTTGACTTGCTCAGAGTCACCATTGGTGAGTGACAGAACCAGGGGACTGCCTTGATCTGCCACCTCTGATTTGAACCCAGTCTCTACTCTCCCAAGGTTTAGCTGTATTACTGACTCTTTTTTTACCCAGTAGAGATGCAGTGAACAAAGATTTATGCTCAGAAGTCCAGCTTTCAAGTGTGAGTTGATTTTGCAAGCCAAAGAGAAGGGTAGTATGTGTTTTTCTTCTTCAAAGAATATCTGGTTATTAACTGAGGTATTTTCAATAACTGAGTAAGGCCTGGAGACAGACAGGACTTCCAAAATGATGGGGAGAGAAGCTTGGTGAGTCAGCACTGCCCGGAAAAGCACTGAAAATACTGACAAAACTCTCAGGTAAAGTATTTCAGAATCTGAAAATTAACCAGAGGCAGAACAAAAGGGACACTGGACCTTGGTGAGAGAAGCAGGTTCTGTGGTTTTGTGGCTTGGGGTTCCTCCTGCCCCCTTGCCAGCTCCATGGTGTGCAGCCATGAAAAGCCGGCAGCTTCATAGACAGTGAAGGAGATTGGCCTCTTTGGGGCTCTGTTAAAAGCTGCACCCCAAACGCAGTCAGTATTTTGACTGGTCGTGAAGCTCCCCAGAAAGCCTCATTCCCAGGGCAGGATAAAAACAGCAGAGGGCTGGCATCGTGCTCATTGGAGCTGCCCAAGGCCGTGATCTCAACTGAGCAAGTGAGCCTTGTCAAGCTAGGTGACCACAGGGGAGTTTGAAAGCCCTGCTGTGTGCCTGGGGGTCTGGAAGGCTGCACACACGCACACGGGTGTGCACATGCTCAGGGAGACCTGGGCAAGGAGAGGGCCCAGTCGTCCACCTCCGGCTCGTCCACCTTGAGACCCTGTACAAGCGGAAGTGAAGCCCAGGCTGGCTGAACTGTGGGCGAGTCAGAGGTGGGCCTTGGTAGACAGATGCCCTCAGCAAAAAGGGGGGGCCTCATGGCTCAAGGCAGTTAAAAACACCTGACTGATACTCGACTGGCCATTAAAGTGTGCTAACCTGAGGGTGATCCCTAGGAAGCTGAGCTTAGAAAATAAACACAAATTTTTCAAAAAGAGAAACAGAGAACTTAGTAGCCACACACTGCAGAGATACAGAATCTGTAGAATTAGTCCAGGAGAGTCACTAACCAAGTAAGCAGCAACTAGGGGGGAAAAAAGAACCCAGCGATAACAGCAGATCCTGGAGGGGTAGGTGGGGGGGGGGCAGATTCCAGAGCTGCTGCGGTGTCTTACCTACAATGTCTAGCTTTCAAACAAAACGTTATGAGACACGAAACATGAAAATATGTCCCATAGGCAGGGATAAAACCCACATACAGCAGACAGTGTCCCCGAGGGGGCTCAGGCACTGGACTTCGTAGCCAAGTAAATGAGCTGCCACAGACATGCTCAAGGAGCTGAAGGAAACCATGTTTAAAGGGTTAAAGAAAAGTAGTACAACTGTGTTCCACCAGATGGAGAGGATCAGCAATGAGACAGAAATATGTATATTTTCAAAGAGCCAAGCAGAAATTCTAGAGTTGAAAAGTATAATAACTGAAATGAAAAGTTCATTAGAAGGGCCGAACAACGTTTTGGAGCTGACAGAGGAAAAGAATCGACAGACTTGAAGAAAGATCAATAGACTGTCCAGTCTGAGGGATGGAGAGAAAAAAGATTAAAGAAAAAGAACAAGTGGGACACCATAAAACATACAAATGTGTGCATAATGGTACTCCAGAAGAGGGGAGGAAAGGGTAGAAAAACATTTGAAGAAACAATGGTCAGAATCTTCCCAAATTTGTTAAAAAACATTGTGCACATCCCAAAAGGTCAACAACTTCCAAGTAGGATAAAATCAGAGCTCACATCATAGCCACACTGTCCAAAGTCAAAGAAAAAGAGACAGTTCTAAAAGCAGCAAGAGGAGAACAAGTCATCAGGTGCGTGGACGCTGCAGTAAGGTCAATGCTGACTGCCCATTAGCAGTCATGGAAGCCAGAAAGCAGTGGGGTCACCCACTCAAAGTGCTCAAAGGAGGGCTGCTGACCATGAAGCCTACATGCAGCAGAACTAGCCTTGGAAAAGAAGGAGAAATAAGGAAAGATACTTGGACCTGAGCTACAGGAGGAGCTAAAAGGAGTCTTTCAGGCTGATGGTGACTCAGATCCGCGCGAAGGAATAAAGTGCTGGTGAAAGTAATTACACAGGTAAATAAAAAGACAGAATAACATTAACAAAAACTTTCTTGTGGGGAGGAGACAGCTCACTGGTAGAGTGCCTGCCTAGCACGCACAAGGTCCTAGGTTCAATCCCCAGAGCCTCCACTTAAAGAATAAGTAAATAAATAAACCAAGTTACCTCTTCCCCTAAAAAAAAAAAAGAAAGAAAAAGAAAAGAAAAAAAAAACTTTTTTCCTCCTAACTTATTAAAAAAATACTTAAGATAATAATTACAAAACTGTTCTGATAGGCTCATAATATATATAATGTCATTTGTGTGACAACGATAGCACAAAGGAAGGAACAGGGAAGGAAGCTGTGTTGGAATAAAGTTGCTGTATGTTTAATAAATATTACTCTGAAATAAATATTTTAAAGTTAGATGAGTACTGTAATCTCTAGAGGAACCGCTAAAAAAACAAGAATAAGTTAAGTAAACAAAACAAGGTTTTAAAAAGGCATTTAAATGATACACTAGCAAATAAAAAGAAGGCAACAGTGAAAGAAGATAAGAACAACAACAAAAAAACCCAAACCACAAGACGTGGAAAACAAACAGCAAAACGGCGCATGTATGTCCCACCATATAAAAGTTACATTAGATGTAAATAAATGAAACCCTCCGGTAAAGGGAGTGGGGTTGTCAGGCCAGATGGGGGTGGGGATCCAGCTATGTGCTGTCCACAGAAAGCATACTTTAGATTTAAAGACACAAACAGATTAAAAGTGAAAGCTTGGAAAGGAAGTATCGTGCCAACAGCGAACAGAGATCTGGAGCAGCGACAACAGTATCCGACAGAACAGATTGAGGACCAAAGAAAATGTTACTGGAGACAAAGAGGGACGTATTCTAATGAGCAAACTGAGCAGGAAGATGCAGCAAGCGTACATGTATTTGCACCTAACGGCAGAGCCCTCTAGCACAGGAAACAAAGACTGGCAGAGCTGAAGGGATAAATTTAAAGACAATTAAAAAACCGCTGGAGATGCCAGTACTCCACCCTCAATAATGGACAGCGCAGCTGCACGGAAAGGCAGCAGGGACGCGGGACGGTCGAACCACTGCCGTCGGCCCGCTGGGCCTAGACTCTCCCCAAGCAGGGTGATCATGGAGCATTCTCCAGACAGACTTCCCACTGGGACACAAAAAGCCTTGATAAATTTTAAAGGATTCAGTTCTGATCACAATGGGATTAATCTATAGAATCAATGCAATCTCTACCAAAATTCTAGCATTTTTTTTTTTTGGAAACTGACAAAATGATCCTAAATTTATATGGAAGTTAGAAAAAATCCAGAATAGCTAAAGCATTTTTGAAAACAAAGAGCAAAGTTGGAAGACACATTTCTCAATTTCAAAACCACTTTAAAGCTACACTAATCAGGACAGCGTAGTATTGGCATAAGACATGTAGATCAAAGGAACAGACTTGAGAGTCCAGAAATAAATCCTTCTTTTTATGGTAAATTGATTTTTTAACAAAAGTTCTCCCCACTTAATTACGGCAAAGGATAGCCTCTTAAATAAATGGTGCTGGAACAATTGGATATCCACCTGCAAAAAAGTAAACTTAGACCCTCACCTCACACCTCACAAAATTTAGCTCAAAATGGATTATGGACTTAAATGTAAGAGCTAAAACGATAAAACTTTTAGAAGAAAACATACGAGAAAATTTTTGAGACTTTGGATTAGGCAAAGTTTTTTTTTTAAGATATGACACCAAAAACAGCCCATAAAATTAAAAAACTGATAAATCTGATTTCATCAAAATTCAAAATTTTTGTACTTCAAGAGATACAATTAAGAAAAAGAAAAAAACAAACAGTAGGCAGGATGAATGCATTTTCAAAACAGTCTGATAAAGGGTTTGTATTTAGAATATGCAGAGAACATATCTCAGTACTAAGAAACAGCCTGGTCAAAAGCTGGGCAGAAGATTTAAGTAGACGCTTCTCCAGAGAAGATGTGTGAACATCTAGTAGATACGTGAAAAGACACTCAGCGTCACATCACAGGGAGTGCGGCACCAGCTCGCTGGGGAGGACGCGCAGAAACTGGACCTCTCACTCCCTGGGGGGACTTCCTGCATTACGGCCACTTGGCAGTGTCTTAGAAGTTGAACGTAAATTCGCTGTGAGACCCAGCAGTTCTGCGCTTAGGCGTCTGCCCAAGAGAAATGGACGTGTGTGTCCACACAAAGATCTGCACACAAATGTCTTAGCATCATTTATAGTATCCCGGCATTTGAGACAGCCTGGTGTCCAGCCGCTAGCGCACGGATAGACAGAAAGCGTGAGGCGCGTCCGGGCAGTGGAGTAGCGCTCAGCCCCGAGGAGGAGGAAGCGCTGGCTGGTGCTTGGAAGCCGCTGGACCTTGAGCCCATCGTGCTGAGTCGAAGAGCCAGACGCAAAGAGCACGCGTCACGTGGCTCCGTTAAGTGAAGGTGTCTGGGAAAGGCCGGCGGTAGCCTGGCGGGGGTGTTCCCTGGTCAGTCCTCTCCCTCATGCGGCTGGAAGAGCTTCTCCTCGCTAGTGTTACGTCCAGCTTTGCTGGGGTGCTGGGCGCCACGGAGGAAGGCGCTTCTGAAGGGGAGGCTTGTGTGCGTCCTGCGTGTCCTCCTCCGAGTGCGGGGCACGCAGCCCTCTCTCAGGAGTGCTGGAGGGAAGTTCTAATTCCCCTTGTGAACACGAGCGTGACGCTGACGGCAGAGTTCCTCTTGGGGAGGAGAGACACGTGCACTCCTCCACCACTTACTGTTCAGCCGAATCAAGGGTTCTCGTTAAATCGGGGCCGCTCGCAGGACCCCCGCGCGCCGCCTCCGACCGTGGGCACAGCTTTGAGTCCCTTTACCTTTTTCAGTTTGAATTTTGACACAGTGCTCTTCCTTCCTTCCAGATTGTAATGTGGACACTTCCACATCACAGAGAACAAAGAGAGTCTGTTCCCCACATCCGCCCTTATCAGGCCCGGGGGACCCCAGCTAATCAAAGCCTGGTACTTGGGACAATGGGCCGGGCGGGCCGGCCCCCCTGAGGACACACAGTTATCGCTCCCAGAACCCGGGGCTGGTTTCCTTTTGTTCTGCAGTCAGCGGGGGCTGGGGGCGGGCCTTACCAGGCCGCCGCCCTCCCCCCCCCCCCGGGGCGAAGGTCCCCCCAGGGCCTATCAGGCCCCGCAGCTGCTGTTACTCCAGACACGGCAGGAAGAGCTGAAGGCAGCAGAGCCAGCGCCTCGGCAACGTCTAGGGTCTGCGACTCCCGGGCTCTGGCTCCAGTCCGAGCCGCACAGACCGGGGAGGTGCGGCAGAGGCACTGTCTGCGGCCCAGACGTGGGGGCCAGGGTAGGGGGGATCGTGGGGGCCTCGGCTGCGAGCCAGGCCGCTGCCCTGCGAGGGGGCCCCACGTGGGCAGGCCCCTTCGGTCTCCAGGACAGACTGTTTTACAGCCTCCTCCATCCTTTCTGCCCATAAAGCCAGTTGGTTTGCAGCCTGGTCTTGTGTGTCTGCAATGGTTTCAGCAGAGATTGGAGCTGGGCCCCAAGAGAAGCCAGGGCGGGAAACCCAGGGCGGGAAACCCAGGCAAGCCTCAGAGGCTGGCATCTTGCAGCAGAGTGTGTCTGAGGCGGAGCCGTCTTCTCGCACCCGCTTTGGTCCGACCACTCAGGGCCCGACTGGCAGACGCAGACAGAAGTCTAGTGAAGGAGAAATTCAACCCGTGGGGGTGGGGCAGCCCCCCCAGGGTTTTCTCTGGACTCGGCTTTTAGGAAGGAGCCCAGGTAAGACGGTTGTACCACGAGCGGCCTAGCGTCTGCGAATATTTAGTGCTAGAAATTACGTTTGAGGGCCTTCCTCTTAATTACTGTCCCAGGATGAGGTCGGGCAAGGAGAGCCAAGCCACCGCGGTCACGTGTCGGGCCGCTGTGGGGGGTGGGGGCCGAGGGGAGGGGGCCGCGCTGTTCGCTGCTTCTGGTGCGGCCCCCTTGCTTTCACAGCCTCAAACTTAGACTCCCCTCTATACGCACTTTGCATTTTTCCCACAGTGGCCGTTGCCAGCAAGCTGTCAACTACCGCATATCCCTCAGATTTAAGAACCCAAACTTTAAAACAAATGAAACTCTTGTTGCCACTGTAATAAAAATCAGAATGGAACCGGGCTGCTCAGCAGACGCAAACTTCAATTATTTTTGTGGATTTAAGATTGTTTTTTGGGATTCCCAGCCTCCCAGCACAGCAGACGTGCTCCCTCGGGCAGCCGGCTGGAGAGAGAGGCGCTGGCCGGCGGACGGGCGAGGTGGCAGCCGCCGGGCTGAGCTGGGTCCGCCACCTGAGTGTTTGCTCTGGCGTCAGCAGGGGCGTCTGCGGCCGCCCTTGGAAAAGCTCATAGTGCGGGAGGCGGGGGGTGGGGTGCAGGCGCTTTTTAGTGCATTTTAACTTAAGAAAAGTGTGCGAATGATGTTTGTCGAGGTCTGCTGTTACTTGGTGTTTAGCCAGAGGAGGAAGCACCGAGAGCAGGTCCAGTTGTCTCTCGGACCTTGGTCCGCACGGGCTGGGAAACGCCCCCTCCCCACTGCCCCAGCCCCCAGCAGGCCTCATCACCACGCCACCGGCCCTGGCACTCTTTTTACAGTCTCTTCACTTGCTGAGATGGAAACGGTGGTTTCCACTGGATTAAATGCCAGCTTTCCATCCCACGTGCAGCTTCCTGCTGTGATGGTGTGGAATCCAGGGGTAGCAGGGAAAGGTGGGGGTGGAAACTGGGTGATGGATGCTGGGTCCCTCAGGTGAGTTGTGACCTGGGCACCCGAGCTGCGTCTCCCCAGAGCCTGCCCTTCCCTCGCTGGCGGCTTCCTCTTCTGCCCCGCTTCCTGTTTCTACTTTCAAGGCCAGGCTGGCTGCGGGGCTCACGACCTCTGGCTCTGAAATGTGCTGTGTCCACCGGCCACCACCGAGGGGCCGAGCTCACTGACTGCCACCTGCAAAGTCCCTGGAGCAGGTGCTGGGGTCACCCGACCGCCTGTGGTGGGGCGGGCACTGACGTGGCTCCTGCCTGCCCCGAGGGACACAGGACACAGCGAGGGGAGCTGGGCCTGCTGGGGTGTGAGCCTCGTTCAGCGGACGGCGTCCAGCACTTACCAGGTGGTGGGAAGATGAGACCCCCCCCCAGTGACTTTCCTTCTCAGGGCCCTTCCTTGTCCCTGCTGGTTAGCGGAACACTGGATTTAGACACGCTCACACGCACCCCAGCGGCTGTGGCCCTGCCCCCCCCACCCAGGGGAGGGAATTTTTTTAAGCCGTCTGATCACTGCTTCTATCCATGCTGTCTGCTGGACCGGGGCCTGCTGAACTCACAGCGCTTTGCCGGCGTGTGTCATGCTCTGGTGCAGGGAGCTTGTGGGCCAGGTGCGCAGTGATCGGGGGCAGGTGCAGGGCTCTGGCCCCGCTCCTGACCTGAGGGCCCCGTCCCTGCATCAGGGGCATCAGGCCTGGTGACGGGAACCGGCCACCAGCTTATCCCTAAGCCCCGCCCCCCCCCCCCCCCCGGGAAGCGCCCACACGGCCTGAGCCAGAGGTGACTGCGCGTGGCCCCACGTTAAGTCTTGCTGGGCTTCAGTCCGAATGAACGGTGACTGGGAACAAATACCCTGAACAGCTTGCTTTTCACTTACTGGCTGTTTTGGGGACACATTTCAAGGCTTCTTCAGAAGTCAAATTTAGATACACAAGTGGAATGAACGCTAAGTTTCCAAATGGACAGCTCAGCCCCACGGGAAGGAAGAGGTTCAACAGACAAGACGACTTGCAGACGACTAGCCAGAGCTTCACCATGGGTGCTCGGGGGCTTGTGCGGTCCCCGCATCTCACGGAAACTCTGGGAAGGGGTTGATTCGACCTTCAAAGGAGGACGTAAACCAGGCAGTACTTGCAGGACTGTCAAGACGCGTGGGCAGACCAGCCCGGAGCCCTGGCCCCGGGGAACTAGAGCGAGGTGGGAGAGGGCAGCGCACAGCTGAACGGCGTTCCCAGCTTCAGCAGCAGTCCAGGTGGCACCGCGGCACCCAGGGAGGCTCCTGACCAGGGAATTCCGGAGGCCGGGGGTGTGGTGCTCCTGCCTCTGAACTTGAGGGCTTTCGAGGTCCTTTCAGGATGTCTCGGAGGAATAAAGACAGGGAGCCAAGCCTTGGAAGCTGTCTTTCCTGTGTCCCGGCCGGCATCTCTGGTGCAGGCGAGAGGTGCGGTGTTAGACGGCGCGAGGCCCCTGCTGGGGCACACTTCCAGCACCAGGCTCTACTTCTGTTGAGTTCCGGACCCTCCATCAATGGAGCTTCCTCCGGAAACCAGCTTGTAAGACACTTCCCCCAGGGACGTGCCCTGGCCCCACTGTGGTCCCCGGCTCAGGGCCCCGGCGTCCTTTCCGCGTGCGAGAACACGCAGGTGACTGATCCGGCCTGTCTCTCGGGGACTGTTGGAGACGGCTGTTGCGTGGCTAGTGGTTTCTGGGACTGGTGGTTCATTTTGGTAATCACCAGAGGCACGCCGTTATTGTATAAAGTCAATTAGACTGCGCACAGACTCCGGCCCTGTTGATTTGATTTAGAGCTAGCGAAAGCTCCAGTAATGTGCAATTACAGGGAACTTAATGGGCCTTTGTACTGAAGGCCACGTCCAAGGCACCTAATATACTTTGATGAATTGCTCATTATGTGCAGTGTTGGAATAACTTCTATAAAGATTAATAATTGGATAATCAATACAAAAATTCAACCCTGGTTTTTTTCCTGCCGTGGGGTCGATGTGTCCCAGGGGTTCTGGGGCCCGTCGCGTTTGCCCGACTTCTCTGACTGCTGCCTGTTGTTTTCGAAATTGGGGGTTTTGAGAGTAACTTACCAGCTTGGTGTGTTGCGCACTTTTTTCCTCGTGCCGCCTGTGACTTTTCTGTTCAGAACTTTACGGAATGAACAGGTTCTGCTGTTGGTTCTTGTCGTCGACACTCAGAGGTGGTTTTGCCCTCAAGTGGGGAGGGAGCAGACAACACCCTTGAAGGACCTGTGGACACGCACGAGGCACCAGGTGGCCTGTCCTCAGGGGCCAGGAGAAGGGCTGGGACGGAGCTGGAGGGGGGTGGAGGAGGGGCTGAGGAGAGGGGCCGCCCCGGGGGCGTGTGGGCTCTTCAGACCCTGCGTGCCCCGGGCCTCCACCCTGGAGACACGGGCTCTGCTGAGGGATGGGTTGCATCAGTGGGCTGAGGCTAGTGGCGTTGGAGCAGGGGGAGGGGCTCGGCTGTGTCCGGACCCATGTGCGGATTCAGGACCTGACTGAGGGGGAGACGAGGCAGAGGTGGCCGGGCGGCTGAGTGCAGAGCCCGGGCGGAGGTCTGAGCCCTGCTGTCCTGGGACAGCTGTGACTGCCTCCGTCAGGCACACAGGACGGTGTGGAGAGACGCAGCCCGCTGGACACAGCCCCAGCCGAGGCGGGAGGGGGGCCAGGTGCCCGACAGCCTGCTGCAAGTGCGGGGGCGCAGGGAGGGTGCACGGCCACCTGGGTTCTGCAGCTACAGTTTGGACCCCTGTTGAAGGTGGACTGGAGGCACCGCACTGTGAAACAGGCCGAGGTGCTCTCCTGCAGTGACCCTGTGCCACCACGCCAGGCTCACCCCACCAGCCACACCTGGCCCCTTCCTAGTGAATCCTGCCGAGAACCACACCCAACACAAACCAGAACAAACACCCGCACGCCACGCACCCCAACACCCACAGGTTACGCCTGTGCTCTCAACAGCCCACCACGGGGACACGGCTTCGGGAGGGAGCAGGGTCTACAAGCCCGGCGGCCGGGGTGTTGCAGTGACGCCCAGAGAGAGGCCAGGCCCCGGCTCCTTTCTGATCCACTTGGACCCTCTCGGGCCCCAGACTCGGAGCGGGAATGTTCAGCCTCATGATCCCCCTCCATTGCCCCGCAGAGAAGGAACAGCCCCTTGGTTGGTGTCTCGGGACCTGGGGAAGGACCCGTGTCCCAAGGCAGAGGGGCAGGAAGGCCAGCCTGCAGACCCACACGCCTCCTTGTCCAGGTCCATGTACTGTATTTTATTTTTTAATTAAAGGAGGCTTTGAGGCTTTTTAATTTTTCCCGTTCCGTTAATCGTTTGACTAGGAATTTCATAACTGGGGAGAATGTGTTTTCTAACGGTACAGAGCGAGCCCTGGAAATGCTTGGTGGTGGTTTAATGATCCCAGCGAGGAAGCGGAATGCGCTTGGCGCAGATAAAATAATAGCCCAGGAATATGGGAGGCATACGCCCCGCGACACATCGGTGGGAGCACGTGGACTGGCCGCGGCCCCTCCCAGGCACGCGGCTGGCCCGTTCCCCACGGACGCTGGAGTTTCCACACAGGGGTTTGCATTATTGGGAGTGTTCAGGCTAAATAAGGAAGCAGCCACCGAGGTAGGACAATTATTCCGTTTTAATGGCTGGCAGTCCCACGTAACAATGGTGCCCGTCAGTGCAGCCCCACACCCAGCTGGGAGGGTCATGTTTTATTAAAACCGTGACTTGTTGTCATGCAGGCCCTCCACTGTCCCACTCTCTCCTTCCCAAAATAGCAGGCCCCGTGGCAGTGCCTTATTATGATTAAAAAGATAAAAATAAGTGAAGGCTGAAATAGGTCCAGGACACCTGAGGTAACACAAGAACTTACTTTTTAATGAAACTGGAGAAACTGTTTTACTTTCCACTGCTTCACAAAGCAGCTCTAAAAAAAATCAGAAAAGTAAAAACGGGTTTTAGTGATGTTGCAACTCTGCATTTTCAGAATTACAGTGGCTGCGATGCACTCGTGGCTGAACGGCCCGTTCTCAGCCCAGAGCTTCACAGCGGCAGCACGCCCACATGGGAGGTGCTGGGGGCTGCAGGTGGACCAGGGAGGCCACGCTGGACAGAGCCCACCGCCCCTGGGGGACCGCTGACCGGTGCCCACCTGGCAGGAGGAAGTACGGACGGTAGATGTTCTAAGAGGTCAGCTCCTCTCACGACACTGAAGCGCCCACGTGAGAGCCGCCACCTCACTCCTCCTCTGCCTGCACGGGGCGGGGAGGACACTCCCCTCCCCCTCTGTCTTGGTCTCTGAGGTGTGGCTTCAATCGTGGCTCCACTCACATCTGCTGACACCTCAAGTGAGCACCGCGTGAGTCTGAGTGTCCGGCAGAAAAGGTGGGCGCTGCGTGTTCATCAAAACCTGCCCCCGCCCCGGGAAGGTCCCCACAGTGACAGCCTTTGTCTTCGCAGGGTTTGCAGCTGCCATCCACGGGCTTCCTTATCCGGGAGTCAGTGGGTTTGCAGGGGTAGCCAGCGCAGCCTGGAGACGCCTTAGCAGTCAGTTCTTCAAGAATAGGCTTGGCCTCAGACCTTCTGGTGCTGCTTCTGTCCCTAAATTACTGCCCTCCAAGCTGACAACACTAACTTTAGCCAAAGGTGTATTTTCTGGGAAAGTTAGTTGTAGGAACGGGAAAGAATGTCCTTCCTGTTCTGTTTTGCTCTTCAAAAAGCTATTTTGGCCTCCCTTAAAAATAAAGACGTTCCTGACAACTTGTCCTGCGTAAGAATATGCGTCTTCCCGTCCCTCAGAGAGGCGCGGGGTAGCCGGCGCAGCAGCTTTTGTGCCGTGTGCTTGTGGACGAGCAGCGTGTAACTTGATCCTGAGCTGCGACGTGGGGTGCCGCGCAGGAGCCGGGCGGGGACGCGGTTCCGCCTGGACCCTGGGGGAGCCGTCAGGGCCTTCTGTGCTTCTGCTGCTGTTTAAGGGACAATGACGGCTTTAAAGAGCTGTTCTCGTCATGAAAAAGCAGCATCGAAGCACGCTGTAAACCAGAAACGGAAAAGGTGACAGTGTCCCTGCTGGGCTGCCTGGCTTGCTAAGTAGCAGTAGACAAGCTTGGTTGTTTTTTAAAAACTCGTAGTACATTTGGGTTCCTTACTGGAACTAACGTAACCATTGAGAAAGAAGAAGATGCTTCAAAGGGTGTTGTGTGCACTTTATGTAACTGAGTGTGTGGTTTGTGTGATTAAGCTACATGCTGAGCGGTATCAACAAATGTGGTTTTTTAAATGGGCATGAAAGTCGTGTCTGCAGAACGTGGTGCTCATCTGAGTTGAGCCAGCTTTTCCCAAAGCAAGGGTTAAGCAGCGAGGCTGGGCTAGCGCTGCTGGGCCAGGGTTCTTCTTCTCTAAGCCGAGGTCCCGGCCTGAGACACGGGGATGGTGTCTGCGGAGACCACCTGGAAGGTTCTCGCTCCTGCCTCTCCTGGCCCTTCCTCCCCAGCCGGCTCGCAGGCCCCATGACTCCGATGGGGTCCCGACCAGGGACGGGGGCAGAGCCTGCCACACTCTCCCGCTTCCCCCGTTGTTTGTCCGACCGTCACCCACGAGAGATCAGCAACGTTGTCGATTCTCTGAGACAGAAGCGGAAAGACACAGCTGATGTGTGTGCATCAGCTTGAGAAGCCTGCACAGGTCCTGGTTCTGATCTGGTTCTGATGACACAGGGATGCCCACGTTGTCAGAAAGACGGAAACCAAAAGAGCTGAGGTGGCCCTGTCCCGCGTCCCGTTTGTGCTTTGTGAGGGAGCCCAGAGTTGCGTTCACTGCAGGCCGGGGTGACTCCCGCGCCCACAGGAGACTGCAAGTCCGCCGGAAAGTGCCAGAGCTCTCCTCGCCCCTCTGCAGATGCGGGACAGCACGCCAGCTCGGAGGACGTTAGCAGGAGGAGGTGGAGAGGCCGGCAGCGTCGCTGGGGCAGGGAGGGGGCTCTGGTGGAGGCTTCCGTTCCCCTGCTGTGTGAGGACTGCACGTCTCCTGCCCTCTCTGGTCCGGTCCAAAGTGAGAGTAGTAGCCCCTCCCAGAGGGCTGGGCAGGATGCTGAGATCCACGCCTCGTCTCCCCAGCACACGCAGCTGCGCGGGAGGAGTTTGTCTCTGCGTTAGAGGTGCCTGGGAGTCCTGGCCACCGCAGGACGGGACCTGAGTCAGTCCTCCCGAGTGAGACCCGCAGCCCAGCGGGCACGGGGCATCACCGCGAGGACGACCCAGCTGCCTCTGTTGGCACTTGGTCCAGCGGCTCCTCCCCCAGACGGCGTGTTCGGGGCGAGGACCCTGCGTCAGGCATCCTAAGGGGAGGTTTCTCACACGTCTCTGAGCGGTGGTTAGAGTGGTGCGGCGTGGACGTGGGGGGGTTCAGTCCGAGACTGAGGGAGGCTCGTAGGACGCTCGGCGCCGAGACTCCTCGCAGCCCAGAGGTGGCCTTGCCGGCCGGCGCTGCCCTGGAAAGCAGGCTCCACCTGGCTGTGCTCTGTGGCTGTCACCCCTCAGGGGCGCTTTCCTCCAGGTTCATATTTCAGCTCTGACCCCTATCGTCCTGTACTTCCTGGGGCCTCGGGGACGGGCGATGTCAGGACCCTGGGTTTTCCTTCATAGTCATTCTTTCCTCTCGCAGCTTAAAGTGACTGCGTTATCACTGCGAAAAAGGCCCTATTTAAAGTCAGACACAGAAGCCACACTATCACCTTCACCTAGAGTAGGAAGCGGGGCAGCTGGTGATAAGGTCCTGGGACTGATAAGGCCATGACACTGGCAGGAGACGCCGCCTCCGGGCAGGGTGGGTGGGGCGTGTGGGCAGCTGCCACACGGAGGTCACGCTGAGTAAGAGCTCTCCAGGTCCGTCAGGCCTGGAGCAGACGCTCGGAGCCTCCGGGGACTTCCCGTGGGGAACAGGGCAGATCAGCAGGCCCTACTCCTGGGGCTTCAGGGCGACGTTTCTGGGACAGCGGCCGGAGGCCCCTCCAGGGTGGGCACCGCCCTGTGGGCTCTGGACTCGTGTCCCGCGTGTTGGAGCCGAGGCCGTGCTGGGGCTGGCAGCGCGCCGTCCTCCCCGCGCGGTAGAAACGGTGACGGTGCGGACCGTGGGCTCTTTGCTCGCCTGTATCATCTCCTCCCTTTAAATTTTTTTTCCTAAAGCACATAAAAGCTGGTATAGGAAAAATGACAGAAAGAAAAGTTTTGGTTTTGATTTGTTTTTAACTCAAACAGAATGCCGTGTTTGTATGTGTGTTGGCGGGTGGTTTGCTGTACACAGTAAAGGAGAGGAGTGGCTGCCACAGCCTCCCCTGCCACAGGGACCCCGTGTCCTGCGTGGCCATGCAGGCCAGGACGGTGAGGGTGGACCCCTGCGTCCATCCCCCTTGGCGCCGGCCTTTCCTGACTTTCCTAGTAAGCGTCAAGGAAGAGCTGTTGCCGCCCGCCCTGCAGGTCGGCACAGGGAGCAGTCTGCAGGTCTGGGGGCGTGCAGGTGGCAGGGCTGGCCCCGCAGGTCACCCAGTCCGGGCCCGGCCTCCTCGCTGGCTGCCCCGGGGCACTGGCTGAGTCCCGTGGTCTGTCCGTCCACAGGATCCGTGGTCAGGCCGCCTGTGGTACTTCCTCACGTGAGAGTAACACGTGCCAGTTGCCGTGAGGCCGTGTGAGAGGTGGGCACGTCAGTTCCTTCAGTCCTTAAAATTTGATTTGAGATCCTAAGTTGCGTCTGGAAGCCAAGAATTCAGACATGGGAGGACCGTTGCTTAAAGGCTGGCCCGTGACGGGGGGAAGCACGTTAAACCTATTCAGACTCCCGCAGCTCCTTTCAGGCCTGCCCTGTCCTCAGCACGGCCACACGGCCCCGCGTGGAGCCTGAGGCGTGAGCTGGGGCGTCTCCCGCAGCGCGAGGCTCTGAGGTCGGCTTTCTCCGAGCGCTGGGCAGACGAAGAAAGTCACATGTGAAACAGCGCTTTTACTTAACAAACAGCGCTTCGCCTTGCTGTTTGGCGCCGGCTCGCCTGTGAGCTGCGCAGGGTCTTTACGTGGTGTCCGGAAGGACGCTGGCCCTGCGCTCCGACATGATGCGAGCACAGGCGGGAACTGTGCCTGCACCTGTACGTGTTAGCTTCTGTGCTTTACAGAGTACTTCCTTTTCGCTCAATTCCAGATGTAAATGTAGAGGTGGATCTGTGTGTGTTTTGGGGGGGGGGGCACAGATCCCAGACTGAAACAGCAATTCTAACTGCCACATGAGTTTTAGGGAAAAAACAAGTTTCCACCTTAGGAGCGTTTTAGAGAAAAATTAAATATAAGGGAAAAACCCTTCTTGTTAAGTTAAATTGTGGTGTAACAGCTCCCCACATCCTGTTGTGGGGATGTCTGACGCTCAGCAAAGCGAAGGTTCCTCTTTCAGGTCTCTGACGATCCCGGGGGGGTCACATGTTACCTGCAGTTCAAAATACTCCTGTAAAGAAAAACCTCTGTGTCGGTGGAAAAGCTGAATAAGGAGGTGGAAATTATCAGCGGAGAGAAGACACTGTGGGAAACCGTAGGTGGTGTCGGCACAACCATATCAGAGAGGAGCCACCCCCGAAGTAACCGCACGGAGCCCGGGGGCACCGGGGCCTGATATGGACCCGAAACCGTGACCTCACGGAGGGGAGATAGGAAGTCGTGGCCGGGAGGGGAGCGGGGCCTCGGGACCCTGTGCTCTTGTTCTCAGCCGCCCGCGGGGACCACCTGACCCTGGTCAGCCCTCCCCAGATGTCTCCTTTCCTCACCCATCTGAGTGGGAACCAGCATGGCGTCCGTCCCCCAGGGCTCCTGCCAGACTGTGTCTGTGCAGAAGAGGGCAGCCCTGGGCGCCCACCCTCGGCTGTGTGGGCGGTGGTGTGGGGCCTCCCCCGCCTTCACTCTCTGTCCACTCTGCCTGCCCTGCTCAGTCCCCTGGGGCACTCGGGGGAGATCCAGGACATTTGTGCATGTGTGGTGATTCTTGAGTGTGTTCCTAAGATGAATGAAACAGAGACCCCAACCTGACGGGGCCAGGCGCGGACCACGTGGGACTGGAGGGCCCAGCACCTCCAGCCCCAGGTTATCAGGGAGGCAGGGCCCGTCCTCGGCAGAGACCACCAGCCCTCAGTGATGGGCCGG
Organism: Camelus bactrianus; assembly: GCF_048773025.1. Lineage (NCBI taxonomy): Eukaryota > Metazoa > Chordata > Mammalia > Artiodactyla > Camelidae > Camelus > Camelus bactrianus. The sequence continues at coordinate 29,819,015 of NC_133568.1, forward strand.
GGGGTCTCGCTCCCGGGGGATCCTGACGGCCCCCGACGGGACAGATGCTGGGCCGGGCACCACCCACAGAGGAGCCTTGTCACGGCCTCCTGTCTGCGCCTGGACGGCTCCCACCACGCTGAGCGATTGCCCCACGCGCACCAGCGCGGGTGCCCCCTCCAGGGCCCAGGTGCCCCCGTGGGCCGCGAGGGGAAGCCCACAGCCACTGCTGCTTCTGCTTTTCTCTCATCAAACAGAAGTTCTTTTTCCTGTGGTCTGTTCGACCCTGAGTAACAAGCAGCTCACAGCTCCCTTGCTTACTGCCTTATGACCCTCAGGCCCCCCTCCCAGTCCCCAGTATTATGACCCTTGGGCGCCCCTCAGACATTCTTCAACTGCCCATTGCTGACTTTCCAGAATCAGATTTTGGGTCTGGGACTTCTGTTGTCCTGAAAATGGGCTGAGAAGGCCATCCCAGGCGCGCGGTGTGGGGTGCGGTATGACTGAAAGCGGGACCTCTCCTTCAGGTGGGACCCCATCCAGGAAATCTCCCCCCACCCTGGAACGAGGCAGCCTCCCGGCCCCATCTCCACCCTCCCAGCAGCACCCAGCGCCCAGTGGGAGGGACACTGACTGCGTGCGGCCCCAGACCTTTTATTTAACCTGAAAACTGGTTAGGAGGACCCGCTGGGCCCGCCTAGGGTTGTTTTAGGACAGAATGCGAGGGTGGCCGTGAGAGCGATTTGTGAAGTGTCTGGTGCTGTGTGAATAAACTGTGATGCCCTCCGGGGTGCTGGCGTCATCGCCTTGTCTTGGGGGCACTCGGCACATACGCTCCGTACCTTTCTGGTTTGTTCCCCTCACTCTGCCTGGTTCAGAGACGTCCTGCCTGCAGGTGTGCCTTTTCCCCCGCACAGACAAAACCCCGAAGAGGCTCGGGCCTTGCCCCTGTCCTTCGTCAGGATGTGCTTTCATGGCCACATCAGCGAACCTGGGACCCGCGTCTCTTCAAAAACAAGTGAGATGGAGGAAGCGGAGGGAGCCGCGGTCTCTGGTTCCCCTCTGCACTCGGTGTGAACAGGACGAGGGAGAGCATGGCTGATGCCTTGACGAGCGTGCAGAGAACCGGCTGTGGCCTCGGGATGCGCGGCCTCCTCCGCAGCCAGGACACAGTGGCCGCAAAGCCAGCCCTCTGGGCCTTCCCGCGTGAAGCCAAGGCCCCTGGGAGGACGTGCGGGGTCTGTCAGGCCCACTGTGTCCTCACGCCCACCTCAGGGCTTCTGGGTTTGCTCTGAGGGGGCTGGTCACGCTGGCGCCCCTCCCCGCAGCGGGTGGCCAGTGGCACTGTCCCCTGGGACCGTGCCAGCAGCCCCACGGGAAGGGTGGGGGTCTGGGCTCCACGTGCGGGGTCTGGCTGTGACCTGAGCCAGCAAGCCAGTTATCAGTTCCCATGACACAAGTCCCCCATTCCCCGCCGCACTTTGTTATTGTTATTCTTAAAAACAGCTGGGGGGTGTTGAAAGGGAATTTGGGGGTGGGACGCACTGCCACTGATTGTCCAGGAAGCCGCCCTGGAGGGCAGGGGCCTCTACAGAAACACCCGGGCTTTATCTGCGCGGAGGGAAGCCCGGCAGTTCCGTGACGTGAGTGCATCCCCACCTTGGGGTTCTGCTGGGAGGGTGAGCGGCGGTGACAGCCTCCCCGGCGACATTTGCCCGATCAGGTGGGGTGGAGGCGGGATGTTGTGCAGTCCACTCCTGACGGCCTCTGCCAGCTTCGCTCATTTCCTCCCCGGCTGCCAAAAATCACATGCCGGTACCGACCTGGACACGGGAACAGAAGTGAAGGAAGAGCCCCAAGCTGGGGGGGAGTCGGCCCTTCTCTCCGTCCTCTGACAGCAGGGCCAGGGAGAGGGCGGTCACGAGCCTAGGCTTCCACTGCGGGGGGCGGGGGCGCCTGCTGCTTTTGCAAACCTGTGGAACCTGGAAAAGACACTCCTGGCTCCTGGATCAGCACTGCTTTGGCATCGAAGCTCCAGGCCGGTCGGCGCCTGACTGTGTCTCTGGCCAGAGCAGTGTCTCTGCGTCACGGTCACCAGGTCCGGGGCAGCTGCGTCCTGCCGGCTCAGGACACTTCGGGGGCCCAGGTGGGAAGCTGAAGGACTGCTGGGTCCTCTGGGGGGTCACTTCTCCACAGGTTGAACGTAACTGACTGATGGAATTTCTGGTGATTTACGTTAACGTCTATGCAGAGTGTGGTTTCTCTAAGGCTTTCTCTGTCTTTGTTTTCTTGCAGTAAATGAAATAATACGAAACGACCTCTCCAGCACGAACATCCACTCCTAGGTGGCGACGTCGGACTCTGAGAAGCCGCGGGATGCCGCCTTGACAGTGACAACTGCGTAAACAAACTGAACTCACACCTGGTGCCACTCAGAACTCCCACCTTCGTGAAGGTTTCAGCATTTGTACAAAGAAGGAGCTCGAGGGAGGAAGGAACGACCACTCCACCTCCTGAAGGAAAGTCATCTCAAGGAGGAAGTGAAAGTGTGTGGGTGGGTGGGGGGGAGTGCAGGAGACAGACCGAGTGCGGCTCCCCACGACCTGGCGGCCGACCCCAAGCCGTACCCTTCGGGCACCCCTGGAGCTCATACCGGAAGTGCCTTATTCACCCAGACCACAGCATTGGGGCATCGTAGGGCTGAGCGCTGAACTTGCTACCAGGAGGGCGTGTGTAGGAGCGAGCCTGTAAAGACGCCTCGTCACGGGGCTTCATCCCTGTGTACGCTGAGAGGGCTGGGTGCTGTGGGAAAACCCAACACGCGTCTCCTACTTTTTTCGGCTTTCCTGGGCTGGACGTGTTCGGTGCGTCTCAGAGCTCTTCCAGTGTGTCATCTCAGTGCTTTCAGGACATCGTCCCCTCCATGTTACTCAAACCGTAGGGCTGTTCGTTGCAGCATGCTAGGACTTTGTGCTTAATCTGGCTTTGAACATAGCACCCAGGAGTGGAATAGCACAAGATAGGTTGCTGGGCAGAAAAAGAGACCTGTCCCAGGACAGAGCTGGCACCTGCACGTGTGCACATGTTTAGGTGAATGTTTGTGTGTGAGCAGCAGCAGAGGTGGTGACGCTCAGGCTGCGCCCGGCACGGACATCCGTGTCAGCAGTAGCCAGTGTCCCGTCTGGAAGATGCACCAGGGCTCCACACCTGGCTTCCCAGCCATTTCCGCGGGGCGTCACCCCCGACAGGTCTGCATTTTATCTCCTCGAGCAGGTGACCGAGCACTTTAGAAGCCAGGAGACCTGTGTTCACAACATCGGCTGTTACCAAATGGCAAAATTGGAAAGTAACTGTAAATAGCGTTACAGAAGGAGTGTAATATATTTGTTCAGCTGTAAGATGATTATTTCACAGAAGCCTTATAACTGCTTCTTGTAAGAAAACAATTACCAAAAACAGCGTTTGAATATGCGGTGACTGTGGTGTGTTTCCAGCTTAGTTGCTCTTAACAGGTAGGTTAGCGTAAGCTTTACTCTGCCTTTTGTCCAGTTAACAGCTTATCACACATTATCGCCAGCAGTGACCTGCTGTTTCACGTAACCAAAAAGCATGGTTTAGTTAAAACGGTTCAGCTAACAACTGTGCCTTAGGAACTCACGCCCCCTCGTGGGACACAGCTGAATCGCACCCGGGGGGCGGCCGGGACGCATCCAGCCCAAGATGGGCGCTCGCCCACAGGAAGAACCACTCTCACGGCGTTCTTCTGCACGGTGACGTCTTGCTTTGTTTGAAGCCACAGAAAGACACAAACATCTGAAAGCCATGCCTGTAACATTTACTCAGGACTGTGAATCGCTGAAGATCTGTGGCTTCGTGTCTGTAACAGAGTCCTGCCCCTGCCGCCCACGACCCCGGCCCACCCTGCGTGTGGCCGCGTGAGACCTGCATGGAACACTTCTCGGTAGACTGCCTCTGGAGAGGACGTGTCTGACGCCGTGCCGGCTGTCTCTGTAGCTAGAGAGTAGATCCAATAAAGCGCTGTGTTCTGCCGGACAGTCGTGGTCTGAGGCTGATTCAGTCCGTGTGTGGGGAGTTCCTCTTTGTTCCCCGGTGTGTTTCCTGCTTTGGGTCCTGCACCTCCGCCGCCTGTAAGAGGCTTTCCGTCGTGAGGCTGTCGCCTTGCCAGGGCAGCCGCTTTCTTCCTTGAACGCTGGAAGACCGGCCCTGGCAGGATGGCGGTCGCTGGGGCCCCAGGTGCTCCCAGCAGCCCCTCAGAACCGTGCGCCCAGCACGTGGAGCTTGTGCTGCTGCCACAGGTTCCTGCCGGGCAGGCCTCCCACACTCCACGCAGCCCATCCTCCGCTGCGCTCCCAGGAGGTGGGCCTGCGAGGCCTCCTGGCTCCACCCAACCCCCCACCCCACCCCCAGCCACTCACCTCCTTCCAGCCTGGGTGGGAGAACGTTACCGGGGTGCTCAGAAGTCCAGCGTCACAGCTGGAGCTTCTCCAGTCACTACTGTCTGAGCTGTGGGGGCACTGTTTTGCTTTCTGGACTTTTAATATGCAAGGATTCCTGCGTCTTTGGCTAGGTTTACAGATGGAGCTAAAATACTAGAAAAATCTCATCGACGCAAGTAGCAAGCATCCTTCCACCGGTTTCTGTGCTGACGTGTTGGCAGGAGGCCCCACACGGGCCACGGAGCTTCGGGAACCGGGGAGACGGGGGTCTGGCAGTGGCTGTGGAGAAGACGGGGCCCGCCGGCCGTCAGCATGAGTTTTTGATCCCTTTTGTGCTGGTTTTGAGAAATAAGGAAAACACCAGCTTATTTCTAGCAAGCAGGGAAGTGTTTTGCCCTCAGGTGTGCAGACCCGAACTGAGACCACATCCTTCTGGGGAGCCGAGGGCCGCCGACCGCCCTCGACCCCCACCCAAGGCATCCTCGGGGGCCCCGGGGGACACACAGCCCAGAGCCGTCTACACTGGCCGAGCCGGGCGGCCACGGGGGGCCCGTCATGACTCACTCCTACCCCTGCCGGTGCCCGTGGTTCCAGCCCTTCCCCGGTGACCAAGGGCAGGCTAAGCACAAGCCTGAAGGGCGTGTCCTGATCTGAGCGGTCGGGTCCCCAGCGGGCTGGGTGACTTTCCGCAGCACCCGGCGTGTGCGGGCCCCACTCTGGCTTCAGGGAGGGACCCCTGTGACCAGCTGCCCTGCCGACCCCACGACACCCCGGTGCAGGACCCCAGCCAACCACGTCGCGAGGAGGCGTCTCTGTGCCGCCTAGTTACACACTTCCTCAGAAACACGCTCCGGTCGCAGGAAGTCAGCCGCACTGAGCTGCCGTGTTTGGGGGGAGAGACTGAAGGAGGGACGACGGGAGGGGGTTGAAGCTGAGAAAACAGATGGGAGGGACGTCTTGGCTCCGTTTAAGTTGAGGTGGAATTCACGTGTGAGGGAATGAACCACGTTCAAGTGCACGATCCCCTGGCACTTAGCGCGTTCACGGGGTCGCCTTCACAGCCACCACCTCTGCCTCGTCACACGCTGCTTTCGTCGCCCAGAAGGAAGCCCTGTGCCCACGAGCAGCCCTCCGTCCCCTCCCCAGCCCCCGGACCACCAGTGAGTCCGTGTCCCTGGATCTGTGTGCTCTGGATCCACGTAAATGAATTGTGCAACGTGGCCCCTCACTGGGCACAGTGATTTCAAGAGGCATCTACGTCATAGACCATCCCTCTTCCCTGTGGCCAAACTCAGTCCGCCGTGTGGTCGGACCGCACTCCGTTTATCCGCTCGGCAGTCTGGGCACCTGCTGGCTTCTGTGTAGGAAGCTACTCTGAATATTTGTGCGTAAGTTTGGTCCCCATCCCTGTTTCCAGGTCTTGGGGATACGTGCCTACGGGTGGAATTCCTGCGTAATATGGTAACTGCGCTTTGCCGGGTTTTTAGATTATCCATCCCTAAGACAGCCCTGCATCACTAATCTAATCTGGACTCGCGTACGTGAGCGCGTCCTATCTGCTCGTTTACGCCAGAGATATTAAGTTAGCCGAGGATGACGAAGTGGTCCTTCACACCACAGCGGCAAGCAGCCTCGCCCTCGCCCGCCCCCAGCCCCTGGGGTAGAATCGAGCTGCCCTGGGCTCCTGCCAGGACCCCGGGGCCTCGGCCTGTGAGTCTGAGTCACTCGGGTGGTGCCAGCCGAGCCCCAGATCACACGTGTGTGTTTTGCGCCGCACACACAGTTACGACAGCAGCGGAGGGAGCCTCGCGAGACCTCCGGTGCCGTGAGAAGCGAGGTTCCTGAGACGCAGAGCTGCCGCGGGCATCTCCCGCCGCCTCCCTGCTGGCCGGGGACTCCGCCTCGCGGCCCGTGTGCAAACACAGCTGCAGACCACTGGCACCGGCTTCCAGCAGCTGCCGAGCTCCCAGCGCTCTGGGACCGAGGTGGGGCCCAGGCGGGGCTGAGCTGGACGACCAGGGCGCTTCCGTCTGCGGCGGCCACTCCTCTTTTCTGGAAAGGAGCTCTGAGCCGCAGAGGGCCCGCGCCGCAGCGCCCCCGGCTCTGGCCTGGAGCCCTGTTCCAGCCAGGTGAACAGTGGCCGTGCTTAGTGTCAGGTGGAGAAGAGGGCTGAATTAAAAAGCTCCTTCATTAGTGGGGTGTTACTGTTAGTGGTCTGGCTTCAAGTGGTGACTTTCTGCAGCTCCTCTCGTGGTGTAGTTTCAACCTGCGAATAGGGGCGTGTGCAGACGGGGTGAACTCACGAGTCTTCCTTGTAGGAAACTGCACCTCGCTCCCCGGTGTCTGGGCAGGCCCGAATCCCACTGGGAGCGTCGCCCCAAATCCTCCGCCTCCCTTCACAGCCTCCCACTCTCCCCCATCCTCCCCGATCACTCAACCTCCTCTCCCTTCAGAAACCAAAGAGGCAGAGGTTGCAGAAGACGGTCAGGGCTGAGAGGCTGGCCGGGGAAGTCCATGCCCTTCCTGGTCACCTTGTTTGCATCTGACAGCTGGAAGCGGGGCAGCCCTTCGGCCCCATGCGGTGCAGAGTGAGGGGACGGGCAGCCGCTTCCTTCTGCGGACACCTTGGTCTGGCTGGAGTGTCGGTGACGCTGGTCATAGAGTGAACGGTCTGGAACAGCTTGTTGGAACTGGCGTGGCGGGGTTCGTCGGGCCTGCAGTTGCCTCTGCGGGAAGGTTTATAATATAAATTCCGTTTCTTTCTCTTTAAAAAAAAATTTTTGGAGGTGAAGGTAATTACATGTATTTGTTTATTTAATGGAGGTACTGGGAATTGAACCCAGGACCTTGTGCGTGCTCGGCGTGTGCTGTACCACTGAGCCACACCCTCCCCGCTAAATTCCGTCTGCTTAACAGATACAGAGTCGTTTAGGTTTTCACCTGTCTCTCGGGCGAGCCGTGGTGGTCCATGTCTCAGGGAATTTGTCCGTTTCGTCTAAGCGCTGGTGGCGCTGTCCTGTGCTGTCCTTTCAGTCTGTGTAGGGTCCGTTGTGAGTCCTCGCTCTCGTCCGGGTCTCCTCTCTCCCTCCCCTTTCCCTGGTCAGTCTGACTGGAAGCTTATCTTTTATTGATCTTTTCAAAGCACTGTCTTTTGACTTCACTGATAAACTCTGCTCTTTACTATCTCCTTTCTTCTTACTTTGTTTCATTTGCTCCTCCATCTAGTTTCTTAAGACAGAAGCTGAAATCCTCCATTTGAAACGTCTTCCCCAACATGGGCGTGTGGTGCTGTCAGCTCACCTCCAAGGTCTGCTTTAGCTGCTTCCCGCAGATTTTTACGTGTTACGTTCTCCTTTTGTTCAGTTCAGAATTCTTGCTGACTTTCATCTGACTTAGTTTTGACCCATTGAGAAACACGTCATTTAGTTTTCAAGTATTTGGAGACGTCCCACATTTCTGGCTTAACGCCACTGTTGCTTGGAGGACATAGTTTGGATGAGGTAGTTTTTATGTTCACTGAGTCCTGCGTTAGGGTCCAGAGGGGCCGTCGTGGCGAATGTTCCTGAGCACCAGTGAGCAGCGCACTCCGTGCTGGTGGCAAGCGTTCCCTGGCTTCCCCCTGGTCAGGTCGGTCAGCAGTGCTGTTGGGTTTTCTGGATCCTTCCTCATCCACTGCCTCCTTGTCATGTGAATTATTAAGAGAGGAGGCGGAATCTCTGGCGTAACCGTGGCTTCATTTGCTTCTGCTGCAGCTCCGCCCATTCCGCTGAGGGCATCTCAGAGCTCTTTCCTTAGGGCTGTGCAGGTTCCTCGGCGTTGCTGCGTGCTCCAGGCTGACTGATGCGTGATTGCGCCTTATCCTCTTCATCCCTGGCGATACCTTTTGCTCTAAAACCCTACCTGAGCTGATACTAATCTGCTTAGTGTTAGCATGTACACATTTGTTCACTTCTTTGAATTTTAGCCCTTTTATGACAACGTATAAACCACATGCTGGCATACGGTCTGGTCTCACTTTCTGCCGTCTTGTTTATTTTCTGCTTAACGCGTTTCCTCCCCATTTGCCCTTTCCTGTCTGCCTTTGGATTGAGTATTCGTTATAACCCCAGATTTGTCTCCCTTGCTGGCTAATTAGCTGCAGTCTTTGGTATTTTACTTTAGTGCTTGTTTAGGGTCTGTAGGTAACATCTTTGACATCAGAGCTTACCTTCCAGTGACACAAAACTGCGTTGCAGGTCACATGAGACCCTGACGCCGCGTCTTCCCGTCTCTGCTCCCAGCCCTTGTGCTGTTTGCTGTCAAGCTCTGCTCCTGTGCATGCTACGAACCCCACAACACACCGTTATTATTTCACTTTAAGGAGGAATTCTCTTTTGAGAGAGTTAAATGATAAAGAATTACAAATATTTCACATTCCCGTGTGGCTGCCCCTCCCCGTGCGGCCATGGCTTTGTAGACCGACATTTCCATCTGGTGTCTCTTCCTGCAGAACTTCCTCTGACGTCTGGCAGTGGTGCTGAGAAGGTTCAGCTTTTGTATGTGTGGAAAAGTGTTTATTTTGTCAGGTTTTGAAATTTTGTATTTAAGTAATGGTAGATTCATAAGAAGTTGCCCAAAAATGTACAGCGGGGGGAGGGGACCCACTGAACCCTCCCCACCTTCCCCCAGAACAGGAAACTGACGGGGGCACAAGTTGTAGACCCTCCTCAGATGGTGCTGGTTTTACAGGCACATTTCTGTGTGCTCAGTGCTTGCTCACGTGCAGGCTCACAGACCCACCGCCGACCCTGAGAGCAACTTCCCCGTCACGAGGTCCCCTCACACTGGCCCTTTATCTCCGCAGCCACCCGCTTCCTGCCCGCCACCTGTCGCCCCTGCACCTCTAGTTTGTTCCCACATCTACGGTTTTGTTATTCCTCACAAAGGGGGTCACATGATGTGTGACTTCTGAGATGGGCTTCACCTCCCCCGCGTCTCTCCTGCGAGCCACTGGGCTGTCGCTGTGTCGGCAGTCTGTACCCTCGACTGGGGGGTGGTCCTCCCCGGTGTGGACGGATAGCGATAGATTCACAAGAAGCTGCCAAAAAATGTATGCGGGAGGGGGCCCCGCGGAACCCTCACCACATGCCCCCCAGCATAGGAAACTGGCATTGGGACAACTTACAGAACAAAACCCACTGAGGACATCTGGCTTTTCCCCCCGTTCTTTGACCACTATTGATAAAGCCGCTGTAAACGTTGGCACACATGAAGGTTCACTTTGGGTTTTGGTGAACGTAAGTTTTCGTTTTTTGGAATAAAGGCCCCGAAGGGCAGTTGCTACGTCACAGAGGAAGCGCAAGCTCAGTTCTTAAGACTACCCAACCCTTCTCCTGAGCTTCTCCGTCATCTTGCCTTCCCACTGGCGACGCGGGAACGGGTATGCTTGCCTCCGCCGGTCTGGCAGGTGTGCCGTGGTGCTCTGTTGTGGCTGAAACGTGCTTACCTGCTGGCCAGCGACGCTGAGCACGTCGTGGGAGCGTCTTCTTCACCGTCTGCGTGTCCTCCGTGGAGAAACGTCTCTCCATGGTTTCTGCCCATTTTCCAGTGGGATTGCTTTGTCTCGTCTTGTTTTTCACACTCGGGTTCAAGAGTCCTTTATTCATTCTGGATGCACGTCCGTGGACAGGTGTGTGGTTTGCAGGTATTTCCTGCCAGTCTGTGGCTTGTCTTTTCAGCCTCTTACTAGGATCTTTAGGTGAAAAAACTGTTTAGTTTTGATGATTGTTTGCTTTTCCTTTTACAGGTTGTGCTGCTTTGGGGTTAAACCTAAGAATTTTACCCAGCCCAAGGTCCTAAAGGGCTCCTTTTTTTTTTTTTTTTTTTTTTTTACGGAAAGTTTATAGGGTTGTGTTTACATTTAAGTCCACATCCATTTGTAGCTAATTCTTTGTACAAGGTGTGAAACTTGGGTCTGGGTTTGGTTTTTCCCCTTGAAGCTCTAACTGCTCCCGCGCCGTCCCCTGAAAAGCACATTTGTGCTTTTGAACACACTGGTGTGGGTCTTCCCTGGGTTCTCTGTTCTCATCAGCCCCACACTGTCTGCACGGCTGCTCCGCTGTGAGCCTTGGAATGCCCAGCAATTCCTCCCACTTGCCCTTCTCCACCAAGTTGTCGCAGCCCGTCTAGGCCTGTGTCTTCCCACGTAAGTGGTAGAGTGCGCGCGTCTGCGCCTACGGGAAGGCTCGCTGGACAGCTGGTCGGAATCGTGCTGGACCTGAGAACCAACCTGGGGAGAATTAGCGCGTCTACCGCGTTGAAACTCCCCCCCCTCCACAGACATGGCTTTAGGCCTGTTTTTATTATTTTTCTTCTTACTAGTCATAGGAAGGTCTTTAAATTTTTTTTATTTTCAGGTTCGTAAACCTTAGCGTTCAGCTTTCTTTGCGTCAGTTGTGACCGGAATTGTGTTTTCAGTTCAGCTCTCCACGTGTGCTCGCCGTCAGTGTGCGGACGTGTGCTGACTTCATCCTGTGACGCTGATGAAGCCTCGTACTAGCTCTAGGAGTCCGCTGCCGATTTCCGGGGTTTCGTGTCGATAGTCGATGTCACCTGCAAGTCGGGGCTTCTCATGTCTTCCTTCCTGGCACCTGTGCCTTTTACCCGTTTCCTTGCTTTGCTGCGCTGGTGAGCCCGCGTGCCGTGCTGGGTGAAGTGACGGGCGCGGGGCTCCCGTTGTGCCCCCGGGCTCTGGGCAGTGCGTTCGGCCTTCCATGGTTGCGTCTGTGAGCAGCAGGGTATCGCAGGAGCCTGCTGAGTTGAGGAAGTTCCCTCTGCTCCTGCTTTCCCGAGGGTGCCCGTCACGTCCAGGAGTGACACTTCGCCAAGCGCTTGTTCCTGTGAGCTGACAGGATCGTATGATTTTCCTTCTTTAGGTATTGATACGCTGGGTCGCATTCGCTTTCATTTTTGAGAGATTTTTTTGTGGCTATTGAATTCTCAGTTCACATTTTTATTTATTTCCTTTAGGTACTTTTTTTAATCAAAGCCCACTTTTTTTTCCCTTTTGTTTTATGAGGGGGAGGGGATTGGGTTCATTTATTTATTTCTATTTGGAGGAGGTGCTGGGCTTGGACCCCGGACCTCGTGCGTGCTGAGCACATGCTCCCGCACTGAGCTACACCCTCCTGCCGTTCTTCAAGTTCTTTAAAGATGCTGCGTGACTGCCGGTTGCGCTGCTGCTGGTAGGAGTCCAGCTGTCACCCTCACCTTTGCTCTTTCGTACACAATGTGTGTTTTTCCCCTGCCTGCTTTTACAATCTTCCCTCTGGTCACTAGCTTTAAGCATTTTGTGTAACTGGGTGTATATTTCCCCACATCTCTGGTGCCTGGGGTTGGAGCCTCATGGATCTGTGGGTTTACGGTTTTCAGCAAATGTGGAAAATTTCGGCCATGGTCTCTTCCAGGGTTTCTGCCGCTCCCTCAGCCGCTCCAGCTCCACGGGTCTGAGGCTGTGTGGAGCTGGCCCACCGCTCACTGAGGCTCTGTTTTCAGACTCCTCCTCTGTTTATTTCATATCGTTTCTAGTGCTACGTCTTCTTCCGCAGCGTCCAGCCTGCTCTTAACCCGGCGTGCCCTCAGTTCCAGCAGCGTCGCTCGGCGCCGGAAGCTCGGCGTAGGGGTTTAGAGAAGATCCTCCGCGTTCGGCTGTTCCTCCGACTTCTTGCACGTGTGGCGATGACAGCTGCAGTAACCTCGTCTGCTAATTCCATCATTTGTTTAATTTTCAGTTGATTCCACTGATTGATTTTTCACCTTATCATGGGGGGTGTTCCCCCGCTTTTCTGCGCAGTCAGATGCCAAGACGCTGTGAAGTTCACCTCACTGAGTGCTGGGTGTGTTCTGTCCCCTTATGAAAGCTTGAGCTGTGTTTGGGATGCAGTTAGTCACACTGAGAGTTTTGACCCTTTTGGGTCATCCTGGTTTTTTAGCCTAGTTCTGTGGGACCAGGACAGCTGTCTTTGGCTGATGTTTCCCACTGCTAAGGCAAACCCCCCTGAGGACGCTCCCAGTGCCCCGTGGGGCATGAGGTTTTCCACCGCGGGGCCGCCTCGTGTGAGGTCCCGGCACCTCTTCCGGGGCTTGGGGGAGGCTCTTTACCGGACCTCTGCGCCCTGCACGCCCAGCCCGTCGTCACCTGCGCCGGGGCGCGGCCGGGCAGCCCCAGCACACAGCTGGTCTGCTGCCCCCGCCTCGGGGTCGCCACTCTTCCCTGCCTGACGTCTGATGTCTAACACATGCTTCGTGTATTTTTTCCATTTTTCACTCTCATTGGTGGGCGGGAAAACCTGGCCCCTGTTAGTCCATCTTGGCTGAGAGCAGAATTTCTGATGCTTGATTTTTCAAAGCTCCTTCACTCAGCCAAATTTGAGTCAGAGAAGTAGTCAGTCTTCCATTTTCCTTGCATTTTGTATCTCAGAACAATAATGTTATTCACATCGAAACTGCACATCTAGCCAGAGAGCGGCTGGGGTGACCAGATCCGCCTGGGGCTCCACATAATTTTAATCGGAACGGAAAGCGTCAAACAGAGGCTGAAAAACAGCTTTAGCTGCCAAATATGCTTTTTACCTGGAGGAAGAACAAAAGAGTCCCTCGGAAGAGACAGAGGTTTTCAGTTTCCAAAAAGCAACAGAGAAGGAAAAATGTGTCTGCGTTCAGGTGGTGTGGGCCCCTTCGCATGGGACACGGCTCTGGTGTCACACTGTCACCGCGACAGGAGGCCTGTGCTGGGCTCGCGGCGAGCTGCCCATGTTTCCCGGCCCGTCGCCCAGCTGTCCTCACCTGGAACGGGCTCAGAGGCTCTCAGGCCACTTCACAGGGACGGCTGCTGTCAGTCCCGTCCCGGATGACACGGCCCAGAGTAACCGCGGGCTGGCGGCCCGTTAGTGTCACACCCGGGAAGTGAGGGCCGCCGCATTTCAGGGTGCTGCTACTCTGTGCTTTCCCAGTGTACCTGGAAAACACATCACCTGAGGTGCCTTAACCTGGAACTCGGCACAACTGGGCGTTAATGATATTTGGCGGGTCCAAGTTCACTTTTAGACTTTTTAATGAGAAAGGGGTTTGCCAAGCAATTTAATCACCTAAATTAAGAATGCAAGTGGTTTTAAGGTCTTTGGGAACAATCGTTGTTTGCATGCAAATAAGGCTGCTAATTACGAGATTTTTTTTTCTATTCATTGAAGTCAGCCCAGCAGGACTTGGACTTGAAAATATACTATTAGCAATTAGTTCCTGTAACTACATATACTTGAAAGGAATAAAGTAAATTTTTTAAAAGTGTACCCTCTAATCCAAACTTACCACTAATGTCTACTCACTGCCCTTAACCTAGATGACAACCCATGACTCGTGTGCACAGCTCAACCACAGTTTTCACTGTGTTTTCAAATGTGCTCTGTGTTGTTTCATCCTCAAAGCTGCCCTGTGAGGCAGACAAGGCAAGTCAGAGCCCCGACCCACAGAGGGAGTGACTGAGGCCCCGGGGGATCTCTGGGCTAGGGGCTGTCAACCTGTGAGGCAACGGGGCTTTCTCGCCGTGCTCGTGCTTTGAGGAGAGAGAAGCTGGTATTCATCCGTCATCCGTCATCCATCCCCCCATCCCCCACCCATCCGTCCAGCCTTCTGTCCATCTGTCCATCCACCCATCACCCACCCAGCCAGCCAGCCACTGTCCGCCCACCCATCCCCACTGAGTTGGCGTGTCTGGCATCTCACCACACAGCTGATGTCACAGCAGAGTTTGTGACAGCCCAGCAAGGCCCCGGTGCCCAGGGCTGGGGCAGGTGGACCCTGAGAGCAGCTCTGCTTGGTGTTCAGTTCTGTCCTGACACCCTCACCAACTTCAGTGACCCAGGCCAGCCTGAGGCACAGTCAATGAGCTGAGGCAGCTCTGAGCAGCTGCCTGGGGTGGGCAGTGGGGCTGACCAGGATGGGAGGGACCAGAACAGCCCAGCATAGAGAGTCAGGCCCTGGCTGTCTCCCTCCTCCCTCTCACTGGGGCCCCTGGAGTTCTCTCTGCACCCCACCCCCGTGCCTCCCCCACCCAGGTTCCGGGACCCTCCTACTCTGGGGGTCAGGGCCCCTCCTGTTAGGCTACATTCGGGTTTCCTTGCGTCTGGTGGCTGCAGTTTCCTGGCTGGGGCGGCTGGCCGGGCCGCTGGCTTCCTTCTGCCGTGTGTCCTCCGGCCCTGCCTGTCACCAGGCCCCTGTCCTGGATGCAGGTGACGGATGCCTCGTGCCCCCCTCTCCTGGATTTCCTGATTATTCTTGGAGCCAGAGCAAAGCAGATGATGGAGACAACGCCTCGGGGTCCCGCTGACCTCACCGCCCCTGCCAGGAACCTCGCTGTGGTCCAGCCGGCCAGCCGGCCGCAGGGGAGAGGCCTGGGGGAGGGGTGTGCCCCGCTGGGTGACTCCATCAGTCTGCACGTGGGGGATGCGGGTGCCAGGCTGAAGGGCCGTGGCCTTGAGGTTGAGAGAGGAGGGGACCGAGTCGCAGTGATGACACTTGAACTGTTCTCTGCCTGCCGTTCACGACACCCTGGACGCTGTGTGCAGGCACCCGAGCCTGACATGGGGAGGTGAGATGTGTTCAGAGCTGGCCCAGCGCGGCCCCGTGGGGACAGCACGGGCTCTGAGTAGGGATTTGGGAGCCTTCAATCCTCGCGTGCCAGGCTGCTCCGCGGTATCCTGGCTGTGTCTCCACCTCAGGTCCCCCACCTGGCCTGTGGCTCCCAGGGACCTGCTTGGGGCCCGTCACCCCCTGGGGCTGGGATGAAGGCAAGGCGGGCAGCCCCTAGCCCTCATGCTGCCTGCCCAGCCGGGCCAGCCTCCAGGGCAGTGGGTAAGTTGTCACCACGTCAATTCCAGGTCTCCAGGTGGGCAAATCCAGGTCTGGGCTGGGTCCTGCACCTCCCGTGGACGCCGGCTGCGTGGAAGCCGGGTGGAAATCTGCGCCATCCACGGAATGTTCTCAACAGGCTGCAGCCACAGGTCCCCCCCACACCCCCCAGCGCTCCAGGATGGAAGGTGGCGGGAACGAGCAAGCCCGCGAGTGCCAGGCGGGCGGTCGCACGGCTGCAGGAGGCCCGCCTTCGCCCGGCGCTTGACGGGATTTGAGGTTTGAGACGCGAGCTACGCACACGCTGGGGGTGGTGGGCTAGGATGTATTTGAGGGAAACCTCCAACAAAAGAGGTTTTAACCCCATTAACCGGGAAACCCATTAACCAGATCATTTAATTCCTGATTATTCCATTAACCAAAAATTTCTGGATTATGTTTTGATGGGCTTGTGGTAAAACCCCAGGCAGTGTCTCTTCACTGAGGAGGAGCGGGAGGCCTGCCCCCAGGGGGACGGTGGAGCCGCCTGCTCGCTGACTGAGCCACCTGTTGGCGTGGCCCCAGCCGCGAGGGGCGAGGGGGCGAGGGGCGAGGGGGCGAGGACCAGCCCTTGGACCAGAGGGCTGGGCAGGTGGGCCCGGAGAGCGGAGCCGGGCGTGGGTGGTGAGAAGCCGCTCAGCAGAGAGGCAGCAAGGTTGGGCTTCAGTCCCAAAGCAGGGTGCCCTCCGGTTGTGGACGACGGTCGGCACCAGCCTCGCACTCCCCGGGTCAAAGGGCGCGTCCCCGCCCTGCGCCCCTTAGACCCGCTGGCTCCAGGAAAACCGTCTGGTTTTATCCTCCACTTCTCTCAATAAAGAATTCCTCACCCCCGGCTCAGGGCCTGGCGGCCGAGGCCTGGGGCTGGCCCTCGGCGATGGCTCGCGGGGTCCCGGGCACTGGCTAAGCCCCTGTATCTGGTGTCCCTGGTGCTGCTCACGGTGGTTGAGTCCTGCGGGGGTCTGAGCACTGGACTAGGCGTTATTACAAAGGAAAACGTACATGGCCCTGCCCTCAGGGAGCCCCCGAGAAGTAGAGGAGAGTGGGCCGCCCAAGGGAAGGTGGGCGCACGTGCTCCTGGCCACACACTGACCATGTGGATCCCTGCTAGTGCGTGTGGGGAGTTACAGCCACAGCGAGCGAGGCTCCGGGCCCACCAGCCCGCCTCCCAGCGCACAGCATCACGGACAACGCAGCTCCCACAGGCTGGTACAAAGCAATGTTTTTTTTCCCCTGCGATGTTTAAAAGACACACCCTTTCCCTGGCCCGTGCTCTCGCTGGCCTGGCGCCCTGCCAGGCTGCACCAGCCTCACCCCTGTCTGGGGGCCTTCGAGATGCCGGCCTTCTGTCACAGCGCTCAAACACGAGCCCCCCTCCCGCCCGTGGGGTCACACCAACTGGACAGAGGCCTCATGTGATTCCCTGGGGCAGCTGTGTGCTTGTGGGGGGGTGATGCACCTGGACCCGGTGGAGGCGGGGAGCCCGGGGCAGCAGGGGTGGGAGCCTGACTTACCAGGAGACTTGGGAGAACCTGGCATCAGGGTGCTTCAGGACAGACAGTGGGGGGACCCCTGACACACGGGGCCCTGGGCCCGGGGCCACGATCAAGACACGTGACGCGAGTGCCTGCCTGTGGCTGATGGCCGGGCTTTGACAGGACGGTGACGTCCTCCCTCGGGGCTCCTCGCAGGCGAGGCCCAGCTAGACCCGTCGGTGCACGCTTTATTCCTCAGACCCGGGGTGTAGTCTCCTGTCTCCTGTCTCGGTGGGTGAGCAACGTTGTTCTACACTGAGGCTGTGCTCTGCAAAGCAGCTTCCCGTCGCTTGTGGCCGGGTCCTTGGCTGAGGTGCATTCTGTCGCAGGCCTCCCGAGGCCAAGCCCCGCTTTGCCTCAGATACAGGCTTAGGGAACTGAAGCCCTGGGAGCCCGCTGTCTCAACTGGGAGCCCTGCAGCAGAGGCTTCCAGGGCTCCGTGAGCCTGGATGTGGGGACAGTAGACACAGAAGCTGAAGGAGACAAGGACTTTCCCTCCCGGAAATGGACTCTTGGCCTCCCTTCGCCTCATCGCCTGCCACCAGCTGCACACGTACATGTCTTCGGTCCACGCCGGGCCACCAGCAGCGACGCAGCGGATCGTGTCCTCTGGGCTGGGACACGGCGGCCGAGGAGGGGTGGGGACGTGCCAAAGCCAGGCAGCGGGGTTCCTGAGAATCAGAGTAACTCGTCCACAAGCTTCACTCTGCTGCGGAGGAAGGCAGGCCCAGAAGGAGTTCGCGATTTGCACTCACCCAGTGACAGGTCCCCACACTGGGGCCTTCACGAAGCCCCTCCCAGGTCGGCCCAGGTGGGTGTGGCCAAACAGGGGCGGTTGGGGGGCAGGGGGCACGGGGAGAAGACTGGCTCAGGGATGCCCGGACCCTCAGGGATCCCCGACCTGCCCTGGGTCGCGTCTGTGTCCGAACACCCCTTCTTACGAGGACACCACTCGTGCTGCGTGAGGCCTCCCTGCTCCAGCTTCAACTTGGCCAGTCACAGTGGCAGAGCCTCAGGCCCGGGGGGACCTCAGCACCTGACCCAGAGGCTCCCTGGGGGATGGCATCCAAGGTCCCCAGGACTCCATCCACGCAGGTGGACACCCAGACCCGGGCTGCCCCTTCCCCTCCTGCCGGCCTTCCCTCCCCTCCTCTGTCCTGGACAGAACTTTACTCTGTTCTTGGTGACCATCTTGGTAACAAGACTGAACTCACCACGGGACGATCAATACCAGGCCTGGTTACATAGCAGATAATCGAACACAAGTGTGTTCTTCTGCATGACCACCCCCAAACCCTCAGTTAACCTAAGGAGAGTCAGCAGTGGGCAGGACGTCTCAAGAAAGTATGGATGGAAGTCAGCCCTGTTGCCGAGGCCTGGGGGCCGCGTGGGGCCTGGGGGTCGCCTGGAGCCTGGGGGCTGCCCTGAGCTTGGGGGCCCAGCCTGTGCATCCGCCCCACCCCCACCCCACCCCCACCCCCGGCTTCAGCAGGAGGATTCAGAGGCCGAGCCAGTGGGGACGTGTGCTCCGTGTTCTCACACTGGTTCTGGGCTGGAAGGCACAGGGAGCGTCTCTGAATTTCCGGTCCCTCAGCCCTTCCCTCTGGCTCTGGGGCTGGCAGCCGGCCGTCCCCAGTCTCCTGAGGCTCAGTGGAGCGGCTGGACGCGGCCCTGCTGCTTTTGTTCTCAACCCTCTGGTTTCCCGCTCCCCAAACACCAGGGCCTCCGCGTCCACCAGAGCCACACAGATCTGCCCTCCGCGGTCCGGAGACAGGCAGCTCCCACAGGGCCCAGCAGCCCACACCCCTCCCGGGGAGGCCTTGCCCTCGAGGAGAGGCCTGGGGAGGCTGGGCTCCTGCCCTGCAGTGGAGAACATGGAAGACCCCCCACCAACTTCACATGCTGATCCACGGCCCACGCGGAGGGCTGTGTCTCCCAGAGGGAACCCCGCTCCGTGGGCTGCGCTGCTCCACCGCGGCTCCCCGAGCACCCACACCGCGGGCGGCAGGTTCATGACTCAGGCGGGAGGAATGTGTTCTTTGGCACCTGCCTCCGAGGAGCTGGAGTTGGCACCCACATTGGACGCTCTCTCTGAACACGTGTGCGTCCAGGCGAGGAGGCTCTGCTGCTGTCACCTCGTCATGGCGGGGGGGGGGGGGCTCGGTGCTGCAGGAGCCACGGGGGTCCCAGGTGGGCCCCGAGCCCCCCGGTCCCTCGGGACCTGACTCTCCCATTTGGTGGAGGAGTTGCTTTTATAGGATTAACAGCAACACCTCCGCTGGGAAGGAGGGAGAAACATGGAAATTCACAGTAATTTCGCCAAAGGCCATTCGGGCTTTTGTCTTGTGACCTTAAAATTAGGAAATGAAGCACCAAATCTACCTCCGCTGTTTGGCGAGGCAGAGTTTCAGCGGTCACACCCAGGGAGACACCTTAGCGGCTGAGACCAGCGCCACGTGGGGCGTTGGCTCCGTGACTCATGTGCACGGGCACCACCTGCTGACTCACCGAGTCTGCGCCCCGCGCCTGCCCAGCCATGGGAAACCGGCTTCTCCCGACACTGGCCCGGCCTGACCCTCTTCCCACCCAGACTCAGGAGCACCTGGGGGCCGACTGCCTTGGTCCTGGTCTCCTGTGCTGGGGGCTCGATGCCTAACCCAGTGTCACTGATCGCTGAGCGAGTGCACAGACAAATAAACTACCAAGGGAACGAATATGAATGAAAAATTGCACGAGGAACTGACTGGGACAAAGAGGGCTGGGGGCCTGGTCCAGGCGCGTTTACGCGGAGGGGAGCCCGTTGGCCTGTTTCCCGTGTTCACTGGTGATAGTGTCTTTCCCTCACTCAGTCTTGTGAGGGACGACACCCTGGAGTCTGCGGCAGGTCGAGGCCCTGCACAAGGACGTGAGTTAGGGCTTGTGTCCCCAAGCCACCTCTTGTCCCTTTCTGTTCCCCCAGGGCCTCCGTTCTGTCCCCACCCCAAATATCCAGGCCTCTCAGACCGATGGCGTCCCAGGTTCTGCTGCTGCAAAGAGCCGCTGGATCTCAAGACCAAGCTTGCTACAGACCCCACCTCCGCTCGCGCACGGAAGCTGGTGCCAGCATCCTCGCTCCTGAGCCCAGGCCACCCCAAACTTGGCGCTCCAGGATCCACTGCCCGTCAGTCCCGTGAAGACACCTGGCGCGAGGCTCCACTTTAAGCAGGTGACTTGAACGTGCTGATGGGGACTCTCAAGCCCCGCCAGGGCTGTCTGTCCCAGCCTCCTTGAAAGCACGCCATCCCAGGGACCTTACGTCACCTCCGAGGACCCTCAGAAACTCCAACGTCAGTTTCCTTTGCTGACTCACTAGGTGGGTCTCCAGACTGTAATCATCTTATTAGAATGTAAGCACAGCTGCCTCCTCGGTTGAGGCGGAAGACGGTTCTGCCGAGCTCGGCGGCTGCTCACCGTTGCAGAGGGAACTGAAGACGGAACGGGGCCACTTCTTCCCCAGCGGCTGTCAGTCAGTTCCATGTGTCTGTATGGTTTGGCTTTGGAGACGCCGGTGAGGAGCCACCGAGAGTCCAAACTCAGTGCCCGGCCACATTCAGCCACGAGTCCCTGGCCGGCCAGGTGGACGGAACCATCCTCACGGCCCTTCAGGAGGTGCTGGGTTTACCCCGGAAGACCGGGGGTCCCCATGGAAGAGCTGGGTGTCGGGTGGGGCAGAGCCAAGGCCCCCCCTCCCACACCCCAAAACGTTACTACCGATGGTAGTCACTCAATCCCCAGTGAGAGTCTCTGCGAAACCCCGGGGCGCTGGAACCGCTGTTCACATCACATCTTGTTTAGCTCCTAAGTGGTAGGTGACAAGCACACTTCAGGGCACTTGGTGCTGACGTAAACGGAGAAGCTTCTGGTTGGGTCCCCGCTCTTGAACCGACAGTTCTTTTGAAGTTGCCGTGGGGTGGGAGTGCACGGGGGCTTCCTTGTTGGAGCCCTGCCACTCCAGGCTTCTTCCTCCTCCTCCTGCTTTCCCTTCCTTCTCTCTCCTCCTCCTCTTTTGCTGCAGAAAAGGCTGCATTGCTTCACCTAGTCCTGGGCTTGAAAGGCCTCTGGCTGGAGGGAG
The DNA here is from genome assembly GCF_048773025.1 of Camelus bactrianus. NCBI lineage: Eukaryota > Metazoa > Chordata > Mammalia > Artiodactyla > Camelidae > Camelus > Camelus bactrianus. Next base: position 29,840,017 of record NC_133568.1, read on the forward strand.
AGGGTCAGGCAGCGGCCGAGTCCTGGGCTGGGGAAGCTCCCGGCCTGGTCACCGGGGCGTAGCCAGGGGGTTGCTGTCTCCTGGAAGAGCCTCCCCTCCTGGTTCGGGGTTGGATTCGAGAAGTCGCAGAGGTGGGGTCTGCAGGCAGAACCAGGTGTGCTGATCAGCGCGGCCTGGCCTGGGGTCTCCAGGGTGAAACCCCATCACCCAGAGACAGCAACCCACCCAGGGAGAGTGGCCTGCACCCCACAGGGCCCAGGGAGGGGGGCAAGGAGGCCCCGTGGGCACAGGCTGACCACCGACCACAGCTGGTTCTAGAGGCCAGGAGGACGCCCCGGAGGCTGTGCCTGGTGGGTGGCAGGCAGGATCCTCAGGAGACAGCTGTGACCCCAGCGCCGGGGTGTGCAACTCCTCGAACCAGATCCACTTTCTCTCCCCCGACGGCACTGGGGCCACGGCTCTCCCCTTGCCCAGTCGTGGGCTGGATGGTCCCCTTGCGAGTCTCATGGGCTGGGCCCCCCTTCTCTCTCCTGCCTGACTCTCCTCAGGGGTCAGTTTGTGCTGTTGCTGTTTCTGTTTCTTCCAAACAATTTCCTGCAGCTCAGAACTGGGGACCTTTTTGTAAGTTAGAGACTTTATTTCACATGGAAAAAAACTAAACACCTTAGAGTTCCCCGAGAAGCGGACTGAAATCACCTGGAGAATCTGAAAGTGTGACAAGAAATGGGGCGCAGCCCTGGCCCAAAGGGGTGCTCAGTCTAGTTGCATCTTCTGGTTAACTCGCGACTGACTGGAAAGCCTTTTTCCTTTTAAATCCTGTTTTAAAATCTTCATAAAATTATATCTATTGTCCTCAGTAAGTAGATAAAAGCGAAAAAAAAAAGAGAGAGAGAGAAACACCTCTGCTTCCTGGGCGTCTTGGCCTGATTCTTCCCCCAGAGCACAGGACACAGACCCTGAAGGTGGGCGGCTAGGGTCGTGCGCCCAGGCGGCAGGTGTGACGTTCTGGAGGCGGGAACAGGGGTGGGGCCGTGCAGGGACACTGGAAGCCCTGGTCAGTGGTCACGCTGCCAACAGATCCCCCGTTTGACAGTGGACAGCCACATTCTATGTCACTGTTTCTCCCGGGTCCTCTGACCTCCTCTAGAACAATTCTCATCTGTGACGTCCTCCAAGTGGGTCTCTGCCACCTGACGGATGTCCCCCGGCGCTCCTCTCCCAGCCCGTGTGTGGCGTTCTTTCCCTCTCTCCTCTCTGAGGAGCCAGGCGTTTACTGAGCACCTACTGTGTGCTGGGCACAGACGTGGAGCCTGGTGCTCCTGCACTGCTGGCCCTGGGCCTGTGGCGGGCGGTCAGGTCAGCATGGCCGGGTGGGCTGGGGGGACCCTGTGCCCTGTGCCTAAGTATTGCGAGTGTTAAGTCAGGGTCACGGACTACATGAAACATGTCTTTCCCTTCACTTGACAAACGCCTTCAAAGCCACCTGCAATCCGCGGTTTTCCTGGTTCGACACGGCGGCTGGGCCGGGCCGGGCCCCGCTCTCGGTCGTTTTCCTCTCGTCCTCCCCTGGCTCTGCCACAGGCCACCTGTCCTGTCCTGTCCTGTCCGGGTCCGACACTGCACTGGCTCTGGCAGGAGGACTATTTGGGGAGGGGACTGTAGAGTCTACGAGGGGTCAGGTTAGGGTTGGGGCTGGATTGGGACAGGCTGTTCTCCCAGGAGGAAGTCCTCCCGCCTGAGTCCAAGGTGGCCCTGGTCCCCGGGGACGTCCTGCTCTGACTAGGTGGAGTGGGGCCGGGTGCCCTTGTCTGGACCCACCGAGTCGGCCGGAGTGCTGGCCGTTGTCATGGGTACGCGGTTCCCTTCTGCTCCGGGCACCGAGCACAGCGAGAACTTGGGTAGAGGCACCGCCCAGGTTGAGAGAGGCCGGGTGTTTCCTCGGGTTTGCGGCAGGACCAGGCTAGGGGCTACGGCAGACCTGGAGAGGCACCTGGGGACGGTGGCCCCACTGTGACTGCGTCTGTCCCGTCTTCTTCCCCACCTGCCTTCTGTTAGTTGAAAGGCTCTCCGTCCTCTCAGCTGCCCGGTCACCATGTCGGGACACCCCTGACTCAGTCTCCAAACACAGTTAGTCAGCACCTCCCCACACCGTCCTGTCCGCCTGGTCACTGTGGTCCCTCTGCAGACCATCAGCGTCTGGACTCCCACCTCCTGCTGTCTGTCTCCTGACCAGCTCAGAATGCGCCACAGCTCCCGGGGCACACGGGCAAACCCAAAGTGGGCTGACGCTGGAGAGCGTGGCATCCGAGCCTTCGTGTGGGCTGAAGCTCAGATGTGGAGTTGGCCCCAAGTGATCAGAAATGAGACCTGGGCTTGAGACTCACTGGGGAGCGGGGTGAGGAGAGACAGGGCCTGGGAAGGCAGGTCCAGTTCCCAGCACCAAACAGCACCCTCCGTGGTGCCTCCCAGTACTCACTGCAAGGCAGGAGGTGTTCTGGCCATGGGGGAAGCTGCCCGAGAGGTGACCAAACACAGTGCCCGGAGTTCGGGGCGCTGAGGTGTGTAATGGTATTCCGCAGGAAGTTCCTAATTATCTGTGAAATTGAGGCTCTATTTTCAGATAAGACCAAAGATGTGATTCCACCAAATGAGCTGAAAATTCCTCTTCCTCCTCCGTCCCTGAGTGGGCAGGGGTGGCCCATGTCACACAGACCCCGTTGGCCTGCGTGGGCAGTGCTAACGGACTGGTCACCTTGGCTGGGGAGGGGACAGCCACAGCCTCCCAAGGCCAGTGTGAACATAGTCGAGCTTCTGGGGGCTGGGGGCAGACTAGTTAGGAAGGCAGCTCAGAGCGACCGTGCCCAGCATAGGGGTTCCGGCTGCACAGGCAGGCGTGTGGGGCCCCACACGCTTTTCCTCAGGGACTTCCTCACCTAAACCAGCAGCCCAGCTGCTGAGCTGGGTGTGGAGGAGGGGCCTGTGCGGGGCCTGCCTTCCACCGGGAGTCCAGGGTCTGCTGTTGGGGCGTCGGGGTCCCCCACGTACATGGTGAATGTGCTGCTTCCTGCGCTGAGTCGCCTGGGGGAGCAGGCAGCCCCCAAACCAGAACAGAGGAGGGGCTCGCTGAGCTCCAGCCTGGCCTCAGACGCAGGAGGCAGGCAGGAAGAGGGGACAGAGGCCTTGGCCCAGTCCCATTTCCCTCTGTCTTCATCGTCTCCAAAGGGAGGGGCTCAGGGGCACAGTGCCACCCCTGCTGGGTCCAGACCTCGACGTGGACCGTGCAGAACTGGCTGTGAGAAGAGACCCTGTGGTGAGCAGAGACTTCCTGTCTAGGACACAGACGTCCCTGACGACTAAGGAAAGAGTGATTTGTCTCGACTTCATTAAAATTAAGAACTTCTGTTCATCAGGAGGCACCAACAGAGAGCGGAGGGGCCCCGCAGGGACACAGTGGGACACTGCCGGCAGGAGGCCACCAACACCAAGGATGGATAGCTGCACACGTCAGCAGGAAATGCTGACAATCCCACTTTCAAGTGGGCAGAGACTGGAGTAGGCCCTTCGTGCCTGGACGCCCAGGTGTGTGGCCGGTGGTGGAAAGGGGTCACCGCCACTTTGATCAAGAAAGCGCCCGGACGCCACAGCCCCAGCTCCAGACTGACTGCAGGTCTAAGGGCAGACAGACCGTGAGTTGGGTGTGGAGCAGGAGGGGCCCCCATGGTCCTGATGGAGCAGAACTGACAGCAGCGTCCCCACTGAGCACACAGAGCTGCTCCCGACGGCTACCCTGCTGGGCGCACCCCCCCGCACAGAAACGGGTGGCTGTCTGCTGGGGACACGCATGGGGGTGTTGTGTATAAGGGCCAGACCCAGACGCAACCCAGATGACCAGTGTGCTGTGTCCACACACAGGAATGCTCCATGACGCTGAACAAAGCAACCAGAGGTCAGATCTGTAGGAAGAGTGTGACCCCAGTGACAGAGGGTCAGAGGCGGGCGGAAGTAGTGGTTGGTGACCGGGGTCAGAACAGGGACCGCCTCTGAGCTGCTAGGGACCATCCGCGTCTCCGTCTCGGTGGAGGTCTGCGGGCAGACACCTGTGTGAACTTTCTCTAAGCCGTGTGCTTCGCTGTACGTTAGTTGCACCAAGTTCAAAGACTCTCGGACCCTGGAATTGGGCCACCTTGGGTTGAATCGAGGTCTGTGGTGCGCTCTGCTCCCGCATGAAGCTGCTCCAGCGGCTGGACCTCCCTGGGCCTCGGTTTTCATCTGGGAAACGGGCTGACAGCAGCCCCCACTTCAGACATGGCTGAGAGGCTGGAATCAGTAAAGACCAACGGAGCGCACGGAGTCCTGGCTGGGGCTGCCGAGCCCGGGAAGCCCGGCTGCTCGGTTTTCGGACTGCTCGTTCTCTCCAGGCGTCAGACGTGTTTGCCGTGGGCAGCGCCAGCCCCGCCTGTTCCACATGCTCCCTGCCTGGCCCCGCTTCACTCCCACACCCACACCAGGTCCCAGGAAGCAGCCAGTCCGGGAGCTCTGTTCTGCGCAGGCTTCACCTACGGTGCACAAACTGCTCAAAAATGTGCACCAGCCACCACTGTGCTGCGCCTGCCATCAGTTTAGGCTCCCAGTAAACATTAGAAACTGTACACAAAGCTAAGCGTTGAAGGCAAGATTTGAATATAGAACTGCTTGTTATGCCAATAATTTTTTCTTCAGCATGGACCCAAAAAGTGTCTTAAATCTGGAAAATCTAACTATGTTTCTTTCCGAAAAAGCAGATGAACCCTTAATGATTTACAAACCGATACATCTCCAAGATCCAAAATCAAAGCCACTCAGCCCAGACAGGGGAACACAGACCGAGGGGCAGGATTCGGGAGCCCTGCGGGGCCAAGGCTTCCAGCTGGGGTTCCCCAATTCCCACCGTTCTGCTCGAGACCCGGGGGGGCACGCCTGCACCCAGGTCACTAAGCCACGCCAGCCTTGCTGAGGTCTCGTTGAGGGAGGACGTCATGTCTTCAGGCGTGTTTTGACCAAACACCATCAGGAAGTTGGATGAGAAACCTGAATGTGTTTCTGCCCCAGGTTTCAGGAGCGGTTCCCTGCAGCCCGTGTTCTGAGCTCTGGGGAGCAAGGTAATTATCCCCAAATCCTGTTGAGGGTGAGTGTGTCAGAGTGTTCTGTACAAACACACACACGCTTGAGGAAGAGGCCCTCCAACGCCTGTCTTTGCATCTGAAGGTGTAGATGAGCAGAGGTGAGAGGTGGGCACCTTGGTGACGTGACTTCTGGCTCCTCGTCTTCGTGGCTTCTGAGCTGCCGTTTGGGCCACTGCTATCTTTTCAGCAGAGCACCTGGGGGCTCCGAGGGGCCGTCGAGACGTGGTGAACAGGACTGGACGAGACCCGCTGCGGACAGGCACCCCCGCCCTCTGCAGTGACCGGGTGGGGTGGCGAGCTGCTCACACTCCCCGCGGACACGGCTCTCGGAGACGCTGCCGTTGGAAGGCGCCCCTCCCCGTCAGCCTCCTATAATTGCTTTTGGAAGCCACGGTTCGCTCAAACCTGTCACATGTCTGAGGCTGTCGTGGTCACATCGTTCAGAGGAATGGGTGCAGGAGGACGGGGTCTGGATTTTTCTGTCAGGGTTCCTTTTTTTTAAAGTCAGAGGGCTTCTTTTCTGTCCACAAGCGGAGGAGGCGCACAGAGGCTGGCGGTGACGGCTGTGCCGTGGCCGGGGGTTTCTCCGCAGCATCTGGGCGGATGTAACAGAGTTGTCACCCGGAAAAGGAAAACAAGAACTACCTCGGTTCTTAGTCACCCCAAAAAAAGAATTTTTGACGAGAGACAAAAAGCATGATATAGACAAGACTTTCATTCCTGAAGTAAAAAAATAGTGGAAGACAGTCCACGCCCGAGGACTGAGTGGGCCAGCCCGAGGGAGGAAACGTGGCGCCACTCCTCTGCTCCCCTGTGTTTATGTCCTGGTTTTGTGACTGACTGGCTGGCTGACTGGCTGACTGATTGATTGACAGCTCAGGCCCCCTGTGCTCTGGGTTGTTCCTTTCTCCTACCTCCCCCCGCCCAGTGCGCGTTTCTATCGGAACTGCCTAACAGAGGGACCCCCGTGACGAGTCACGGACTGCGAGGCGGGCGGCGTGTGCGAGGCCGTGGAGGTGAGGGTAAAACCCTGGGTCCTCACCTTTCACAGTAGGAAGCCGGCAGATAATCCCTAAAGCTTAAAGATCGTGAAACAGCAGTGAAACACAGTTTTTAAAGACTGGAGGTTAAAATGGAGTTGAAAGAATTAAAACGGGGGCCTGTACAGAGTGAGAAGCGGGGTGTGGCCGGGAGTGACTGAGAACGTGGTTTTGTGGTGGTTGCTGTTGCTGTGAGTGTGAAAATACGTCTAAGTTTAAAAGAATGTATCACTTTAATAAAAAGTAAAGAAGACAATGCGATGATAAGTCTAAAACAAGGGAGCCTGAGGGCGAGAAGGGAGCCCCGGGAGGACGGGCAGGCCTCCCCACGCCCAGAGCAGGGGCTCCGCTTGAGGCTGGTCTCGAGGCTGGAGCTCCCCAAAGACAGGGCTGGTGCCAGGGAACGGGTGCCCTCAGGTCAGGCTGCGGGCACTGCCCGCAGCTCGAGGAAGGGGTTGCGGGGCCCTGGTGGTTCTCCCGCGGCCCAGACCTGCTCTGCTGGGCAGGGGGTGACTCCACCCCACCAGTGCCGAGCTCCTGCGACACTCACGGACGGAAAGGAGGCTGCAGGTTTTACCTCCTCAGTGGTTAGGTTTCCAAAATAGGATCTGGCAAATGATTAAACTAAATTGCAGACCTAATTGCTTTCTCTTAAAATAATATTAAAGCAAATGTGATATTGTGTTTAACTTGGAGGAGTGGTGCCTCTGGCAACGCAGTTCTGCTCTGAGTTCCACAGGGGAGGGCTCTCCCCTACAGGCTGCTCGAGCAAAAATATTATGAAATGAAGTCCTTGACGTCTGTTAAGGTAAAGAAGTATTTTTAAATGGAGCAAACGCCACTTTGGTGAATTCTTCACCCCTCCTTTCTGCCTTCGACCCCAAAAGCAAACGGCCCCCACTGACGAAGGAGGGATGGCTGAATGCCACGTGGGTCCCCGAAGGACTTCGGGCCGAGACGTGGCCATGGGGCCCAGGCCTGGGTGCGAGATATGGAAACCGTGACTCACGGGGCCTCCTACTCCCAGGCCCCGTTCCAGGTGCCACAGCAAGGCTGGCCCTGCACAGGCTTGTGCCCAGCAGGGAGGGTGACGTGGGCTGTGGTGGCTGTGGGCACAGTGCCGCCCTGTGGATGGCAGGGCCGCCGGTGACGGGCCCAGAGGACGAGAAGGAAACACCTTCTGGAGAATCCAAAGGGTCAGATTAGAGCCCGCGGGCCAGGCAGGCCTTTGGAAGGTGAAAAACAGAGTGAAGGACAGTTTTAACCACCTTCCCACATCCTGCAGTTCTCAAGTTCACTCTCAAAGTTACCTTCACTCAGCTGCCAGGACAGCTGTTCACAAGGCCAGGCTGGGGCTCCAGGGGCCGGACCCTCCCCTCCCGGCCCGGCCGCCCCAGGCGAGGCTGCGCGGGGCAGGGCAGGAGGGACGGGGTGCACCCCCCGCGCCCCCGCCCCCACTCTGAAGTAGCTCTTTTTCTGTGTCCCAAGTTAACTGGAAAAAAGGAAACTACAGAGAGAAAGGGAGAGGTGAAAAAACATGGTCGTAAATCTGGGATCTGTTTTTACTGGTGCTTCTATTTCAGATTTTCAGATGGAAAAATACTTTCATGCATTCCAGGCACCTCAGTGTTGGCCGAGAGATAATGATAAATGCAAAAAGCTTAAAAAAAGAAAAGAAAAGAAAGGAAAGGAAAGGAAAGGAAAGGAAAGGAAAGGAAAGGAAAGGAGAGTCCTTCTTGGGTCCAGGAGAGCAAATCCTGGTAAACTTGCCTCGGGGCTTCCCCCCCATTCAACCCGAGCAGTTTGCTTCAGCTTTTCCAGTGCCGTCTCCCCCGGCGCCCCTTCCACGGTCTCGTGTGCCAGGAGCGCCCTGACTCCGGAGCAGCTGCCCTGCGCCAGGCCCTGCTCTCCCGTCCTGGCTGCGGGCTGCGGGCTGCCAGGAGCCCTTTGGGGAGGCGCCAGGGGGAGCTTCCCTGGCACGGAACAATTTGGGCAAAAGGTTTCAAACGCACTGGAGTGAAAATGCACACGAATGTGAGAAGCCGGGCGTGCCCCTCGCAGCCGGGGAGAAATGCGCGGGTGCACATCTGGCGAGGGCCCGGGGCCCCCGCGCGGGCCCTGCTGTGGGCACACAGCGCTCCTTGTTCGTGGGTTGGGCCTGATGGATCCCAGGCCTAAACCGAGGCCTTTTTACATGCGGCTGTGGTTTTCTTCCCGCTTTGCTGTGAAAGGACTGTTTTTGCCGAGCCCGGTGAGTCTGTACACGGCGGGTACGCGTGGCTCACGGAAGCCAAGCCCCGATAGGTGGGTTTAATTTGCTCCAGCTGTGCTGGCCAGCTCCTCTGCCCACTGTGACTGGCGGGTGGGGTCGTGGGGGTACCCTCTGAAGCAGCTGCAAACCATTCAGTCACATAAACTGAAACGAGAAGAGGGCGAAAAACCCAGACTTGCAGTTGGGCCTCACCCTACAGCTGTGCTCACACAGCCCAGCGAGACAGCAGCCCAAACAAAGCCGCCCCGGCCCGGCCGCTGCCGGAGGGAAGGAAGGAGCGCGCTGTAAGCCCCAGGTATGCGCTGCGCTGCAGGCCAGCTGGGCGGACGCGGGCGCAGCGACACCTCCAGCTGGCGGGCGCTCTTGGCAGCCGTGTCCCCATCTCTGCATCCTGGTGGGTGATGAGCATCACCAGGTCTGGACTCCAGCTGCCCAGGAGGCCAGTGTGGCCGGGGAGGGGGGTTATGTCCTGGAGGGGCCCAGCCCCCAACGCTGGGCAGGAGGAGACTCCCACAGACGGACTGCTGGGCGTCCTGCCCACCCAAAATGATTGCCAAGGGCGGGTCCTCCTGAGAGCTGAGAGGCAGCCAGACTGAGGGCAGGAGAGGGGCGGGCAGGGCTCGGCAGGTCCCAGAATGTCCAGGGAAAGTGACAATCGAGAGCTCCCAGGGCAGCCTGCAGGGAGCCCCACGCACCCAGCCTGGTACAAGCCCCTGCCTGCCCCTCCCTGTTCCACATCCCAAGTCTGCACAATTCCAGCATCTGCAGGATGCAGGGCGGCAGGGGGGGCAGTGTTGAGCACATTGGTCCACACACATGACCACGCCGCCCCTTCTGCCCACGCAGTGCTGGCCTGAGGGCTCACCCCAGGGGCGGTGAGACTCAGTCATGGAGGGCGGGGCTTTGAAGGATGTGGAGGAGTTTTCCGAGGAGAAGCATTCCCCAACGTGACATGTAAAAGCACCAAGTGATTAAAGCGTCTGGCTTTTTCTAGAAGTAACACGACTCTCCATGGCTGAAGATCAGGGTGTGTGGAGAGGGACGAGTGTGAGGCTGGAAACGGCCCCTTGGGCTGGGTTGGAGTCGGGTCTCTGGAGGAGACTTCGAGAGGGTTTGAGGGCAGGACTGCAGGGCAGTCTTTCCAAGTCTGGTGTGGGGTTGGCTCACCTGTGCAGGCACAGTGCTGGGTACGGGTCCTACTGTGTCCGGGAACTCGGCCCAGAGTCATCCTCGAGACTGGTGATTCTGTTTTCAGTCTCTCTCTGCCTAAAATTGTTAACGTGACTTTGTTCCTAAGACTTGGCCACGGGCCACCAGTCTCGTTTGGGGAGGGGCCAGGCTGGGTGCTGGGGCTGCGGTCACTCTGCACCAAGGATGCTGCGGTGTAGAGTAGGGCTCGGTGCACATTTGCTGAACAAAGAAGACAGACCCTCTCTGTTTGCAGCAGGCTGGGCTGGGACAGGGAGACCAGGGAAAAAACTAGAAACTGGCAGAAAGAGGGGCTGGGGTCCACTCAGGCCTGGGGACACAAAGGGGAGGAGTTGGCAGCAGAGGGGACAGGACAGACCCCACACCTGCGGGATGTGCTGTCAGGTGGGGGTTCCTGGGAGGGAGGCCCAGGCCCGAGGCTCCGTCTCCCTGGTTCAGGGAGGGTTCCCGCCAACTTGGCTTCAAGGGTGCCATTTGCTCTGGGTGCAGGCGTGGGAGCAAGTGGGGGTGGCTGGGGTATCTCAAGGGCTGGTGGAGGTGGCTCTGCCTCCTCCCAGTGTCTGCTCCCTGAAGGTTCCGCTGAAACCCCTAGGGACGCAGCCAATCAGAGATGCACGTAAATAGAGTTCTATTGTGAAAGTGCTCGTGGACTGTTAAAAGGCCATCAGTCATTCATACGTTAGTGCGAATAAGGCCAGGGCTGTTCTGTCCCAACCTCGGGAGCTAAAGGGCTGGTCTGAGTCCCTGGAGGGGCTCTGCTGAAGCGGTCAGGCCCGGGTCAGGCAGGGCCTGCAGGCTGAGGGCCTGTGCCCCTTCTCTCTCCACGCCTCCTGCCTCAGGGGGTACCCAGGCTGCTGCGAGTGCAGCCCAAGCTCGGGGCAGAAAGTGAGGTTTGGAACCAGGTAGCTTTAGTTGGGGAACTCCCTGTTCGCTTTTAGAACGCACCCTTCAAATCCAAGCCCTTCCTCAGAAACAGCATCCGGAAGACATGGGCTGTCCCAGAATCTGGACGCACCTCCTGGGAGGCCTGAGATCGAGTCCATGAGCTTTCTCTCTAAAGGGACACCTGCACACACGCACACCCCTGCTGGCCTCTGAGCCACGACGTTGGTCCCCGGACCCTCCTTCCCGCCCTCCTGTGGGTCAAGTCCCAGGAGTGGAGAGAGCACTGACCTGTTTTCACTCTGATTCAATCTGGTGCCAGAATTGTTTTTAGCCTCCATCCCTTTCCTCAGCAAATGTTCTTTATTAAAAGAAACGTAATTAAGAGTACTAAGCAGTAACTGAATAAATGGTCCATCTGATGGTTCTGTGCCCTGGAGCCCCCCGCCCCGGGCCCCGCCTCCTCGGCAAAGCATCTAATCTGCTGCTATTTATGGCCGATCTTCTATCACCACTCAAGGGGCCCAGAGCGACTGAGGAAAAGAGCAGAATAGAAACTTTCCCTCCAAAGGAACCGTGGATGAGGGCTGCCTCTGGAGCTGTCCTTTTTCTGCTCGACCCATCGTGTGCACATGGGTGTACCGTGCCCGTCTGAGACCTGGCTTCGGTTCTTTTGAGCATATACCCAGGAGTGGAATTGCTGGCTCATGTGGTGGTTCCATACTTAATTTTGTTTTAGGAACCTCCATATGTTTCCCACAATGGCTGCACCATTTTCCATTCCCACCAACAGCCCGCAAGGGTTCCAGCTGCTCCACACCCCGGCCGGCCCTTGTTTCCGGATGTTTGGGTAGTAGCCATCGTCACGGGTGCGAGGTGGTATCTCACTGTGGTTTTGGTTTGAATTTCCCTGACGCGTGATATGGAGCACCTTTCATGTGCTTACTGGCCATCTGTGTGTCTTGTTTGGGGCATGTCTGCTCAAGCCCTTCGCCCATCTTTAAATCCAGTTGCTTGTGTTTCGTTGGTGGGTTGTGGGAGTTCTCTATATATTCTGGATGCTAATCCTTTACCAGATACGTGGTTTGCAAATGTTTTCTCCCCTTCCGTGGATTGTCTTTTCATTTTGTTGATGTTGTCTTCTGATGCACCAACGTTTTTAATTTTTCATGAAGTTAAATTTGCGTATTTTTTCTTTTGTGCCCTGTACCTTTGGTGTCATATTCAGGAAATCACTGACAAACCCAATGGCATGATGCTCTTGTCCTGTGTGTTCTTACATTTAGGTCTTTAATGCATTTTGTGGTAATTTTTTTATATGGTGCGAGGTGCACGGGGATGTCCAGGTTTCCCAGCACTTGTATCTTCTTGTTGTTGTTGTTTTAAACTGAACTATAATCAGTTACAATGTGTCAGTTTCTGGTGCGGAGCATAATGTCCCACTCATGCATATGCATACATATATTTGTTTTCATATTCTTTTTCATTAACGGTTATTATTACAAGATATTGAATGTAGCTCTCTGTGCTATACAGAAGAAATTTATTTTCTATCTATTTTTACGTATAGTCATTAATATTTGCAAATCTCAAACTCCAAAATTTATCCCTTCCCAACCCCTTTCCCCCAGTAACCATATGATTGTTTACTATGTGAGTCAGTTTTGTAGATGAGTTCATTAGTGTCTTCTATTTTCTTTTGTTTTCTTTTTTAGATTCCACATATGACTGATATTATATGGTATTTTTCTTTCGCTTTTTAGCTTACTTCACTTAGAATGACATTCTCCAGGGACATCCATGTTGCTGCAAATGGTATTATTTTATTCTTTTTCATGGCTGAGTAGTATTCCATCATATAGATGTACCACAGCTTCTTTACCCAGTCCTCTGCTTCCACTCAGGTTGCTTCCATGTCTTGGCTGTTGTAAATAGTGCTTCTGTGAACCCCTTGCACCCTTATTAACAAGACCGCCCTTCCCCACAGAATGGTCTCAGCATCTTTGTTGAAAATCATTTGACTGCACAGGTAAGGCTTTATTTCTGGGCTTTCGATTCTGTTCCTGTGGTCCATGTATCTGTCCTCGTGCCGGGACCGCCCTGTTTTGATGACTGTATCTTTAGGATGCATTTTAGAATCGAGAAGTTGCACAAGTCATTTTTAAAGCTATGCTGGAACTGTTGTCACGGAACTCGAGGTGTGACCATGGGGTGACAGTTAAGTCCATCTCCAGAGGGACCTGAGCTGGGGTGCGTGCCCTGCAGTGCCCAGGGGGCAGGCAGCCTGTGGGCAGGCCATGAACAGTGTGTTGAGAAGCCACTGGGATTAAGGCAAGTGTGTTGACAGGGTTGCAGTGGCCTGTTCTGATGGCAAGGTCTGACCACACGCCTTGGCCCGGCTCCGAGGGCCTGCACTGCTCCTGTGATGATAACACCGGACCCGATTGTGATGCTGAGTCCTCTCCTGAATCAGGTGGGCCTCCCAACACTGCCCGCGAAGCTTGTGTTGGTCAGAGGCTCCACCGAATTTCCCTTTCCTGTGTCCATAGAAAATCATCTCACTGTGCTGTCAGAACACACTTCGCCCACAAAACACCTACTGCTAAGATCACATTCGCCCTGGAGCTGCAGGCCCAGGGCAGGAAGGTGGGACTACTTCCCTCACCTTTGGTACAGGTGATGCCATCTGGTGCAAGGTTTGTCTTTCCTCTGCGGACTGTCTACTATGCCTGGCCCATCAATGCAACCGTGAGGACCAGCTGCCCCGTACTTCATGCGCCAACATTGTTCTGGAGAAGCAGCATCTTTTCCAGCAAAATAAACTCCAATCTTTCTTCAGTTTCCACTTTTAAAGCCAGAGGCACATCCCGTGGAAACAACCCCCAATCAGAGTGTCTCCAACATCTGTGGGGCCTCGGCCACATGCATGGCCCAAGGTCCGGGGCTCTGGCCGACTGTGTTTCTATGGGGAGTCTCACGGCTGCTTTCCTGAACCTCATCTTCCACGTCTGCATCCCACTCTCAGGCCGGCAGGAATCCCACCCCCAGGGAACCCCACCTCCCGCGCCTGCCGGGAGGTAGCCACGCAGCCCCCAGCACGTGCCTGAAAGTACCTGACACCCAAAGCTTCGGGTTCAGGGAGAAACCAATCCATCCCCAGTTCTACAAAGTCAAGCGTTTGCAGGTCAGTGTGTTCAGGACAAAGGGTGTTTCTCTCCTTGTGTCGGAGCCACCGCATGTGGCTGCTTTCAGAGGCTCGGCGCAGCTGCCAGCGGGGACAGGAAGGGAAGGAATGCTCTGGGCTGGCCCTGCATAGCGCCCTCGACACTTCACTCCTGCAGAGCCAGCGCCCCCAGACCCTCCCGGGTCAGGCGGGTGATCACCAGCTCTCACTCGGTCTTCCAGAGCCGCCCGCCCTCCCCACCGCGTTTTACGTGAACTCTGGGGTCCCGCCGGCTGGAAGTGAGTTCTGTTTGTCAGCCGCCCTGTGGCTTTTGGACGAAGCCAACTTGAAATTAGTTCATGACGATCCAGACACACACAGCAGCTCAGAAACCACACGGGAGCTCCGCGGGTGGAGGGGCCCCGTCCAGGGCAGCCAGGCTGAAATTTACAGCGGGGACCTGGGCCTCGTCAGCCGGTGACGGGTGTCGACTGAATCGCGGCTTAGTCACCCATTCGCTTGGCAGGACGGAGGGGATGAGGAAACGCGGAAAAGGTCAGACAGTAGGAGTGTGTCTAGACGTTCTATTTTGGATGCTTCATGCGGGTGTCCTGTAGCAACCTTTGCGAACACGGTCTTTTAGCAACATTGTCAAAAGCATTGTCTCTTGAGGGGGTGCTCTGTTTGCAGGTCAACACGCCCACGTGCTGCACTCAGCCACAGGGCCCCCCACGCCTCAGCTTAGAAGCTGGGCCGGGAAACCCTCCGAGGCCCCCACCTCTCCGGGGCCTCTCGCGGCAACGCCCGGCTCCTGGGAAGGACGCCTCTTGGGAGGAGGCCAGGCCCTCCAGAAGCGCGTCCAGGGCTCACAGGCAGACACGCCAAGAAGCAGAAGCGGCTTCTTTTCCCTCTGGGCCTGATGGGGAGGCTGTTTATGGTCTGTCTTCTAGTCATCCCTGCTGGGTTGAAGCTGACCTGAGGGCTGAGGAGGGGAAATCACCCACGTGACCTGGCCTCTGACTGCCCAGCCCTGTCCTGAGCTGAGGGGACGGGAGGGTGGAGAGAATTTGGGGAAGAAAACAGGAGAGTGTGCGGCCCCCCAGCCTCTGCATCTCCAGGCTGAGGTTACTGCAGGGTTGAAGACAGCCCTCCCGGTGGCTCTCGACCCCACGGGACACGGGGCACCGTCGGCAGACGGGCACAGCAGCTGGGGTGGGGGTCAGGGTGCTGCCCAGCCCCCTCCAGGCACAGGACAGACATTGCAGACTTACCTGGCCTGAGGGTCGCGGTGCCGAGGGTCAGAGACATGGCTCTGGGGATCAGGCCAGGCGGTGAGTGAGAACAGCTCTCTGACCTTGTTTCTCACACTTTCACCGTTACTGCTTTTACTGCGGCCACCCACCCTCTCTCTCCGCCGTCCTGGGTGCCACAGGGAGGTCTGGGGGCCGGCTGCCCCCTGCCCCACACACCACGACGCTTACCAGCTGCTGCCCAGAGATCAGCTGGGCTGGGGCGCCCCTCTCCGGGCTCCGTCCCGCAGACTGCAGGGCCTGTGTGATGGGTTCGTTTTGCCCTCAGAGCCGGGGCTTTCTGACCTCTGGCCCTGGGGCTGGGGGTGCACTGGTCATGTCAGAGTCCCCCAGCGTCCACTGTTTTGCCCAAACAGATTCTCGAGCATTTAAAGACCATGCAAATTCTGTTGACAACCACTGAATCCATGTCATAGAGTGGATGAGATATGAATTGGTCATTGTTGAGAAAATGCATGTACTGACTTTCAGCTCAAACAGTAAATAAAATGCCTCAGTTTTCTGTCCTCACTGAAATCACTTAGGAAAAAGGAGGATGAAGATAAATACAAACATTATCTCTGAGCAGCCTGGAGGTGCTGGGAGCCTCAGGCCTTCCACATGGGCTGCACCACCCATTCAGAGGAGATTACGCAGGACTGCAGATGGCCAGGGGTGGACTGCGCTGCAGGAGGTCTCAGCAGACAGACCAGGACGCCGGACTCTGCAAAGCAGGTGATGCCAGAGCCTGGGATCCTGAGACAGAAAATGCGGCAGGGTCGTGGGCCATCAATAGAGCCATCCCCGACCTTATTTGGTGCCAGGGGACAGGGACATGGGCTGGACAAGGAAACCCCCGCAGTGGCCTTTGGTGAGGTGAGCCAGGAGGGGCCCGCACTGTGTTTCCCTGCAGGGCTGAGCTCCCAGGAGGGAGAAATCCAGGTGAACCCAAGTGAGTGGACCCACCCTGTGCACACACTTGTGTGCGAGGGCGCTGCTGAGGGCCAGGGAGCATCCACCAGTCCTGGAACACTTGCTTGACCATTTGCCACACGGATCTCTAGCGTATGGAAGGCCTCTGGAGAGCTCACCACGGGTGACGAGGATTAATAACCAAGAGGGTCTGTGCAAAGACACTGCAAAAAGCAGGGAAGGGGGAACCACAGACAGCAAAGAGCACATGCCATCAGGGAGCTCTCAGACGGAGCCGGAGGGACGCAATGTCACGAGTGCAAAGGAACAAAGGGAACTGTTGCCTCTCCTAAACGAGAGGTCAAGCAGAGACGCCGCAGCTCGCGGAAGAGCTGATGGAATCGTTGAAGGAGAGGGAAAAATAAGTGGCAGAATCTAGGAAAGACCTGGAGAAGAAGAATAAAACCGCCCGAGGGTGGCAGCCCAGAGAAGCTGAGACGAGGGAACGAGACTGCTGGAAACATGGACAGGCGAGCAGAGCTAGTCTGGTGTGAACAGAGGGGACAGCAAGACGGAAGAGAAAACAGTTCACCTGGAAGACAGGCCCTGAGGAGGAGGGGTCAGCAAGACCGCCCTGTCTGCAGGGGCCCCCTAGGCTCCCCGCAACCCCTGCCCCGCCTGCCAAGGCACCATCTCTGTGGCTGCGCACCTGGGGCGGAGAAGGGCCAGCGCTCAGTGACCCCCGGTGAGCCTCCTCTTACCAGCCGCACAGACAGTGAGTGAAGTGGGAGCCAGGCAGGGCTCACCCTCCTCCTGCCCCTGGGGCTCCCCGACCCATGCACCCCTCCCCGGCCCTGCCATCCCCTCCTGGTGCCAGCGCTGCCCTTCCCGGTTCACAGGGCTCCCGCATCTGGGGAGCAGCTGGCCTGGTGCTGGACGGTCCTGCCTGTGACACGGAGCTGGATGGAAGGACTGTTCTGGCCTTCCTCATCGAATGATCACTGGAGAGACACCAGGGAAGAAACGGCTCTCAAGGTTGGAGCCTAGGAACAGCTGAGCTAATTCTGAATATTGGGTTGTTTTTACTTTACAGACACTCTTAGGATGTTGCGGCTCCTCCTGGTTTGCGTTTGCTGCCGAGAAGCCCAGCAAGCAGCTGGCCAGTGTGGTGGGTCGAATGGTGGCCCCCGAGAGATACGCCTCCAGGAAGCTCGGCACCTGACCTTGTGTGGAACGTGGATCTTTGCAGACGTGACTTAGGCCAGGATCTCGGGATGAGATCACCCTGGGCTGTCGGGTGGTCACCGACACCCCCGATGCGTGTGAGACGGAGGAGCGGCCCGGGACGGCCCCCCCAGAGTCTCCAGGAGGTGCCGACCCTGCCCACCCTCCACCTCCGACCCCTGACCTCCAGGACCAGGGCGGGATAAACTCCTTGCGCCGCTCAGTCCATGGGGTTGGTGACTGCAGCCCGGGAGATGGAACGCCCTGCACAGTGCGCACTGTGACGTCACAGCAGCCTCGCTCCCTCACCCCGATGTCCTCCTGCGGCCTGCTGTCCACGTGGCCACTCAGGGTTCCTCTGGTCCCTGCACAGTCTGAGTGTCCACCTGCATCGCTGTCCCTGGCCGTCTGGGTGTGGCCGGTGCTCACATGGACGGCCCCCTGCTGTTTCCAGGGTTGTAGCCTGGCTTAGGGAGGAGCAGGAAGGGGCTCGGCCTCCTGCTCAAGTGGGAAGTGAAATTCTTTTCCAACCCTGTTTGGAACAAGGCAGACGATGAACAAGGACAGCAGCGGAGGGACAGAGAAGGACCCTGGGGAAGCCCAGTTGCAGCCCTGTACCCCTGCACCCCCTGAACCCACTGCACCCCCTGAACCCCTGCACCCCCTGAACCCACTATACCCCCTGAACCCACTGCCCCCAACACTGCACCCCCACTGCACCCCCTGGACCCACTGGACCCCTCTGAACCCACTGTACCCCTCTGCAAGAGGTCACAACTGGGACCCAGAGGCTGTGGAACCCTCCTGTCTCTGAGGGGCAGGGACCTCACCCGAGCCCTTCCTTAGAGGCGCCCACAGTGTGATGCCTGCGCCGCCATCTTGGTAAACCTATGGTTCAGTCCTCCCTTCACACTCGCTTTTCAAAGGCCCTGGACTAACCGGGCTTTGAAACCTCTGTTTGCTGATGTTAAGGACAAAAGGAGGCTGTCTGACACAGCCCGAGTAAGGGGGCACTGGGGCAGCACTCCTGTCTCCACGATGCTGTCCTGAGTGGATGTCGTGCTGGAGGGGCAGAGGGCTGCTCCGGGCAGCTAGGCTCTGAGGCGGGTCCCCGTCCAGCCATCGCCCTCTCTGGCGCGAGGGACGGGAGCCCAGCCCCTCCTCCAGCTGCTTCCCCGGCCCCACGTCCAGGGGTGGGGGAGCCGCAGCTCCAGAGGTTTGTCATCATGGCCCACCTGTGCCCGTCCTCGGGCAGAGCTGCAGGCCCCAGGCCCCGAGACACAGCTGGGCATCTGGTGAAAACGCAGGTTCTCATTTCAAACCATTTCATGAGAAACCAGTTTTGGGGGTGGGGGTTACTGTGCAGCCAGAAAAGGCAGAGCAGCTAAGCCCCCGCCGTGCAGGGCCCTCCTGAACCCCTGTGCCTCCTCGTGCAGCGAGGTCGGCCCAGGAAAGCCGACAGCCTCCAGCGGCCGCATGAGGGGCCAGCCCCTAGGCCACAAAAAGGCTACCCCGTGGGCCCTGCTGGCTGCCGAGGGGTCTGGCCCGCTGGCCCAGCAGCCCAGTTCCTGGCAACTGCCCCTCCCCTGCAGCTGCCCCATAGGGTCCTGGAACAAAGCAACCTCTGGGTGGGGCCTGCCTCACTTATGCGAGCCCGCTCCCTCCACCCCCCCACCTAGCCCAGCACCTCAGCCAGAAGGGCTGGGATTTGCTCCAGCTGAGAGCAAGGCCCTGTCCGGAGGGTCCCCTGGAGCTGGTGGTGTCAGCGGGCCTCGCAGTCCCAGGCGCCCTCCCAGGGAGCCCTGAGCCCTGGGGCCACCTCCCCGCATCACCCCCCTAGGGGCTCCTCTGCCAGGAGAAGCGTGGGTGCCCCCACCCTGTCACCTCTGAAACGGCAGAGAGCCAAGGGGCTGGGGCCCCTCAAGAGAGATCAGAGCGGCTGGGTGGAGACCAGCCCCAGGGCGCAGACTTCTTATTTGTAAAGAGGGCACATAAACGCACCGGGGAGCCCACACCTGGCGGGGGGGGGGGGGGCATGAGGTGGGAGGAACATCTGAGCAGTGTCGGTAGGGCCCCTGGCCTGCCCATCCAATTACTGCTGCGTGTGGGAGGCGGTGTCGTAATGGAACATCGCAGATGCGCTCAGTCGCTAATTAGCCGGGACCTTTCCCTGGGCCTCAGTTTCCTCCCATAAAAGGAGGGTGGGTGGGTGAAGTGGTGGCTGCCTGGGGAGCAGTCAGCGCAGGGGGCTGGGGGCTAACCCGGGACTCATGGGCCCAGCAGAACTTAGGAAAACAGGGACATGACTTCCGGACAGATCTCACGGGAGCCTCGTATGCAAACGGCCCCACGCTGTCTACCTGGGGGCTGATGAGAATGCAGACCCCAGGCCAGACCGCAGGCTTGCTGACGGGAAGCTGGTTCAGACAGGACCCCTCGGTGTTGCCCACACGTCCTTCTGGGCAGCTGTGCTCTGGATGCCCACCTGACCCCAGTCCCAGCCAGACTGTCACCCAGACCCCAACACGCCTCCTGGTGGGGGGCGGTCATGCCCAGAACAGCTGTCAATGCCCCTTCTTTGCCTCCAGCTTCGGCCTGAGGAAACAGTGCTTCTGCCCCAGGCCTTCACACTGCACCGGAATCAGTGCCTCAGATCCTTGGCCCAGACCAGGCACCAGAGGGCCTGGGGGCCTCCCACCCTTCCCACCGAACAGGCGGCCCCGCCTACCAGGGAGGCCAGAGACAGGATGGGGTTTGCATTGTTTTCTGAATTTTTTTAACCATTGGACAGATCGTAAGGTAAAACTGGAGGGTTCAAACCTCCCAAACCACCTGAGTGAGCCCAGTGCAGTTCCTGGAATGTTCCTTCCAACGAATTTACCAGGAAAAACCACCAAGTTTAAAACTAGAGGCTCCAAAGTCACTTCTGTAATTGGCCAGGGAATCAGCCCCCATGAAGCCAGTGTTTTGTCTGGACTGTGCCTTAGTCCATAAGAATTTCGTTAAAGCAACTGTATTTTAACAAATGTGGCTAAGATTGTGGGAGGCACTCCATCTCAGAACAGAGCCTGTGTGCCATGGCAACTAGCAGCCAGCAAACGAGCAGGACACGGCCAGTCGCCATGCCTGCGTAATGTTCTCATTACAGGAGTTCCTAATAATCGATCAATCTTCCTCTGAACACCTAGCAACATGTGCACATTCCTCACCTCAAAGTCGGTTCTATGAAGTGGCCTGAAGTAAACAAAACAAGATGCCAGGAGGTAGCCTGTCGGTATACGATTTATGGTGTGAGCTGAACACCTTTGTGGGAATAAAGACGTAATTAACCCAGGAGCAAATTGTCACAGAGTCAAGCAGCTTCACTCAAGGCTGGCCCACGCGACCTGCCCAGAACTGCCCGTGTGTCCAGGAAGGTCCTTGTGCCCAGGGACGTCTGTCTGTCCAGGCCTGCCTGCCTGCCTTAAGGAGTCTTGGCCCTGACCTGGCCCTGACCCTGCTGGACGCCCCTGCTACTGCCCCCTCGGCCCCACCAGCTTCACCCACCTCCGAGAAGAGGCAGGGGCTCCCCAAGGAGGTGCAGGTCAGGGAAACTTCCCATGCCGTTATGTAAGACAAAACATTAAAGCATTTCATCTTTTCCAAATGCAAGTAAAGCTGAATAATTTAAATCTAATGGGGCTCCTGGAGTCTAATCTGTCCTTTCTCCTCTCCAACGGAAATCAAATACTATAGGAACTCACGTGTGTGCAGAGTCAAAAAAAACTCAAAACTGAACTCACAGATACTGAGAACATAATGGAGGTTGACAGAGGCAGGAGCTGGGGATGGGAGAAGGGGAGAAGGTGGGCAAATGTGCAAATGTCCAGAAAAGCAGAAAGGGGTTAAATCCTGGAACGGCTTCTCACCGCTGCCTGCCTGGCTGCAGTGGCTGTGTTTGCTGCTGGAAGCCTGAGTCAGTTGCTGGGATGCACGGGACGCACTGGGACGCACAGGACCCTGCTCACAGATAGGACCTTGCGCTGTTGAGGGTGTTTTGACAGGATGCTCTGACACGATGTTTTGAAATACATGCACTTGTGGTAGATTTTTTTAATACAAAAGATTACGAAACTAGCCTGGGGCTGGAAGTTACAGCTGAGGGGCCCAGGGAGGGCTGGGGGCAGGGGAGTCAGTGGGGGCCCCTGGGCTGGAAGAGCTGACTGTCTGGACCCCGCTTCTCATGGGAGAGCTGCTCCTGGGAGACGGGCAGAGGGGACTGAGGGAGCCACGAGGTCACTGGCCCCGGCGGGGAGGAGCACTGTCTGCCGGGACCCTGAGGGCTGCCACACGGGTAAGGGTGGGCTTCTCCTGCAGACACACCTGTGCCCAGGAGCAGCCCTCCCCCCAGGAACATTGCACCTCCTCTCCTGGCTGAGGGTCATTGCTGACCGTCAGGGCGGGCGGGGCGCTCTGGCCCTGCGGGGTCAGGGGGCTAGAAGCCTCCCCATGGGGTCCCCTTGCCCCCTCACTTGGGAAACGACTAAAAGCACTCTCCTAAGCTCCGTCAGGCCGGAGGCTGCGGGTGAGGCTGCAGTCATCCCGGGCGGAGGCGAGCGGTCAGTCTTGGTCCATCTGCCCCGAGCGGGGTCAGTAGGGTCTGCCCGTGGTCATGCACTCCACCGGCTCCCAGCCATGCGGGAGCCCCCCCCCCCCGGGGTTTTGGGGCCGGTGGTGGGGGAAGGAAAGTGGATGCACTCCAGCATCCCTCCTGAAACCCGCTGCTCTGGGGCCTTGTTACTGAGACGCTGTCTGGTCAGGGCCCTGAGGGCAGCCGCTCCACCGCCCCCGGGGCTCAGAGCTGCAGGAGGGCCCTGAAAAGTCGCAAGAGGGGATTTTATTCTGTTTACCACCGTAATTTAAATCTACTTCTAAAGTTGATTAATATGTGTTTAATATTACAATAGTTTCAAATTTACATAAAAGTTACAAAAAATGGTGCGTTCCTGTATGCCCACACCCGGTTTCCCCTGTTGCTAACGTCCCATTAGTGTGTCGAATGCTGGAAATGTGTGCCGGATGAACCCTATCTGACGGACCAATGTCGACACACTGTTAACTGAACCCTGTAATTTGCTCAGAGCTCCTCAGTGTTCCTCTCTCTGTCCCGGGATCCCAGCAGGTCACCACGGAACACGGGGCGTCACGTGTCCTTAGGCTGCTCTGCGCCGAGACGGCTTTCCCAGTGTTTGATGACCCTGCTGGCTTTGAGGAGAGCTGGTCCGGTGCTCTGCACAAGGTCCCTCTTTGGGGACTTGGCTGCCATTTCTCCCATGGTGAGACTGGGTGAGGGGCTTGGTGGACGACCCCAGGGTAAAGTCATCATGGCCACGTGTCACAGGTGCCGCTCGCTGCAGTCACCTGACTCAGGTATCTGCCAGGTGTCCCCACTCGCTGTCCCTCCTAGAGAGCAGAGAATCCACATCACTTAGTTGGGGTTCTTCCGCCCAGGAGATTTGTCTGCCCCATCCTTAAATTCACTTTTTAGCATAATAGTTCCTAAGCTTTTTAGAAGGTCATCATTTAGTCTCTGTTAGAAACATAAAGGAAATTTATCAGTTTTTCTACCAGAAAACACAGGTGTCCTGCTGGCTTCTGTGCTTGAGCTCAGTGTGACCCGTGTGAGTGCAGGCTGGGGTCTCCCCGCTGGTCTCAGCCCCCAGACCAGACCCTTCTCCCCACCTCCCCAGTTGCCTGCCTCTGACCGGCCACCTGACGGTCCTCAGGCCCCTCGCTCACAGCACCCGTCCCAGGCCCCCCCCCCCCCACCAGGCACCGAGGCTGTTTCCTGCTTTCTGAGACCCTGCTTGTCTCTGGCCGTCTCCCCATCGCTCCTCACTCACCATCCTCCTTTGACCCCAACTGTCACAGCTAAGCCACTCTGGGGGATGTGACCTCACCTGGTGCAGATGCCTGGCCCCCGCACGGCATGCTGCGACAGTCATCAGGGCTGCGCTCAGGCCCAGGTCAGACCCACGGGGTACTGTGGGGAGGCCCCCGACAGCCCTGTGGCCTGGCCCGTGAGGGACGGTGCTCGCCCCCGACGAGCCACGGCGGCCTTCATGGGGTGGCAGCAGCGTCCAAAGCCCAGCCCCAGGCTCAGAGGCAGAGGATGTGGCTTCCATGGCTTTGTGATTTCAAGAAAGGTGCCGCTTCCTTCAGTGTGACCGGAGGTGGCAGGGCACCTGCACGGGTTCTGTTTGCGGGGAAGGTGCCCGCGGCCCACGGGGAGGCGCTGTGCCGGCCCCCAGCTGCTCACGGTGCAAACTGACCAGGTAGCCCCCGGACAGAGGCCCTGCTAACCCTGCCCTCGGGGTCTGCGCTCCACCCTAGCTGCCCCAGCACTGCTTTGGACCCCACCCAGCTCAGTCTCCCAGGCCTCGGCATCCCTGAGGTGAGATGGCAGCAGGCAGCCCGGTCCTCCAGCAGGTGAGGGCGACAGCAGGAAGACGCCATGGTGCCGAACGCCCTCCCGCTCAGCCACTGCCCACAGCCCCAGGCCTGCGGACGGGGAGACGGATGCAGGAAGGGGGCCCCAGTCTGCATGATGGACCCAAGGAGTGCACACCTCGAAGAGGGGGGCACCCAGCACCCCTCCACCCTCCCAGACCCTGGTGTCCCCCACAGCTCCAACAGGGAGGGACCAGAGGCCGAGATGCCACCAGATGCAGAGGTCTAGTGCCTCCCTGCAGGGCTGACAACAGAGATGCCCACTCATTCAGGGCCTTTCCTCAGAGCCCTGCGGGAGCGCCTCCCCCCAGCCCCAGGCAGGTTCAGAGCGAGGAGGGAACCTGCTCACCTCTGGCACCCTCAGCCCTGAGCACCCCAGACACCAGCTTAGCAGGGACCTTTCCGCTCTGAGTAACACCCCCAGGGCCAGCCCCAGGGAGGACAAGTGAGGCCTCCAAGGTTTCCCAGCAGAAGGTTCCGGGTGCCCACCAGGGCTCCTGTGGAGGGTGGACGCCCGCCCAGTGGGTGCCTGGTGGACGCTGGCCTCGAGCCCATGGGAGCCATGAGAGGTTAACTCGGGGTCGAGGCACAGCCACTGTGGTGTCCAGGAGCGGCTGAGGGCTGGGGGTGGTGAGGACTATAATCTAATATTTTCCTTCTGGCTACAAGGATCGCATGCTAAGAGCTGCTCTCTCTTAATTACGCTCAGCTCCCAAACCCTTTTAACCACGCAACTTTAAAAGAAGCATGTATCTTTCCAAATTAGCTTTGTATCTAAGAATAATAAGACAGCAAGGGTGTGTTAATGCACTTACAGGGGCTCTCAGTGCCCATCTGCGGGTGTTTTATTTGCTTCAAAGGGAGGCCACATCTATTACAATGAGAGGGTTTTCCAGGCCCCCACGGCGCACATCCCGTGGTCCTCATGGCGCAGACAGGAGGTGGAGGTCCAGAGAGCTGCGGTCCGCTGCCCCTGGGCAGCCACGGCCTGGGATTCAGGACCCCGAGTCTGCCCTAAAGTCCATTCCATACTCCAGATGGCATGAAAGTGTTACCCACAACTTTGTAAAGAAGTGTGCAGACTCTTTCTTGAGTGAATGCTTTTTACTGAAAAAGTCAGGAGAAAATCTTTTTCAAAGAGTAGAATTTTCAAGGAAAAGAAACTGGACTCTGACTTAGGGGCCTTCCAAGGGGCGCTCCTGGCTGCGACTCAGACATGCAGCCAGTGGTCTTGGTCCTGCCTGCGCTGAGGCAGGCCAAGGACCACCGGGTTTTCCGAAGCAGGTGGCAGGTCAGATTCCAGACTCACCAGAGGGATTTCATTTTGAAGAGTCTCAGTGTTCTGCCTGCCTTCCCACATCCCGGCGTGGAGCGCAGACTCCAGCAGGACAACCACGCAGATGGCACCTCCTTGTGAGAGGGTCACCCCAACCTCACTCTGAACCTCAGCTCCGACCTGGGGTGTCAGGGCTCCCCCACACTGACCTGGGGTGTCGGGGCTCCCCACGCTGACCTGGGGTGTTGGGGTTCCCCGGCACTGACCTGTGATGACAGGGCCCTCGAGGCCTCTCAGGTGTGGCTTCTACTCTGACAGCATCACTTCAGCAGGCAGTTTCCACTGGCTGTTCCTCACCTGCAGTGTGGGCTTTGTGCCCCAGGACTAGGTGCTGCCCAGTTCCCTTTGTTGGGGGGTGACACCTGCAGCCCCCATCCCAGTGTCATCCCCTAGAGCCGCAGAGCCAGGACCCAGGGCCCCGAAGCAGCTAGAGGTTGCGCTTGGATGGACAGGCCTGGCTCACTCTGACCCGCCTCCCTGGGTGCAGCTCTGTGTCAGCCGAGGCTCTGGACACAGCCCCGCCCTGATTCTGCCCCAGCCACCTTCCTCGGGTGGAGGGTCAATAATGACGAAGCCGTGTTTCCCTCCCCCCTTGCCAGGCAAGCAGCTCCCAGAGGCTCTGTTCATCCCTCACCCCCATCTCCGCAGCTCCAGCCCATCCATGAGCATCATCAACCCACCGAGACCGGTCTGTGGCCAGAGGGGAGGGGTTCAACCCATCCTGTGTGGAAACTGGGCGTTAGATTTGGAGGGAAACTTAGAAAACACCCAGGAAAACACAGTCCAGAGGGCAGAGCTCCCCAGCCTTCCTTTGGATCCAGCAGCTCGTGCCCGTTGCTGGCGGAACCTGCTGGCTTAGCGCCAAACCACCTGGGTGGTCACGCTCCTGTCCCAGCCTGCCCCTCCCTGCCGTGTCCGGGCAGGTGAGGCGCCCGTAGCTGCGGCAGGAGGGGACCGAGAGCCCTCCAGGTCCCACCGAGCCCTGAGTCAGGGCTGGGAGCGCCGTCACGCGCCAAGCCCCACCCGGCATGATGCTCGCGGTGAGTCAGGCCAGGAGGGAGGTCTGCAGGTGGGTTTGGTTTGTGTTCTTTTCCGCTGTGGGGTGTTTGTCTCCATCTGATCACTTTCATTGTTGCTAATGAGCACAGGGAAGCATTCCTCCCAGAAGCACCTGCTGTGGGGGTGTGGGCAGAGCCTGGAGGGTCGCAGGTCACCGTGAGAGCTGACCCGAGCTGCCGCCGACGCCTTGTCAGGACCACAGAGGACGGGGCAACTCTTCCCCTGAGGGGCTACAGTGGTGGGCTCCATGTCACTCACGGTCCTGAAACCAGGAGGGTCTCCTGTGGCTGCTCAGAGGGGTGTGGCCACTTCCCCCACAGCTCCAGTGGGTGACCAGGCGTGAGGCCACGACCAGAACAATGGAAGTGGCTGGTGGGGCCCGAGACGTAAACCATCAGACAGACGGTCACTCAGTGATCCGCCCTGCAGCTCACTAGCCAGCCATCCTCAGGCCAAGACGTTGGGTTGGAGGGACTTACAACATGGGACAAAGTGGGAGGTGCTCACAGTGAGGAAGAAGCTCTGATGCAGAACTTGGCGCCAAGGTCCAGGCCGTGTCCACTGGGCAGGGAGCGGGGACCCGCCCACGAGAGCCCCACCCAGGCGGGAGGCCCATCTCATCTGCCGGACGGCCGCGTCTCCTCTTCCCGCACAGCAACTGCTCCGCAAAGTGGGCACACGTGGTCACTTCCACGTACATCAGAACAAACCCCGGCACCTCGAGCCGCTCGCGGGTGCCGGCTTCTGGGTGGGCGCCGGCTGCTGGCTGGGTGCTGGGAGGCTGGCTGTTACCTGGCAGAAAGCTGCACGCACTTTCCAGTGAGTCACGGGCATGTGTCCTTCCCCCAGACACGGACCATTGGATCGAGCTGGAGTGAGCGTGTGTCGGCTGTACCTGCCCCGCACGCGGCACACGCAGGGCCACGGGACTCGCCGCTCCCCAGCGCCCCACCATCGCGCACAACCTCACGGGTGTGCCGGTTGGCTCCAATCACACACCTGAGACCATCTGTGTGCGCACGTTACACAGATAACACCTGGCGCTGAGAACAGGCGCTGCCTGAGGCTAAGCATGGATGTTTGAGATGAATATGCGAAACCAGGGAAATTACCACCACGACTGCCAGTTGCACAGATCAGAGTTTGCTTTCTTGAAGGTGCGTGTCCTTTTCCGACCTCGCCCTCCACATGTGCTTCCTCGTGGGAAGGGGGCTCTGTCTTCCTGTGCCTGACCCCAGAGCACGTCCGTGAACAGGAGCTGCTCCCCTCCTGGTAGACGTGAGTGAGGCAGGAAGAGAGAAGAGGGAAGGGAGTGAAGCCATAATCAACCTGCTGTTGACCCCGGGCGGGGAACGTGGGTGTGGCCCAGGACAAACCTCGGGAGGAGCTCGGAGGGGGGGCCCTCCCCTCGCGCCGGTGCTCCTGGCACCAGGTGACTGGCACAGACAAGGGGCAGATGGGGCTGATCACACTTAGCGGGTGGACGGAGCGGCCACCTGGCAGTGAGGCTTGGAAGTGCACATCGAGTCCTGCAGCAACGCTGTGGACTGGGTGTCACGGCTCCCGTGGAACCTGCTCACCAGGAGGTGGGGACCATGACAGAAAGAAATGCCCACGTCCACATCTCTCGCCCAGCCGCTGCAGCACGCTAACGGGCACCTGGACCCGGGCCACCAGCTCTAGCGTCCAGGACCTCAAGTCAAGATCCAAGTAAGACGAGATTAAAGGGAGTTTTGTTCATGAAAAGTCAACATTAAGAATGAATGGAGATGTAATAGGAAAGGACAGTTGAGCCGAGAGTCTGGTTTTCTCCTGCTCAGCGAGGAGCAGGCGCCTGGCAGATGGTTGGGACAAGGAGATTCGTAAACAGAAAGCCGGGCTCTCATGTGGAAAGGGACGTCAGAGGTCAGGAGTCACTCCTGCATGTTCATAAACGAGGAAAGAGGTCCAGGGGTGCTAAGCCATTCACCCAAATGGCCATCCATGATCACCGCCAGGACCAGATGGGGAACTGCGGCCCCTGACCCCAGCGCACTGGTCTTTCCTCCCGTTCACTCTTCGAGGTTATCCAGCCGCCACCAGCCAAACCGCAGCGGCTGGCCGACTCCAGCAGTGATTCTGTGGACGCCTGGTCCCCAGAGTTGCCCTCCACACAGGTTGGGGCTGGCTCCCCCAGTGCGAGACGTCTTGGCCCTTCTCCACTGCGTGGATGTTCGCCCTGACGCAAGACCCGCGGGGGAGGGACCGCTGGCCTGAGCGCCAGGCAGGGCGCACCAATTTGTGCTGGTCCGTCCACCACCACACCCTCACGGGGAAGCAAAGTAGTGCCAGCTTCACTGAAAACATTCTTAATAGAACAAAAAAGCACTAGTTTCATCACACGTCGACCCTCAGATACAGGTCTTCTTACTATTTTGTGTGAGCAAATGGGGATCATGCGGAGCCCTCTTCCTGCGGGCGGTGACGCTACCTGGAAGAAAAGTGTGTGGGTGCATCGTGGGCTGAACCCACCGCTCTTACTTCAAAAAACGGCCAACTGTGGTCATTTGGACGTGGGCCAGGCAGACCTCCAGGAAGTGAACAAGATGTTACTTTAAGTAAACAACAGGCAGAATGTATTGCCGATGACAAACTTTGAGCTTTCAAGCAAAAATGAGAACCTTGGAACATTTGTGTCCGCCACCGTGCTCCTCCCAATACTCAGGCTTCCCTGAGGTGCTGCGTGGTGATCTGGATGTTGAATAAAGATGTGTGTCAACATTTGGGGGAGCTGCAGTGAACCCACTTCCTCCAGTGACCAGGCCTCCGAGCCAGGCCTGGGTGGCAGGTGCGCGCAGGGCACGGGGCAGACCAGCAGCCTTCGACGTCACGGGGTCTGAGATGCTTGCCGGTGTCGTTTCAGGTTCCAGGGGGCAGCCGGCCTTTAAGGGACCCCCATGTGTCACGTTTTGTGGAATACAAAGAAGAATATACACCATTGCCTGAAAAGGCTAACAGCAATAGTCCAGCTCAGTGTCGGCGTGTGGCCTGACGTATTCCGCATTTCAGCCAGAAGCAGACGCGAGAAGCCAGCTGTCTGTCAAACCAGACACGCAGGAGACTGGCGACGACGGGAAAACAATGCTGCTCCTCGCACTGCAGTCTCTGTTACGTTTCACGAAAATGCTGTTTATGGTAACGCTAGTTGGATTTATTACTGTTACCTTTAAACGGATCAGTTGATGACCCTTCCTTAAACGTCTCAGTTTTAACTGCTAGTACAGAGTGTATCGACAAGTACAACCCGTGTGAACAAAGCTCTCGGGGGCGTCGATCATTTTTAACGGTGTCCTGAGACCCCCCCAAGTTATTAACTGCTGCCTGTGGCAGCCTAGATCGAGAGGAGACGTTTCTAAGAGGGGCTTTGTGAGCAGAGTAGGTGCTTAGCCTATCCCCCATGTAATGGCTGCAGAGGGACTTCTAGAAAGTGCGACAGGGGTCCTCCCCCGGCTGCGGGATTGCGTCCCCTGAGCCCCCCACCCCTGCTGAATAGCCGCTACCTGAGTCTGCACTGAAGCCCGCTGTGCCTCCCTGGATCTCATGCTGATCCACCTACAGGCCCTTTCAGCTTCCTTCTAGATGCTGCAGCCAGCGTCTCCTGCCAACCTGTCTTCAAAGGTCTACGATAGAATCAGCATCGTCTGGTGCCTCTTCTGAGTCCACCAACTCTGTCAGCAACCTCACCTCCCCAGGCCCTCAACGCCTAAATGTTCATTTAACAAAGCGCGTCCCCGGTCGGCCCCTGCCCCTGGACGCCTGCTCTGCTGTGCTGCCTCAGGTGAGGGAAGCTCACGGTAACCCACTTCCTCCCCTGGAGAGTCCAGCATGCCAGTGTGACCGGCGTGGATCTGAGCCGCCAGGAAGGCCTTGAAAGTGCTGGTGACAGACGTGGCCTGGAGCCCCTCACCAGGCCCCTGGCCGGGCAGAACTTGGGCAGTAGGAACAGCAAAGTAGAATGGCTTTTGGGTGGTGCCTCCGGGACCCCACAGGGACCCCTGGCAACCCAGCCGGGACTTAGCCCTGCTTTAAGGGTTGCCAGATAAAATACTGGATGCCCAGTGAGGTTGGAATTTTAGAAGAGAATTAATAATATTTTAGTTTAAGTAAGCCCCAAATTATTCATTGTTCCTCTAAAGTGGGGAGGGGGAGGGAAGCAGCGAGGGTGCAGGTCCTCCCCCATGTGGGCCTCTGACAACCAGGCATCAACTAGCACAGCCTCAGGGAGGGACCCCCGGGCCCGGCTGGGACCCTGAGATGGAGGCGAGGAGGTGGAGGGGCCCGGAGTCCCGGTGGGCATGGCTCAGAGGCGGCGGCAGTTCTGCGGGCAGGCTCCTCAGGGCCTCAAGAGTCCAGCTGGTTGTCCAGGCTCTGGGCCACCCCAGAGGGTGTAGGAGGATCGGTCACACTGCGTTTTAGGAGGGAGGGTCTCGGCAATGAGGGTGGAGGGCCAGGTGGGGACCTGGTGACCAGGGGACGGGCACGCACCACAAGCACCACACCTGCCTGGCCCGGACCCCATGGCTACCAGCATGGGCTCCAGGCGCCTGTCCCCCTGACCTGGTGCCAGTGCAGATCCTGAAGCTCCTCCAGCCTCTGCCCCCAGCGCTGCTGAGAACCCCTGGCCCTTTTCCCACTAAAGTTTAACTCCTGTCGCACGCAGAGCGGGGGCCAGGGTAGGGAGGTGGCCAGGGGAGCCAGCGTAGGGGGTCCCCAGCGGGCAGCTGGGTTTCTGTGCTTTGTCGGCTCCCTGGTGTGATTTTCCCTGCCTGACCCAGCCTCTGCCTCCCTCTCGCTGGTCCCTCACCGCCTGCCGCGGGCCTCAGCCCTTCCTTCCCGACCCCAGAGGAGACTGGTCACCTGGTTTCCAGTCCAGACCATCAAGCCTGTCCTTGAAAACCACCTGCAGGAGCTCACTTGGGCAGGCGACCAGGACAGGGAGACAGGAGGAGACGAATTCCCAGGGCAGCTGAGAGGACCCTACGCTGCAGCTCTCAGGCCAGGACCACAGCCGCCCAGTGGGGGCAGGAGACTCGGGGAAAACAGCAGGTGGACGCCCTGGTCCCTGGACCATGTGGAGAGTCCTGAGGGTCTCACGGTCCGAGGGGGAGTTTGGGGAGACTTAGTAACAGGTGCTTAGAAAAATCAAGGCAACTTCAGGAAATGAAAAGCTATACCAGAGGGGCTGTAATACAGTCCAGGGGCACCAAGTCTGAAAACACAGCTGGACTCAGACGTTCTTGCAGAGTAGGACAAATTGCACCA
Organism: Camelus bactrianus; assembly: GCF_048773025.1. Lineage (NCBI taxonomy): Eukaryota > Metazoa > Chordata > Mammalia > Artiodactyla > Camelidae > Camelus > Camelus bactrianus. The sequence continues at coordinate 29,871,355 of NC_133568.1, forward strand.
AAGCCACATTCAAAAGCCTCTGGTTCCATCCTGTAGGCCACGCGGCCCGGCAGGAAGCAGCACGTCCTGCCACAGGGCACCGCCGATGACGCCGCCTCAGCTTGACAGCAGCGAGGAGAGACGGCTGGGGTCAGAGACCCGGGCCCCCACCCCACCCACCATGGGACGACCTGGCCGCCTAACCGTCGGAGGGCAGAGCCCCGCATGCCCACCCGTGGTGAGAGGCGCGATGGGAACACCGGTGAACCTTGTTCCTCCGGGTGTGGGAGGTGGGCCCGGACCGCGGTACCCGACCGTGTTTTTTTATTACTTTGATAAAACATGTAAAGTAACTTTTAAAAAAAGGGAATGGCGGGCATCTGCTGTGTCGCTTTGCCGGGCTCTGCGCTGTGTTAGCGCCTTCTCTCCAGGCCCGGAGGAGCAGACAGACATGCTTCCGAGAGCGCAGAGAGCAGACCCGCCTGAGGAGCCCGCACCTGCAAACAGCAAGGCCAGGGCCCGTCTGAGAGGTGGGCGGGGGCATTTGCAGTAGATTTGGTTGGTGGATGGGGAGGCGTGGAAGTTTGGTCTGGTTGAGAGAGGAGTAATTTCCCAAATGGGGCAAAATAAATAATTGCCTGTTGGCTCCTTCTCTCCGCAGAGCAAGCCCTGCTCCCCGGCCTCTCCCCCTCCTCCTGGGGGCAAAGTTTTGTAGGGACATTAAGATGCCGGCACCCTGGGGACCAGGATGGAGGAGAACCAGGTCGTCCACTGTGGGTGCAGACCCGACTGGAGGCCAAGGGTCGCCTCCATGACCAGCAGGGCCCGGGATGATCGAGTGCCTGTGTCCTCCCAGCCATCCTGCCACCGCCCGGGGTCGATGCGCTCTCTAAAAGGGGCCTGGCTTGGGATGGCATCACCGAGTGGCAAGCCCCGAGCCCCCACGGGTCCACGTAATGTGGAAAATCTCATCCAGGTCAACACGGGGAGGGAGGCCTCACGTTTCGCTCGCCACCAGCCAGGCTTCTGATGACGTGGCTGCCAACCAGGCTGGCTGCAGTGCGAGTGGTCCAGTAATCAGTCAGAATTTTTCCATGATCCCGGAAAATACTTTTAGGTTGACGTTTATAGATGCAATGTCATTGAGCTGTAGAGTGCAATGCCCAAGAGAAGCCCCAAATCAACGTAATTTTTCTAAAATTATTGGCAGGAATAATAAAGGCCCACAGTTTGTCCTAAACGTTCTCCCAATGGTAAGTCCTGGCTTTGTGACCAGAAGACAAATGCCCACCGGGTAACGCTCCCTCTTTGTTAAATCTGGTTTCCATTGCCTGTGAGACTAAATTTAAGGAAGTCTCATATCCCAAAATCTAAGTGAACAGAGCAAAGACATTACAGAATTTCGTCATGAGAGGATTTTGTTTTACTGACTCACTCACTTCTTCTTCCCAGAGTTTCTGATGCAGTCAGACCGTCACTGAACAAGACTGTCTGGCCAAACTCTACTTCTAACCTGCTTTTCAGACACCTGTACTGTATAAAGTAAGGAACATTTTTTGTGACAATGAATATATGTATGTTCATGTATAACTGAGAAACTGTGCTCTACACTGAAATTTGACACAACATTGTAAAATGATTATAAATCAATAAAAAATGTTTAAAAATAAATAAATTTTAAAAAATAAAATAAAGAAAGGAACATTTTTATTTATTTTAAGCAAAAGTTGACCATCACAAATTTCACTAAAATAACAAATGTTTAATTTCACAACATTCTCTTTTGATGTTTACAAATCAGGAAACCCTGTGTAATACAATCTTGAGACAGTAAATAGAACAAATAAATCCCGGAATGCAGTAGCTACGGGGGTTCCAATTTGTCCGTGTTTTCAGACCCTTTTCCTGAGAAGGCGGCGCCTGCACCGGCCACCCAGACACGCACCCTCGCAGGCGGGTGCCCAAGCAGGCCAGGGCTCCGGTCCTGTTTCTGTTCAAGCTTCGGTTTGGGCTTAAAGAACCACCCCTTAATCACATATATTTAATAAAAAATAATAAAAACAAAAATAAAGAACCACCCTTTCACCACAGTGTAGTAAATGTCAATTTCTTCCCAAACTTGTCTTGAAAATTTGGCAAACTAGCAAAGCAGAGAGCCAGCAAACTGGCCTCTGACGGGAGACAGCGTCTCAGGAGGACCTGAGGCTGCAGGGGGGAGGGAGGAGGCGGAGCAGAGGCCCGGGACCCTCCCCTCCCGTGGCCTGGCCCATGCTGGCCACCCTGTGGCCAGCCCGGGGCCTCAGTTGCCCGAAGGTGGCGTTTGTGAGGGGCGCCATCCGGAGACATCCAGCCTCTCCCTGCTTTGGGGTCTGTGTTCACCTCTGGCAGAGCTGATCAGTTCTGTGCAATCACAATGTGAACAAAGAACACAGAGTTTGTGTTAAGGCCACTTAGAGTTGAAATGGCCGTGGATCCTGAGACCCCACGTGCTTGTTACTAAAGACAGAGGAAGGGGAAGATTTTTTCAGTCCCTGAAGGTGGTGTGCCCTCATCTCCAGCTCAAATGGCCCTTCTGACAAACACACAAGTGCAGTGAGGGGTCCTGCATCCCAGCTGCCCCACAGGCTGGGCCTGTGTGGCCAGGCATGTGCGTCCCCTGCTCTGGGCCCAGTGGAAAGCCAGGACCCGGGGGATGCAGCCCCTGGCCAGCTCGTGAGGACTCCCGGGAAAGCCTGATGCATCAGCGATGGGCCTGGGGGCCTGAGGGAGAGACGAGCCGGGGCAGGTGAGGTGCTGTAAACACACTGTGTGGGGAGTGACCCTCAGCTGGGCTCCAACAACAAGCTTCCAGCAAGCAGACAGGGCGTCAAGGGGGCTGTGCTCCGGGCAGAGGACTGGCAGCCACCCCAGAGCCGGGCATGCTGGCGAATCACTGAGGAAGCTCTGGGACTCAGTTCCCACGGCTGTGAAGTGGGGACTGGCCTCATGCTCTGGTTCGGGGGTGGCTGCCCTGTACAGTCAGCGTCAGCACCACCAGTGGCGTCATTGCCACTGCAATTTGGGGGCCTGGGAGGGTGGGTGGGGAGAGGACATGGAAGGCAGGCAGCCCGCAGGTGTCACTGTGGTTTACTCTGGAGGTGACAGGACTCGGGCAGCCCCTAAGCAGACGAGCAGTGCCACATGGTCCATTTCAGATGACCTCTCTGGAGTCTGTGGGGACTGTGAGGGCAGAAGCCGATTGGGAAGGGCCGGGAGAGGGCAGGAAGCCAGCTCTGCAGGCCCAGCAGCTCCCTGGCCCAGGGAGGGGGCTGGACTGGCTGTGCTGGCCAAGGAGCCCACTCACCCCTGGGGCCACGCTGCCCATATGCACTGTCCCTTTCTGGTGAGGCTGCTGTGGGCTAGGCCCACTGCACCAGCCTTTCCCTACATGGGCCCCCGGCTCGTCCTGAAGAATGGCCTGAGATGCTCACTGGCTCCAGCAAGTGGGGCCAGCAGTCACTCGAGTGTGGTGTGATGCGGGTAGCCGTCCCTGGACGTGGTCCCCTCGGCCTCATCAGCATCAGGACGAGCTAGAACTGAAAGACTTAAAGCGAAAGCAATTGTTTTGTGTCATCACTGAGCTGCTGGATCAGACCATCCCTGAAGCCTGATCCCCTGGACCTGTCAGCTGTAGGGGCCCACAAATCTTCTTCATTATGTTATCATGTGAGTGAATTTGAATTGACAGCAACCTAACTGATACAGCTGGGTTATGCTGAAAGTGAGAGTTCAGTTTCATAGAGCCTTGGAGAGCCTAACCTAGGCCAAGCACAGCACTGAGCGGTATTATGTCAGGGAAGCCCTCCTGCAGAGTCTCGTAAAGATTTGTCAATTTATGGCCTTGAGAGGATGGCCTTTAACTGGTGCAGCTGCTGCAGCACTACCTTATTTTTCTGTGGACAGAGATTAAGAACTTCAGGACTACATATATATCCTCCACAGGAAATCCAGTTTTATGAGGTTTCTATCTGAAGCCTAACTTTCAGTATTAAAGAGAATACTTACATATTAGTAACAACAACGTTATGCTTTTGAGAGCAAACAGCTGCAGTCCAAAGGCCGACAACCCGTTTTGTAAAATTTTGATTCATTTACTTTTGAAGGAGCTTTTAATTAAAATGTGGAACTCTAGGGAGAACTGGAGTCCTGAGGGACTTTCCTGTGAGTGTTTGCTCTGCGCCAACATGTCTCACCAGCAGAGAGCTGTTTCTGGGGGAAGAAACAATAAACTAACCAAAAATACTCATGATTGATCCAAGCTTCCTCTTTCAGGGAAAAACCAGAAGTTTGCTCTTCCGTATTCCTGTGGAAACCCTCCCAGGTGTGGGGACACGAGGCCTGAGTGTCCAGGGCACAGACGGCCCCCCCAGGGTCCCTGGCCTTGACTCACAGGCTGGGCCCTGCTGACGAGGACCTTCCAGCCCCCGTGGTGAGTCCGTCACCCAGCACCAGGGTTCTGCTCACTCACAGCTGGGAGACAATGATTAAAACCTGAGTTGGTTCATTCTTCTGCATTGGAACTTGAAAAAATTAATTCTTCTTCTTGGAAAAGTACAAGAAATGCAAAACAAAACAAAAACCCTGTGGTTTAGGGAGGATTTGTGCTGCCAACACACTTGAAGATTTACAAGATGCTGCCCTGAAATGCAGGGACCAGCTCAGGACAGGACAGATGGGGGCCAGGGCCCAGCCTGACATGGAGAAGCACCTTGAACGTCCCAAGGGTCCCACAGGCCAAACCTCAGGCCAAAGGATGGACTCTGCAATAGATGGTGTGGACACCGCTTGGAGGGCAGCAGTGGCCAGAAGAAATTCCGGACAGATTCCAGCTGGGAGCCGGGGTCCTCCCCACACAGACTCACTCCCAGCTACTCAGGCATCCGTGGGCGCGAAGGGCTTTGCTCCTGATTCAAGCCCCAGGCTCGTGTGCGACCTCGGAGGTTCGCATCAGGTGCCAAGACAGGTGCTCCTGGAGGGAAATCCATGGCTGCACCTGCCAAGAAACACAAGGAAGCAGCTCCACCAGGCTCCAGGGACCCCTTTCACCGTGACCCCCAGAGCCCTGCCCCACAGGAGCCCCTCCTGGCCACTCAGCCATCCTGCCCACTCTTGGTGGCTCTGACAGGGCCAGCGCTCGCTGGGCATCCAGGAGGACAAGGTCTGCTGCTCTCAGAGGGATGCGTGGGCCCACGGACACTGAGCAAACCCCCCGGAACTCCGGCCAAGGCCCACCTTCTGTTTCTCTGCTTCTCTGTCCGTTCACTTCATCATTTTATTTCATATGTTCTCCCTTCAGCCCTTTCTGGAATCAGGCCAGACGTAAGCCAACCAACAAGCCGGCCTCTTGCAGCCGGGCATGCCCCCGCCTCCTGAGGTCACCTCCGGTAGATGGACCTCATACAGAGAGGCCGGGGACAGGTTCTGGAGAGCTGTTCGGGATCTAATTTCTGTGCTGTCGTCCACGGGAGACAAGCCCGGCCTGTGAAGTGGACCAGTAGCCCAGAGGCTCCGATGCAGCAGCTGGTGCCTATTAGCGCCCACGCCGTCCTCTCGGGGAGAGAGCTGTCACCAGCGCTAAGTATAACCGCAGCACGCTCCACGGCCACAGCCATCAGGAAGTCACCGGAGTTTTCCGCCCACTGTTGGAAGCTGCGTTTGGGAGAAGCCTGTGTTTAAAGGCCCCTAACAGACAGCTGGCAGCGTGGACGTCCACTTGGTCCAGTGAAGCCAGCTTGACAGGCTCATCGGGTCTGGCACTGGCCATCTGGCCGCACAGAGCAACTTGGGCAAAACGGAAAGATGGTCCATTGGCCAGAAGCCGGTGCAGTGACTGGCCAGTTAAGATGCACATCTCTAACACCCAAATAAGCAGGTGTCAGGCCTCCGCTGGAATCCCAAACTGGAGCTTTAAGCTCCTCTCTTCCGCCTGAAGTGCGACACTGGGGACACACAAGCCTGGCTGGGGTTTGGGGGAGGCTGCGGGACTTGGACGGTGGAGGACAGAAGCCTTGCGTTGAGAGGAGCAGACGTGAGCTGTCGGAGGTGGGCTGGTGGAGGCCCGCAGAGTGGGTGGGGGGCGTGAACGGGAGAAACCTGGCTGCGGGCGGCCCTGGTCGGTGAGACTCTGGGGCTGCGGCAGAAAACCCTCTGCGAGGCCCCTGTGCTGGACCTGGTGTTCGTGCTGGACCTAAAGGGCCTTCCGATGGGCCCCAGGCCTGGAGATCGGCCGCAAGAACTGGTGGAGACAAGGCTGCCCAAGCTGGCCACCCCAACACCTCGGATCCCGGGACCCCAAGGAGGGGAGTCAGGGTGGGTGGGGCCTTGGGAGAGGAGCCTTTGTGCCCTATCTGGGTCTCATGTTCCCCCCTCTAGATTTCAAGACTGACAGCCCACCTGGCTCCGAGGCAGGCCAAGGGGGCCAAGATTCACGCAGGCCGACCTGCCTTCTCCCTGCACCCCTGGGACCTCAGACCAGAGCCTCAGACCAGGACTCCCGAGTGGGCAGACTCACCACCCACGCAGTGTTGTCGAGAGGAAATTGATGGGGGTGGTTCCCAGCATCCTCGCCACACTCTGGCTGCTGATGCAGACAGAACGCACGTCCTCACCTCAGGTTCCCCTAGACCTGGAGAATGGCTCCAACGAGGACTGGACCCCTCACGTCCGAGGGCGGCCCTGGGCACCAGGAACCCTGTGCTGGGCAGCGGAAAGGGCTCCTCAGGCCCACAAAGCCCCGGGCAGGCGAGGAGGGAGTTCGGGGGGCAAAGTGGGATGATAAGGGACACTCGCTGAGACACAGTGTCGGCCGGGGTGGACTGTTGCTTTGTTACCGCTGGGTCCCCGTGCAGATGTGAAGCACAGGAAGTGCCGCGTTAGAATTCACCCGTCTGGGAGGAGGCGCAGGTTTAGTTCTCTCCTGAAGTTCAATTTCTCTCTCCTGAGATTCAGCACAGACAGGAATGGAGGAGGCGGGAAAACGGACAGCCCTGTGGCAGTGACTCCTGAGACAGCGGGAAGGAGAGCCAGGCGCAGTCTGACCCGCAGCACGGAGGGCGGGCTCCCCGAGCTGCAAGCCAGGCCTCCAGGCAGGCCCCAGCGGGACCAGAGCACTTGCCGGGGGTCCCACCAGCCTGAAGGAAGCCCTGAATACTGACTGGGGTGCCCCAACCAGATCCCCAGAGGGAAGTTCACAGTAAGCAGACCCACTGTCACGCCTCCGGCTCCTCACTCTCGAAGGCAGACAAACTTCAGAGCAAACTCTCTAACGTGAAAAACATAAACTCCCAGCAAAAGCTTGTGGAAGTAAATAGACAGGGGTCACAGGCACGAAGTATGAACAGAACGCTCTCTGTACAACAACACACACAGCAAACAGGAGCCCTAGAAATTAGAAGTATGGAGACGAGTGTGAAGGAAATCTACCAGGAAGTACAGCCAAAAGACAACGAGGTGGGAAACGGGAAAGAAAGGAAGTCTTAGGACCAGAGCAAAAGGGCTGGTGTCTGGCTCCCAGGAGCCCCAGAAAGGAGAGTGTTTAAGGTGGAAACGAAGAAATCAACCAGCAATTCGAGAACGATTTCTAGGCAGAGACCGAAGGCAGATCCTCTGCCGACCTCCCCATGGACCTGCGCGCTCAGGCAGCAGGAAGGGGCCTGGGAGGAACCGGGGGACACAGAGCTGGGGTCTCGGGGCTCAAGGGCACCGTCAGTGCAGCAGAGTCGTGGCTCAGGAGACTCAGTGGATAACAGTCGCTCCTAAGGGGCCGGAGACTGTGGGGAAAGCAGTCAGGGTCCACACCGCCGGCCACGTCACTGGGGTGGGGTGCGCGGTGGGTGAGGGGGTGCTGGAAACCGCACCTCAAAGGCAGCAGGAGCTGCTGGACTGGGGCACTGGCAGTGCCCGCCCACCAGGCAGCTTGGAGAGCTAGAGCAGGTGCCCTGCAGGGACGAAGGGAGCTCGGGGACGGCAGTCCGAGGACACACTCAGTGAACCAAAACCAAGTCTGCCTGAAGGCGGTCAGCCCCCCAGAGTTCTCCCTCCGCCCTCGCGGAGCGGCACACGGTGCCGGCCGCAAAGCTCAGTGAACGTCGCCCGCTGTGTCCTCCTCACGGGGATCATGGGGGAGCCGTCGCTGGAAATTCACACATTAATAATTAACATCAAACTGTCTTTGCATGCGTCTCCCAGGGACGAGAGGACGCTGCTGTGAGTGTGGGAACTTGCTGGTTACCTCAAGGCTAACGTCCCGCGTAGCTCCTGCCAGCTGTGCGGGCGTGAGTGCGCGTGGCCGGCCCGGGGCCCAGACAGCAAGGTGGCGTCCGTGCCGGGCCAGGGGATTGGGGTGGCGGCTGGCCGGCGCCAAGCCGAGTCCCGAGGAAGGCGAGCCTGGTTCAGAGCGGCCCTGAGTAGCCACGCCCCCTGGACAGTCCAGGCCTTGCTTCTCCCCAGCAGCTGCACTGCCTCCCTGCAGAGCCGTCCTTGGAAAATACGGTTCTTACTGAGATGAAGGGTGATGCTGCCGTGAACACCTCACAGGGTTCGGCGTGAGCGCCTGACCTCTCTTTGGAATTAGCCCTGGACGTGGCGCTCCTGATGCAGGCGCTTCAGGAGCCTGACTCACGGGCCTGGTGCAGGACCCCCCTCAGGGTCCCACCGGCAGGGCTGCAGCTGCTCATCGCGAGGCATCAGACTTCCCAAGTGCTTTAATGTACAGCTCCATGAACACCGCAGGCAGTCTGTGCCCATCCCTCTCCAACCCATGCCTGCGAGGGTCCTAAACAGCCCACAAGGCTCCAGGACCCAGATGCAGCACTGGGACCTGGCTCACGTGGCCTGCACCCCTGCACCCCATGCCTCCCTGTGGGCCCTGCCCCTCCCCGTGGGTCCCACCCCTCCCCGTGGGCCACCCTCTTCCCCGTGTGTCCCTGCTCCTTCCTGTGGCCACCATGCCCCTTCAAGTGCACCAGCTGTGCTGGGAAGCCCCTCTGGCTCAGGAGAATGACGTGCCTTCCCCTCAGAGTCACTCTCTTGGTGACCTGCCTCTGTCTGTCCTACTTAAATCTGCACCCCTGCCCCCAGCACTCCCATCTCCTGATTACGTTTCCCTGTTGCTTTTTTCCCACCTGACAAACGTCTGCTCTGCTCCCTGTCTGTTTCCTGGACCCGAGGTCCCCTCTGTGTCCCCTGGTGAGACCACAGCCCAGACAGTGCCTGGAACGCCATGGGCCTGGATTGCTCACCTGGGCCCCAGGGCTGAGCCCTGCTGGAGGGGCCCGGGCCACCCCACCACACACCCTTACGGAAGCTTCAAGCGTCTGGGCTGCTCGCTGCTTGGGCCCCAGCACCCCTTGGTGGTCTCACAGCCTGGCCTGTCCTGATGAGAAGGGCAGGCCACTTTCTCTTCCGAGATACCGGCGCGCTGCTCTGCTCACGTGAGCACCTCCTCCAGGCCCCTGATCGCACCAGCCCCAGATGCGCCCCGGCCACCGGGAAACAAGCTGTCAGCCCCGCAGAGACCTCCGGTGGCTGGAGTAGAAACTCCACTGTCTCCAGTCCGTCAGAATGGAGGGGGCTGCTCCCCAGGTCTCCACAGAGACCGGCATGGACACCGTGCTCCCGCGCTTGGTCCTGCAGCTGCCCCAGCACAGGCAGCTTCTCGCTCAAACCCAGACCCGACACCAAACCCAGACCCGACAGTGTAGGACGGGCCCCAGGGTGGGGAAGAGGACACAGCGGGACCTGGATGTGGGTGGTGGGCAGCACCCTCATGGGCCCCAGGGTAAGAATCCTCAGATCTGAGACCCTGGGTCCCTCTCCTGAGGCGCGAGGGGACAAGTCTGCTCTGAGCTCCGGCACCGAGCGCAGACTGAAACCAGGGTCTTAGCCGAGGCTGAAGCAGTGCCTGCTGGCTTGACTAGATTTCTGTTAATGCTGAATTTAATCCTATTTGTCCTTTTATGTGTGTATCTTGGTGTTATAAGCTTTTAATCCTTTGGGGTGGGGGGACTATAAACCTTAAGGCCACAACAGAAAAGTAGGCAGTGGAAGTGTCTTGTGCTGTGGCCGACCCACAGCCCAGACCCTGGCAGAGGGGCCTCAGCCCCAGGTGGATGCGCCCCCGCCCACGAAGCAGGAGCCGCGGGGCCAGGTGCCCGGGAGAGTCTTTCCCCTGGACCCGGGTCCGCAGACACGTGACCACCCTCTTTCCACCGTGCGGTCAGTACTCGGAGAGCAGTTTCACCTTGCAGTGTCCCCAGACAAGACAACATTCTCCGCTTCTGAAGCCTGGGAGCAGGTTTCCAGTGGACGGTGGACTTTTAAGGAAACAAAGGCAAATTGCACTCAATGTTAGTTTATACTCAAGTTAAAAAAATTTTTTTTAAGTAGCGTGGAATCCAAAGAGCTTCTAGGAAGGCTCCAGGAATTATAGACTTCTAGGAAATATCAGAAAAATAAACTATCCGAAACGAAAAAGCAAAAGTATAAGAATAATAAATTAAATGAGAATTGTGACACTAAAAAAATCCCAAAATCTAAATGAAGAAGTGAATATGGGACAAATGTGAGCGTGGGGTGTTTTATGAAGGGCTTGACCACATCCTGAGTCTGCGGCAGGTCTGCTGCTACTGGGCCTCCTCGGCGACACCGCGCGGTCCAGGAATGTGGAACAGCTTCTATCTAGGGCAGAACTCAAGTGCAGCCTCGGGCCATCTTGCAGCAAACCCCGCTTTCAGGGAAAGCCGTTTACATGCTGCGTCTCCACACCTGCGCAGGTGAACCCATCAGCGCGGTTACTCTCTGAAGGCTGCGTTTCTGAACACCTGCTCTGTCTTTCCAGGTGAGTCTCCCTCCTGTGGGGACGTGACCGTCCTCGTCCAGCGGAGGCTCCTGCTCATTCACCCGTGTTCCCAGGCACCAGCCAGTATCCCTGAGTGCCTGCTGCGTGTGCAGGGATTGCCCGTGCAGCCGCGACAAGAAAGCTAGCTGACGGGCACCTGTCCTCCCCGACAACAAACACCGTGTTGGCACAGAGTTCCTCCAGGGGGGGTTTCTCCGGAAGGAGTCACAGCGGGAGGGCCTGGAACCATCCAGCTCTGTCTGGGGGTTGAGCAATTCTGCTAGGTCCAGAACCTGAGGTGAGAAGAGGCCAGGAGAGGAGGGTCGGATCTCGAGGGCTCTTCTGCTGAGGCGCCCCTGCCCCGGAGGAGAGCAGGCTGCAGGCCGCTGGGCCGTCGGGACCTGCTCGGGCAGGAGCTGTAGGGCCAGCAGAGCGGGGAAGCCTAACACAGCGGGCGGGGCTGTGGGCGTACAGCTCCCTGACCCCTGCAGGCCCCTGTCCTGAGGACCTCCGGCGCGGACCGCAGTGGGAACTGAGCAGAGCGCAGGGCCGGGGCCTTGTGCTGCGGCCGCATCATAGGGGCTGGGGGGTGGCCAGAGCACGACCTCACTGAGGGGCTCCCCCTGCTGGGTGTGGACTTGGCTTCCCAAGTGAGTTTTCCCCAGAGGAGGAAGGCTCCTCACCAAACGCCCAGCACCAGACCCCCCGCTGGGTGGTGCCTTCCTGCTGCCGTGACTCCACACCGGGCCTAGGGTCATGTCAGGCCTGGGGTCATGCCAGCTCACGGCTGGACTTTTTCTGGTTTCTGCCCAGGTGGTAAAAGGCAAATCATTCAAGAGACAGCCTCAGACTCTGTTTCCAGAATGGAAAAAGTGTCTCCGGTCTAATTTTCTGTGGCGTTGCACCAGCACACGTGCTCTGCTCGGGAGCCTGGACAAAACCGCACCTTGGACAGCCAACCCGAGTGCACAGGAGAGAAGGCCTGAGCGGGCTTTGTGCTCCCAGGAGCTGGAGGAGAGGGCTGGGCCTGCGTTTCTGACGCCACCAGTGGGAGGGACAGCTGCCCTGCCCTGTGTGGTGGGCCTTGGCCAAGTGGCCAAGAGCCACCTGCAGCCTCTGCAGGACCACCGTCCACCCTCGTCCCTGTGACATCACGGGTGCCAGGGCGGGGCTCAGAGGAAGCCCCCAAGAAGACAGCGGGGCCCAGGCTCCTGTCCCCCAAAGGGATGAACCTCATCAACGTCACACTGGGGTCTGAAGAGGCGCTGGACGAGGGGCCTCACTTCCAAGAGCTGGTCAGCAGTTTCTGAGCTGCTGGTCTTTAATGTCTCCGAAACTGGGCAGGTTCCAGGTCTCCCGCAGAGGTTTCTGGGGTTGCCTCTCCAAGGCCGCCTGCTGGTGGCCTGGAAGCCAAGCTTCCCTCTGGCTCAGAACCAGAAAAGCAGGGGCCTGGGAGGGGCGTGGGCTGGGGGTGCACGTCCACCTGGCGTGATCATCGCCCCTGCAAAAAGCGTTAGGCTCTGTTTAAAATGAGGCCGTTCTGCTGAGCTCTGATCTCCCCTGCCAGGCATCTGTGCTGAAGCAAACTGTGCCAGCGTTTGGACTGTAAATGAGAAACTGCGACCTAAAACGTTTTTATAGGCTTAAATGTTTTGGTGAAAACACTTCTCGAGAAGCGTCTATGAGAGTGCGCCTCCTGCGTAAGCCTGAGCTGCTTGGGTCACCCTGCTCGCCCTCTGGGCTCCCGGGCTGCTCGTGTTCTAACCACGTGTTCCCTCCTCAAACCCAGCACCCTGGGCTAACGGGAAAGCCTCCGACGGAACCGAGCCACCCCGAGGACGCCGCCCTCCTGCTAAGAAAGGCAGGCGCGTTGTGGGGAAGGGTGGAGGCCCCGCGACCAGTGGGAGGGAGGCTCCAGCTGAGTCGGTCTGAGGACAGGCCCCGCGGAGACTCCGGGCAGTGGAGACATTTCCATTGTGAGTCTGAGCCGCAGGAAAAGGCCTTGGACCGCGAGGGCAGGTTTTAAGTGACATCTGCTTAAAATATGTCACAACTTCCTTTTCTGGGATGGATGGAATGTGGTTGGCCACTCTCCGCGGAGTGAAAAAAGATGGGAAAGGCCCAGAGGGTGCAGCCCCCATGCCCGCGCCAGGGCCCAGGTGCAGACCGTGCAGTTTCACCTGGGACAGTGCGTGCTGCTGCCAGCACACTCGTGTCTCTGCTGTGCCCGAAGGGACCGCTCTGCGGGGTGACTGATGCTGGCATTGAGCTGCCATCGCTGTGATTCTGGAATCCCTCTTTCCCATTAAAAAAAGAATTAAAACAAACCCCATGTCTTGCCCCTTTGCCTGCGGCGGATCGGAGTGCCTCAGGAGAAATCGGGGCCCTTCAGGGTCCCACAGCCCCGCGAGCCCCACAGGCTGTGCTCTCTCACTTTGAAACCCCCTTGGAGAAGCAGCTAACACAGGGCGAGCCCCTCTGTAATGGTGAGCTTCTTCCCTGGATTTTTTAAATTATGGTAAAACACATAAAATTTACTGTCTTCGCCAGTTGTAAGTGCACAGTTCAGCGGCACTGGGCGCATTCATAGTGTTGTGCAGCCGTCCCACCTCCCACCTCTGCACCCCTTCCCATCTTGTAAACTGGAGCTCTGCACCCACTGAACACCAAGCCCCGCCCCAGCCCCGCCGTCTACTCTCCGTCTAAGTACCTCGTGGAAGAGGAATCACACAGTTCCGTCTTTGGGGGCTGATTCACCTCACTGAGCACTGTGTCCCCCAGGTTGATTCGTGCTGCAGCTGGACCCAGAACTTCCTTCCCTTTGAGGGACGAGAGGTGTTCCATCAAGTCTGTCACCTCAAGTTGCTTCCCCGGTCGCCAGGTGATGGACACCACTGTGGCTGTGAACAGGGACGCCGTGGACATGGCTGCACACACATCTCTTCCAGGCCCTGCTTTCAGTTCTTCTGGGTGTGTGCCCAGCCTTCAGTGCACTTTAACATGTGGGTTCATCTTTCTGTAAGCTGCTTTTTACGCAGGTGTGTAAAATTTAGCTCATTCAATGGAGATATGCCTGTGATTACTCTTTTTCAAATTGATAACCAGTGTTCTCTCCAGATCAGTTTTCTGCTAATAAAAGTCTGCAATGAGGGAGAGAGAGAGAGCAGGGAGGGAGGGGAGCTTTGGACACCTCTGTGGTCTCCCAGCCCAGGCTTCCGTTCTGTTCTGCTTTTCCTGAGCTGAGCCCCAGCCTGGGGACCTGTGTGTCCTGCCAGCACGTTCGCTCCCACCGGTCTTCCCCTCGCCTCCCGGCTCCCACCCGCCAGACACAGGAGTCAGGTTCCTTCTGTGAGCGCAGGCCTGGTTCTGGAGTCCGACGCCGCCTGGCCTTGGGCCCCAGGTTCTCCATCAGTGATGACAGACTCTGTATGGCATCTGGGCTCAGCAGTGGTGGAGTTCCTACAGCTCCACTTGGAACCTTTCCAGACCCTCAGGCCCCTTCTCGAGTCTTTGCCTTGGCCCCCAGCTCTGCGGCCACCAAGGCCCCCACTCCTCGTCGAGGTGACAGGCCTCAATCAGGCCACCAGGACTGTCACCACAGAGCTCACGCCCTCCACGTCTCCCACCTCAAACCTTGCACCTTATTACAGCCAGGGCGGCTGGGGGTCTGTGTCATCCAGGTACTTGGGGCCAGAGGGGCACTGGGCCCAGTGGGGGTCCAGGCTCGCGACCCTGGCTGTGCTCCTTGTCCAGCCCCCGTCCCCACACGAGGACACGTGGTCTCCACGCTCCCCTGCTCTCTGCCTTCCTGGAGCCTCTGGCTCGTCCCACCCCACCCCCACCCCCGGGTCTGAGGTAGCACATAACCCTCTAACCCTGAACCCTTTCTCTCCCTTGCTCACTAAACTGGGCTTTGCCGTTTCTGTCTGGAGGGTGGGAACTGCAGCACAGAAGTATGTCATCTTGCACACGTACTTTTAAAGGTCCAGTTGTGCCCCAGTGTGGTGACAGAAAAGAATGCAAACCAGAGAAGCTCCCACCAATGTGCCTGGGACGCACCTGCTCGGATCTGCCACAGCAGTTCCAGGGACCGGGAATTCCGGAGAGGATAGCGGTGCTGGAAACACCGGCTTATTGGGAGAACTTTGGGTTTTGTGATGCTGGTAAATTTTACTAGCCTGTTAATTCTTTGGGACCAGGTAATATGTTTATTATCTAATTTATTATTTTTTCAACAAAACTGCTGAATGCATCGTATGTCCCCCCACGCATTCTAAACCAATTAACAGGAAAAACGCCCACTGATGCAGTATGGCTGTGTGACACCACAATCTGTCCCCACAAGGCAATTTGTTATGACACAAATCTGCGCCCTCCAAACTGCAACACTTCATGATGTGGGCAAATTCTGTGTCTCCGGGGTCTTCACTCCAATTGTTTTCCCCATGAAAAAGCTGGCATTTAAAATAGAAGGTGACTAAAGTACGTGTCTGTGCAATTTTCACGCGGGGCACTGTAATCCCGAAAAAGTAGAACATATTGAGAGAAGACCTGGAGTTAGGAAACCAGAATTCAGATGCCTTTTCTCCAGTAACCAACTAGTTACTCAGCCGCTCTGAATGTCAGGTTCCTCACCTAGAAAACAGGGCAATACGACCTCTCCCCTCACAGGCTTGTCACTAAATAAAGTAAGACACTGAGGTGAGCATTCCTTGAGGACAGTGGAGGGGAAGGTGGGACCAGGAGCAGGGAGAGGGTGGAGGACACGGAGTGACTCCCTACTCAAGTTTATTCCCCAAATCCTGATTTCTGGGCTTCAAAATTGTTAGCTAAGCCCCACAAATCGCCGTTTGCCCCCAAAGATCCTCCCGGTCCCCCAGCCCATCTGCTCCTACTGGGTGCATGGAACAGACAACGCAGCATGCACACCGTGGGCCTCTGACTCCACAGAGGGTGGCTTCCTGGCTGCATCTCCAGCATGAGAGGGTTCCAGGTTCTTCAACCTACACAGCCACCCACGAGCGCAGAGCAAAATCAGAGGCCTCCTGCTTCAGAGGCCGGGGGAAGACAAGCGGGCTGGGATCACTCTCTGCCGATCAGCAGGCGGAGGCCTCCAATCCATTCGTGAGATGACAGTTCGTTACTGGAAATGGAGTTTCCAGCACGGCCGCGGTGCAGGGACTTTTACCAACTCTCCCTGCAGCAGTTCAGCCAGCCCCCTTCCCAGACCTCAGCCGAGGCCCAGCGCCCCGCAGCCTTGCCGTTTTCACACAGCCCTTGTGCGTGCTAGCTACTTAACGATTTTCTTTAATCTAGTTTTAAGTGTGATCCTTTTCAAAAAGAAGTATCCTTAAGTAAAACTACTAATGTCACGGGCTGAATGTATTTGTTATATTTTTTCTTTACACATTCGAACAAATACCTAATAACTGTATAACGAGTGAAAGAAAACACGCTTGTCCATTTGCCATCTTTTGCGCCAAAGGATGCAGTGTAGCAGTTTGGGGAGCGTGCTTGAGGAAACAACGCTGGCCTTTGCAGAAGCTCAGAGGAGCGGGCCTGGCTCTCGGCGGCAGCGGTGGGAGCCATAGTCCTGGAATCAGCCCCCGCCGGCCGTGTCGTGCACGACTCTGGGATGAGACTTGGGCGGATGGAGTCTACGAAGGGATGTCTCCATCTAGTGGCCGTGACCTCCTGTTACACCGAGAAGCAAGCTCCTGCCCCAGCAGTGGGCACCGTGTTTCCTTTGGGGGGAGAGAAAAAACTCTTGAATTAGACCGTACTGACGGTTGCATACCTTTTTGAATACACTAAAAACCACTGGATTGTACACTTTAAAGGGATGAGTTACACGGTAGAAGCTACATCACAATTTTCAAGAAAGAACTACTGTGAAAGGATTCAAAATGAACAGAAAGAGAAAATATTGTCTGTGCCTCTTAGTGAAATGAAATCACCTAAAGCACGGTGGGGTGCCCTTTCCTTTGGGGACATCTGGCTTGGAGACATGACGTTTACATCCAGGGGCCAGAAGTCTTAAACACAAAACCTATTCTTTTATTTGTTTGTTTGTGAACCACAGCTACACTTCCTATTAGACACCATTTTCCCAGGAGTCCTTTATTTGATACTCTAAAAAGTTGCTTCTTTTTAGGGCCATTTCACCCCAACAAGTGTTTTCAAGCTGCAATTAAACGGATCTGAAATGTGCAGCATGTGCCTTCGCCGGCGCTTCGCGGTGGAGTTTGTGGGTGTGGTTAGATGACGATGTTTCATTTGAGGGGGAGGCCAAGACACACCGGCTGCTTGATGGAAACTGTGTGTCACCACAAGACCCTGCACCAGGCACTTCAGCACAATGTGCTCCTCACAGACACACTTACCAAACAGAACGCGCCACAGAGTCCCACTAGTGCTCTCAGCACACGCCAACTCAGGAATCCGCCCCGTAACTCACAGGGGCTGATCAGTGCAATTATCTTGTAAAGGTCTTTGTCAGTGGATTCAAAATAACCAGAAACAGTAATTATTATTATTTAGGATTCAACTGTTAATTTTCCAGCTGAGATGCAGCCTCAGCCTCACGCAGCTACAGGTGTGGATGAAGCAGAAAACAAAGCCTTCTGTGTGCAGTACATTTCCTGGGAGGGAGAACACTGAGCGAGGCCTCTCACCCTGCAAGAAGCTGGAGTCTGCAAGGAGTGCACTAGAAATGTGGCCCCGAGACCTGCAGAGAACCCGGCGTGACCCTCAGGTCTGCCACTGCCACCGCTCTTGTCTTCAGAGCCCTGCGCTAGTCTTCCTCGCCTGAAGCCTGGGAGGCAGTGCCTTCTGAGGGCAGCAGCACCAGCCCCGACCCGCCCCCAGGAGGGCCTTGCTGCCCGGCTGTCCACCCTCAGGGCCTCGGCGAGGGCCACAGCGGGGCCTGAGCAAGGCCGGAGGGAGAGCCCGAGCAGCTTCCCGGGGCAGCCCTGGTGGCCGCGTGCCCTGCAGCAGGGCCAGCTCTGAGCTCTACGTCTCCTTCTGCGGCACCTCACCTCCCACAGCTGCTGGTCCTAAACCCATCCCACCTCCAAGTCCGTCTGCATGTCAGCCAGTCTGTCATGCACAGGACAGCCCTTCACAACAGAGACCTATTCAGCCCGAAACGTCAGTGGTTCTGAAGCTGAGAGGCCCTGAACTGGGCTGACTACAGGAAGGAGAGGGGACACAATTAGCAACGCTGGCAGTGAAAGCGGGTATCACTGCCAACCACGGTAAAATTAAAAGGATTTTAAGGAAACATGAAGAACTTTATACCCATGAAGATGAGATGGACAAGCTCCTGGGAAGACACAAGTGATCAAAACTGACTCAAGAAGAAACAGAAACCCTGAATGGCCCTGCAGCCAGTAAAGAAGTCCAACTGGTGGCCTTAAACCTTCCCACAAAGGAAAGCTCGGTCCCTGGCAGCTGCAGTGGGGAGTGACGCTGGATGTTTAAAGGAAGCCCTTTCAGAAAGGAGTCACAGGAGGCAGTGACACTTCCCGACTTGTTCTAGGAGGCAGCGGCACCCTGGCACCAACGCCAGATGAAACATTGCAAGAAAACTTCACATCAGGATCTTTCGTGAACATTGACATAAGAACCCTTGACAAAATATTAGCAAACTGAATCCAACAGCATATGAGAAGGGTTACAAACCATGACAACTGGAGTTTACCCCAGGAATTCAGGTTGGATTAACATCCGAAAATCAATCAATCAATAGATGTGGAAAAATATCACCAACAAAATCCAGCACCTCTGCATGACAAAACAAGTAAGTCGGGGAAAAGGAGAAGAAAGGAGCACCCGCACCCTGTCAGGGACAGGCGGGAGCCCTAGTGAGCTGCGCGCCTTCCTTCCAAGGCCAGGAACGAGGAAGGACAGCTGTTCCTGCTGCATCTGCTCAACACGGTGCGGGAAGTTCGAGGGTGCAATGCTCTCAACCCAAAAAAGGAGGGAAGAGAGTGAGAGAAAGGAAAATAAACTGAAGCATCAATACTGAAAAGAAGAAACAAAGCTGTCTATTTACACATGACCTGATCCTATATATAGAAAGTTCTGAGAAATACACAAAAAAACCATTAGAACTAATAAATGAGCTTATCATGATTGCAGATTGCAAGATCTTTGTGCAAAAATCAATTCTATTTTCACACACAGGTGATGCTTGAACAACACGGGTTTGAACTGTGCAAGTCCACTTACACGCTAATTGTTGTCAATAAATACATATGTGTACTGTGGTGCATCTTCTCTTCCTTATATATTTTAAACATTTTCTTTTCTCTAGCTCACTTTTTGTAAGAATTCAATATATAATACATGTAACATACAAAATATGTGTTAACCAACTGCTGATGTTATCAGGAAGGACTCCAGTCAACAGTAGGCGATCAGTAATCAAGGTTCTGGGGCGTCACAAGCTGTATGCAGATTTTTGACTGTACGGGGGTTGTGACCCTAACCCCTGTGTTGTTCAGGGGTCAACTGCACTGTCATCAAACAACCCGAATATGAAACTGAGAAAACAATTCCGTTTATGATAGCATCAAGAATAAAAAAATACTTGGTATTAAAGTAAAAAGATTTGTTCACTGAGAACTATAAAACACTGCTGAGAGAAATTCTAGAAAATTCAAGGAAATGGAGAGACAGTCCATGCTCATAGATTGACTCAACATCATTTATACGTCGATCCCCCCAAATTGCTAGAGATTCAACACAATCATGATCAACATCCCAGCATGTTTGTGTAGAAGTTGACAAACTGATCCTATTAATTATATGGACATGAAAAGGGCCTAGAATAGCCAAAACAATTTTGAAAAAGAACAAAGCTGGAGAATTTACACCACTGGATTTCAAACTTGCCGTGAAGCTACAGTGGTCAAGGTCATCCGGTGTGGGCGTGAGGACAGACACAAAGATCAATGGAGCAGAACTTCTAGGATGTTCGTGGTCTATGTCGTAAAGTCTAACACAAACAGCATTTTAAAGAGCCATCATAGAGAGACTTCTTTCTGTTAGGGGCTCTCTCAGCCCCATGGCATATTCTTGCATCCGCCTTGTGCAGGAACCAAGCAGAGAGCGGGCTGACGGCAGTGACACCAAACTACCCTCTGCTCTGAATTTTGCTGTGATGGTCATCTCGGGACCTGCTGGTTATACACTCCCTCCCCAGGGCTGTAATGGAAACTTGGTCAGTCGTAAGATGAAAGGCAGAATAGAAGGTAATTTGTACATAAATTACACGTGGAATTTATGCAGGAAGATTATTCCCTACAACACAACCCTTAACCTTTTTTCATCATGAAGGTTTCCAAACATCTGCAAAAATACAGATGTCCCCGGCACCCCTCTCCAGCAACTACCAGCACAGAAGCTGTCCTGCTCCAGTCACACCTGCCATTCCCAAACCCAACTACTAAGAAACAAACCCCAGGTATCACACTGCTTCGTCTGCAAATATTTCAGCACACATCTTTAAACAGTGACGATTCTTCTTAAACCGATAGTCAAAGACTCATCAGTAATCTCCTAGAGGAACTAAAACAAATAAACAGCAGAAATAGTCTGTAAGCTGCACGGACTCTGCTTTCAGCCTATAAAGCTGAGCATTCTCTTTTAAAACCCTTTTTACGCCATCTGATGATGTAAAAGTAAATGAATCTCATGCTTATTATTGTTTTTAATTTCATCTTCCCAGCAGCAAAACAAACATCATAATTTGCAGTGGTCAGGGGTCTGCTGTCCTGCTGTGCCAGAGGGAACCTGAGGTGAAATGACACGGCGGCACCCATGAACTCACCAGTCCCCTGGGACGCACGGGTGCTTCTCCTGTGACAGCCTCAGACCTGGAAGAGCTGACCCCGAGCCCCGGAGAAAGGCTCGCTGTCCAGTCCTGAACCTGATGAAGCGAATTTTCAAATGAAAACTTTCAGCTTGGAGATGGGAATCAGATTTACTCTAAAATACGTTTCCTCCACACCTGACTTGAAATACTGACTTAAAAAGTTAAACCCAAACCATTTGGGAAGGCTCAGGTAGTCAAGGCTTCATGTCATCTCTGTGTGTTAGCAATTTGCCCAGTGAAAATTCTGAGACATATCAAAGCATTCTGTGTCCTGTCACCAGAGACATAATCAGGAAATTCCAGTGGAGCCAATCCCAGATGTCACAGCGTTCCCTTCACCAGGAAGCACAACAGAGTGTGGGAGGAATTACAGTCTGTTTCGCCTCCACGGTTACCCAGCTGCTCCAAAGTGCGGAGGTGTTCCTGGGAAAGTCGCTGTTGGGACAAGACCATCCTAGAAGATCTCCTCAGGGGGCGTGAGGGGTTCTTACGTAAAGCCTCTATTCTGGTAGATTTGTGGGATTATTTAAAGGGAATATTTCTGATTGACAGTTAGCAATCAGCCGCCTGCATAGCACACCAGCTGCTCCCACGAGTAGCAAAGCCACAGATGTCGGCTCTGTCCCCCAGGACTCTCCCTTCCCCAGAGAGCACATGCACCTTTCAGCTTTCCCAGCTGTCTTTTCCTGTCCAAAGTGCATACCATGGGTACAACTTCCCCATTTAAGAAGTGGTAGAATGTTCCTTTTAGCCAAAATACATTTGTTTTCATTATTCCTCTCTTCTCAAGGAGCCCTCTGAATGAAAGTGCAGTGCTGTGCAGCCAAGCCCCCGGGAGGGGTGAACAGTCAGCAGCCGATTAAGCCACACCAGTCCCAGTGCTTACACGCCGTGTAGGACAGACTTAACTGGTGTGTGCATCGCGCTGAACAGGACCTCTGTTCTAAAGTGAGCCATCCCACAGGAACATCCTATACGCAGATGCGCTGGGTGTTTGTAGAAACCGTGTCTTACGGAGCCTTCTCCTTCGATTGACTTAGAATTCGAATGTCACAAGGGTCTCTTCCTAGACATGTCAACAGTGCTCTTCCCCCAGCAGAAACCTTCCCTAGCACCCCCTTTTCGTCCGCCCCACTCATCAGAATAAAAGGGACAGTCCCTTCCTGAGAGTGGTTTCAGAAACTGAGGACAAGGGACCAAGTATTACCCCATATCACTCAGGAAATTCCAAAGGTTTTGGGGGCTGTGGTCCAGGAACTGTGGATGAAGACTAAATATATATTTGTCCTATAAATCACAATGTCACAAAGGTAAAATTTCAACGTGATCACCAATAGAAAAAAAATGGAATAAGAAAAAATAAAATAGGAAGATAAACAGAAAAGCAGATCTCATATCTCCAAAGGTAAAAAAAAAGATGATAAAGGAGAAAAGATACCCATAGGAAAACTGGAAGATTAACTCTAACCGCACTGAACTTTCCAGCGAAACATCAGGGATTGTCACAATGAATCATCAGAGTCTAGTTATATGTCATTTATGAGAAGAATATCTAAACTTAAGGTATAGGAAAACTAAAAGTAATGGGTGGGTATAGCTCAGAGGAGTGCATGCTCCTGGGTTCAATTCCCAGTAATGCCATTAAAAAAAAAAAAAAAAGATTTAAAAGTAAAGGTGACATATATACCAGGCAAGCACTTATTAAAAGTTAAGATAGTGATACTTCAAACAAAATACATTTTAAGATACATTTTAAGAAATAAGCATTATTCAGGATACAAAGAGCTCTACATGACAAAAAAGTTTCAATTCACCGAGGACACAAAAATTTTTCATGTGTATGCCTTTAATAACAATCTCTGCCCCCCATTTATGGATATATTGTACAATTATATGTGTTTGTGTGTTATGTACACACACACAACTAATAAAACTACAGGGGAAAAATTGGCAAATCCACTAACGGTTGAGATTTAGACATCTTTCTCTCGATCACTGGTCAATCAGAAAAAAAGTAAACATGGGAAATTTTAGTAACACATTCAACAAGCTTAATTTATTGGGTAGATCTAAAACCCTGAATCAAATAAGGAAAGAAGACGCATTCTTTTGAAGCACATATTAACCACATACTGGATTATGCTAATTGCATTAAATTTCAGAGAACTAGTGTCATTCAGATGATGTTATCTAGCCATAATGGAATTAACTTAGAAATCAACAATAAAAAGATGGAGAAAAGTTCCCATGCATTTGGACATTTTAAAATATACTGAAGTACCTCATTTTTCAAAGAAAAAGGTCATAATGGATATAAATGAATAATCAAATGACTGATAATGAAAAAACTACATATCAAAACTAGTGAGATGAAGCAAACGTGATACTTGGTGCTACTTATGGCATTAAAGTTTTACTTAAAAAGAAGATAGGCTAAAATTAATGCCTTAAACATCCAACTTAAGATGGTGGAAAGAAACAATGAATGCAAATAAATTGACAAAATTCCTAGAAAATGCAATTTCCAAAAATGACTCAAGATGAAATAGAAGGTTTGAAAAGACCTGTAACTAGGGCAGAAATTTAATCATCAGGGTAAAACCTTCCCACAAAGAAACACCAAGGCCAGAGGTGATAAAGGCTACTTACACACATTTTTCAAGAAATAGATCATTCCACACTTAATACAAACTCTTTCAAAAATGAAAATAGAAACACAAAAGAGGGAAAGCTCCCCAGCTCATCTCAAGAAACATATTGGCCTTGATACCAAATTAAATAAGGCTAATACAGAAGAGGAAGCTTATGGCCTGTTCTCACTCATAAACATGGATGTGAAAATATTAAGTAAAATATTAGCTAATTAAATCTAGTGACTGTATTGGGTTTATCCCAGGAATGCATAATTTAATTTAATTATATACATAGAACTCATATGTATGTACGTGTGTATGTGCATGTGTGTATGTGTATGAATATGTATGGTTTTAACAAGAGAAAGGCTGTATGATCACCGCAAAAGATGCAGAAAACATCTGGTAAACTCTAAAATAGCTGTAAGACTCTCTTGAGAGATGAAGAATAGATCGAAGTTTCTTTAACCTGATAACAGATGTACATCAAACATCTCTCCTGATGGGGAAATGTTAGAAACATTCCCTTTAAAATCTGGAACAAGACAAGGATCCCCGATAACTGATCCTGTTCATCACACTTGGAAAGGAAGTAATAAAAATTATTTGTAAATGATATAAAGTTCTACATAGGAAACTCCAAAGCATCTACTGGTATGCTATTTGAAATAAAAGAACTTATTAAGGTAAGTGGTTATAAAGTCAGTTCACAAAAATCAATTGCATTTTAATATACCACCACCAATTAGAAAATGTTAATTTTTAAAAAGTGTCATATATCAACAAAGGTATCAGTAACCAAAAAAATGAAGTAATTAGAAATAAATCTAACAAAAAATGTGCAGGTCCTATAAGCAGAATGTTATAAAATCTTAGAAGATTTTGAAAGGTCCCTAAATAAATGGAGTGCTATACTGTGTTCATGAATGAGAAAATTCAAATCACAAAAAAAAGTCACTTCTCAAACTGAACTATAGATTCCATATAGTTCTGCTCAAAACTCTTAACAGGTTTAATCAATAAATTTGACACTCTAATTCTAAAATTTGTTAAACAACAAAGGCCAAGACTAGCCACAAAGCTTCTAAAGAAACTTCTAAAGAAGTGAACTATTGGGGGGGGGGGGGTGGCACATGCCATCCCAAATATCATGCCTTATTATGAAGCTATAGCAATTAATGCAAGAACAAACCAGAGTAGAAAGTCCAAAATGGGCTCGTATATCTATAGAGATTTACTGTGTATCAGAGGTGGCACCACAGCTCAGGGAGAACGAGATACACTTTTCAGTATGTAGTGCTTGGACAACGGTTACCCACATGGGGAAGAAATCAGACCCCTGCCTCACATCATATACAAAACATCCATTTCTTATTATTCAAAGACTTAGTTGTGAAATGCAAACTTCTACAAGTTTTGGAAGTAAAAAGGAAGCTAGCTTAATAACCTCAGATTAGGAAATGCTTTCTTAAAATTAAGGACTTTATTCTCAAAATATCATGAAAAAGACCAGCCAAAAATTGGTAATGTGGGTAACATATAGACAATAAAGAATCTATATTCAGAAACCATAAGGAACTATCATTGCTCAAAAAGAAAAAGACAAACAGCCCAACAGAAATTTGAGAAACAAACTTGAATAGGCTTTTCACAGAAAACACAAAAGGTAAATAAAAAATAGGAAAACATACTAAGCCAAAATGGCTATTAGAAGAGTGCAAATTAAAGCCACAATTTAATTTTAACACAGATTTTCATTCACATTGGCAGAGATTAGTAAGTCTGGTAACACCAAGTTGTTAATGATGCAGTGGGAGTATAAACTGAGACAACCATTTGGGCATTATTTCATAAATCTGGGCATTTGCAATATTCTAATTCAGCAGTTCCACATTTAGGTATATACCCTCAGACTTTTTAACTCGTGCACCAAGAAACATGCAGGATGTTCACTGCAGCAATTTTCATAATACCAAAAAGTGAAAACAATCTAAATGTCCACTGACAAGATAATGGATAAATATATCCTGTTACATTCACACAGTGAGCTATTATATAGAAGTCACAATAAACTATAGCCATATAAAATAATAAAATTTGCATACATAGTGATGAATAAAAAAGCCAAGACACATTAAAAAACATAACGTGATTCACTTTTATAAACCTCAAAAACAAGCATGGTAAACAGTACCTTTGTTCATACATATGTACAAATGCAGCAAGACACCAAATAAAAGGAGAGACAAGCATGAGACTGAGGATGGCAGATACCCCTGGTTGGAGATCAAGGAGATAAGATGGATGGTAAGCAGCACATAGGTTGTTCTAACAATATGGGTAATATTCAAGATTTTAGGTCAGCAGAAAGGCTCATTTTAGGATTACACAGCCTTTGGTATGTACATAATTTATATCGTTTTTAAATGGAGGGAAAGAAGAACAAAGGGAGAGAGCGATCCAACTAAAGACAATGACACGTCTACACGGAGATATTTTAAGGGTTTGGTTCCAGACTACTGCAATAAAGTGAATATCACAAGGCTCACAAGTTTTTTGGTTACCCAGTGCATATAAAAGTTATGCCTACATTGTACTGTACCGCAGTCCATTAAATGTGTAATAGCATTATGTCTCTGAAAAGTGTACGTATCCTAACTTAAAAATACTTTATTGCTAAAAAAGCACTAACCATCATCTGAGCCTTCAGTGAGTCGTAATCTTTTTGCTGGTGGTGTATCTGGCCTTGAGGTTGTTGGCTGTTGACTGACCAGCGTGGTGGTTGCTGGAGGCTGGGGTGATTCTGGCAATTTCTTAAAATAAGACAACAATGAAGTTTGCCACATCAAGTGACTCTTCCTTTCATGAACAATTTCTCTGTAGCAGGCAATGCTGTTTGATAGCAGTTTACCCACAGTAGAACTTCTTTCAAAATTAGAGTCAATCCTCTCAAACCCTGCTGCTGCTTTATCAACTAAATCTATGTAATATTCTAAATCCTTTGTTGTCATTTCAACAACCTTCACAGCATCTTCACCAGTAGATTCCGTCTCAAGGAACCACTTTCTCTGCTCATCCATAAGAAGCAACTCCTCATCCGTTAAAGTTTTGTCATGAGATTGAAGCAATTCAGTCACATCTTCAGGCTCCACGTCTAATTCTAGTTCTCTTGCTATTTCCACCACATCTGCAGTGACTTCCTCCACTGAAGTCTTGAACCCCTCCAATTCATTCATGAGGGTTGGAATCAACTTCTTCCAAACACCTGTTAATGTTGATGTTTGGACCTCTTCCCATGAATCACGAATGTTCTTAATGGCATCTAGAATGGTGAATCCTTTCCAGAAGGTTTTCAGTTTACTTTGCCCAGATCCATCCGAGGAATCACTGTCTATGGCAGCTATAGCTTTACGAAATGTATTTCTTAAATAATAAGACTTGAAAGTTGAAATGACTCCTTGATCCATGGGCTGCAGAATGGATGCTGTATTAGTAGGCACAAAAACAACATTAATCTCATCGTACATCTCCATCAAAGCTCTTGGGTGACCAGGTGCATTGTCAATGAGCAGTAATATTTTGAAAGGAATCTTTTTTTCTGAGCAGAAGGTTTCAACTGTGGGCTTAAAATATTCAGTAAACCATGCTGTAAACAGATGTGCTGTCATCCAGGCTTTGTGGTTCCATTTATAGAGCACAGGCAGAGTAGATTTCGCATAATTCTTAAGGGCCCTAGGATTTTCAGAATGATAAATGAGCATTGGCTTCAACTTTAAGTCACCAGCTGCATTAGCTCCTAACAAGAGAGTCAGCCTGTCCTTTGAAGCTTTGAAGCCAAGCATTGACTTCTCTTCTCTAGCTATGAAAGTCCTAGATGGCATCTTCTTCCAATATAAGGCTGTTTCATCCACATTGAAAATTTGTTGTTTAGTGTAGCCTCCTTCCTTAATGATCTGAGCTAGATCTTCTGGATAACTCGCTGCAGCTTCTCCATCAGCACCTGCTGCTTCACCTTGCACTTTTACATTATGGAGACGGCTTCTTTCCTTAAATCTCATGAACCAGCCTCTGCTGGCTTCAAATTTTTCTTCCGCAGCTTCCTTACCCCTCTCAGCCTTCATCGAGTTGAAGAGAGTTAGGGCCTTGCTCCGAATTAGGCTTTGACTTAAGGGAATGTTGTGGCTGGTTTGATCTTCTATCCAGACAACTAAAACTTTCTCCATATCAGCAATAAGGCTGTTTCGCTTCCTTATCATTCGTGTGTTCACTGGAGTAGCACTTTTAATTTCCTTCAAGAATTTTTCCTTTGCATTCACAACTTGGCTAACTGTTTGGCGCAAGAGGCCTAGCTTTCGGCCTATCTCTGCTTTCGACAAGCCTTCCTCGCTAAGCTTAATCATTTCTAGCTTCTGATTTAAAGTGAGAGACGTGCGGCTCTTCCTTTCACTTGAACCCTTAGAGGCCATTGTAGGGCTACTAACTGGCCTGATTTCAATATTGTTGTGTCTCAGGGGATAGGGAGGTCCCTGGAGAGGAAGCAGGGCAAAGAAACAGCTGGTCCGTGGATGAGTCAGAACACACACATTTATCCATTAAGTCCACTGGCTTACCCAGGCGTGGTTTGCGATGCCCCAAAACAGTTACAATAGTAACATCAAAGACCACCAAGCACAGATCATTGTGACAAACATAGTAACAGTGGAAAAGTTTGAAATATTACCAAAATATCTGAAAGATTACCAAAACGTGACAGATACCGAGGTGAGCAAACGCTGTTGGGAGAAATGGTGCCGACGGACGTGCTCCACCCGAGTTGCCACAAAGCTCCAACTGGTGAAAACTCGGACCCTGCGAAGCGTGGTAGGGCAAAGTGCCGCACACCCTGCAGGTACTACTGCTGGCCTGTCTGCCCCCCTCAAGTTCTGCCAGTTTCTGCCTCATGCCCCCGGGGGCTCACTGTGGGCGCAGGTGCTGTCCCAGGGCGCCCAGAGAAAGCGCAGCCCTTCAGAAATTGAACCCGGAAAGGCCCTGAGGGAGCCGCGGAACACCACGCCACTCCTCCGGATCTGCTGCCCCCGCGGCAGCTCCGAGAGCGCGCGGAGGACCAGAACCCGGAAGACCCCAAACACACGCCAGCGCAACGAGGGGCGCCGGCGCCCAGCGGGACCAGAGCCGCACGACGCCCGCGTGGCACGCTGGGAGTCCAAACGCCTGACTGGGATTCACGGGACAGAGGCGCGCGCTGCACGCCGGGCCTCGTAGTCCAACGAGGACGGCAGCCCCAGCGCGCGATGGGAGGAGTGGTAGGAGGGCAGCCCCGCGCTGCACGCCGGGAGCCGCGGCGCCTAACGGGATTTGGGGAGGGAGGGGGGAGCAGAGGCGCGCGCTGCATGCCGGGATTCCGGTTTCGCCATCTCACGACGCCGGTTGGCCGTCCGCGCATAAAGGGTGCCGGGGCAGCAGAGCGCGTTGCATGCCGGGACTCGTAGTTCTCACGACGCCGGGCCTCAGCAGAACAGAGACCTTCGTTCCGCGATGTGATTCGCAGCGCCTGACGGGGGTTCGTGGTACAGAGGGGCGCGCTGCACACCGGGACTCTTAGTCGCTCGACGCCCGGCTTCAGCGCCTGACGGGGCTTCCCGCGCAGCATGCCAGGATCCGCAGTCCCGGACGCCGAGCTCGCGGCGGCACGGGCCGTCGGAACGCTGTTCCCACCCGGCCGGGCTAGGCCGACCCCGCAGATGTGGTCCCGGGACCCGCCCCTTCCCGAGGCTGGCACAAGGCCTCTCGGGCCCGCGTGGGCGTGTGTTTACGCGCGGCTCTCGGCGCACGCACGCACGCTGCGGCACATGACGTTGCACGCTGTCCCGGAAGTCGGCGCGGAACGGGCGGCGGGTGGAAGCCGGTGCCGGGGCAGGAATCGCAGCGCCGCCGCCACCGCCTCCTTTGCCCGGGCGGGCTCGCCCTCCAACCTGCGATGGGCTCCTGGCCCTGAGCGCCCACGGCTGCCTTTCCGCAGCGACTCCGCGCGGCCGCGATGGAGGCGCCGCCCGCCGGCCGCGTTCCCGCCGAGGGCCCCCCGCCGCCGGCCGTGGCAGAGGTGCGCTGCCCGGGCCCCGGGCCGCTGCGTCTGCTCGAGTGGAGGGTGGCGGCGGGCGCGGCGGTGCGCATCGGCTCGGTGCTGGCGGTGTGCGAGGCCACCGCCGCCTCCGCGCAGCCCGCCGGGCCCGCCCCTGCCCGCGCCGGTTCCGGGGGCTGCGTGCGCGCGGAGCGCCGGCTGAGGTCGGAGCGAGCCGGTGTGGTGCGGGAGCTGTGTGCGCAGCCGGGCCAGGTGGTGGCCCCCGGGTGAGTGGGGCGATGGGAACAGCGACGGGCGGGGGTCCTGGCCCAGGCACTGGGTAGGAAGACGTCTCCAGGGTGGCAGCTGACGAGGCTGTGCTCGCGGAGGACCTTGGAACGTGGGCCCACAGCTTCGCGTCTGCGAGTCTGTTCAAGGCTAATCCACAGTCACTACTTGTGACTTTACTAATCGGAGGCAGCTGACTTTTTTTTTTTAAAGTCCTCGGTCATCGAAATTGCACTCTTCAGAAAACTGGTGCACTCCTTCCTCTTTTTTTGTGGTGGGTACCTCCCACCAAGACTTCATGATTGTAAATGAGGAAAACTTGGGGCCATAGCGAGTACCGGACGAATCAGGCATGCTCCATGCTTGTCGTAGTACTGTTGAGAGGTGTGCACTTCTATAGATCCTAGTAAACCGTGTGAAACGTCTGATTGTAAAGCCTGGTGGGTTCTGCATCATGGCTCAGGAAGGGGAGTGGGGGCGGCTTTGGCACAGGTAGGTCATCCAGCCTCCTGTAGTAAGCTCTCGCTGGTGGTACCTCTGTTTTAACTTCCTGAAGGGACTTTTCTTTATTTGAAGTGGGTGAGCCTGTCAGTTTCCATGTCCTGTCTGAGATGTGCACAAAGTTGTGTGGTGGTTTTCATTGTCAGAGACAGAACCCTAGGGCAGCTGAGCGTCCCTGCCTCCTGCTGAAGTGACTGTGTGCATCTTCCCTCTGTGGGGCCACAGGGGGCCCTGGGTGCTCGGTTCCCCGTCTGTCCACGCTGGCCCTTCTGGTGGACCACTGACCCCTGCTCCTATCCCTGTGGCTTGCACTGAGCCTCCAGTTGTGGAGCATCTTCTGCCTGGTTAGAACTGGCCTCCCTCCCAATCCCAGGAGCCTCATTCTCCGCCAGTTCTCCTCTCTCATCCTTGGAGGTGGAGCCCGTGTCCTCAGCGTTCTGTTCAGGCATCCATGCTGCCCACTGAATGCAGGTGAGGTGGATAGGCTGCACCCTCCAGTGGGGCCATCTGCCTGGCCTCCTTTAGAAGGGAGGGGCTCACAGTGCTGGGTGTGTGACACACAGGTACGCAGTCGGCATTACTTTGAAGTCAGGTCTTACCGGACCATTGCTTGGGCCCTAATGAGCCTGTAAACCCACTGAATGGTGGAGGTAAGGCCCAATACAGGTGTTTCACTGGGTGGAAAACCCCTGAGGGAGGGAGCCTTTCTCCATGTTGTTCTGTCCCTCTGACCTCACAGGAAGGACCTCCAAGGCCGATGGGCCAGTGACTGGTCGCACTAGGTAGTGGGAGGCTTCGGATGCAGCGCTTTGATCTAGTCAGCCAGCCCTGCGAATCTGAGTGACCCAGGGTGTTAATCTCACCAGTGAACCAAGTAACCAATCTGGAGCCAAGTGCACAGCTGTGGGTAGTTTTTCGGCATTTGAGATCCCAGGGTGTCTGACTGCACTGATTCGTCACAGGGTTTTGGAGACTGCAGAGTGGTAGCGGTCCTCCTGGAATGCAGGCGAAGGGCTTGTGTAAAGCACTGACGCAGAGCGGGCTCACCTGGCCGGAACTGCCTCATCCCCAGCATTGCTCTTATCAGCAGGACTCGTGCTGACCACGTCACAGGTGGTTCTCAGACAATGAACAGTTCTAGGAACTTAGAAACCCTGCCTCTGGGTGTGGCTGGAATAAAGTAGGTTATTGCCAGAACCTCCAGTACAGCTGTATGTTGTGTCCTGCTCCCTGTGGTCAGGGGTAGGTGGGGGCTGCCGTCGCTCCTCAGAGGAACGGGACTGAGGTTCCACGAGGTTTGGGCGGGCCAGCGCCGCCCCCTGCTGAGGCTCCCCCTTGGCTTCCTCCCCACTGCTCTCTCCTTGGGCCGTATTTTGTCCCAAGCACCCCAGTGCAGGGGAAGTGGGTAGAATGGGTGTGTATTTCTGTCTTCATAACCTGTGTGTGGATTGAAACTATTTTGGTTTGGAAGTATTCTGACAAGGCATCACTGGCCAGAAACCAAAGGTGTTAATTATTTGTTTACCCGATGATGTCCTTCCTCCCCACCTATCAGCTTTCTTCTGTTATTCTCGGGGAAACATTTAAGTCCCCAAAGAAAAGGGAGGTACATGCAGAAAACCATCAGAGAATAAGTCTGGTGAAGGGTGAGACCGACAGGAGGAGGCTGTGGAGGTGTGTTTGCGTCTTTCATTGATGTCTGCCGAGCCTCACCCGTGCCCGGTAGCTTGTCTGTCTGCAGGGAGAACGTCCGCAGAATCTTGAGAAACCCATGAAGGAAACTTGGAGTACAACCTGAGATTATCACCCAGTGTTAGTGTTCTAAAACTAGCGAGTGAGGGTTTTTTAAGATTCTAAACAGTTCAGTCAGTGCACTAAAAAAATCATCTGCAGAAGTCTTACCTTGGAAGTAAGGGAATTACTTGTTCATCCTGGCATCAAAATATTGATGAACTAGTAGATTCTTTTGGTTAAATCAGTTTATCCTTCCCTGTTGACACCTGCACTATTTAAAAGATTGCTCATTTAGAGACACGTTTATGTCTGAAATTTGAGAAATTGTTGCTTTAATTGGACCCGTTATACTCAGTCTGTACTTAAGGTGGATTTTTGTTTTGTTTTCCAGTTTGCTTAACAGAAAAGTATCGGCCTTTGCATTCTCGTAGTTTTATGTGCACCCGTGACTTATTTTTCCTACAGTTCTAATTTTTAGATATCTTGTCTAATCTTTTAAATAAAGCCCTTTCAACCAAGTGGGCTTTGAAGCATGTCTGCCTAAGAAACAATGTGTGGGTTTTGAGAAACTGTAGTGTCCTTATCAGATTGATCTTCATTTTCTTGTTTTCTTTAAAGTTAATTTTAAAGTGGAGTCTATGAAATTAAGCATCTGGTTACGAAGGAATGAGCGAATCTGCAATTTTACATATGTTTCAAACAAACGTACAGAGAAGTGTGTATATACATATACACACAAAAATGCTTGCACTCAGGTATTCTTTTTCAGGTTGTTTTCCATTGCAGGTTATTACAGGGCATTGAACGTAGTTCCCTGTGCTCTGCAGTAAGCCCTGGTGCTTTCCCTGTGTAACTGTAGAATTTTGATGGCACTGGGAATGGGGAGTCCGCTCTTAGTTTAGTTTCTTCTTCAGACGCTTTAGACTTTGTCTCTTATGACCGTGGATTCAGTCACCAGGCCAGAGCTGGCCGGGGTGCTCCCAGGTGGCTGTGTCCTGGCTTGGGTGACTTCTGGCCCTGCTTGAGTGATGTGGGATACTGCTGCTGATGGCACTGCCCTGCTCCTGGCCACCGGCACCCCTCACCCACCCCTGCGGTACTTATAAAACAAGTACGCATTTCAGCTCCTTTTTGTGCATAACTTAAGACATAAGGAAAAATTGTAGGAATATTACCAAGAATTCTCATAAGCTTCACCCAGATTTCCCAAATGTTCACATTTTACCATATTTACTTTATCTTTCGTTCCCCTTCCACTCATTTTTTTTTTTTCCTGAAGCTGAGTAAGTTGCAGGCATGGTGTCACTTTAACTCTAAATACTTCAATTTCCTAAGAAGAACAGAGACACCCTCTTACCTAGCCGTGTACAGTTAGCATTAGAAATGAAGATGACACGGGACCAGTTTCTTCTCTGCAGATTTCCCTGATGGGCCAGTAATAGTGTGTTCAGCTGTCAGCTCGGTGGTCCTGTAACCCAGACAGTCCCTGCATCTTTCCCTCCTTTGTCTTCTCCAGGGGTTTTGCAGACCAGCCTGCTGTCCAGAACACCCTGCGTGTTCTGAGCAGGCCCGTCAGGCAGTCTGTCCCTTTCCAGTTTTTTGAGTGTAGGTTACTTGTTTAGGCCAGTGTCCGTAGTGAAAAGTTCCTCTTGTAATTAAGTATCGTGTGAGAGATACTTCATTACTCAGTAGACACCTTAACTCTCACCATACTGTGTAACATTTTTTGCATCTATTGATGGTTCCTGATTGGACCTGCTGTTTTTATGAGGATTGTACAGTGGTGATGTTCGTGGTCTGGGGTCAGGTGGGCGCAGTGAGGCTGCATGCACACGGTGGACATTAGTGCCCAGGTACCAGGTGACAGGTTGTGAGCGGAAGGGACAGAAGGGTGGGGAAGAAGAGGCCCTACTTAGAAGGGGGGGTGTTGCCCCCACCCCCGGCTTTGAGGGCCCATTTGGCAGCTCTGTCTGCCCATGACAGTCCACAAGCCTCGGATAAAAGTGAATGAGGAAGGAGGGACGTGTAACTATCTGTTCTCATGCACGAGGCCCTGACCAGAGGGCTGTTTGGACCTCAGAGAGCTCTCTGTCCTGTAGGGAATCACCTAGCAGGGCCACACTCACAGACATTGGCATGCGGCCCAGGGCCCAGGAGGGGCTCAGCCGGGTCGGGGCAGGGCCACGACATGGGTCCCTGGGGCCCTGCGCCATCAGGCACTCTGATCACACAGCCTTCAGGTTCATGAGCTGAAAGCCCCCTTCGGAGACCACTGCCAGGCACCCAGGGTTTGATGTGGGCGTGCAAAGAAAATGAGAATTTCTGTGTTTGTAAATCCAGGAATATTACAGTAGTTCTATCAGAAAAATTTAGGTTCCTCATAGCCTTTTTCTAGACTGGGAAGAATATAGTTGTTATACCAAACTGTTCCTTATTGTGTTAACAGTTTCGGTTTTTTTAAGTTGTTTATCAGAAATGTAAGAGAATTGCATATAAATATTTAATGTATTTTGAGACAGTTTTCATGTTATCGCCGAGTTTCCTCTCCTGATGGGACAGCCTTAGTTCTTTCAGTTGTCCTGTGTGTGGTTTTGTTCTGCTTTACACAAGAGAGATGTGCAGATGGAAAAGAACTTCGTTTTACACCCGGAGAAATGGGACCCTAGAGGGTGTTGTGACTTCCTTAAAGTCTTGTGAGATCAGGTGTCCTTACCCCTCAGATGCTCTTTCTAGAGCAGTTTGATAAATTGAGAGTAAGTTCTTTCTAATGTGTGTTTTTTTCATCCTGTTTCTAGGGCGGTTCTGGTGCGATTGGAAGGATGTAGCCACCCAGTTGTCATGAAGGGCTTGTGTGCTGAATGTGGCCAAGACCTGACCCAGTAAGTGCCAGCAGACCTCTGTGTTTGAGACACAGTGAACTGTGGGTGCCAAGAGATGAGTGTTCGGGGTGCCTGGCATGGGAGGTAAGGAGTCCAACTCTGAGAGCAGGTGGCAGGCGCTCCCGTCCCTTTATCTGCCCATGCGAGGTCAGTCAGCTTCCTCAGGAGGTAGTCCTTTCTGGTTTTGTTTCTCGGAGTTCTGGAAACACGAAAGCACGTCTGATGCTCGCTCCCAGTATGGTAGAAAACAGCTGGTGGGTTGAGATTTGCGTTCTCATCCCAGCCGAGCAAACTGCGTGTCCCTTCCTGGTGGGACTGGCTCTCCCTGAAGGCGGCCTGTACCTTCCCAACCCCAGGCCCCCGCCACACACCCGGGCTGCTGCATTTATGCGCGTGGAGCGGTGTGGGCCTCTAGGTTTCAGTGTGCCTGTCACATTGTATTTTCGAAGAGAACTTTGTGAGTGTGACTGTTAACTTTTCACCAGTTTTCCTGTCTGTTTTCAGACAGTGGAGGACCTTTCAGCAGTTGTCAACAGAATGAAATTTTGCACAGAGCTAGCAGCGTGCCTCAGCTAGAGCATCCGTTGAGATTTCCAGGCGCTGATCAGCTGAGGGCGCCCTCTCAGCAGCCCCTCTCCCTCCGCAGGTTGCAGAGTAAGAACGGCAGGCAGCAGGTGCCGCTGTCCACGGCCACCGTGTCGATGGTGCACAGTGTCCCGGAGCTGATGGTGAGCTCCGAGGTGAGTGCGGCTCCCGAGCGCAGTGAGCGCGCCTGCGGGCTCTCCCATGTGCAGAGTCACACTGCGCCAGGGACGGGTGGCCTGCCTGAGGGTGAAGGCTGTTCCCCAGGGGAGTCCACTCGCGGGAAGGTCCGCGGCTCCACTGCTTTGAGTCCGGAGCTATCAAGGAGCTGCAGCTGCAGCTGCATCCCGGGCTTGGAGGCCCCGGTGTGGGAGGGGCGTACCTCTGGATGCCACGGGAGCACATTGTCAGGGGAGGGGCTTTGTCGGGACTCCTGCCCGGGAGCAGAGGCTGACCTCAAGCAGGGGGAAGCCAGGCTGAGCCGGAGGTGAGAGGTGTTGGGTCTGAGTGGCGCTGGCCGCATGGGCATGGGGTGGAGGGGATGGCCCAGTGCCGGTCCCCACGGGTGATCCCTGAGCGTTCACGTGCTGGCACATGCCATGTGCACGAGCACTGATGAGAGGCCTGAAGAGGAGAAAGAGCTGCCTGAGGTCAGGCATCCCGGTGCCTGGGCCAGGTCTGGACGGTGAGTTGAGTGAGCGTCGCTGGGACCCGGGACCAGGCACATGCCCACCCCACAGGGCCCTGCAGAAACTCTTATCTTAATTGTGAGGCAGTTTCAGAGCTGCACATTTTTGTGAGTGGGTAGGTAAATATCTTCTTCTCTGCGCTGTTAGAATTTTATTAGATTAGTGCTTTTAAATGATATTTACCTACTTCATTTTTCCTGGGAAAGACAAAATGCTAGATCCATGATTCTGGGTTTCCTGAGTTACTGGAATTTAAACAAATACAAATATGTAGGTGTGTGTTTAAAACAAAACTGGGAAGTCTGGGGATAAAAAGAAGAAAAAGCATCCCCCCATTGCTCCTGCTGTAACCATACCTGCTGGCCTTTCTGCATAACCTCTTCAGGAGCAGACAGTAGACTCCCCCAGTCTGACCAGGCCAGGGCTGTTAACAGTGGTCAGTGAGGACCAGTCACACTGAGAGATGATAAGATGTGCAGCCCCAAAGCGAGCGTCACCACCACCCTACCCTTTGGCTGATGCGAGGTGGGGCCAGGGCTCCTTCCCGGAGCAGAGCCCCACCTTGGCCTGTGGGTGACAGCCGTGCTGCGCCGGCTCCGGACCCTGCGGGTCCCCTCCCAGGTGGCGCGGCTGGCCCGTTGTACCACTCGCTTGCACTAAGCTGCTCCGCGCATTCAGCTGAACCTGTGGACACAGGGCTTTCTTCTCACCCCTTCTCGTCACCGGTCCACGTAGTTCATTAAAGTCGAGCACACGTCAGAGGGGCCCCCCATCCCCCGGGTGTGTGGACGCTCAGGGGGCTTGGCTGGCGGGTGCAGGGGTGGCGAGGGACTTCTCAGCTCCCTCTCGTGTTTCCTGAGAAGACTGAATTTTGCGTTGGCTCCAGACATACTCTGCCATTTCTCTTTGTCCTTTCTACCTGCAGCAGGCCGAGAAGCTCGGACGGGAGGACCAGCAGCGGCTGCATCGCAACAGGAAACTGGTGCTCATGGTGGACTTGGACCAGACCCTGATCCACACGACAGAGCAGCACTGCCCACAGATGTCCAACAAAGTGAGCGGTCCTCCGGCGGCTCCGGGGCGGGGGGTCAGGACAGCTCAGAGGTGGGGCCTTCACCTGAAAGAGCTCGCTCAGTTTCGGCTCGGTGAGTGACCGGGCGACGGGACAGGCGCACGGACCACGTCCTCACGGGGGGCCACTGCCCTCGGGGCGCGGGTCCGAGGTGGAGGGCGCTGAGCACCTGGTGAGCGGCAAATGGCTTCTTGTAGCTGGATTTCAGTCCTCTCGCCACAAACTGTGTTTTCTCAGTTATGTCAGTCATCTTTTCGCATCGTGGGCACCAGTTCCTTTGTGTAACGGCAGCTGTGGGCAGACATCTCCAGGTTGCCTCGTGCACCGCAGCCGCTGCACCGACACCAGGCCAAGCAGAGCTGCAGGGCTGTGTGTAGCCCTGCGCCTGCGCCTTGGCAGCCCCGCCGCCCCCGGCCCAGGGCTTATCCTGCTTTTGAAGTCGGGCATTTTAATTCATTTTATAAAACAGTTTGAACGAATTACAACATGCCTGTTCTCGATTTTTGAGGTCTGGGATGTGTCCTCACGGCCACATGGACAGTCCTTGGCTGCTGGTGGTGGCTTGACTTTGCCTCTGCCCACACCCTGCCTGCTGGCCGGGTTCCTCTGCCAACTCAGTGACAACGTCCGTGATCCATGGCCACCCACCCGCCACAGTGCCTGAGTCTGTGGGACACCTGTCAGCGACAGCTAGAAAG
This sequence comes from Camelus bactrianus, assembly GCF_048773025.1. NCBI lineage: Eukaryota > Metazoa > Chordata > Mammalia > Artiodactyla > Camelidae > Camelus > Camelus bactrianus. Next base: position 29,909,224 of record NC_133568.1, read on the forward strand.
GCGTATTTAATCTTTAACCTTGAAGATCCAAACTTGGGTTTTTAAGGATATTTCTGTTGCAACTTTTGGAGTTCTTAAGTACTGAGTACGGTGAAAGTTCACACAATTGAACTCCCAGAGGTTTTAACAGAACAGCCCCATCGTGAGGGGTGTGGGTAAGTCAGAGCCGGTAAAAAGGTAACTAGGCCTTGAGTTGTTTACTCTTCTTTTCTGATTGTTTATCACTGCTGAGATAATTAATGATGAGCAAGACTAGGAGCGTCAAAATTGACCTTCCTAGGAGAGTGACTTACTTGCATGCTAATCGTGTGTAGGCAGGCTGGGATTATTAATCTCACGGCTCCTCAAAATGGTTGAGAACGCTGGTTCAGCTTCCGAGTTGTGTCTGTGAGTGAGTGAAGCTGCATCTGATGTCTGGGAGTCAGACTGTGTTAGTGAGACTGTCACTGACCCCCTGACCGTCGCTAGGTCACTAGGGATCTGTTCCCAGCAACACAGCGGGACTCTCCTGCTGGACACACAGGACGTTTGGAGAAACAAAAACACGCATGGCCTCACTTAGGGTACTCGGTTTCAGCGCTGTCAGAGAAGGGTGGCCAGGATGTGTGAGGCTGTGTCCAGGTCCCAAGAGCCCTTGAGCAACGGCCGTGGCTCCTGGCCTGCAGATGGCTACGGTGCCACAGCCGTCACAGGGAGCTGACTCCTGCAGGTAGTTGCCAGGGCTGCTCTGGGCGGTTCCGTGCTTGTCCCAGGTGTCCCAGGGGCGGTCCCTGCGGCAGAGGAGCCGAGCCGCTCGTGGAGCGCGGGAAGGAGAGTGCGCCTGCCACCCCAGTGCCCGCCCTGACCTGGCCTCTCCTCTGCAGGGCATATTCCACTTCCAGCTGGGCCGGGGCGAGCCGATGCTGCACACCCGCCTGCGTCCGCACTGCAAGGAGTTCCTGGAGAAGATCGCCCGGCTGTACGAGCTGCACGTCTTCACCTTCGGCAGCCGGCTGTATGCACACACCATTGCGGGTGAGGCTGCTTGCTTGCTGCAGAGGTTCCTGAAATGAGAAGACTGAGAAGCGCTGCCAGGCTCAAGTCCAGCCTCTGGCTGGCTTGTGAGGGGCGCCGTTGAGTCGATCCGCGGCTGACGGGGATGAGAGCGCTGCATCCTTGGTCACTGGGCGGGCGCCACCCACACTGCTGGGCTGCAGGCCACAGTCACTGGCCACTTTGGAAGTTGGTCAGGGCCACAGATATGTGGAAAAGTAGAAACTCTTAAGGGTCTTTAAAAATACATTTTATAACTGGTTTGGAAATGACGCTGCAACTACGTTGCTTGTGTTTGTCTGCAGGTAGCACTCCCGGTGTAGACGAGGCTGTGTCCTCCTGGGAAGGGAGTGGTGTGGTGGTTGGGCCTGGGGCCTCGTGCTTCTGCGCCGGCCATGCCTGTGCGTGTGTACAGCAGTCCCTGGGCCGCCCTGGCTGGGGACAGCGGGCAGGTTGCTAGCTTCGCTAGCAGGGGCACAGCTAGGTCCAGCCCACAGGGACCCGTCAGTGGACGTTGAGTACCTGCGTGATGGCGTGGTCACAGCTCCTTGGTGTTAGTTACAAGGAGGTTAAGTTAAGTACTTTCAATTCAGACATTTTTACAGGTCGGTCTTGGTCTGTTCTTGTCTACAGGAAATAGGTTTTGAACCCCCTCTACTGTTTAGTGCCTTTGTAGGAAAGGTTCGTCACAGACACGGGAGCGTCTTGTAACTAAATTCAGCTCATTTGCCCAGCATGTGGCTGCTGTGCAGCCCCGGGGCACCTAACTGGAGATGGACACAGTCCTTCCGGGACTCCTCGTGCAGTGAGTGCAGCACCCGCGTGCGCCCTCAGCTTCCCCTTGTGGCCTTCCACCCAGAGCCTGTCCTCTCTAGGGGTCAGAGAGGCCCATGGGACCCCAGCGGCGGGTCCCTGGGGAGGCCTCTCCTGTGCGCGCCAGCTCAGCCCACCTGCCTCCCAGGGGAATTCCCGCAATCCCGCATGGGTCCAACAAGGACATCACAGGGAAACTGTGGGCAGTGTCCCAGGAGAGGGGTGCAGACACCCTCCGGCAGCACCTTGTGGTGGGGGTGACATTGAGACTGACAGTGCTCGCTCAAGGACAGGACCTGGGAGGAAGCTCATGGCTCACGGGGTCGGGGTGGGGGCTGCTGAGAGCGATGGGCCCCGAGGGTTTGGGGACTGAGTGTGTCCACACGTGACCAGGGCACCTTTAGCTGATAGGAGTCAGCTGGTCACCTGTGTCAGTGTGATTATTCACAGGTGACAGCAAGAGGCCAGATGTTCATTCTGATGCCTGAGTGGCTTTTAACAACGATGGTTTCTGTAACTTTCTCTTTCTGTCAGCTTTTAATTGTGAAAGTTACTACTTCCACAGAACGTGCACCTTCAGTGTAACTAGGGTGGAAGTATGTTCATTGAGGCTTTGCTTGCTTTTCGTTTATTCATTGTAGAGACTTAATAATTCTGTTCATCAGTTTTTGGTTTAGCTGCTGAGGACCATCAGCGTCCATATAGGAGGGACAGCGTTCTTTCTGTGTTGGAAAGTAGTGTCACGTTTCTCCTGTAAGAGCGAGTTTTCTGTTAACGAGACACTGATGACTCAGTGAAGGCAGGGATTGAGATACAGTGTCAGATTCACGATGTCATCCGGCGTCAGGGATGAGGCGGGATCTGGGCGGCATGGGGAGGGTGGGCTGGAAGCCAGGCTGGAGAAGAGGGTGACTGGGGGGACAGGATGCACTTGGAGCTACGCAGGGCTTCCCTGTCTGGGTGAGAGGTCTGCAGCAGGCCCGGTTGTGGGTGGAGTCTGCAGGCGGGGTGCGAGGTTAGAGGTGCTGCCGCCCGCTTTGTCCTGTGAACGATGAAGGCTCAGGAAGATTTGAGCCCCCAGTCGGGACCGCCACTTCTCCCATGTCTGGGCCCCTCTCTGGTGCCCCAAGCACCCTGTGTGCAGGTGGAGCTGGGCGTGCCTGGGTGTATTGCCCTGGAGGCCCTGAGCTTCCTGGGCATGGAGCTCATGCTCCCGCCTTCCAGCCTAGTGAGACCCCAGGGGGTGTGAAATGCAGCCAGCGTTGGCTGCACGGGTGGCCTGACGTGGTTAAACTAAGAGTGGAAGGCGGGGAGTGGCCGGTGGTCCCGCCTGAGTGAGGAGGGCGCTGGAGCCAGTCCTGCTGCGGCGCTTCCCGCGTTTGGAACGGCCTCGCCACGTGCACAGTGGGACCTCGTGCATCCCACACATGTGACCTTGTCCTGTTCTCCTTTCGTAGGGTTCTTAGATCCTGAGAAGAAGCTTTTTTCTCACCGAATATTATCAAGGGACGAATGTATTGACCCGTTTTCTAAAACAGGGAATCTGAGGTATGTACCTGGTTGGTGTGTCCTCGCTGCGGCGCCCGTGCCGTCCCCGCTGTCGAGACTGCACTTGGAGCATCAGACAGCGGTTCTGCCTTGATTCTCCCAGTTCCCGCTGTTGGTTTTCCGGCACTTAGCATGCCGGCTGTCTTCTCCCCAGACCCTCCCATCCCTGTGTCTCTATGGATGTCCAGGCACTGGTGGTTCTGGGGAACCTGGGGCCGGAGCCCAGGGCAACAGGTGTGGGGAGAGGCCTCGAGAGCAGTGGGGTCGTAGCAGGTGGAAGGGGACGAGTGGAGGTGGTGGGGGCGGGGTGCCCAGGGCTCCCCGCTGGCAAGGCAGTGGCTTTGCCGGGTCAGGAGTCTCGAGGGGTTGCTGGCAGGGGTGTTGGCGTCTGGGGTTTGTGTCCCTTAGACTCTCGTGTGCTGTTGTCCCTCAGGACGTGATACAGTCCTGAGTCCGACAGTGCCTGCTCCCACCCCTCCCCTCCCTGTCCTGGCCTCTGCTTTCACCACAGGGGTGGCCAGGCATTGACAAAGGGCTGTTTTATATTTTGAGAGTTTTTTGCTTCCCCTGTACAAAGAATTTCCCCATTTCTACCCAGAAAGGTAGCCCGCCCCATTATACTACATCAGACACCACTTTTTGTGGGTGTTGTGGGGGAAAGCGGGCTCCAGGGCCCTCGGGTGGTGGGCGCTTGGCTGGTGCAGGTCTGGGCCGCTGGGTCTGCTCCCCGGGCTGGATTTGGTGTGGTTTTTACCTCCCTCATCTGGAGTTAAATGTGCCAGGTACTTGAGCTGCCTTTTGTGTTTCACCTGCCACGAGGAAAACAGACTCAGGAAATAACATTAACTTCGGACGCGTGAACACTTTTTCTGGGCAGTCACAGCCTTAATCGGCTGCTGGAGAACCTGAACAGTGGCAGGCGCCCCTCCTGGGTTTGCTTTTCGACCCAGAAGGCAGGCACAGGGCTCGCACCCTCTGAAGGCTGGCTCTCTGCACCTCCCTCCCTGGGTCTCAGTCCTGGGCAGAAATCAAGTTAAAAGCCCACAGGGCAGGTCTGCTTTTGTTAAGTGGCTTTTTGGACCCTTGTTCATATTTCTGCTCACCCCATGCACCCTGACAGCTTCGGGGAGAACTGTAATCCCTTTCTGGACTCGATGTCAAGTAGGTGCCCTGCAGGGAACGGTTGGTTGTTCCAGACAGCTGAGATTCGAGTAAGGGCTTGCCCTCCCCCTGTAACTGAGAGCTCTCCCCTGGCCGTGGGCTGGACGCCTGTGTGTGTAGATGAAGTCGTGTTGGGGTGCGGCCAGCGCCACTGGTCCACACCAGCTTTCCGTGGACGAGGGCTCCCGAGGCCCCCGGACACCAACCCCGTCCCTCTGGCCCTTTAGAGGAAGTGTTCTGACTCCCGCTTTGAGGGATCTCGGAAGCGAAGAAGCCTGTCTTAGTGTTGCTTTCTGCGGAAACTTGGGGAGATTCTACACGTGAGCTGAACGAAGGCTCTCAGTGTGTCCGTTTCTGGGGAATTTGCTCTCTGCTGGTTTCATATAAGACACACTCTTAACTTCTGATTGAGGATTATTTTATAAACTGTGCTAGTAATTTTGATGGGTTCTTACTCCCAGAAATCTCTTCCCTTGTGGAGACTCAATGGTTTGCATCATCGATGACCGAGAAGACGTCTGGAAGTTTGCCCCCAACCTGATCACTGTGAAGAAGTACGTGTACTTCCAGGGCACGGGGGACGTCAACGCCCCGCCTGGGTCCCGAGAGCCTCAGGCCAGGAAGAGAGGTGGGCCACTCCTCCGGGGCGTCAGAGGACAAGTGTTTGCCCCTGTTTTTCTCCTCTCTCGTGTCTGTCACGGCTGCTGTAAATTCAGAATTCAGTTTGATTTTATTTATTTATATTATTTTAGTTACACAGGTTGTTGGGTTTATTTATTTATGCTGAAAAGCACAATATTACTTGGTTTCAGTTATTTTTTTTTTTTTGACAGTACTAACCTAAACGTTTTTTGAGTTGAGTGAAGATTAAAGAATACAACTTAATTTAATGCATGTGAATACTGCCTTTCATTCCCAGCTTTCCTTGAAGGACAAACATGACTCTGGGAATCTGGCCGCTGCACTGTGTGCACACGGGAGGCCGACGCCGTGCCCTGGCCCAGAGTCAGCGGGGAGGCGTGCGGCTGCACCTGCCAGGCAACCCTGAACCCAAAATCTGGAGAAAATTTAAAGTTTTGGTTTAAATGAAGTTTTTCTGATGATCTTTAGTTTTTAAATGAAATATTTCAAGGCATACGGTTATTGCTGCAGTCACTGAAATGACTCTGAGGTGTAGGCCAGGAGGAGTGGGACCCAAGAGCGTCCCCACGGAGGACCAGGCTGGACAGCACAGCTCGTGGAGGCCGCTGTTCCCAGGCCCAGCCTGACCGCAGCCTGGGCACTAAGCATGCGGCATGTTTTGTGTTGTTGTGGAAACCAAAGCAGAGTGAGCGTGTGAGGTCCCCAGACCTGAGTGTTTTCTCTCCAGCTCCTCCCAGCAGAGGTTTGCCAACCCTGGGCCAGAGTGGGGTTCAAACCCACAGCCGTGGGAGGCGACCAGGTCTGCTTGAGCGGGAAGTCCCTGTTAGATGCTAAGTGACACACTTTTTTCTCTCGTGCACACGTGTAGTAAATCCTTCTTCTAAAAGGTGCCGACATCCCGGAACAGCCTCCATCCGTCAGGGACCCCGAGGAAGGAAGGCAGGTGTCTGGGGTTGAGCAGAGCAACGGCCTCGGGAAACCAGCGAGGGAGCTAAACGGAGGTGCTGCTCCACGGGGGGGCTGGCCCTGGCCTGGGCAGGAGGAGGACAGGGGCGCCCGGCCCGCCGCCCGCACCCCTGGGGCCGATGGCAGGGGGCCCCCATCGTGTGCACAGCAGCGGGGGCGGACACAGCCCGAGAAGCGGCCCATGTGGGGCCCCACAGGCCCCGACCTGGAGCTGGACGTCCCCAGTGACAGCGGGAGCAGCAGCGAGTCTGAAGGCCGGCCGTCCCCCGCCGCCTCTGACTGCGAGAGCGGGGAGAAGAGGGCCCGGAAGAAGACCAAGGCCCCCCGGGACGCCGGCAAGGGCGGCCCTCCCGGCGCAGCAGCGGACAGGCCTGCGGGTGCCAACCACTGCGGGGAGCCCACGCCCGGTGTCCACCTGGACGGCCAGGAGGAGGGCGAGCGGGACGGCCTCTGCGGGCTGGGCAGCGGCTGTGCTGACAGGAAGGAGGCCGAGACGGAGTCACAGAACAGCGAGCAGTCAGGCATCACGGTGGGCGAGTCCCTGGACCAGAGCGTGGAGGAGGAGGAGGAGGAGGAGGACGCCGACGACGATGACCACCTGGTGCACCTGGAGGAGATCCTGGCCCGTGTGCACTCTGACTACTACGCCAAGTACGACCGCTTCCTCCGCGGGGAGGCTCGGGAGCCCCCCGACATCCGGAAGATTGTGCCCGAGCTCAGGAGCAAGGTGCTGGCCGACGTCGCCATCATCTTCAGTGGGCTGCACCCCACAGACTTCCCGGTGGAGAAGACACGGGAGCACTACCACGCCACGGCGCTCGGCGCGCGCATCCTCACCCAGCTGGTGCTGGACCCCGACGCCCCCGACAGGGCCACCCACCTGATCGCGGCGCGGGCCGGTGAGTCGGGCCTTCCATGTTGGGAGTGGGGTCCTGGTGCAGCCTCTCCCTGGGGACAGCCCCAACTCTGACTCAGCGGCTGTCCCCGCGTGCCCCCGTGCTGTGTGCGAAATGAGCGGGTTGTGCCTGGGTCGGGGTGGAGCTGGGGCCCCAACATGTGTCGAGGTTGAACAGGGGAGGCGCAGATTGGTCGGGACCCATGTGCACCCTGGTTGAGTGTAGGTGGGAAGTGAGGGTTACGGCGGAGCCTCCCTCAGACGCTCAGGCACCGCTGGTCTCAGCCGAGTGGATGGTTCCTCATCGAGCGGACGGCCCCTCAGTGATTGGCACACTGTGAAGGCATGCTCACGCCCTTTTCCTTTAAAGAAAGTTAGAAGAACCTCATTACTTCCTTGAAGCAGTTTGGTGTTTTCCAAACAAAGCCTGCTGCAGGCCGGCCTCTCCGGTCACTGCCCCTCCCTCATCTGCAGCCACTGAGTCAGGGCTTCTGAACACCTGCCCCCAACAGAGCATGATCTGCAGGGTCCTCTGTGAGCTCACGGGTGGGACAGGCCCTCCCCGACGGTGGAGGAGACCTTCCCAGGACGTCGGGTGCTGTCGTGTATCTGCCCCGCCTGCATCCAGAGTGGCCTGTTACTGTTCTGGGAGATGGTGGGAGACGGCGGGCTCCAGGGGTGGAGGGGTCCCAGCAGAGGGGGACTAGGGTTGTGACCTTGAACGGCCAGCGGAGGAGCTGAGACTCCGTGCAGCAAGGAGAGGGGCTTGCGGCGGGTTCCTGATCGGGGCGGTGGAGCTGGACTTGGGGACGTGGCACGTGTGTTCTCGGGAAGAGAGAGAGCTGCAGGCTCTGCGGTGGACATTGAGAGAGAGGTTGGACCAGCAGGGGCTCGAGACCCTTCCTGAGCCATCACGAAACGGTGTCCCTGCAAGCCTGGCCTTCCGCCCTGCTGTGAGGTCACCCCTCCAGGACCCCAGCCTGCGCACTTTGCCCTGACGGCAGCACTGCACTGACGGGTGTTTGCTTGCAGGCACGGAGAAGGTGCGCCAGGCCCAGGAGTGTGGGCAGCTGCACGTGGTCAACCCCGACTGGCTGTGGAGCTGCCTGGAGCGGTGGGACAAGGTGGAGGAGCAGCTGTTCCCACTGAGAGATGACCATGGCAGGGCGCAGAGGTGAGCACCAGCCCCCAGCCTCCCTGCCCAGGACTCCCAGCACGGCATTGCCACAGCCAGCCAGGCCGGCCCCTGGCCCCCGGCATGCGGGCAGGGAAGGAGAGGCTTGGGGTGGGGGTCTGCTGCTCCCTCCTCCAGAGGCCGCTCATCTGTCCCCTGCCACCCTCGCCGCAGGTGCTGCAGGCTCCAAGCAGGTCATCTTGAAAAGCACCTCTGAGCATTGCTTCCTGGGGAAGGAACAAAATTGCTTTTTCTGAGACACAGTGTGGCTTTTAGCAACAAAGCTTAGTTTGTGTGTCTTTCCTTTGTGGCTAGGATGTGGTTGTAACAAGTCACAAAGCCTTTGTGGGGTCTGACGTGGAGGGAGGTGGTGACCAGGACTGGGGCGGGGCAGAAGACCGGTTGGCAGGTTGTGAGTCCCCAGGGGCAGCCGGGGGTGGGAGTGCACCGTGCAGGCCTGTTTCTGTTGAGGCAACTTGGACAGGGCTCCTGTCTGGGCAGAGTCGATTCTGTGCTTGGAGACAGCAGGGTGGCCCCCATGCCCACCTCTCGGGGGGCCAAGGCTTACTTAGGAAGAACCGTGTCCTCACGTGCAGATGTGGAGGGAGGAACCGCAGGCAGGAGGGCTCAGCTCCCAGCCTGGGCAGAGGTTCCTGGGTCCCGCATCAGTGCCAGCCCCTCCTCATGGCCCTCATTCTCATCCCGCAGGGAGGACGGCCCGGCAGCCTTTCCCGACAGGCAGGGCGTGCTTCCCACCACCCTGTTCCACCCGACGCCGGTCCATCCCAGGGCCCCGCCCGGCCCCGAGGCTCGGGTGTACGACGCCAGCACGGGCAGGCTCATTCGGAAGGGCGCTGCGGGCCCCGGGCCCCCCGGCTCCCTGCCCGTCCACGCAGAGCTCTCCTCCTTCAGGTACGTGGGCTCAGCCAGCAGGTAGTGCGCTGGGGCGCTGGTGGTCCGCACGTGAGGGTCGGACTAGGGCACGCTCCTCACTCATGTCCACGTGGGGCCTTTCTCCACATTCCCTGTCCTGCCTTGGGTCCCAGAACTGGGCAGGCAAGTCCGTGGTTTAGCCTTTGCTCAGTGTCGGGGTGCCAGCCCTCCCAGCGGAGGCAGGCCTTGGGCGGCGGGATCTGACCCTCCTGCCTCGCCCTTGCAGGCCTGTCCCCTCTGCAGGACGGAGAGAACTGTTACGAGGGAGGAGGGTCCTGCTCGGGCCATCGGGAGCAGCTCTGCTCTGCAGCTCCCACCCTCAGTAGGCCCAGCCTCCCTGTCCCACTTCTGACTCGGGTCAGACTGAGGGTCGTGGCGGCTGGGGCAGTTTGTGAGCAGGAGTGCAGGTGGGTGGGGATGGCACTGCCCTGAGAGGAACATGGCCAGTGGTCTCCACCCGTGTCTCCACGAGTGTCTGTTTCCTCCCTGTGTGTGAAGGAACTCTGCTGGACTGAGGACCTTACACACCACTTGGTGAAGCACCTTAGGACACTGTGAGGTTTAAACGAGGGTCCGAAGTTCTGTCTTGTTTTCCGTGAGTGGCCATTGCTGTGAAATGTGTGTGATGGACACGTGTCATCTTGCTTCTGGGTCCCCCTGCTTTCTGGAGCCTGGAGCCCTTCCCGAGAGCCAGCCCATGTGTGGCAGCCGGTTCCTTCTGCCTTCACTCCTCGGGCCTACGCTGACCTGGCTGCACTGACCGGCGGGGCCCCACCAGAGTGCTCTCTGTGGATGAGCAGTGACTCCACACCCTCTGGCCACAGCGACGCTGCGGGGCCGCTGCGAACCAGGGCTGGTGTGTGCAGAGTGGACATGGGCGCAGGGCCCCCGGAGGCCAGTGGGTGTCTGCTGGCCCTGCTGCTGGGCTCCACACATGAGCAGACAGATGCCCTGTTCGGCCTGTTAGGCCAGTTTGACTTGGACTGCTTGATTGGTGGTTTGTCCTGTTATTTTCAAGCAAAGGCATCGTCACTGATGAAGCTTCCATCTTCTCCCAGTGACGGTTAGTCATTTGAAGAGACACGTGGCGACGTCTGTGCTTCTGTTTACGTGCCCGCGAGTTCCTTCCCGAGAGCGGGCTGCTGGGCTGAAGGGCACATGTACCCTTGTCTTTAATAAACGGGGTCAGTTGTTTTCCAAAAACTCACTAGGGTCCGTGGCCCCACCCGGAGGACCCGGCCCCGCCCTCGCCCTCCGTCCAGTGCTGGCCCCTCACACCCGCCCGCCCGGTGGGGAGTGGAGGCAGACGTCCCCAGCGGTCGTCTCCAGCTGCCGGGGGGCCCCCCACGCACACCGGTCGGTCTTTTGGATCTCACGTCGGGCGGCTGCTTACATCCTGGATGGACTCCCTTTTTCTTACTGGGTCTGACACCTTGTGGCTGTGTCGTCGGGGAAATGTTTGTTGTGGGTAGAAGCGTGTTCCGAAGATGACGCCACCCGCCGAGGTGTGGGGGGGCACCTCATGGCTCTCGCCGAGCCGCCGGGGCTGGGGTTCTCTCTGTAGTCCCGGTTACAGCTGCGGTTTTCACCGTCGGGTCTTCTCGAGGAGTTTCTCACTTTGAGCTCCTCCTGTCCTCCGCCTTCTTTTTAAACATGTTACGTTGATCTGGCATTATTTCAAGTCCGTGTTTTTTGAGTCATAGCTTATCTGAGGCCCCAGGACAGAGTAGACATTTGGGCGTTTTCTGTCACTGGCGCCGAGCGGGTGGCAGGCGGCTGAGGGAAGTCCCAGCCCAGGCCCGTGACGCCACACTCCTGCTGCGGGGACCTTGCCTTCAGGGCAGAAGCGCCTCAGTGCCTGAGGGAGCTCCCGCAGGAGATTCGGGTTTGGGCTTATAGCTCTGTATTTTACTGTCCCTGAGGACATCGGCACCCGAAACCGAGGCCTGTCGCCCCTTCCTCAGACTCCTCACACGTGCAGACCTGCGGGTCAGGATGGTCCATTTGTCACCACGCAGTGTTCATCTGTCGTGCAGTCATTGCTCCACTGAAGCATTTTAAATGGGACATCACGCTTGTTTCTGAGGCTCCTCCGTTTGAAAGTAAACCCGGTGGGTGTGCAGGACACACCTCCAAGGGGGAACCCTCCCCAGGCAGGACTGTGGGTGCTGCCTGCAGGGGCCTTCAGGGACGTGGACCCAGGCCCCTGAGCTCACAGGTTCCGAGTGCGGGGGCCGTGGGTGCAGGCCCTGCTGGCTTACTGCTCCCAGGGTCGCAGCTGAGGAGCCTGCAGCCTTGAGGCTGTCGGGGACACAGGCCACGGTCAGTTAGCCTGCGGGACGGCAGGGAGAGCCTTACCTCCACCCTCACTGGAGTTGCCCTCCTGGTGGAGGAGGGTGTGAGCTCGCACTCAGGGAGGGGCCGGGCCGGGGAACAGGTGGGGAGAGCCAATCCCACCACCACTTCTCACACCTTCCACAGCAGGAAACAGTGATGGTCCAGTGCCGATGTTAATTCTCAGCCCGAGCCCGCTTGTACGGTGACCGGCTCTCGCTGCAGGAGTCGCCCGCAGACTGAGGGCACGAGGCCTGAGGTGGAAGGGTTCTGGTCCTGGTGAGAGGGCACTGCTCTGATTGGATTGGTCCTCCCGCTGCAGATGGCCAGGAACTCACACGAGTGGGCACACCAGCCATGGATGGTATCGGCCAGCACCCTGCACGGCGGGGCTTCTCCTACGCCTGAGAGGAGCGAGCCGGCAGAGCCCTTCCTGAGGGCGTGTCTCGTGTGTCCAGTGTGGATGAAGCCATGCCCATGGTGGTGCCCCCAGGGCTCTGAGGCAAGGTTGGGATTAGAGGCCATCGGAGCAGACCCCCGATGGGAGGGTGGAGGGGCCTTAGAGACGGTGTCACTGCGTCGATGCGCTGGGAGGACAGCAGGCCGGGCGGGAAGGTGGAGCCATCTCCGCAGAGAATTGCAACCCGTGATGACAGGCAGACAGGCGCCCAGACTGACAAGTGCAGGATCTCAGGGTGACTGGAGAGACGGAAACCAGGCGCGTGAAAGACGACGCGGGAGGAGGAGACCTGGGATGCGCCCGCACGGGGGTCAGCAGGGAAGGCCCCAGCCGTCAGGACTCCCGGCTACGGGCTGGACAAGGGAGAAACCAGGATGAGCACGGCGTGGTTCAGCTTTTTAAAGACCAGAGATGAGAGAAAGCCTGTTTCACGCATCTGTCCTGTAATCGTGTGTATGTTACACGTCAGTGGTGTGTTCATGCCACGATACACCGTTAAGTGGTACCACAACGTATGTTTGTAACGTGTACAATTAAAGAATGGATTTTTATCTCTTAAGGTTTAATGTTTCTATGTAGCAAGAAAGTTAAGAGCTGCTTTTGTAGTCGCCACCAGTTCATTTGGGTAGTAACATTAGTAGATCATGAGATGCTGTGAATGGGAAAAGGGAGATGCTCGTCTTCGGGGCCTCGCATGCTCGGGAGGCACAGGCGGTGAGGGGTGCTGGTGGGGCCAGCTCTCCTGGGGGCGGACACGCTAGCACAGCCCCTTCCAGACCTCCAGGCCCGTCTGGATGGCCGGGCCACCCGCGGTGCCAGAGCCGAGGGGCTGCCAGCGCACGGGAGCTGGACCAGGCACGGAGGGAGCTGGGCGTTCACACAGTGGTTACACCGTCTCCAGATCTGGGGGCACCGTCAGCCTTCGAAGAGACAGCTATCTGTTAAGCAGAAGAGAACGAGGCTCCTTTGGTGGTGTCCTGGGAGGAGCCCCGACACTCCCCTAGCAGGCACGGGGCTGCACTCTCCCCAGTTTGCTCCCTGCCACCTGTCTTGCCTGGAGACCCCCGACAGCACCTGACAGCGCCCCGCCTCTGTGCGCTCTGTACCTGCTGCTCCTGGTTTCCTGGGCTGGCGGGCGGGGGTGCTGCTAAGTTTCACTCGTAGGGGCGAGCAGTCCCCAAAACGCCTGGTGTTGGGTTTACTGCGGGGATCGGTGCTGGACTGAGACGCCATGGTTCACCAAGGACGGGGATGCATGCCCTTGTGTCTGGAGCCCCAGCCCCACGAGCAGCCCTGCCCTTCGCAGTGGGGTGGCCTCCCGCCCTTGGCCTGTGGCTCGTGGAAGAGGGGGTGTCAATGGGCAGGAACAAGGCAGGCAGGTGCTGGCGGCTCCCTGAACAGCCACGGCTCCTTCAGGAAGTGCCCTGGGGTGCCTCCCAGGCTCCCAGGCCATGATCTTGTGGTGGCTGTCGTGATGGGACGGGGAGGCCAGTGGCCAGGGACTGGGCTCCGAGAGTACCGTGTCCCCGTGTGGGCGGCCCTGGGGGCCTATGGCGAGTCTGGGGTTTCCAACTCAGGTGGCAGTGGTGGCACAGACACGGAGATGAGCACGTCTCTGATTTCAGGAGGAGGTGCTGTTGTGGCCTTAATCTTCCGTCTGTGTGAGTCTTGATTTGACCTGAACACTTCCGGCCTCTGGGCAGTTGACAACCTCCCTGGGCTGCCCGGCGATGGTCACTGCCCAGATTAGCTCAAATGACCCCCCCCAGGAGTAAAACGACACCGTGGTTCACGACACTGGAAATGAGGGACGGTGGAGCACGGGCTGTCTCAGTGGCAGCATGGGTCCCCCTTCAGAGCACTGTGTTCACCAGGGTCTTCTCGGCAGCGTGGTTCAGGCTTCTGTTCCAGGGTACGGCCTACAGATACTGTAATTTGAATTAGAAGTATGCAGGAGACGCCAGGAAGGATCTGTGTGTTAAAATGACACAGAAATGACAGTTCTTAAATTGCAGTTTTACAATAACGTTTGCATAGCTTAATGCAGCCCCAGAGTCAGTCCTGTGCTGACGTTTACCCGAGTGAGTCCTGGCTTTAGATCTGCTTCATGCTGAAAATAAAATGACAAACATTTGACTCGTTTCTCTTAAATGTAAAGAACAAAGGCATATTAAACTGTTTGGCATATTTAAAAATTACGTACAGCAATGGGTTTTCAACCGCTCAGCCTCGCTGGAAGTCAGTGGCGGCAGGCGAGGAGTTTCTGAGATGAGAGGGAGCAGTTAAGTGCTGTCTGGAAACAACCGTGCAGACGTGAGGGGCTTCCTCCCACTTGTGTGACGGCGCTGTCGGTGAGGCGCGGAGGGCCCGGACTTGTCCTGAAATGTGTGTGATTTACATGAACAGCGGCAGTTCAGTCCCACATGGTGCAGAAAGGAGAGGCTTCAGCTCTGCCTGTCTTTCCTGAGGAAAACACACGCGTTGGGCTGGGGTTTATTCTAATGAGTTGACTTTCGGTGAAAGTTTTTCTTTTTTTTAACTTGGAAGTGTGATTCCCACCAAAGCACTGATTTTTGTTAGTTCTCGTCCAGCCACTTAGGTACACAGAGGGACAGTAACATGGTTCACTGTCCGGTTATTCCGTGAGCTCTGTGAGGGGGCAGCGTTGCTCCAGCTGCACCAGCACGCTGCCCCGATGGAGACCATCGCCTCGGAGGAGGCCGGAGACGTCTTCTAGATAGCCCTCGTCTTGCGAGTTACGCTCCGTCCTCGCCCCACTCACGTGTGCAGGAGACCGTACGTTCTCCTAAGACTGGCAGGCGGTCGACGGCTTGTGGGTGGTTCTGCCTCCGAAGCTGGTGAAGTGGCCCATCTCCGCAGGAGAGCAGCAGCGCCCGAGCAGACCGAGAGCCTCCCGTTTATCCGATGGCGTGCTGTGCCCGACACGTCTGTGCCTGGTCCGTCTGCCTCCGTTTGTGCAGTCAGCCCTTGGCTCTGCTGCTCCTGCCTCCGGAAGCTGCCCCACACCCGTGTGCCCAGGGCGGGGGGCCCCCTCCCTTCGCCTCCCAGGCTCGTGACTCAGCCGTGTTCTAAGCCTGGGGCCCGCGTGGTCCCTATTGCGACAGGTGCCAGGCTTCCGGGCAGCTGCGGCTCTTCCGCGGGCTCTCCCGGGCGAAAGCCCTGAGGATGCTCAGTTTCTGTGATTTTTGCTTTGATGCTTTGGTTGCGGGCTAGGCTGCTGGCACCTTGGGGGGTTGGGAGCAGAGGTCCTCGTGGTGTGGGGTGACGCTCTCCCTGGCTGTGGTCAGCGGGCGTGAAGGTGCTCTCGCACAAGGTTCCTCTGTGTGGAGCGCTTAGGGAGAGCGTTGGACATGGGAGCGGTTGGCAGGTGCAGTTTGGAGCCCACCCCGAGCCAGGACCAGGGCAGGGGCCGTCCGTGGGATGTGCGAGGCTCCGAGGGGTGGTCACTGGGCCTAAGCCTTGGGCCTCCCTCAGGGGTGTCTGCAGGTGGAGGTGACAGGTGCCTGTGCGGGGGAGTGGAGTGGCATCCCACAAGGAGACGCAGGGCTGGGAAGGAGTCCTGGGTTCACAGAGTTGGAAATCAAACATACTTCCCTGCTCGGACAACATCTGAAATTCTAAACCCCTTTTAATTTATCTGTCATCAGCTGTGTTGTGTAAGTTGTGAACATTTTATTTTCTTGAAGGTTTTATTTTGAGGTAAATTGTAGATTCACAGACAGTTAGGAGAAATAACACAGACCTCGAGTGTGCTTGTAATCGCCTGTTGAAGCATTTTTTTATCATGGATACTTGAGAATCTTCATCAGGTAATTCCGTCATTGCTGTCACCTCAGAGTTGACATCTCCTGGTTGCCTTTTTCGTTCAGTTTGCGATCTCCCTGCTTCTCAGAGATTTTTGGTTGAACCCTGAACAGTCTCCCATCTCTCGTGACAGTCGGGACCTCCTGTGATGCTCTGTGTGGCTGCGTTCACTGCTCTGCTTCAGCAGCAGAAGTAGGGGCACAGCTCACCTCGACTCTGCTGGGGGGGAGTCGAGGTCCCTTGCAGGCGCTGCTGACCCCTGTGGGGCCATCGTCACTGCTGGGTGGCTGTCGGGGTCCCAGCTTCCCGCGGTCACCACGGGCGTGTGGGGGGACGTGTCTGTGAGTGTCTGACTCTGGTGCCCCCTGGTTACTGCAGGGGGTGGGCTCCACTGGCTGCAGTGGGTCACGGACTGGAGCATGAAATGTGGAGCCAGGACGTGGGGCCAGGTGGGCGCAGACTTGCACCAGGTCAAGAGCAGGGCCTCTGTTCACCGTCTCCCCACACTTGCCCTTTGCTCTGAGATGAGGGCGGCCGGGCTGTGAGCCTCAGCGTGCTGGCGGGGGAAGGTAGATGCTCGCTTTCGCTGGAGGAGGCGTGCGCCTGGGCTGCCCGTGGCCAGGCTGGACCCGCCAAGGCTGCAGTTCGTAAGCAAACTGATGCAGCCCGGGCGGGCACTGCTGACAAGACAGCGTGTCTTGCACGTTCGCACACCTGTCCCCAGGGTCAGGAGTCTGCATCGGGGCTGGAAGTGAGCTCAGACCGACTCCTCAAGTGGGGCCTGTGAAATTCGTTTCAGGGCTGTTCAGCCACATCCACCGCCGATGTTTGGTGAGGACGTGCCGGACCACCAGGATGGGGAGCCGCCCGGCCCCCCTCGCAGGAAGCGCCAGCCCAGCCTGTCGGAGACAATGCCGCTGTACACGCTGTGCCGGGAGGACCTGGAGAGCATGGACAGAGAGGTGAGGCCGGCCCGTCCCCTCCACTCCCCAGGGCACGTGTGAGGAGGTGGACGGCAGCACCGGGGGGCCCGTCAGCGTGCAGTCCGAGTCCACTTCCAAAGTCGGGTTTGTGATTCCAACCGTGGGGCCTGACTGCGCGCGCCCTCCCCGCCCCCCCACCCGGCACACTTGGCAGCGTGTGGGTCATCGTTCCTGAGGGCTCCTGATGTGCAGTGGGTGGGGCCGGGGTGCCAGGCGGCCCCCGCAGTGTCAGCAGCGCTGAGGGTGAGAAACCCCAGTCACTGCCGTCTCGGGTGCACACGGACTGTTGAAACACACTCAGAAGACTGGTACTTTGTTGTTACACCACTGAGAAGGTTTGGGCGATGGAATCCCCTCCGAACTGAAGGTTAAAGGCAGAGGGGGTTCTCCTTGGGAGCAAAACACGCCTGAACTGGAAGTGATTCTGCAACCAGTTGCCCGTGTCTTGCCCACGTGAGCAGCCTCGGGCCCTCACGTCGGCCTGCCCTGGACCCCCCCAGCCCCCCCGGCCCCCGGGCTGTCACAGCCAGGCCCCTCCAGAGAAGGGCCAGGCCCTGCGGGTGCTTGTGCTCATCACTCCTGGCCTGACCGTTCTTCGCAAGGACCGACGTGTAACAGAGTCCCCAGCCAGGCCCTGGTCAGGACGGACGCTGCCCAACGCCCCTCAGACTTTCACCTCAGAGGCATGTGAGGAGCTACAGCCGCTGCCCGCTGTGCCGCGTGGATGGGCATTGTCCTCGGGACCTCTGGGGACCACTGGGGCGGCAGGCACATTCCGTTCACTTTCAATGATCTGTCCCCGGTGGTCAGTATCACGGCTTCTCCTGGGAGGCGCCCGCCCTCAGAAAGTCTTAGGGAGCCTCCAAAGCAGGGCTCTGGCCTTAGCAGCCGGGAGACCGCAGGCCTGGCGGACAGAGTTCTCCGCGCGGGCTGGCCGTGAGCCCTGCCCGTGAGGTGGGGATGCTTCCGTCTGCATCATCGAATCCCATGAGGGGTCTGTGCTCACTAGGCTTTAGAGTGGGCGAGAGTGAATAAAACCCCTCATACAGTAGGGAATGTGTCGGCGTCGAACGTTCCCTCCCCAGGCAGGTCCCAGAGCGAGTCCCAATCTCAAAGGCGGGGGCTCGGTTCTGCCGGCTCGGTCTCCCCGGAGAGTAGGAGGCAGGAGTGGTCAGGCTCACTGGTCAGTGTTGAGGTAAGTTTTAGGAGAAAACCCCAGAAGGCTCCTTGAACTGAGATAGACCCTGGCAGAAAACTGCCGTGCATCTGCCAGAGTCAAGGTCAGTTTTCTAAGTAGAGGTTCCTGCTCTTTAGGGACCGCTGAGGGCAGGGCCTTCTCAGTTCCCTTCTGGTCTCTGTAGAGCCGTCTGTACAGTGGAGACCTAACTGGGTGGCCTACTTTTTGTGCTGTTTCTCGATTTATCAGCAGATTATTTTCCCATTGAATGACATTGTTCCTTCAATGGGCTTTCTGCTGAAAACATGTTTCAAACACAGTTACGTTCTGGGAATCACAAAATCTGCTTCAGGTCACCTGGCGTCGTTCTGTACGACTGTCAGGTTGGTGTGCTTTCCTCTGTTCCGTGAGTGGAGGGTCCTGCGGGGTGTGATGGAATCAAATACGAGGTCGCCCCCCCCAAACGCCCTGTCCCTGGAGCCCCGTGCCCACCCCACACCTCATCCCTGGTGCCCCACGGCCCCCTACACGCCACACACACCCCGTCCCTGGGGCCCCACGCCCCCCGTGCAGTGACTCTGAGCCCGTTGCAGTGCAGTTGTATTTCAATCCACCAGAGGGGGCTCTTGCTACAGGCTGTGACCAGCAAACAGGTGCTTGGTTCTTGGGTGAGCCTGCCTGCTCTGAACGTTTAAGACCTCATCTGGGGGCCCCACAGCCAGGGCATCTGGAAGCACAGACCCCTCTCCAAGCCCCTCAGCCCCCGAGCCATCCCCGTTCCCTTCATGTCCAGCCCCTCTTTGTTCTGCGGCCAGAATCTCGGCTCCTCTCAGGGGAAAGCACAGAAGGTCACGAGGCGGCGTAGCGTGGCTTCCCCTGGACTGTTGGTTAAGTGTGTGCTGTCCTTGGATGCGCCAGGCACAGGCTGGCATCTTAGGTCAGTGTCTTTGCAAACCCAAGGTCCAGGACAGAATCTCCTCCTTGCTTCTGTAAAAGAATTACGAACGCAGACGTGCACCTAGTGTGGTCATCTCGGGTCTTTGTCCTGTCGGTGCCAGACGGTTATGCGCGTGTATCTTGGCTCACGTGAGAGAGCTTCGTGCTGAGTGCAGGCTCACGTGCCTCATGTGCCACGGTGCAGACAAGCAGTGAGGGAGCCTGCCCGGCCTGTGCACGCCACCCCTCGTGTGCTTCCCCACGTGTGCGGGCCTGCGTGTGCCTCCCCGCCGAGGGTGCAGGCCCACCTTGGCCTCTCCCCCGAGTGCCTCCTCGCATGTGCCTCCCCACCGAGTGTGCAGGCCCACCTTGGCCTCTCCCCACCGAGGGTGCAGGCCCGCCTTGGCCTCTCCCCACCGAGGGTGCAGGCCCACCTTGGCCTCTCCCCCGAGTGCCTCCTTGCATGTGCCTCCCCACCGAGTATGCAGGCCCACCTTGGCCTCTCCCCGCCGAGGGTGCAGGCCCACCTTGGCCTCTCCCCCGAGTGCTTCCTCGCATGTGCCTCCCCACTGAGTATGCAGGCCCACCTTGGCCTCTCCCCGCCGAGGGTGCAGGCCCGCCTTGGCCTCTCCCCACCGAGGGTGCAGGCCCGCCTTGGCCTCTCCCCCGAGTGTGCAGGCCCGCCTTGGCCTCTCCCCGCCGAGGGTGCAGGCCCACCTTGGCCTCTCCCCCGAGGGTGCAGCCTGCTGGCGGTTTCCTCTCGCTTCCATGGCAGCTCCTGTCAAGGAGGAGGACGTAGACTTAGTTTCGTGGTGTTTCGTGGGTGCTTTGTTTTCACTGACTGTGAAGGTAGCTTTGGACCAGTGAGCACTACCTGTCCGCAGAGCGAGTTTGTGTGTGGACATGAGTGCGTTTCACTGGAGAAATTGAGGCCTCAGACACAGGTTTGCTGTCTGGTAGCTTAAGGCTTCAGTACGAATTAAGCAAAGTGTCCAAAAGCTGTCCTGTGGCCCCGCAAGGCCGCCGCCGCACACGCGCCGTCAGTCCCGTGAGCGGGTCGCTGGTTTCCTCTGAGAAATCTCGCCACCGCGCGGCGGGGCCGGTGTCCCAGGGGAGCCTCAGTGAGCATTTCCGGAGCTTCACCCCAGGCGCCCCTGCCATCCCCTGCGGCTCCGTCTCCCCAGGAGGGGCTCTGAGGGGGTGCCACCTGGTTGGCCTGGTTCTCCACCTGATGGGAGCCTCCCCGCCTCAGCCTCGATTTAGACGAACGCCCTGCTCATTCACCGTGGGCCCTGAAGTGTGCTGGAGGCAGAGCCCCATCAGGGTCAGGCTCTGCGTGGCCTGCACCCGGGTCTCCCTCAGGGATGCAGGGCCCAGGGGGGTGGGCACAGAGGAGAGGACAGCCTGGGCCATCGTCCGTCCACACGCCCCATTGACAGTCCTTGGTGCTGCTTGCGAGCACCTGACTGCAGCCCCGTTTCAGAGTTCTGGGAGGCGGGTGGGGCCGTGCTGCTGCTGTGGGTTCATCCCTGGGCGAGGGACATCGCTGGGCTCTCGGGGACGTCGGTCTCACAGTGTGCTGCCCTCGGCCCTTCGTCAGGTGGACGACATCCTAGGAGAAGGCAGTGATGACAGCGACAGTGAGAGGAGGCGGCCGGAAGAGCAGGAGGAGGAGGAGCGGGGACCGAGGCCCCGCGAGCCCAAGGCCCCGGGGGCCCAGCGGGGACACGCGCTCAAGTCCACTCCATCCGGCGAGGGGAGTGCAGCGGATGGCCGGGGGCCCAGGTGAGCACGGGCAGGTGAGGGGCCGTCAGGTTGGGGGCAGCACCAGGAGAGGGGGCCTCACCGCGAGCCGAGTGCCTCACATGCTTCTCCCACAGGGGCCACAAGCGGAAGCTGAGCGAGGAGGACGCTGCCAGCGGGTCCAGCTGCGAGGACGAGGAGGACGAGGACGAGGAGGGGGGCAGCTCGGAGGCGGACGAGATGGCGGCTGCGCTGGAGGCCGAGCTGGGCGACCTCATGTGACCGCCGGGCGGGGCTGGCACACGGCCACCTCCGTCTGCATAGGCCGCCCTCGATGGGGTTGCCTTTTCTCCAGAGGGACGTGTCTGTTTAGCACAGCTCCACATACAGAAACACATTATTTTGAAGAAAATAGGTGTTTTTATAAGTTTTACTACAGGAAAGCCGACTTTTTTAAGTGACAGCGTGTGACGGGGAGCGTGGTTCATGCCAAAGATGCTGGTGAGCTCAGCGGAGCCGCCTGGCGAGCTGGAGCTTGTGGTCTGCTGTCAGGCAATGAGGGACTGGGGGGGGGCTCCCTAAATACCGCACTTCATTTAGGGAGGAGACTGGGGATCCAACACCACGTGGGGGACGATGTCATGAGAACCCACATTTTCGTGCTTTTTCACAACTATAGCCACCGAACAAACGTGTTGGATGTTAGCTGAGGCAGAGCAGTCACGTGCGTCAAAACCTGACATCGGGTGGACAGGCCTGGGGGGCCCGAGGGAGCGGCACCAAGGCAGCCAGGCCCCTGGAGCTCTGCAGCGACCCGGGTTCCAGCACGGGGTCCACTCCACACGCCCAGACCACCCCCTTCCTCCATGGGCACCTGGAGTCTGGACAGAGGGCTGCCCTCACTGGCAGCCTGGCTCCCCTGCGAGATCGGATGTAAAGTTTTGTATATCGATTTCGTATTTGACACACAGATTTTTTCTTTCATTTAATAAAAGTCCTTTTTGTAAGCCTTCTCCTCTGCCCCGCTCCCTCTGTGCGGGATCCACATCACGCACCGCGTGGGTGAGCCACCCCACACCGCAACCCTGTCAGGGAGCTCACGGGGCAGAAGGTGTCTCAGAAGATTCCTGGCTGGGTTACCGGGGCCTTGGAAGGTTAAACAAAAACAGGTGCTCTCTCTGAAGCCATTCCGTGGCTGTTTTCCCGTTACTGGGAGGAGCTTTTCAAAGGTGTCATTTCTAATTACTAGATTTATGGAAGTCAGATTTAAGGCACCTAAGGAAACTGAGGCAGCTTTGCTGGCAGGTCCTCACCCCTGACAAGGTAGGAAATGAGACTCTTCGTACACGACGTGGCACCAGACGGCCTGGGCTGGAGCTGCCCTGGGACCTCTGGGCTCTGGCCTCAGGCCGCGGCCCTGGGGTGGGCAGCGGGCAAATTCGCCTTTGTGCCCCTTTGAGGCAGCCACTCGGGGCCCTGCCTGTGTGCTCCCCGCTGGGTGGCAGAACCCGGAGTCCAGCCTGTGTCTGTGGCCTGTGGTGGTCACGTGGAGAAGGAGCCTGGGGCGAGGGTGTCGGCTAAGCTGCCTGAGGCGTTGATTAGAGACTTCAGTGCGACTCGCTGAGAGGTCGCAGGTGAGCTGCTTCAACGCGACACCGACACAGCGGACCTTTTTCTTCCCGTTTTCTGGGCTAATCACTGAATTGAAAGTGACCGTTCGGCTCAGGCTGTGAGCTCTTCATACTTTCTCTGTTGCAAGGAACAGAGTCACAGCTCCAATGAGCTCATCTCCTGTGCTGGCGCTTGTCTGAGAGGTTACGGGGCAGCTTCAAGTTCGGCTGGATCCAGGTGTTAGATGCTTAGGTGTCGCTGGAAACCTGAATCCTCCTCCCAGGGTTTGGCCTCCCTCTGCTGGCTGCACTCAGGGCAGGCCTTCTGCACAGTGTCATCCACTCTCCCAACGGTGGGGTGGGGGCAGTACCACAGTGCACATGGGGATGTGTGTGGGTAGGCAGGAGTCCAGGCACAGCCCTTGCCTCGTCTCCCCACCAAGGTGGATGTGAATGCACGCACTCAGCACTCTCCACGACGGCAGTAATGCGGCCCTCCAAGACTTCCAGTCAAAACTGCTCCCATGGAAAAGAAACGGGGGCCCCCCTGGTAGGTGGTCTGTTAGGCTAGAAATGGAGATGGCAGGATTGTGACTCTGAGTAACCTCAGTGCAAACACAGAGCAGCCTTCTAGGTGGGTACTTCTAGAATGGGTCAGCGCTGGCGGCGGCTTGCAGCCTTGTTGCCAGTGGACGCTGAGCCAGCAGGGACCACCACTGTCCGGGGGGGTTGGGGCCTTCACTGCCAAAGCAGAGGGGCAAGGCTCCCGGGAGGGGCGGCGGGGCGGCATCTCCCCCACCTTGTGCCGTAGTTGATGCACACCTTTCAGGTGCGTCCAGCGCCGGAGCAAACCACACAGTTACTTAAAACTTGGCTCAGCCGAGGCTGGGGCCAGCGGGGTTGGGGGTCAGGCTGCTGGTCCCTGGGGCCCCTCGTCCTCCTGTGGAGCCGCCACCAGCGTGGCCAGCTCTCCTCTCAGGTAAGGGCTGCCCGGGGCCAGCAGCCCTGATGGTCGTGCAGAGAGAAACGCGCTGAGGTCGGGGAAAATGCTGAATTCAGTGCCGCTCTCCCAAATGACGTCTTTTTTAGAATTTTAATAGGAAACTTGGAACTTGCTTCCTTGAACGTAACTTAAATGTCAGCCCTTATGCTTAAAATGGCTGTTAGGAAATTCATGACCAAGAATTGAGAGAGAGAAGTCTTGTTGGCACAAGTCGATAATAAATCTTAGGCCATTTATTTACCAACATTCAAAAATCTGTAACACTGGAGATTCGGTGAAAGTTTCCTTTCCTCCTTGAGAAAGGGGAGGTTGAAATTTTGTGTAAACGTGAGTGGACTCCTGCCCCACCTGAGTTTTTCACATTACGTTTTTAAAACTACCATGAAGCTGTAACCTGCAGGTGCCAACATGGATGGACGGCTAGGTCCAACCTGGTCCACAGGCCCACTCCACGGGAACCTGGAGTCAGGGCCGGGCTGCCAAGGCGTCTGGGTGGGGGCCCCCGTGCTCCCCGTGAGGACCCTGGAGAGGCTGGAGGGCGGCTACGCTCAGAGCGACCGGCCACCCACTTGTATGCCTGGAGGGGCGCTTCGTGCTGCGCTGTGTCCATGGAGCTGTTACTGTCAAGATCAGAGTCAATGCAGCCCACGCACAGTCTGCTGTGTGCACCGGGTGTGTACGCGCACGCATGCTCGTTCAGAGGTGCAGCCTGGTTTCAAGTACACTCGTCACACGCAGAGGTGACAGTCACAGCCAGCATTTACTGTACTTTCCAGTGGTCATGTGCCTGGCTTTTTAAAATGAGTCTAATTGTGAGCTTTTTAACATAAACCATCGGGGATGAAGGAAAAAATGCTCTGACCCTGCCACCAAGTCTAACCATGGTAACGTTTCAGTGTGTTGTTTCAGTTTCTTACACATATTGTTTAAAAAATTTTATTTTTGGAACAGCTTAAGTTTAGAGCGAAATTGAGGGGAAGGTACAGAGACTCCCGCACAGCCCTGCCCCCTCCACGCACAGCCCCCGTTACCTCCCCCAGATGGCACCTTTGTTACGACTGATGGACTTACACTGACACAGGATCATCACCCCAAATCCACAGCTTAGAGTAAAATTCACTCTTGGAGTCGAACGTTCTGTAGGTTTGGACACATCCAGCGTTACCGTGTCATTCAGAGGATTTTCACTGCCTGAAATCCTCTGTGCGCCGTTCATCTTCCCTGGCCTCCGGCCCCACCGACTGTCCGCTGTGTCCTCGGTTTTATCTTTTCCAGAACATCATGTAGTTGGAATCGCACATCATGCAGCCCTTTCAGAGGGGCTTCGTCAGTATCCAATATGCAGAAGGCGGGCTGCTGGGGACTCCAGAGGTGTCTTCAAAGGGTGCTTTGCAAGAAAAGCAGAAGAGAGAGGAGAGCCTTTTGGCTAAAGACAGAGGCGTGTCGTCCAGTCCTAACGTGGGCTCGTCTGGCTCCTAATTCACACAAACTGAAGGTAGGCAGACGCGAAAGCACACGGCATGACATGGTCAGAATGATATGATAGTAATGAATATTCTCTTATTTTAGGTGAGGTGTAGCTTTTCTAAAAGCCCCTTTTTAAGGTACAGTACTGAAATGTTTATGGATGAAATGACGTGGTGTCTGGGGTTTGCGTCAGAACACCCCCAGGCACAGCGGGGAGGGCGGGGGCCCTGTGGGACCACAGTCGGCTGGTCTTCCCTGGAAAGCCGCAGTTCTGCCCACTCTGTTGCATTTGGAATTTTCCGTAGTAAGAAGCGGGAACACGTGAGTAAAGGGGCTCAGTCTGAGTTGAAAGGTGCACAGGATGAGCCAGCGCTCTGAAGTAACAGGATGCTTCTGTCAGTCCCCGCACCCCAGGCTTTGGGCACCAAGTCCAGCTGTCTTTCTGAAAGGTATTGGGGGTCATTTGTAGCAAATATGGGAATAGCACCAGTTTCAGGTGGTCACTTGGAAAAAAAGCTCTACGCACACTTGTCTGAGAGCCACTTCCCCGGCGCTGGGACCAGAGTGCTGAGACGCGGCTGCCCCCTCTCTGTGGGACCCACCCCAGTGCGGCCCCACCTAGGGAGACCTGTCCTGGGCATTCTAGCCGCGACGCAGCAGTCCTGAGACGTTGCTCCCGTTTCCAGTGCAGGAGCGAGACTGGAGGAGAGCTTGGCTCTGGCAGAGGGACGTGGGCAGCAGCAGGGCTGTCATGGTCCTAAACCCCCCCACTGGCGGGGTGGTCCACGTACCTTACGTTCACTCCATGCAGCGAGTGACCAGGCCGGCCATTGACCAGGGGGAAGGTCCCCGCACCACAGGGGGGCGCCCCGGTCACAGGAAAACGGGCAGGAACCCTCCACCGGGACGGCAGAAACATCGGGAGTAACCACACAGCGTGATGATGCTTTGTCTGGATTTTTGCTGGTTGCATTTGAAGTGCGGACAGGAAGCTGAGTGCCTAAGGTGGAACCTGCCAGCAGACCCGTGGACACAAGAATACACGTTTCTCGAGACTCTTAAGTGCCAGCCACCTTCCCCAATACTCAGACAGACTGTCTCCACTCTGGTTGCACTGAGGTTCTGTGAGGTGAGTGGGCTGGCTGCAGCCCAGCAGGACAGAGCAGGGCCCCAGGTCCCCCGTGGGGATGAGTCGGGCTGGCGCACAGGAAGGAGGAGCCAGAGCAGGAGAGCCAGCCCACACGGAGGACCCTGGGCGGGGCGGGCAGGGCCGGGCCGAGGGAGCGGTGAGGAGACAGGCCCTCAGGAGGTGTGGGGAAGCCAGGGCAGCACCGTCCTTCCAGCCCAGGCGCTCTGCCCACTGCCCGGCATGTCCTGAGGTTTCTCTCCAGCACCAGCTCGTCTCCTCTGAGCCCAGCCATCCTGGGCACCAGCCGCCAGCTGGCCCTGGCTCCCCCCATAGGACCATGGGACGCCTCCCACAGACAAGAGCTAAGGACACCAGGGGCCTCACGCGTGGGAGGAAGGCCACGAGGGCCAACGCTGGGGAATCCTGGGCTCCCACCACCAAGCGGCACAGGCCTGGCCTGCTTGGTGACAACCTGCTGTCTTCAGTAGCCCCTGACTGCTGCCAAAATTCTGGTCCCCAAGGTGGTTGTCTTCAAATGCAAGTCTCTACCCTGTTTGGAAGACGTGCGCGGGATGTTTTTGCTGGAATCTGGCAGCACGTCGCCTGTACTCACCACGTTGTGGTCCCCACCTCGGAGCAAAACTCTGGAGGAGTCAGTGTGGAAACATGTAAAGTAAAGCAAAACATGGCCGTCCTCACGACAAGAGAAATACAAAGCAGTCTCTGTGGTGGAGACCCAGTGGCTTCTTTCTAGTCTGTTCCCGCGTGTGATCTGGGCACCTGGCGGACGTGTGCTCACGTTGCCTGCAGCTCCCAGCGAGCCCAGCGGCGTCCCAGGTACACACCTGCTCGGCACAACCCTGACTGCATCCTGGGAAGCCTCGGTGAACCTGCCTGGGGGTTTGCTCCAAACGCCTGCTTCTCCATCCCCGGCATGGGCCAGTGCAGAGGTCTGCAGACCACAGGGGAGCAGACCGGGATGGCCTCGCTGCCACCAGGCTGTGTAGGGCGCCAGTTGTCCCCGGCCTGTCAGCGTTGCCTCCCCGCGTGGCTCCTGGGCTCTGAGGTCAGCAGCTCTGTGACCCACACAGGATACGATGTAGTGCTTGCTGTAGATCGTGTGAACCACCCTCTGGACACACACACATGTGCACACGCGTGTACACGCACGTGCCATCGCCTGGAGGTGACTGGTGTCCTGCTCACACAGGATCTTCCGGTGGGCACTAACCTCTGACACCTCTGAGACAGGCCATGTCCCGGAGCCGGGCCAGACAGGCAGTCTGTGTGGGCACAGAAGTCCTCCGAGGATCTGGCCCTCGAGGCTGAGCTGCTCCCAGCAGCACGAGCTGACGAGGTCACTGCGTGATGTGGCCTGAGAGGCTTGAGCATGCTCCAGGACATTTGCAGGGCAGCTGCTCCTGGCTCTCCCAGCAAAGTCGCCCAGATTTGAGGTTAGGGGTGTGCTGGATTCGTGTGTGTGCCGTGGGGAGGGAGCCTGGCTCACAGTCAGGACTGACCGAGGGTCAGGAGCCACCCAGCTCATGCCGAGGGGGACAAGAGGCCTCGGGGAGCCCCTGCCCTGGGGGTCCCAATGCGCCTGGTCAGCCCTGCCGAGAAGGCTCCCCCCAGAAGTCTGGGTGCCCAGCAGGGGAGGCCCTGAGCTGCGCACCTGCATCTGCCGCCCAGAGCCCAGCGGGATCTTGGCCTTTTCCCTTCCTCCCTGCAGGTGAGCCCCCTCCCAGGCACCGGGTCGCTGGGGGAGACGCACCCCACCCAGTGCAGCTTGGTGGGGAGATGCTTGGGGGCAGGTCTTGTCAGGATGCATCCCTGGGGGTGAAGCTGCTGCCTGGCCCTCGGCCCCCAGCCCGTGAGCGTCACCTTTGCTGAGAATGAAATGGATTGAGGCCCAAGGGCACCTTCCTCCTTGCTAGGGGTGTGGGCGGTGGGTAGTGGGGGCAGACAGCCATGCAGCTGGCCTGAGCCTCCTGCTGAGTCTGGCCCTGGGGCAGGTCACAGGGGTTGGGGGGGGGGTCACGGCACCACGCAGGTCCCATCAGGCAGATGGCACAGCTAGGGGCGAGGGTGCAGGGCAGGAGGGGAGGGCTCAGCTGGTGCCCTTGAAATAGTGGTTCTGGCGGGCCCTCCGACCTTCTGAGGACCTGGATTAAAGGGCTGGGGGCCATGGAGCCGAGAAGTCCTGCCTGCCTGTACTGCTCTCCCAAACCCACAAGGGTTTCCTCCAGGCATTTGCAGTGCACGTGGTTCTCCTGGGAGGAGGCTGGCGCTCCCCACACTGGGTTGAGGATTAACTTGTGTCCTTCACTGAAGGGAATGCACTGCTGTTAATAAAGTAACATTGTTGCATTTCAGCCTAAACGTCTTTCACGCACCTCTTCTCCTCTACTCCAAACAGTCCCAAACGCACCCCAAACCCCATTTTCCATTGCTGTGCATTAGATCTGCCCCGTGACAGTGCCCCCAGAACACTGGACCACAAGGGCCTTTCACTACTCCAGTCCTAGCAGAGAACAAAAACAGATAAATTATGATTTCACTGCTTTGTTCAATTTTTAGACATTTTTTCCCCCAGGGTCACCACAAGGAAGCTGACTGATTTCTTTAAGTAGCATTTTTCATAGGCACTGGTGACTATAAAACTGATTTGCAGACAGGAGTGGTTTTAAATCTCTGGAACACCAAACTTCGCCACACGTGGCATTTTATCCCAAGAGCGGTGATTTGTCGTGAATTCTGTTCCCTTTCAGTGACCACAGGACTGGAACAGAGAATCCACGAGCCACGTAGCTCCTTACAAACTGTCCTCTGTCACAGAGAGGCCACCTGCTAGTGCCCCGGTTCACACAGGCCCAGAACTCATCTGCTGGAACAAACGTTAGCTCGAGGGAGGACGCAGCCCCCGGGCAGGCGGTGGCCCTGCTGGTCTCACAGAGCTGGCCCCTGTGTGAGGACGTGGCCCTGATTCTGCCTGATATGCTGCTTTTGGCTGTTTGGGGAGGAACCGCCCGGCCCGACCACAGAACCCGAAGTCAGGGGAGAAGGCACCTCAGCCAACTTTGGTCACTGCCGTCCCAGCACCCCATCCCCCGCCCCATCACGTCCCTCCAGTCCTTCTCAAAACCAGATCCCCAGTGAGTGTTAAAGACTCCTCCCGAGCCCGTGCCGTCTGGAGCCTGCGGAGCCCAGGCCTCCGCCTCCCCGCGCATCCCACTGCCCGCCCTGCCGTGGCCCCATGGGGGGACTGAACCAGAGACAGCTGCGTGGGCCTGGTCCCAGCCCTCCTCCAACACCTGCTAAGAGTCACATGCAAACTTGGGGCCACATGGGGAGGACACCCCACCCCACAGAAGGCAGCCCTGGGACCTCCGGGGTGAAAGGGGCCCCTGGCTTCCGGAAGCAGTCCCCGCCCCATGCTCCCTGGATGGAGAAGTGAGGTTGGAGCCTCCAGCTGAGCCCCGAATGTCTGTGGCATCAGCCGGGCAGCCAGCAGGACCCCATGACCTGCTGCTGCTCCAAATCCAACAGGTTTACTGGAAGCAAACTTTGTCTGCATTGGTGGCTGCTGTCCTAAAACAGCATCAGAGATTCCCCACGGAGGTTTCCCCGGCCCGCCTCCCCCAGCTGCTGGGAGCTTTCCCACCACCTTCCTGAAGTCCCAGTCCTCCCCCAAGAGCTCTGTGCTGCCTCAGGGCCGCCTGCACACCAGACCCAGCACACAGTAGGTGCCTACTATCTATTCGCTCACCGTGGATAACGGCAGTAACCACCAGGGAGCCTCGGGCTTCAGGGGAGGATGATGGCTGGGCTGATGGGTCCTGGATAGTGCCTTGTAGGGACCCCTTCTCAAAAGGGCCTGCTGCACTTTCGTGTGCTCACGCTGGGTCTGCACCCAGGGTCCAGCTTGAAGAAAGGGTTCCCGCTAAATAAAGTGATCAGAACGGCAACAGCAGTGATAGTAAGGTTGAAACATCACTGGCTTAAGTAACCTGCTACGTGCTTCCAGCACCAAACGAAAGATGTGCGGCAACAGGTTTTCTCTTGCTGAAAAAGTCGCTTGATGAGAAAATGCAAACCCAGGGAGACCAGCGCTCCGCACAGCAGGTGTTCATCCTGACAAGCCGCCTCGGCAATGTTTGGAAGCGGTAAACACAGCTCCATTCAGGGTGTCACAACACACACTTAATGAATGGAGAGAAAACAGCCCCAGCCTCGTCGGCACCCACGTCCCTGCAGGTCCACAAGGAGCATCTCAGGAAGAAAACAAGACTCCTGCCAGGACCCACACGGGGCTGGTCCCGCCGGGGCGAGTCTGGGCTGCGAAGTCTCAGGTTTAAAATCGGGGCGGGGGGGGTGGGTGTTCCTTGTTGCCAGGAGCCCAGCTGAGAAGGAAAAGCCTGCTGACTCACCCACATCCTCGGAGACATGACGTCCCCCCGATGTCCTTTCTATGTTCCTGGGTGCCACCTTTGGGCAACTGGCCCCTTGTCCCTCCAGGTCGTCAGTCTGTCCTTGTCTGTTGTGACCCAGACCTTCTGATGTGCATGGCCGGACGTCTCACAGACTGTCCCTCAACGTGGCCTTTCCTCGTGCTCCCTCACACTCTGTCCCCGCCGTGCGTGTCCCAAGAACCGGCAGAGACAGCGGCCTCACCGGGCAGCGTCTCAGGACTCAGCCTGCGTCAGTACCAGGGTCTGCCATCTGCCACGCTCCCAGCTGTTTCAGAGGTGCGCCGGGGAGGCTCCAAGACCTGCAGCCACCCTGGTTGTCATCGAGCTTCTGCGCCCAGGGTCCCGGCTTCTCCCCCACATTCCTCGTGGTGGAGACTAAAATGGGCAGAAAGCATTTAGTGAGTTTAAAGGGGATTAAGATTGGGGCCTAAGAGGTCGAGGCTTGTGAGGGTCTGAACACAGCCTGTCCCTGGTGGCAGACACGGCCCTGGTGGACGCCCCTCCTGGAGGACCGACACGGCAGCCTTGGAGTCTGGCCCCTGCACAGCCGGCAGCAGGCCCTGGAAATCAGATCATCAAAGGAGTAACAGGAGGGGCCTGAAGCTCCCAGGAGAGGCTCAGGGGTGGGGTCAGGGCTGGACCAGCGCCTGGTGACGACGGTCTTCACTCTCCTGTCTTCAAGGCGTGTTCTGGGGAAACAAAAGTACTCAGTGTGATGCAGACAGAAAAGCCAGTGCAGTCCACAGCCCAGAGGTCGAGTCCCCTCGAAGGCTTCTCCGTCCTGACCTCTCTTGTGGGTTCCCTCCCCCTTGGCCGACCTCCACTCCAGATGGCCCTAATGTCTCTTCGCCTTGGCCTCCACCCGCAGGCTCACCTCCTGGGGACAGTCCCCACGGTGTGGGCACCTCAGCAGAACCACAGGCAGGATGACACTTCTGGGGACACGTGTGACATGAGTGTGGAGTCGACGGGCGAGGGCCCGGGCCTGGGAGAGGTCTGGGTCTCTGTGGGGCCCACTCACTCATGTCCTGAACTGTGATTCTGCTTTGCTTCCGCTGGCGGTCACTCAGCCGCCCTCTGGGACCAGGGGGGCTTTCCCGTCCCCTTGATACAGAGCCTGGGTTTTCTCATGGAAGAGATTTGTGCGGAGAGCAGCTTTAATTAACCTCAGCCTTTGTGGGGTTCTGGTCAGACAGAAGCACTGCTCACATCCTGCAGCCTGGGTGGGGCGGCCTGTGGTCCAGAAGTGGGGGCCTAGCCCCCGCGATGCGCGGCGTGCGTGGGGAAAGGACGCCTGCCTGCAGAGGGACGACGGGGTCCCTGCCCAGTGTTTACCAGCATCAGTGTCACCTGAAGTGTGTTAAAGAGAGAAAATATAAAGCACGCAGAAGACAGCACGAATAGCCGATTCATTATATAAATGTGCCGTAACACATTTAGCAGCAGATTTCCATTTCAGCAACAGGAAAAGTATAAACATGAAGCCCACATGTGCATGAACTTGAATTTTGTTTGCATCTCCTGCGCTGTAAACACATATGTGCCCGGGCCCACCCACACGCAGAGCCCAGTGGGCTCCTGCCCCCACCTCACGGTACGAGTCCCCCCACAGTCTGAAGGGGGCCTCATTGGACCCTCCGGTCATTCCACTGGCACGTTAGGGGTTGGGGGGGACAAGTGGGCCTGAAAATGGGCGTGAGGCAGGGTTGGTGCTCTCGTCAGAAATTCCTCCAACGCCAGCAGGCCGAGCCCACCGCAGGGCTGTCTACATGGGAAGGTTAGAACGTGTTGTGTGAGTGGATGAGGCTGAGCCGGGTGACGGGTGGGGCAGCCTCCCAGCGGGCAGGAGCTCTCACCCGGCTGAACGTGTCCCTGGCCCCGCAGTGCTGCCCTCCTGGGCCTCAGGGCCCCGAGGAGCAGTGCTGACCTGTGGGGCCAGGACAACCGACCCCCAAGGCGAGGTAGGGACAAGTCCGTCCTCAGAGCAGGAAGGACTGTCAGAGGGCGGGCTGGGCATGGGGGCAGTTCTGGGGTGTCAAAACCAGGATGGCCCAGCCCAACACGTGATCAGGTGCCAGATGGGCCGCTCTGTCCTGGGGAGGGGGTGGCCTGCTGACGGGGCTTCCACAGAGATGCCACCAGCCGGGGCACCCTCCTCAGCAGCCCGGGGCGCCCAGTGCCAGGGGCCTTCCCACGTGGCCCCTGCAGGAAGGTGGGCTCCGCGCCGGGAGGAGGGGCGGCCGGGCTCTTCACTGTCTAAGTGGGATGAATGCTGGGAGCCCGCAGTGATGTGAAGCCAGACTCCTCTCCTCACTGGGGACGCTGGTCCCCAGTCTATTTCCTGGGAGAGGTGGACACACGGAAGGAGCTGCCTGCCAAGAATTCTACACATTCAGCTTAGTTTGACGAATGTCTGTTGAACCCCTGCTGTGAGGCAGTCTCCAATCTAGGAGCTACAGAATAAAGACGAGCAGGCTCTGCCTTTAGAGAGATAGCCTTGATGCACGAAGGGGTAGTTTTATTACAATATATCAACGGCTAATGACTCACACGTGCTCAGGCACTGTCGGGCCCAAAAGAAGGACACTTAGCTATCAACTGAAACACAACTTTAACTAGTTGAGGCAAGCGGGGATTAGTTAGCTCGTAGCATCGAGGAAGTGCTGAAAGACCAAGCTAAGAGATTGAAGGTGAAGGTCAGCTTCAGGAATGGCTGAATCCAGGTGCTCAAGTGCTACTGGTGTTCTGTCTGCCTTTCTGCTTCCCTCCCCACTATCCCGGCTTCCTCCAGCCACAGAAACAGGCCCCAAGCCCACGTGTCTCACCCCCAGCTGCTTCCTGGGCTGGGGCTTCCGCATGAAGCACACGCGCCCCTGAACCCATCAATGTCCTTCTGCCACGTACGATGCAGTGGCCGCTCCCAGTGAAAACATACGGTCTGCTGGGAAGAGAAGCGATCCCCAAGGGCAGGTGCTCGCCCTGCAGGAAAGGGACGTTTAGGGCAAGGAAAACAGCTGATGTCAAGTCCACCATGCGTGGGGCCCAGACTCAGAGATCAGAGGCGCCCCGAGGGAGAGGAAACCACGGTGGGTCTTAACCAAGGACAGCAGTCAGCCTGGCGAAAACACAGCTAGATCAGCCACTCTGGGCACCAGAGTCCTGACCCGGAGGTGGTCCAGGAGGCCTGCTGCACTGGGGCCGGGGGTGAGGCCCGAGCTCAGGACACAGCGACGCTGCAGCGGGTGGCTGTTCCAGCCGAGGATGAGAAACAAGCTGCAGATACTGCTGAGGTGCAGAAGCTCCTGGCTCCGACTTCCAGTCCATCAGTGAATTGGAGCTGCCGGCAATGGTGGGCTCTCGGCCGCGTGCGACTGGGGAGCCGTCCTGCTGGCCCTGTCCTCTGAGCCACTTAACTCGGGGTGGGGGTCCCTTACCAGGATCCTCATTAGTCACTTAAAAAGTCTCAGCCTCTCGAAGTGCTGAAAGTTCAGGCTGTACATGCAGCAGCGGCAGCTGGAGGAGGCGCTTTCTTGCTCATTCAGACGTTTAACAGCGTCTGTTTGGTGCACAGGACACACAGCCATGGAGCTGACCCGTCTCTCAGAGGATGATTCTCTCAGAGCAGCCCCTGCGGACGTGGCCAAGCCTAACCCCTCGCGGCCCGCCCGCTCCGTGGTGACCCTGGTTCCGGGCTACCAGCTCCTGGCGGCCTGGGGCGGGTCTGCTCCTCCTTGGCTTCTCACGGGGGATTCGGACAGACACCACGTGGCCGACTCGGTGGTGGCGGACGCGAGGGAAAGGGGGCTGCAGGTTGGGCATTTGGCGGTGGGCTGCGGAGGGACCTCGTGGTGGGACTAACCGTGAATCTGGTTGTAAATGTTGAATCGGAGGGTCCAGCTGGCAGTTCTCAAAACAGGACTGAGGGGCACTTGCAGTCGGGCTGGACTCAGTCCCAGGGGTGGGGGGCTCGCTGGAGCACCAGGTGAGGGAGTGCACTAGGGCATCGATGCCCAGAGGGGCCCTGTGAGGGACGTGTCACCCCCCAAGAGGCTCAGGCATGGTGGCTGACGGGGCCCGGGGCTGCATAGCCCCACAGAGGCACGTAGACGCCCATCTTCTCGCGGGGGAGCCCGGTGGCCCAGCAGGAGGAGGTCCACCACCCTCTGGGGCAGTTGAGGGGCTAGGTTGTGACTTGTGACCTTGGCGTGGCCAGCTGGCATGGGGCTCAGGCCAGACCTGTCCATGGCCGGGCACTGCCCTGCTCAGTGGCCCAGCTCCACCTCCCGGGGACCCTGCAAACTCCTGACACCTTTCCAGAAAGACCTTTTCGTCTAACGGGGCCTGGTCGTGCCTGGGAATGTCCAGCTGAAGCTGAAGTGGAAGACCCTGTCTGAGACCAGGTCCCAGAGTCACCACTTCTTGCTGGAAGCAGAGTTCTCCTCCAGAGCCACTACTTCTTGCTGGAAGCAGAGTTCTCCTCCAGAGCCACTAACGGCGGTGCCATGGACAGATGCCTGGTGCTGGAACGGGCCACAGGTCCACTGGGGCTGGTTTGCAGCCCCTGCCGACTTCGTACTGTAAATCTTCCCACGTGGTCCAGTTTCAGATATGACCCAGATGACCCGAGAGACAGGACAGGCAGACAGGCACCGAGTGGTTCATCCTGTAATGCATTCAGTTCGCGGTCAGCTCGCAAAGGTTGGTTTTTAATAACTGCACAGCTGCACGGCCCGTCTGTGTCTGCCCCGCACGAACATTAAACAGCAAAATCCTTCATCAGCGTTGCTCCGTTGCTTGTTTCGTGAGAGATTCTCTGCTCTGCTGGTCCCTTTATAGCCCCTTCAGAGCCTCCCTTCTTTTCATAGAATCAAATAAATGCAGAGCTGGACGGACTTTGGAGGTGGGGTGGCCAAGCCTCTGGAACTTGTCTGCACACGGGTGAATCGCCTGGAGTCTCGTAAACAGAGATTCGGTTAAATGGTCTGGGGCGGGGCCGAGCCCGGCACCTCCAGCAGGCCCGTACAGACCACACTGTGAGCGGCCCAGGCCCTCATTTAAGATCCAGAGAGTTTCTGTAACTCCCCTGAATCATGCTGCTGGTTCCTTAGATTAACTGCTTGCCTTTCTTCTTACCGATTTATTACAGATTTTCAGCTGTTTCCAGCACACTCACCTGCACACACAGATTAAGCAAATCTCAGGAATGACGGGCAACCCCTCTGCAAACAGAGCCCCCGGGATCCTTAGCTGTGCACTCACATGGTGTGCGATCTGCAGCTCCAGGCTGCGCGGCGGCCACAACCAGGCTGGCCTTTCTCACACTCACCACCAGGCAAGAGCCTGGCCTGCATTTATCAAATAGCAAATGTCCTGGTTCCAGAGCCGAGCAAACACCACCCGGCTGGACACAGTTCACGGCAGACCTGAACAGCGCAGGCTCCCCCCACGACCACCAGCTCCATCCTGGCCCGGGGGCCCCACGCCTCTAGTCCCGGGCCCTCCGCTGCGACCTCTCCCCACGGGCAGCCTCTGGTCCAAGCTCACTTGCATCTTCAGCTGACCAGCCCTTCCCGGGCTCTGCTGCTGCTCTGCCCCCTCCCAGGGCAGAGAGGCCTCCAGCCAGATGTGTGCCGTTCGCTGGGGAGGCCAAGGCCCCTCACGGTCCCCACCTCCTTTAGGGAACTGGCCACAAGCCTTTCCTGCCTCAGAAGCCTCAGCCAAGGAGAACTGGACCAGCTATCCTCCGAGGAGACCTCTGTGGGCCTCTGGGTGCAGAGGGCCTGCCCCCACCCAGCTCTGCGTCTCATCAGGGGTGCAGACCCTGGGCACATCTGCCACTGTAACGAAGACGATGACACCGGAAGGTTCCAGTTACACACAGGTTGTACCTGGACGGAGCGCGGGGCAGGCCTGTTCCCCGGTGTGTGCTTCAGGACCACACCTGCCTCCCGGGAGACCTGGTGTTACTCTAGAACCAGTGGGCTGTGCGTCTCCTTCTAAATCTAAATTTCCTGTTTTATAACTTGGCCAGAGTCCAGTTTGACAAAAAAGAAAATTTTAAAGCTAGCACCATTTGGCATTTTTTCTCTTGACAGCAACTGTTTCTCTAATTGCTTGGCTGTCTTGGAGTCTCTGGGAGTGTGATTTGAGGGCGTCTGGAGAGCCTTCGTTTGCTGAGCTGCACCTGTCTGGAAAGCTGTGGAGCATCGTTTTATTTTTGGTTCTGGTAACCTCTGGTACGTAGGTGCTGAGGGACGGGAAGTTTTCCGGTCACTCCACAGCAAACATAGGAAAATAAGTGAACAGGGCAACCATTCAAATTCCAGCCTCTGACTTCCAAGTCCCTGCAGTGCTGAGAGAGTTCCCTGGGTGGTGTTTCCAGAACTGCATGCTAACCTAAGGACGGGGTCAACCATGGGGTGGTCCCCGATGCTGCAGGCCCCCTGGAGGTGGGAAGTCCGTCTTTCAGCTGCTGAATCACTCCCAGCAAGGGGCACAGTGCCCGCACTGGGCGGGTCCCTGAAAACCACCTTCGAGAGAATAAATGAGTGCACACTGAAGTGTTCAGGGTCAGCCTTAGCAAAGCAACGCTTCCTGAAAGGCCCCCTTTTCAAAACACTGCCATGTGTTGGACAACACGGCTTTCAGTCACGCCGGGGCGGCACCGGCTGCGGGGGTGGGAGCAGGCCGTCCTCCCCAACCCCACTTGGCCTGCGTCTCTGTCTCTCCACCTGTCATGCTGACCTGAATCCCCACCACAGCCAATTGGGCCGGCTGGCCAGGGTGAATGGGGACCTTGGGGCTCCGTCTGACACCTGGGAGCTGCAGGCTGAGCCCCTCCACCTCTCCAGCAGAGTGGGTCACATGCCGTTACACACATGCCTTCACATGAAGCGAGGTGTCCCCAGGGTGTCACTCACTTGGCTGTTAGCACAGACCCACTCGGTCCGGAGCCAGACAAGGAGTCAGGGAGGCTTCAGCTGAGAGACGGTGGAAGTGTTTAGAAGAAAGCCTTTAAAACATTCTCAAATAGCCTGGCCTTTCCCCAAAGCTGCTTCCTGCCTGCGCTTGGTATCTTGTTATCAAACAAAGAAATGTTATACCCGACGCAAACTTGGAACCAGCATCCTTGCTGGTTACCAAGGGAGGTTTTTTCTTACGACTCCTCACCTGGTAATTACACTTCCCACCTCCGATAGCAAGTGGGAAAAGCACATCTCTGTGGGTGGGAGGAGGGGCGGGGGGTGTTTAAGGGCAGTAAAAACAGCCTGCAACCAACTGGAGGATAGTTTGCCCCCCCAGGCAGCACTGCTCATCCGCAGGCGTGACCGTCCACCTGTGATGCCACGTGGGATGGTGACATCACTCCGATGACATCGCGGGACGATGTCCCTCAGAGCACCAGCCCTGCGGTCCTCAGAGCTGCAGGAGGGGATGTGACCTCAGCATCTGAGTCACCCAGTGCGTCCTTTCTGCGAGGGTCCCAGAGCATTCTTGGAAATACCCCCACCCCAATGCCCCATCCTACAGACACGGCCTCCTGCCGTGCACACCGCACTCCAGATGTCCCTGGGCCCATTGGGCTCTGTCCTGACCTGTCGTGAAATGACACCTCTCTCTTTCCACCCAAATACAGGGCCCACCCTGGTGTGCACTGCAGGTGTCCCCATGGGGAGGGCCGGGACGAGAGGGAGAGGGTGAGATAAAATGTGGCAGGGACCAGCGGCCGGGACACCAGCCCAGCAGAGCCCTTTCTGTCTCCGATGGGGTCCCCAGCTCTGGGTGTCCCAGCTGAGAGCTCGGAAGACACCGTGCATGGAAGATCACCCTCAGATTGGACGTGAGTACACAGAAGCTGCCACGCTCTGCCTTGTGCTTTATCCCAGAGAACACGGCAGCTGGGAAGTACATAGCAGACGCAGGAGGCCCCAAACTCGGGGCCTTCGTGGCTCCGTCCTCGGAGCGCGGCCATGTCACTCTCGCATCTGTGCGGGGCGGCGGGGCAGAGCACGTGTGCCCGGGAGGCTCCCCAGGCCCGGTACCCACACCTCCCTGTGCCTCTCTGCTGGGGGTATCCCTGGGGCGGGGCTGGACCCCTCCTGTGGGTGCAGCTCTGCTCCCCACAACGGGGCCCCGCCTGCCTGCTCCCTGCATCCCGCACGTGTGGCCTGTGAGCATCAGGGTTCTGACACAGCTCCGTCCGCAGCCCAGCCCCACCAGTGGGCATGGGGCTGAGTCTGTGTCCACTGTCAGCTAAGAACATTCTAGCAACTCTGCTTTCTGGGCTGGCAGTGAAGAAAACCATAGTTTTTGTTTGGTTTTGTGGTCTGTGGACTGAGCCCCCCGCTGCCTCTGAGAGGGGAGGCCGGGTGGGCAGCCCCAGGGCCCCACAGGCGCCTGAGCGTCTGCACAGACCACTGTGGCTGAGCAGGGGAGGACGGACGGGGGAGGGAACATGCTGCGTCACTGGTTTCACTGTGTTCACGGAGCTAAGAGACATCGGAGTTCACATAGGGATTCTACCCCACCCTCAAGGGAAAGGGCACTTCAGTTTTGGGACCTGTGGAACCCGGCCCACCCACCACCATGGAGACCAGTTCGATGACATGCACACAGTGGCCGGGGAGGCCCCACGACCACGTGTGCCCTCGAGGAGGCCCTGAAGACACCGAGCAAGGCCCGGTCACCCCGAACAACATGCCTGCGTCCAAACACCATCCCGTGAGGGTTTTAACGCCTATCTCCTTGGATGCCAGGAGGGAGAGGGGGCAGGAGGAGCCTCGCTCCAGGTTTTGCTCCTCAGAGAGCTGTCATCTCGAAACTGGGGCAGAGGCTGATGCCTCTGAGAGAGGCCACCATGCTGGACAGCGCTCAGCGCTTCCGGAGAGTGCGAAGCAAGGGGTCAGGGCCGTCGGGAATCATCAGGGATCCTCAGGAAGATGCAGACGTGCGGAGCAAGGTGCCCTCGGAAAGTAGGCCGGAGCAGAGTCAGCAGACTGTGCGTGAGGCAGCCTGAGGGTGGGGACAGGAGACCAGCCAGGGGAGGGTGTCCAGCCAGCTAACCTCCCTCCCGCCACAGCCCTGCCCACACGGAAGAGCTGGGAACTGAAGCCGCCACTGCATCGCTGCTTCTAAATGCAAACGCCATCCGCTCACGCCGCAGGAACTTGGTGTCTGGCCAGGTGCCAGGTCTCCCAGGTGTGGGGCCATGTTGTTACCCCCAGCCCCAGGAGAGTCACTGACCCGATACCTGCATGTGACAAAGGGCGTGCATCCCCACGGCCTGAATGCCTGCACGTCACACCCGATGCCTCTTTATAGGCGTGGCTCCCCTACAAGGGCAGAAGCTCTTTGCGTCACAAGCGTCTGGCACAGACTTAGCACCTAGAGGGTACCTGAGGAAAGTTCATGCATGAGTGAGAATATATTGTTTTACAAGAAGGTGAAATTCACTGAGGGCAGAGTCCACGCACGCGACAGGGGGTCTCCGTCATGGACCTGGCGCCAGTCCCCCAGGGAATGAGTCTCCCCGGGTGGGAGGCCCCCTGCTGGTAAGGGGCAGGCAGGGGGCTTGGTCTCACAGGGATGAGCAAGCAGGCACTGCGTGTCCCCTCCACCCCGAGAGACGACAATTTCCTCGGAGACACGTGGCGGGTGGGAAGCTACCACACAGCACTGTTCCCACGCCCTCCTAGGCTGACTCTGCTCCTGCGACAAATGCGGCTCAGCTCTGACCCCTCAGGCCTCGGGGCATTTGACCTGCGGCCACACTGATGGGTCAAGTGCTGGCAGACCCGGCTTGAGGAAAATGGTCACCGAGCTGGAATCATTCAGCCCCAGGAGAAGGGAGGACAGGCTGCATTTGTCACCTGCAACGTCACTATTTTTAGCTCTTACTATTCTCATTTTTGAGGTTTGAGGCTTCAGAGGACTACTGGAGGCCGTCAGCGGTCAGGAGGGGGCGCTGAGGGCCGTCTCCTATTTTCATTCACGGCAATGAATTGTCAGCCCTGAAATAATGAAAATAAACCGGTTTTGCTTTTTCTATTCCTCGAAACTGTATTTGAGACATTAATAAACTCCCCTCACCTGAAAACCAGAGCAGGCCCAGACGACCTCTGGGAGAAGTCCGAGTGACCTGAAGCTGTCTCAGCGCTACAACAGTCTCGCAGACACGGGCTGAGGGACACGGGGTGAGGGACACGGGGTGAGGACAGTGTGCTCTGCAGTGGGTCTCACCTGGTGACTCTGCTGCCCCTCCCCGGGGACACTTGGCAATGTCTGCACAGTTTTGGTCACTCAGCCCTGTGAACCAAGGCCCTGACGCTCCACCGCTGCACGACCCCAGCCTGACTTGCTGGGAGTTCATGCCTCTGGACACAGGGACCCGTTCAGGGATGGACACAGGGCCTGAGCTAAACCATTCCGATCCCTCCTGGGAGTGTTGCCAGAACTTTCTCTGGAGCCAAAGGGGCCTCGCCCACATGCAGCACCTGCTGAGAAGAGACCGGAGAGGATGGCTGCACCGGGACCCTGGGCCCCGTGACGCCCTGGAGCCTCAGCTCAAGGCCCCCTGGAGCCAGGCCCCCGGCCCAAGCCGGCCAGCTGTAGGTTAGCTCGTCTCAAGTCCCAGCAGCCCTCCTTTTATGTGGCAAGTGCTCCCAGTAAGAGGCAACTTTCTGAAATACAACAGAAGATCGTTCACTGCTGAACAGCACTCCGGGGGCTGGGGGCTCTGGCCAAGCCAGTCATTCCCTCGTCTAATTCACAACTGCACACATGATTCTCTGCCAGAACTCGTCTCCTTCCTTCTTCCCATCTTACGAGAGGCAGGCGGACACGTTAGGTTTTCTCTGCGACTCTCCTCTGCTCACTTGTTCTGTGCTTAGAAATAACACTTTCAATCCTCAGTGTCTCCCCGAGTGGTGAGAGCCGGCTCACAGGGCAGGGCTGGGCCTTCCCGGCACAGACCCCTCCTGGGCGCCCTCAGCTTCTCCAGTCACAGCGCAGGAGCCGGCACGAGGACTGCCTGCGGCTGAGGGCAGGCCCCACGCATCGCTCACTCCCCGCCTTCTATGGCTATGAATGTTGCCCAAGTTCTTTGTGGAGAACACAGAAGAGCTGAAATCACTCAGGCCCGCAGACAAGGGGCATGGCGCTGGCGCCCACGTTTCCGTTCCCAGGGCATCTGAACCAGCCCGTCCGGTTCACGCACCTTCAGACACTCTCCGTTGACACATGACACACAGTCTCTTGTCCTGCCCACGACCTGACCTCGTGTCCACACCTGACCCACGGGTCGGCCCTGGGGACAACCTGAGGTGGACGCTGAGGGGATTTCTCATCTTTCACTATTATCTCCTGTGAACGTGCTTAGACCCCAGTGTTTCCATCCTCGACTCTTTTCTTCAAAGAGGTTTTCAGGACAGGGCAACTGGACAGTTGGAACATAGCATCTCATTTCACAAGGAACAGTGGCATCTTCTTAATTTGCATTCTTTAGTTGCAAGTGCACTTGAACAGTTTTTCCAAATATTTGCTGATATTTCGATTTTTTGTCGCTTTCATCTTCATCCCAAGGTGCCAGCCTTGAATATTCTGAGGGCAAACAGAGCTGAAACATCCCGAGCCCAGAGCTGACAGCAGCCCCAGTGGGGGACCAGCGCAAGGCTGCATGGGCCCCCATTACAGTCCCCACAGGGCACGGCAGGGCATGGCAGGGCTGAGCTGCGCGCTCCGTCCCTCCCGCACCTGCAGAGAGGACCCAGGACAGGGACGAGCCTCCTGCTGGCAGGTCTCTCTCTCCCCCAGAACCAGCTGCGACTCGAGGCTGCAATCAGGCCATTCATGAGTCATGAGGGTTGGGACCCGCTACGTCTAGAAATTCACACTAAAAATCTGTTTGTTCTGAGATGTGGATGATGCAGCCCTTCTGACGAACAGAGTGCCGTTTTACTGGTCTTCAGTGGGAAGCAGAGGGGTGAGGAGCCCCCACCTCAACTCTCGCAGGAGCCGTGAGTGGAGCACCAGCTTCAGGGCCACGTCGGGGAGCCTGGCTCAGCAGGAGGCACGCGTGGCCGGAGAGTCCACCAAACCGATGCCAGGAAACTCGCCCCCCAGACAGCCCGATGCTGCCACGTCACCCTCCGGGTGACGCCCTTGTCTACCGAGGGAGGACAGAATGAATCTCCCCAAGGGCCGGCCCCCACCGCGGCTCTACAGCCACAGCCCAAGCAGCCTTCACACCCCCTGCTCTTCCCCCAGAAGGTGCCCACGGGCCCGACACTGGTGCAGACCTCACCTGCTGGCCCCGAGGTCTCTCCTGTGGCATTTCTAGTGAAGCCCCTTTTGTCCAGTAAAGGAGCCGTCCCGGGCTCACCGCACACGCCACCTCTACTCCACCCCCGGCTGTTCAACGCCATTTCACCATGTCTTTTAACCTCCACCTGCCCCATTGCTGCCACCAAACACCACACCTGGACCTGCTCAGGGACTCTCAAAGCTGCTGCGGGAAAGAGAAGGACTCATGATTTTCCATCCACCGCATTTCCCCATGGACCGCCCTCCAGCCAGTCAGTTCCAAAATGGAAGAAGATGGTTTAGTCAATCACTTCCCCTGCACCTGGTTCAAACATTTTTTGATTTAGTTGTATTTGCACAAGAAATATGGCCCATTGGCCAGCAAAATGTAAAACTAAACTTTTTATTCAGAAAACTGCTACAACTGGGGTAAATGACAGGGCCCGGGTCCAGAGCACAGGTTGCGGCACTCCTGTGTGGGGGCGTCCTCTCCTGTTAA
Source organism: Camelus bactrianus (assembly GCF_048773025.1). Lineage (NCBI taxonomy): Eukaryota > Metazoa > Chordata > Mammalia > Artiodactyla > Camelidae > Camelus > Camelus bactrianus. The sequence continues at coordinate 29,952,323 of NC_133568.1, forward strand.
ACGTGGGGCCAAAGACCTCCCCACCTGGCCCGCCCCCACAACAGTGGAGCCCCGTCCCCAGAGGAGGGGGCCCCCCATCCAACCGTCTGGCCCTTCTCTGCTTCCGAAAGGGTCCACCTGGGGCACCCTTCTATAGGGCCCCTCCCATCTCAGCCACGCCCAGACCCAAGGTCTTCGGGGTGATGGTGCCAGAGGCCTGCCCCTGACCCTGGGCTCAGCGTCTCTGAATCTCTGAATTCTTGGGCAGGGATGGGGCGAGGAGATGCCAGGGAGGGAGAGAGAGAGCTGCTAAGACCCACGATGGAAGGAACCCCAACACCCACCCTGGGAAGCACCGTCTGTGTTCTCCGGACGTGTGCAACCCAGCACCCACCATGGCAAGGTGCGCACACACACACGCACATGCATGCATGCACACGCCTCACACGTGCACACACATGCTCGCACACGCCTCACACATGCACACAAGGTGAACACAGACACAAGCACACACACGCATGCACACGCAAGCTCGCACATGCCTCACACGTGCCGTCTACCCAGAGCTTCGTCTTGCCCTTGACATTCTAAGGAAGGTGTGACCAGACCCCTCCTGGTCCCATAGGAGGCACGGAAAATCCTGGATCACTCGGTGTGTTTCGTGTACCAGGAAGCAGCTCTCCCTGTCCCATCTCCACCGGGGGCTCTGTTCTCTCTTCGGCCGATGCGAGCAGGATGGCCCCAGACTGAAGTGTTGTCAGCACTGCGGGAACTCCTTGTAATTAGCATCAGGCCTCGTTAATCCTCAGCAGAGAAAAACGACCCCAAAGCCAACGTGGGAGCGTGTAGCTGGCATCCCTGCCAGGCCTTTGTGGACGCCCTGGAGCCACATCACCGGGATGGTGATGAGAGGGCAGGCCCCGGACGGCTCGAGGATGGGTCTGCACAGGGGAGCGGTTAACAAGGGTGTCAGGCTGAGGGTATATCCAGGGAGAAAGCCCAACAAAAGGCACCTCTGCCCGAGGCGCTGCACCTCCTCTCAAGCGATGGTCGTGCTGCTTATCGAGGGAGGCGAGGACAGGAGGAATGGGACACACTGCAGTCAGTCGTGGGATGGAGGGAGTGAGCGTCGCGGGCAGGGGCCCTGGCCCCCCGGACGGGGTTCTGTGGCCAGGACACCAGCAGGACGGAGGACATCTGACCTCGCAGAGCCTCCACCTGGGCACCTGGGGACACCGGCTCAGGCGAAACAGGCACCGAGAGCAGCGTCTGCAGTCAGCCAGGCTCAGAACCCTGAAGGAGGCTGGACTTCAGCACCCATTCGCTTGTTTCTAGCTAGAGGCGCTAGCGGCCATCCATCCCGGGGAGGAAGGCTGCGGGGCCGCTGAGAGGGAGCCTGGGGGGGCGAGGAGGGGGATGCGGCTCTGCTCCGGGCACCTGACGGTGACAGTCAACCTCCCTCTGAGGGAGGGAGGGAGGCAAGGTCAAGGGCAGTGGGGACGCGACTGCTCTGGTGTCTGGTTTATTTTTGTCTCATCCATTCCATAACTCTCTCCCGTGTGTCTCCTACACTGCTCCTGTCATTTCTTGCAGAAAAATCTTGGTCTTTGTGTGCAATGGCTCTGACTCATTCATTGTTTTTCGAGGAAGGCAGCCGCCTCCCATACAGGCTAGGAAACACCTGTTGTCTGTCACTTACTCATCCAGAACGGCTCCTCGTTCTTTCTGGTTTGTGTGTGCGCGCTGTGAAGGGTGGACTGCAGCTTTCTCCGTGTGTCTCTCTTTCTCTCACTGCTGTCCTGGCCTCTGTGACCTGAGCCACTACTTTCTGCAGACTGAAGATGGTGGGGGGGTTCACGTTTGGGGAGGAAGAATTCAAGGCTCATTTAAAGGCTGAGCCAAGACAGATAAGCCCTGCGTAGCAATGTCCCGGCTCGTGCATCTGGGCCTTTGCCGTCTGAGATCCGCCGCTGCGCAGCAGGGCTTTTCCAGCTGAGTTCGAAGCACCTCCCGGCTGCAGCGCCCACCGGCGCGAGCAAGTTCTTACCGAACTGGGTGAGGGCGCGCGGCCTCTCCCACGACGCTTGAGTGGCCAAGCTCCACTCCGTTCACAAAGACAAGAGAAGTGCTTCTCTTCCGGAGGTCACGAAGCCAAACAATTCAGGAAAAAAGCAGTCACCCAAAACCTTACTCAGTATGCTCTGCAGGGTTAAGCAATTCAAATAATTCAAAATGTTACTGCATCAACTTTGAGGCTGCTTCGGAGAAGCACGACACAAGGGGAGCTGAATGTTGAGTTCACAAGCACGAAGTTGATCGAGGGGGCAAAAGACTCCTGCATCCGCTCCACTGAAGATCTAGAGTAAATGACGAGCCGCTCCCGCGGAAGGGCTGCAGTGCTTACTGGAGCATTTCGTAACAAGAAGAGCAACACTGAGAAGCGTCACGTGAATTGCTCGCTAAGGCACAGGCTCTGAGGTTCACAGACACGCAGCAGCCCCGCCAGGCTCACCGGCCTCCACCATGAGCATCTGTTCGTCGGGACGAGAGAAGGACCGGGGCGCAGGAAGTGCCCTCATGCCTCGGATGCTGTCTGAGGACAGCTAAGAGACGCTGGTTGCTTACCTCCCACGGTACCTTTCATCAGAGCTCACCCTAAAGATTCTTGTTTGACCAGATTCACAAAGTTACAGCTGCACCCGTTTCAGGAGCATCTCTGTTTCCGGGGTGAAACGTCGCCCAATCCTTGAACAGCAAAGGCTCCAGGCGAAGGACCAGGGCCATCGGGATGACTTCCTGAGGCAAACGCACCGAGTTTGTTTTAGTTACATTTCAGTAGCTTGCGTCCCTACGCAGAGCTCAAGGATGTCAAATTAAGATAAGGAAATGGGGTACCAGAAACACGTAGAGCTCGGGAAGTTAGGGCTGAGGATGAAAGGTGACAAACAAAGGAGGAGCTCTGAGAAAGCTCAAAGGAGCCACCGCTCCTGTGATGGGAGAGGTTTGATCTATCAAAGCGGGAGGGACAGAGCAGCCTCTGGGAGAGAAACAGATCACTCAGCACTCGCCGGAACTGTGAGGTGACCGAACACATAAAATACTGCCAACACTCGAGAAAGAAAAGCCAGAGAAGAGAAACGCGGAAAGATAAAGGTTTTCCAGTAGCAGCTGAGTGAACCAGGAAAAGGCCTGCGGTGACTCTGGCAGGAGGAACCACCAGCAAGGAGAGGGGCTGGTCTGCAGAGAGGGAGGGTGGCAGACCTTGAAACAGACCTCTTCTTCCAAGAAGAAGACGAGAAAGAAAAGGAAAGCCAAGAACAGGCAGATAAAAGAACGCAAGTGTCTGAAAGGCCGTCGGACTCCAGCAGCAGAGGCGACGTCTGCAGAACAGAGCTCTGAGCACCTGTGAACCCAGAAGGGGCAGACAGGCAGATGGGCAGATGGACAGATGGACAGACAGCGAGTTCATGACACCAGGGGCCGGGGGTCTTTGTGGGGAGGTGAAAATGCTCTACCACCAGCTGTGATGGTTGGATGACTCTGTGAACATCCTAAAACCCACCAGGTCACAGACATCAGAGGGATGGATCGCACAATATCTGAATTCTTTCTCAAGGAAGCCCATTCCCCAAAAAGGGGGGAAAACGTATCACCTTATTTTGAAAAGGAGCCAAGAAATGAAAATTCATGAAAATTAAAAATACCTAGAAGAAAACTACTAATTTGGAAAATATTGGCAAAGAAAGTAATTAGACATCTATATTTGCAACAGTATCCAATTCCTTCCTCACTTACACGTTCACAGCGAGCACTGACAGCACTCGTCCTCGGTGCCGGGTCTTGTCCACATTGAGGACAAAGAAGCAAAAGTAAAAACAGCCCTGCACAAGGGTTCGCTGTCTGCAAAGATGGAGAGGCAAGTAAATGCATGGGCAAACTTCCCATTCCTTCAAAGAAATTAAGTTTCAGCTACATTCACCACAAGGATTTTCCACTAATAACATACCAGTCAGTATTTGCCAATATGTTACTATCGTCAAGAAAGTGGGTTAAGCTACACCTACAAGGCTGTTTTGGTAGCAGTATTTTGTAACACCGAAAAACTGGAGAAAACTTGGGTGTCAAATAATAGAGTTTCAGCTAAAGTTTGGTACTGACCACAGATGGAGTTCTGTGTGATCATTTAGAAAGATGTTGGAGCCTGGAGAGCTCTGAGGATGTTCATTCCCTGTTAAATCCAGTGAAAATCCAGTAAAAATTATGATGCTATTTTTGTGTATAAACTAACAAAAATACATTTTTGCATTTAAAAGGGTCAAAATGTTTTGGTACAAAAATAGGTCCTGGATAGTAACAGTGACAAAGTCTGAATGGTGGAGGTGCAGCTACAGGGATTTCTGACTCTCCCTTGTGCATTTTTCACGGGTTTACTGGTTTCCCACAATGAGCAGGTACTACGCCTCCCAAACATTTCATAAACGTTTGCTCATTTTGTAAAACAGAAGCTACACAAAAACTCAAATGCGTCAACCAGCGATGAATTTAATGTTATTTAGAAATAACATTACTGCCTCGGCAGCTACAAATATCCATTCTCCTGGGCAAATGCCCCCCCCCCCAAACCATATTCTGCTCCGCCTGCTCGGCTCCTCTGCTGACAGATGGAGCTGTCCAAAACGCAGACAGCCTCCCACCCCCAAGCCATCACTTCCAGTGGGAGAGGTGGCCTTTCAGGGATAGGGTGGCCAAGCCTCTCTAGCTCTGATATTCAATGAGTGTTTCTGTGTAGGAAAACACCTTCTCTCCAAGGTCTCAGTGTTCAGGCTGGAGAGGAACATCTCCTCCTTGTAAATGCAAATGAGGGATGTCAGTAATCCGATGCATCACACATACCTCTGGCAATGCTGGCCCCCAAGAGCAGGCTCTCCTGGTCACCAGCCGAGCGTCTCCAGACCCCACAACTGGCCTTCCTCAGGGCTCGGGACCGCGCCCAAGTGGAGAGCCCCTCGTCTGCCCCTCTACCCTCAGGGCTGCTTTGCAGTGTGGTAATGGGGATTGGAGGGGGCGCCACTGTGTGTGTGTGAACGCGAGTGTGAGAGCGTGTGCCTGTCGCATCGGTGGGCGCGGTGCGCAGAGCGGGGCCCGCGATTCGTGCGCCCCCGAGAGTTCGCTCCGAGTGGACATGGCCCTGCGCTCCCGGCTCCCAGCCGGGCAGCCGCGCCCAGGGGTCCGCTCGTCCTGGGGACCCGCGGCCGGCGCGAGGGGGCGCCGCGCTACCGCAGCCTGGCGGATCCCCAGGGCCGGGCCGGGCCGGGGGCGGCGCGCGGGGCGGTGCCGGACTCCGCGGGCTTCGGGCTCCGGAGACGCCGTGCTCCGCCCCGAGGAGGCCGCCAGCAGGGCGAGCGGAGCGGTAGCCCGCGGAGTCCAGCCCCGAGGTAAAGTTGAGCGCACGATGGGGCCGGGGGTTTATACGGGAGCGTCCCGGGGCTGGAGTGGGCACCGGGGGCGCGGGGTTCTATACTGGAGGATCCCGATGCAGGAGCGGGGGCGCGACGGGCGCGGGGTCTACACGGAGAGTTCCGGGCAGGAGCAGGGACAGAAGACGCAGTAGAATCTACACCCGAGGGTCCTGAGGCCAGAGAGGCGACAAGGGGTGAGGCGGGGAAAGACGTCTACGCTGGAGTCTTTCGGGGCCGAAGTGGGGACAGAGGGCAGGGAGTCTACATTGTAAGGTCCCGATGGAGGAGAGGGCGGGAAGGGCGTGGGGGTCTACACTCGAGCCTCAGGGGCGGGAGCAGGGCCAAGGGGCGCAGGCACCTGTCCCGAAGCGGCGATAATGCGGCGCACGCAGTCTCCACTGGGTTGCGCGAAGGGCTGGGGGCAAAGAAAATTCCGGGAGGGACGTTTGAAGCGCCCCTCCCCCCTCCGCCCCTGGAGCCTGGGCGGGGCTGAGCTGGGCGCCGCCCCCAGCCCCCCGCAAGGCTCCGAGTCCTCAGCGCACGGGCGCCCGGCCGGACGGGAGCGCGGGTTCCCGCTGCTTCGTGCGCTTTCATGGAGGTCAGGGCGGCTGCGGCCGGAGCCTGGTTCCCGCTTCCGCCCCGTCTGCCCGCGTCTGATCTGCTGGAGCACAGGTGAGAAGAAGGACAGGTGGGCAAAGCGGCGTCCGCGACCCAGGGGGGTGACCTGGGTGGGAGATTAGGGTGGGGGCAACCGAGCGGGGTGGCCGGGGATCTCCCCGGCGCCCGCTCTGGCTTGGTTGGTGGAGCACCCGGTCCCTCCAAGAGGGGGCGGGACGTGGACGAGCCCACAGCCCGTGGGTGCCCTTTCCTCGCCCCTGCCTGTCTCCCCCGTACACACACGGCTGCGCGAACACGTAGCCCCCCGCGCCGTCCCCCTCCACGCACGTCCGCGCTCCCAGCTTGTCCTTCTCTGGCCGGGGCGCGGACCTGAACAGGGGAGAGGAAGCCCCACTCCGGCAGCCGGGAATTCTGCAAACTCGGAGCCCAAGCCCGCCCTGCACCCTCCAGGCCCTAGCTGTGCCCAGGGGGCTCCCAAATTCGCCCACCGAGCCCAGAACGGACGCTCGGGCTGAGGGCAGAGAGAGAAGCCCGGGGTCCGAACAGTGGCCGCAGGAATGAGGGGGTACGGCACCGAGGAGTCCTGGGCTTTGGCAGGACTAGCTGGGGTCTCCCTAATGCTTCCCCAAACCTGCGAGTCCGTGGGGACTCTGTGGTGTTTGCGCTCCAGGGGTTTTGGGTGCCTGGTAGACCCCTCTCCCAGCCTGCCTCTTTCCAGGAGGTTCCTTTCTGGTTTCTGGTTTCCTACTCTTCCAGCCAGGCTCTGGAACTTCCTTTGTCACCCTTGTCACCTTGTAAAAAAGCACACCCAGAGCTTGGTTTGGGCTCCAGTCTGCCTGTGCCTCCCTGTCTCCTCCCCCTCCCGCGGCTGCAGAGACAGCTGGATACTGAGGTGTGTGCTCCAGGCCAAGGTTTGGAGCAAGTGGCTGTTGTAAAGGGGTTCTGACTGTTGGTGAATGTGGCAGTGACTCTGAGGAGGCAGCAGTGTCGGGCTGGTTCACCCCTCAGCCCTGCTCAGGGGCAGCTGTGCTGGGGGGGGGGGGTCAGTCAGGTGAACCCGAGGTCTTCCTGTCTACAAGAGATGTAAGCACAGACTCCATCTCTGCTAAGAAGTCCGGGGTGGATCCCACAAACCCAGATGGGGTTCACCAGACCCTCACCCCTTCCCAGTCTTGAGGATTGGGCGGTGTATACAGCCGGCCTCTGAAGGCTTCACTCCAGCTAAGATGCCCAGTTAGTCAACGGGTGGATCTCTCTGGGTTCTCTTAAGCTGAACTGGGGGAGCATCGTGCCACATCTGGGTGTTGAACCCTCTTGCCTGGGTCCCTGCTGCTTACCAACCACACACACACTGGGCCTGATTGCACAGCACTGCCAACGGAGACTAGGGGCTGCAACTTCACTGGAGACAGGTTGTGAGAACAACTCTGGTTCCTTCCGAGGCTGGTGCCAAAGCGTTCTGATCCCTTTCCTCTTACAATTTGTGTATTCCACTTTGCAAAAGTTTTTTTATGCCTTGAGATTTCCATAATTTAAGGGAAAAAATTGGGTGTTTTTGTGGGCATGGGAAGAAAAGGAGGGAAGCCAGTGCTTGGCTGGCACCGAGGCCTGAACATGCCAGATGCTCAGAAAATATGTGCTGGTTGATTCATTGTTTGAGTTTAATTAAGAGTTTCTACCCAGGGTATGGCTGGGAGCTGCATTATCATAATTACAGGTGTATGTGCCGTGATTAATAGGTCATGTGGAACATACAGTTTGGTAGGAAGCGATCAAATGTTGGGGTTTGTCCTGGCAAAAACAGGTGGGGTCTGTGTCCTGGGAGGCTGGGCAGCCCCTCCTCCTGCCCAGGTACCAGGAGGGCAGGGCGGGTGCAGGGGCATTTGGAGTGGGAGGTGGGCCTGCACCGCATCGGCAGCAAGCACAGATGTGGAGGGTGGGAGTGGAGGGGAGCAGGTGGAGCAGGCCAGGCCTTGTGGGTGCCAGGGTCAGACCAGCCAGGAGAGGGGCACTGGGGGACCTGAGAAAGGAGGTCGGTGAGCTCTGCTGGTGAGACAGGTCCGGGGCCCGAGAAGGACAGCTGCATGTGTCTGAATATCTGGGTGCCTTTGTCCTGTTGGACAGCTTCATGAGGAAGAGGGACATTTTAGGGCTGAGCTGTGGCGCCCCCCCAACACCTAAGAGTTGACTCCTGGTTGGACTGAAGAGGGTGTCACTGGTAGTCTCGGGCGGCAGGGCAGCGAGGGGCCAGGAGGCAGTGGCTCACACCCTGGCCCTCCTCCGGACGGCACCCAGGACGGCCTGGAACCTGCAGCATCACCTCCAGGGATGGTCAGGGGTGCAGGCTCTCAGCCCCCTTCCCCCAGCCTCAGTGGTGATTACTGTGCCCTTTAGGTTAAAGGGATCCACTCGGGTGCTACAGAAGCCGTGTCCCTTTCACTGTCCAGCAACTCTCCTGAGAGCTTCAGCAGTTCTTGGCCAGAGCAGAGCAGAGTGAGAGAGAGAGAGGGAGGGAGGGAGGGAGAAGTGGGACCCTGCTTGGAGCCTCGGCCGTGACCAAGGGCAGAGGCACGCGGCCTGGGCCCCTCAGCTACGAGACGTGGGCAAGTATCTTGGCTGCTGATACTTCACATTTTCTGATGCCTCCCCTGTCAGATGAGAAGCTGGGCTGAACCACGTCTGCTCTCTGACTTTCAGAGGAGAAACTTGTGAAAGGGAGTCAGTAGTACATTCGCTCACAGGGAAGCACCCAGTATCTAGTTTGGTTGTGTCTTTAGAAAAAGATGAATTGAAATGTCACATATAAACAGTGTAGAAAATCTTCATGTTGCTTTTTAAATTAGTGAAGCTAAGACAGGGAACTACCCACAGCCAGGGGCAGACGGTCCCCTCGGCACGGCCCCCCGCCCTCCCCCCGAGCCCTGGATGGGCCTCTCTTGATATAGCAGTTGCTCCCAGGGAGCACCTGCCCCCCTGGCCACACCTGCTCTGTCCACACCCTTGGTGCTGCTCGGCCTCCTCGGACAAGCAGACCAGCTCCCGCGGCGGCCAGAGCCCTGGGCTGCAGTTCCCAGAATTTAATGACCTTCCCAGATATTTTTAACCTTCTCAGATATTTGAACGATGGGGCTTAATTCTTAGATTAGACGTGGGAAGTGCTGGGCACATGACAATCAGGGTCAGAATCATGGGGCCCAGCAGAGCCTCAGGAACGCTCAGGCTGAGGTGAATGTCGCAGCAGTTTGTACTGAATTCCAGCTTGGAGAGGCACATTTATTTTTGTAAAGGATTAGCCTTTTCCGGTGGGAATGTCTGTGCTGTTGTGTTCCTGACTCAGTCCTCACTGACCTGTGGCCGCCTGGCCCTAGCAGGGCTTGGGGACGGGTGGGTGGACAGGGGGGTCTGCCTGCAGCTGGTGTGGCTTCCAGGGGCCTCTGTGCCCCCCGCGCTCCCAGCACCAGTGGACGCCTGCATCCGGGTTCAGTCTGGCAGTTGGGGTGGGGCCTGGGGTTCAGAGTCTCAGCGCAAGTCCTGGTGTCTCATCACTGGGAAGGTGGAAGCACGGGTTTGTGGGCTGTGACTGGCATCTTTGCAGCAGGAATAGGACAGAAAGTATTAGCGTTTCACACATTACGGGCGTAGCTCCGTGTGTTCACGCTACAGGTGTAGTTCTGTGTGTTCTGGGTGGTGGCATAAAACGGTTTCAATGATGGGAAGGCCCTGCCCAGACTGTTCCTAGAGTCTAGATCTCTTCTCTGAATTCAGCTTAGCTGAGAAGCCAAGTGGCAGGGCTCAGAACAGAGCCCAGGGCACGACGGCACCCAGGGCAGGCGGCAGGGGTTGGGGGGTCTCGGCCTGTCTGTGCTGCACTGGCTCAGGCCCCTGCCCCTTGCTAAGTGGGCACTTGGTGGGCTCCCGCATCCCAGGTCAGTTTGGAGCTCCGGGAGCATCCGCCGTCCCCTCCGAGCAGAGTCACCGTGTGCACCGTCTGAGCTGCCCGGTCACTGGCCCTGTGGACTTCTGTCATCTTCCTGAACAAACCCCTGTCTGGAAGCAGCCAGGAGGCGGGTTCTCTTCCTGTTCTTTTTTTTTTGGAGGTCGAGGAAGCATGTACATTAACATGGAAAAAAGTGCGCGACAAGTTCTACATCCGTATATTTTATTTAACATCATAGCAATTAGTGCAATGGAGTGAGATGCTTCAGTGAAATAAAATGCATTAAAAATGAATGCTGGTTATGCAGATTAGCTATTTAGTCACAGGAAGGGGACAGTCTTCCTTCTCGGCCTCTGTGACATTTGACTGTGATGCTGTGATGTTATAAGGCCCCTGTCTTACATGTCTCCTTTCTGGAGCATTTAGCTGGTTCACAGTTACTTCAAGAAAATGACCGTTTCTGACTGTGAACAAATTTCCTTGATTTTTTTTCCATCAAAAGAAAAAGCAGACATCTTGTAAATAAGGAAAAATGGGAGATGTGTATCGTCAGGCTCTTTACTACCCATCAGACTAGAAACAGAGGAATTCTAGAGCCAGGAGAGTGCAGAGGTGTGCTGGGCAGTGCTCATGATGAACAGGGTGGATTTTGGTCCCCTACCATCGTGACAAGTTGTTTTAAGAAGAAACCTACGGGAGTCGGGGGGAAGGCTTGTTGAGTAAGAGGCTTCCGAGGGGCTTGTCAACGGCGGGGAGCCCTGGGCTCCAGCGGGCCTGCGGGGCTGACAGACCTGAGCCCCAGCCCTGGTCTCTGGCGAGGGGGCCTGGTCCCCAGCCAGGCTGTGGTTAGGAGGGAGAGCCACACAGCGGGCCTCCCAGGGCCTGAGGCCGGGCCAGCAGAATCAGGAGCTGGGCCTTCTGGGCTGACACCCTTTCACATGAAGAGAATGTTTCACACCAAAGGGAACGTGACTTTAAGAAGCCAGTGCCCAGCCCGAGGAACACGCGGAAAGGTAACTTGTTACGTTTCCAGACACAACAAAGGCAATTAAAAATACCGACCACTGCCTTTCCTTTGTTATAAAAGAAGTACCTTTTTATCATCGAAGACTTGGTAACAGAGTAACGAGAGGCATAAGCTGGAGAAAAGTCTGTGTGCGCCCCCGTGATTGCACCTCCGGGGACGCCAGCTCCGACTTTACCAGCACTGCTCCCTCCTGGGTCCGAATTTACCTACAGAGCCACACCGCTTCACGCATACGCATGCTCCCACGGAAACATTTGGGTTGCTGGCGTCCGCACGTTCACTTGTTATATAGAATATTTGCGCGTATGGATTTGTCAGACTCTGTTTCATTCTATTGCTGGCCATGTGGGTTATTTCTAATTTTTCAGTATTCTAAATATTGCTATAAATGCATCTTTATGGATAAGTCTTCAGAAAACTTTGCATTTGGTCCAAATGCAGGAGCTCTGAAGGCTTTTGATTCGGATGTGACGCTGGACGGTTTATCAGGAAAGTCAGGAAAGTCGAGCTGGGGCTCCTGCCGTGCCCTTTCTCTCAGCACATCTCGAATCAACGCTTTAATCTCTTTTTACGTTTCCAAAGTCAGTGTTTTCCTGTTGGAAGGTACCACGTGGTCGTGGTAAACACGTCGGGCGGGGTCCTCCTGGTCATGCGTGTCCCCGTGCCAGGAGACCCCGGTCTCTGAGAACATTGCAGCTTCTGTTGTCCTGTTTGTCTCCCAGGAAGGTTGAGCTTGTCCTCTGTGTCTCACGATGACCTCGTCTGTCCCGTTTTTGGCCAGTGCTCCTCTCTGGGCCACTGGTTGCCTCCACAGTGCTGTCTGGATTTGCCTCCAGCCCTGCAGCATGGCACCTGGCCGGGTGAGCCCCAGCTCTGGGTCACCCATCAGGGCCGGGGTGGCAGACCCGTGACGGGGCTCTAGGGCCAGGCGGGCCTGAGGTCAGCAGACGCTCTTGAGTCTTAGAGCGAGCAGGATTCCATGCTCAGCAGCCCAAAATATATCTCACCATCTAGAGCCCCGAGTCTAGTTGACGGGAGGAGGAGGCATATACAGACATGGATGGACAGCTGCACCTCCGCATGTGTGCACATGCACACACACACCCAGACACACCCACGTGTACACACCTACACACATGCACCTCCACACACACGCACGCGCACACACATGCACACCTACTAGACACACCTACACACACACGCATCCGTTTCACTTCATCTTCATATAATTAGACGTGAACAGCCAGAGTTCCAAAAACAAATGGTTGTGCACTGGTCTCGGGGACACTTCCTCTCTGGGTCCGTTCCCCAACTTACTAACGCACACCTGCCCGACTGCAGGGCCCGGCCCTGGGATAACGGGGAGAGCTTCCAGTGATGTGGCTGCGTGTCTGCTCTGTTGGTTCGGTGAGTTAGACTGACTGACTTTCGGACGTGGAAACAGACTTGCATACCTGGACTAAATCTCACCTGACCCAGCAACTTTACACATCACTACATGCTAATATTTTGTTTAGGATTTTGTGTCTAAGCTCCTGAAAGTTATTGATCTATAGTTTTCTTTTCTTTTTACCCCCCCTTTTTTTTGTGTGCTTGGTCTAGTGTGGTCTTCAGGTAACACTAACCTCAAAGTGATTTACAAAGTGTTCCCTTATTTTTGTTGAATGGTTGGTAGGATTAATTCTTTTTTTTTTTTTTTTTTTTTTTAATATTTGGTAGAATTTTCCAGTGAAACCATCTGGACCTGGAGATTTTTTAGGAGTTCTTAAAGAATTAATTCAGTTTTGTAAGTTACTTTGTTGATATGATGTCATATAGAGACCCTTCCTCTTTTCTAATGTAAGCATTTAGTGCTATGAATTTTCCTCAGCAGTGCTTTGGCTGCATCCCATGTTTTGATCTATCGTGTTTTCATTTCTTTCAGTTCTATGTGTTTTAAAATTTCCTTTGAGTCTTCCTCTATGACATGTGATTCTGTGTGTGTTACCTGATTTCCAAGCATTTAGAGATTTTCTTGTTTTCTTGCTCTGCTTCTTGAATCTGTAGGTTTATATTTTTTGCCGAATTTGAGAGGTTTTCAGACCTTCTTAATCCAAATACTTTTTCAGCCACATTCCCTTTCTTCTCTCCTCCTGAGACTTGATGATACGAATGTTGATATTTTTGTTGTTGTCACATAGGCCCCTATGACTCTCTTCATTTTTTTCCAATCTTTTTTTCTCTCTGTTTTGATTAATCTCAAGTTCACTGACTTTATCTTCTGCTATCTCCTTTGACCCCATGCACTAAGTTTTAAATTCAATTACTGTATTTCTCATTTCCATATTTTCATTAGTGTATTCTTTTAATAACTTCTATTTCTTTGCTGAAATTTTTTCTTTTCTTTTTTTTTTTTTTTTTTTTTTTTTTTGTTTCAGGAAACCCATAGTCATTTGGTGAAGCATTTTTATGAAGGGTCCTTTGGAGTAGTAGTCAGATAGCACCGACATCTGGTTCATCTCATTGTCTGTGGATGGTCGTTTTTCAGTCAGGTTTTGATTTTCCTGGCTCTTGGTAAAGCGAGTGATTGTTATTGTTATTATTTTGTATGAGGGACATTTTTGGACATTCATTCTTTTGCATGTTGAATCCAATTGTTTCATCCATTAGTTTAACACACTATTCTTTCCCCATCAGGTGGTCTTGGCTCCCCTGTTGAAAGTCAGCTCATCTGTGAGTTTCATGTTCTGGGTGTATGAAGAATGCTTTCCTCATGATCCCTGTCCTGAAAAACTAGTCAGTGTTAAGATCTAAGCAACTGCATGGTTTTGGAAGCATTATTTTATTGCAGTAAACTATACATAACATAAAATTTACTATTTTAACCCTTTTTAAGTGTACAGTTTAGTGACATTAGATATATTTGAACTGTTGTGCAACCATCACCATCCTCTGTCTCCAGAACTTTCTCATCTTCCCCAGTTGAAACCTCACACAGCATTTTCCTTTTGTGACTGGCTTCTATCACTCCGCATGCGTTTCTGGTGTGTTGCTGAGTTGTGGGAGTTCTCTATGTATCCTGGATACTGATCCTCAATCAGATACATGGTTGGAGAATATTTTCTCCCTGTGATCTGATCTGTGTGCTGCCTTTCCACTCCATTGATTGCGTTCTTTGGTGAACAGAATTATTTAGTGCTGATGAAATTCAGTTAATCTACTTTTTGTTTTGTTACTTGTGCTTTTGGTGCCATAGCCAAGAAATCATTACCAATTCCAATGTCATGAAGCTTCTGTCCTGTTTTCTTCTAAGAGTTTACGGTTTTAGCACTTATATTTAGGTCTTCGATCCATATTAATTGTTTTTACATGGTGTAAGATAAGGGTACAGCTGTTTTCTGTTGTTTGTTTTTTGGTGTTTTTGGTATGTGGATACCCAGTTTTCCCAAGACCATCTGTTGAAAAAGCAGTCTTCCACACTGAGAGGTCCTGGCGTCTGTTTAACCATGTAGCTGAGGGGTGCTTTCCTGGACTCTTGATTCTCTCCCATTTTCTGCGAGTCTGTCTTTATGCCAGTAACGCACTGTTTGGTTTACCACAGTTTTGTAGTAAGTTTTGAAATCAGGGAGTGTGAGACCCTCCAACTTTGTACTTTTTCAGGATTGTTTTATCTCCTCAGGGACCCCCGAGTTTCCGGATAAACTTTAGGATGGATTTTTCTATTTCTGCACAAAATGTTGGGATCTTCATAGAGACTGAACCTGCAAGAGGACGTGACTGGTGTAGACATCGTAGTAATTCTGTCTTTCCATCCATGGACGTGGGGACAATTCTAATTCTGTGTGCCTTCATTCGTTTCTTTCAAGCAACCGTTGTGGTTCTCAGAGGTGGGCCTGACTCCCCTTGAGTGGGTGATTCCTATGTGTTTTGTTCCCTTTAATGCTCATCTTCCGTTTACAATGGCCCGGGCCTTGATGCAGCCCAGCGTGTAAAGCAGGGGCCACACCAGCAGCCCCTTCAGGCACTGTCCCCTTCCCTGCTCCCACACCCTCCCCCTTCCCGGGGCTGTGCTGCCGAGCTCCCTCCCACTGCTCTGCCTGGAGGGCCTCTGGGCGCTAACTGTGGGTGGAGCCCCTCTGCCTCTGGTCCAGCTGTGGCCCCGTGAGCCCTGTCCGGTGAAGGGCAGTGACTGGGACCTCTCCTGCCGCTGGTGCCCCTGCACCCGTGGGACTGACTCCCGGAGGAGAAGAGGCAGCTGACACGGATGTTCCCAGGAAGGGCTCTCCCTTGGCTGACGGGAGGCCCCTTGACGAGGGGCAGGGGCAGCAGGTCACTCCCTGCCGCAGGGTCCTCATGACTTTGCAGGAGCAGGCTGTCAGGTTTTACTTATTTTGACCTGTGTTTATCTGTAGCAGCTGTAGATAAAGGAGAAGAGGAAAAAAGACTTCATACTGCTGACAGGAAACAGCATTTCTTCTAAAAATATTTTTTTCTGAAGCCTGAAGTCACAGCAGCCCCCACACGAATTACTTGGAGGCTGTGTGCAGGCATCTCCTCCGGGCCCTAATTATGAGATGGAGCATGCTTTTGGCCACGACTAAGTGCAGCACCTCTGGGAGACGTGCGATGCTGCCCCAGCTCTGTGTGTTCAAGGCCCAGCCCACCTGCCGGAGCCTCTGGCCCCAAGACAGAGCAACTTCCCGGAAGAAGCATCTGGGGTGCTCCCAGCTCACAGAGGAGGGCCTCTGCAGCCCTGCCTTGCAGAACAGCCCCAGACGGCTGCGAAGTGGTCTGGCCGGGCTGCTGGAATCACCGATGACTCACAGGCCAGCCCCTCAGGCCCGGGGCCCAGCCCGGCGCCTGGCCGGGGAGTGTGTCGGGTGAGAAAGTCAGGTGCCTGCAAACACTCAAGCGATGAAAGACGCAAAATGAGAAGAGCAGAGAAGTCACTGCGACGGCTGAGGAGGGCGTGGGGATGAGGTCCCCTTGGTCCTGTGTGACCAGCGAGGGGCCATTCCACGGGCCGCCAGTGCCAGCCATGGGAGCAGCCTGCAGAGGGTGATGGGGAGATGACCCCAGCACCCCTATTCCGCCAGTGCCTGGCTCTCCAGGCGTCTCCCCAGGGCAGGGCACTCGGCCTCACTCTCCTGGGAGTCTTCCAGATGGCCGTTCAGGTGCAGCTGGGGCTCCAGTCACAGCGCTGGGAGCTGACAGGGAGGGCTCCTCCGAGCAGCCCCCCGTGCCCTCACTGTCCACACCGGGTGCTGCACTGGGCGCTCAGTCTACACGGGCGTCTGCTTTGGTTGGGCTGCATCACTGGTCGGGGTCAGGAGTCTCTGTGTGAGCTGCACTTTACAGATGGGCTCAGAGCTCAGCCCAGGCCAGAGCTTGAGGCCAGAGCTAGAGGCTGTCCACCACATAAAACACGCAGCTGGCCATTCACACCACCTTGACCTGTGTGATCGTGGCGTCAACTACACTCACCACGTGTGCAGCCACCACCACTGCTTCCAAAACATTGTCATCACCCCAAACAGAAACCCTGTCCCCACGAGGCAGTAACTCCCTGCCCCCCCTCCCCCAGCCCTGGTACCTCCAGTCTGCTTTCTGCTGACTGGATGCCCCACGCAGCACCGGCCCTCTCGTGACCGGCTTACTTCACGTGGCGCAGCGTGTCCGTCGGCGGCGCGGCAGGTGTCGGCGGCGCGGCAGGTGTCGGCGGTGTGGCAGGTGTCGGCAGTGCGGCAGGTGTCAGTGCTGCTTTTCTTTCTGTGACTGAAAACATCCCGCAATGTGGATGGACCACCGCGAGTTCATCACCACCTGAGGGTGGCCCCACCTTCCAGCTCGTGAAGGTGCTGCTGTGAGCACTGGCTTCCGTGCACTTACTAGAGTCCCTGCTTTCAGTTATTCTGGTTTATACGCAGGAGTGGGATGGCCGGGTCCTGTGGTAATTCTGTTTGCTTTTTTGAGGGACCATCAAACTTTCCCCAGAGGCTGCACGTTTGAGGCGCTGGGCACCCGGCGCCTCCACCCCCGGCAGCCCTTGCCGCGTCTGTCGTCTGCCTCCTGTGACCTGCGGCCTCGGGGCCCTGGCTGGCGTTTCCCGGGTGACTCGTCATGCGGGGCATCTTCTCGTGGGCATTTTGGCCTTTTGTTTGCCTTTGGTGGAGAGATGTCTGTTCAATTTCTTTGTCGACTTTTAAACAGGGTTGTTTCCCTTTTTGTTGTTTAGTGGCAGGAGCTTTTTATACGTTCTCGATGGTAAACCCTTATCAGACCTGTGATTTGCAGATTTTCCTTCTGTCCTGTGGGATGTCTTTTCACTCTGCGGACAGTGTCTCTCAAGGTACAGAAATCCAATTTTAATCAAGTCCAGTTGATCTATTTTTAAATTCCGTTGTGTGTGTTTTTGGTGTCATGTTTAAGCATCGCAGTCCAGGGTTGTGAAGCTTTGTGAAGTTTTTTCCCTAAGTTGTATCATTTTAGCTCTTAGACTCAGATCATGGATCCATTTTGAGTTAGGTGTTACATGTGGTGTGAGCTAGGGGGTCAGGTTCATCCTTTTGCCTGTGGCTGTCCAGCGTTCCCAACGCCATTTGTTGACAAGACTGTCCTTTCCACGTTGAGTGGTCTCGGCACCAGACGTGAGAGTTTGTTTCTGGGCTGTCAGCTACGTCCTGTGGACCCGTGTGTCTGTCCATGTGCGGGACCACACTGTTAATTCCTGTAGTTTTGTAGTGTGTTTTGAAACTGGGAAGGGTGAGCCCTCCATATCTGTTGTTCTTTTATAGGATTGTTTTGGCTATTCAGAGTCTCTGGTATTCTATAAGATTTTGGGATGGCTTTTCTCACTTCTGGAAAGAACATGGCTAGGATTTGGTAGGCCACCCTAGCAGTGGGCTGAGCATTCTGGTAGGCTTTGCCTTTGAGGAAGTCCCAGCACAAATATTTGACCTGGGAGAGCGTTGCGTAAAGGCGTCAGGAAAACTTGTCAAGTCCAACTCAGGGGTTTTTCATTCCAGTGCCTCAGGGCTTAAGTAGGAAAAGTTAGATTTTAAAAAGCTTTTTATTTGAGCTATTTTAAACTTACAGGGAAGCTGCAAAATTAGCACCGAGTTTTCCTGGGACCCACCCGGCTTCCCTTCGCGTTAACATCTTGCGTTGGTCTGATACATTGACGCGGTTGGAGCCCGACTCCGATGTCACCAGTCTCCCACCACGGTCACACTCCAGGACGCGGTTCGGAGCCTACCCCACATCCGCTTTCTGTTTCTCCTGGTCTCCGCAGTGCGCAGGAGACCTCCGGTTTTCCTTTGCCTCTCGAGGTGCTGACACGTCAGAAGGATGTGCTCAGCCTGTGGGAATTACCAGCTTGACACAGCTCAGCTCTGCTGTCAGACGGGTCCCCAGCTTCTCAGGCTGGTTCTGCCCCGCACCCCGGGAGGCTGGTACGTGTTACGTGCACAGCGCATGGCTCTCTGCCCCGTCTGCATTTTGGTTTCTTTGGCAGGAACTCTGGGTGTGAGAGCCACAGCCACGCGGAAAGGTGCCCGGGAGGACTCCTCCTCGTCCCAGCTCCGCCCCCTTCCTCCCTGCCTGCCCGGTAGGGGACCATCTCCGAGCTCTCTGGTTTCTCCTTCCCGACATGTTGTCACCATCAGGCAGACACCTGTGTGTCCCTGTGTGCCACCCGTCCCACCGGGGAGGGCGCACCCTGGCTGTGCCTTTGAACAGCCACCCTGGCAACCGCTCCACTGTGTGGCCCACCGTGTCCATCCAGTGACTCCCCTCTGCCCAGGCAGTCGGCTGTTCCTGTGTCTGGCGGTGGCGAAGGGGGCCGCACGTGTACCTCCGTTTCTTGAGGGCTGACTCCGCGCGGTGGGACGGCAGCCGCACAGCGCGCCGGCTGCGCCTGCGTGGCGCCGGCTCCCCGCGCAGGGCCGGGCGGTGCCCGCGCCGCCCGCCCCCAGGTGGGCGTGGCCTCCTCCCAGCCGGCCGACGCGTTGCTGGG
This sequence comes from Camelus bactrianus, assembly GCF_048773025.1. Taxonomy (NCBI): domain Eukaryota; kingdom Metazoa; phylum Chordata; class Mammalia; order Artiodactyla; family Camelidae; genus Camelus; species Camelus bactrianus. Next base: position 29,971,336 of record NC_133568.1, read on the forward strand.
TCTTCGGCTTTCTCTGGGCTCGTGGATGAGAAGTGACGTCTCAGAGTTGTTCTGACTCGCACTTCTCTGATCGTGAGTGTGCTTGAACACTGTCCCCATACGCTGGAGGGCCATTTTAATCTCTTTTTTATTAAAAATACATGTTCGTGGTGTTTCTCCCGTTTCTCTGCGGGGTCTTTGGTCCTTTGCCCCCGTTTGTAACGGTTCTTTACATCTGAGCTTTCTCCTCCTAGCTTTTCCGTCGCGAGGTGCTCCTGGCTGTTCCTGCACAAACGAACTTCACTCCATGAAACAGCTTGCTCTTTTCCACTGAGGTTGAATTGAGTCTATAAATTACCTTTGGGAGAAAAACGCCTTTATAATGTTATGCTATCCAAGAACAGGGGACTGCTGTCCTTTTGCTCAACTCTACTTTTGTGTTTCCAGAGTGCTGTAAAATTTTCCTTGTAAAAATTGTACACGTTCCTCATGGAATGCATTCCTTTTTGTTGCCGATAAATAAACTTGTCCATCCTTACATCCTCTGTGTATTGTCTGTACATAGAAAGGCTGTTCTTTTGTAGCTACTTCTCTGAATTCTTCTGCTTAGTGAGTAAAAGTTTTGTCACTGGCTCTCTGAGTTTTTCCAAGGACACTGTCATCTCATCTGCATGGGCATGTGGTTTTACTACCTCTTTGCCCACACTGTGGGGCTAATTGATTTTTGTTGCCTAATTGCACTAGTTAATACTTCCAGCATAATGTTGAATAATATCAAAGTTAAATTACATGCATTATTTTCTGTTGCAGAAGGTATAGGAATGAGTAATCACTTGTTTAATACAATTGATTTGAAAAAGAAATTACCAATTAGGAATCGTCATGACTGAAAAGTGGAAGTTCAGCTATTTGGAGGCTTGGCTTTGGCTTACGCTCACTTTCTGTTCAGGGAACTCAGATTTCCTCTTCGGTGCTTGCGAGGAGGCTGCAGGCTCTCACTGGGTCCGTGGGGGTGGCCTCTGCTGGTCTTTTATGAGGACACGGTGGAAGCCTCTGGCCTCCTTCTGGGGACCAGCCTGGGGACCCTCACTTAAGGCCACGGGGGAGTCCACAGGGACGTGGAGAGGCTGCAGCCCACCTACTCTTGGGTGCAGGGGCACCGGCTCATGCAGGACGCGGGGATGGGCAGAGGGGGGAAGGGGTGGCTGGGATCCGCAAGAACTTCAAACCATCTTCTTTATGTTCCCCACGGTTTCAGTAGCTTGTCCGGTAAAAACATCTGCTCCACGGTCAGCATCCAGGGCCTGGCTGGACCAGAGCTACAGCCTCTTAGGCCAGGATGCCCCCCGGGCCCATCAAGGGCTCAGGCCCCCACCAGCCATGCAGGGCAGGGGACTCGGTAGCTTAGGGCAGCGGCTCTCAAACTTCTTGGTCTTAAGAACTATTCAGGTCATCAAAGAGCTTTCTTATGTGGGTTTAGAAACCCCCCAAGCCTTGGGGTCCCTTGACATGCTGGGGGCCCATCCACTGCCTCCAGTTGTCGGAGGTGAGAGACACTCAGGATGGGTTTGGGAAACTCTGCAGAGAAAGACAGGTGTCCCGGGGCGTACCACCCCTTCCCGGACCTCCTTCCCTCCAGACCACAGGCCCCGAAGTGAGCGAGGGGCGACTCCAGCCCCCCACAGCCCCAGGCGCCTTAACAGAGAGGGAGTGTGGATGGGAGTCTCTCTCCTCTGGGCTTCAGAAGCTGAAGTACTTACATGAATAGCCATTTCAGAGGAAAGGACGGATTTCACAGACATTTGCACGTGAATGTACTAATTATCCTCTTACCTGTACACTGAAACAGAATTAGCAGCTACAGTTGTGTGGGAACATAATAGTCTTCCGAGAACTCATAGGCACACAGGCGGAAAGGTGCTTGGGTCCCCGTGGGGGTGCCTGTGGAGTCTGCAGACTCTGACCGACGATGGCTGAGGGGACCCAGGCCGCCCCTGGAATGGCTGTCCCCCGTGAATCGTGGAATGAAGTCCAGGGCCAGAGTGAGCCCAGCAGTGTAGTCACTTATAGGGCCACGGTGCACATGGAGTCAGCTGGGCTCCAGGCGGCCGAGGGCGGGACAGGTGGCCTGAGCCACAGAGACTCCTGGGCTCCGTGGACTCAGAGGGCAGCTGCCTTGGGGGAGGGAAGGAGGGGTGGGCCAGGGCCTTGCTGGCAGGTGTCCAGGAGGGGTCGGGTCTGGAGGGGGCAGGGGGGCAGAAGGAGCCCCGAGTGGGCCCCAGACAGGCAAAGCACAGGGAGGGGGGCTCCAAAGGGATGCTGCTTGACCATCCAGGAAAGGCCGCTGTGGGGCAGGGCACATGGTGGAGCCCCCCGTCCAGGTGGGAGCCTGAGGAGTGGGCTGTGCTGGGGGGCTTCTTGTGTTTACGTGTCGTTCTGGGCTGATTAGGACGAGCCCACGGGGACAAGGAGTCATTAGGGAGGTGGGTGAGAACACAGGACACAGAGTGGCCTCCAGAAAGACTCCTTTCTCCCTGAAACAGGAGACCGTGTGTGGGGACCTCTAGTTGGACCCTTGAGGCTGTTGTTCTTACATTTTCAGGGTGACACCCCGAGCGCCTGATTCACTGATGAGAGGCAGAGAGGAGACAGGAAAGAGGAGCTTTTCTGAAAAGCTATCCTGTTTCCATTTGTCTTGTCAAAACCCTGCCCTTAGAGTCTGTGCGTTTTGTTTGGGGAAAGTGCAGTCACCATTGCAAGGTCATTTATTTGGTAACTGGAATAAACAGAAACGCCCCCCTGGAAGGGAAGTGCTCCACCTGGGACTGTGGTCCGTGTGGCCACAGCAGATTTCAGGGGGCTGCGGAACCCCAGCCTGGCTGTGCATTTTATGAGGAGATGAATTATTTCCTGATCCTCTGAGTCCATGACCCAAGCAAGGTCAAAAAGCTGTGCCCTAAAGAGGGGTTGACATGTTGTTCCAGGGCTTGGAGACGCACCAGCAGAGGGCTCGTGAGACGGCAGCGGCTGAAAAGGGCCCCCTGGGATGAGCCCCGACGCGAGGACACCGGCCGAAGGTAAGAGGGCCCTGCTGCCCACGGGGAGAACAGGCGTCTCTGAATTAAACCGTCGCTTAAAGAGTTCCGATGAAGACACCTAAAAACCAGCGCCTTCCTCAGAGGTTAACACACAGTTGGGAGGACGATGGGGCTTCGGAGAAAGAACCAGAGGGGTGAGCTGACCTTCACGAGGGCTGGGCACCTCAGACACACGTCCCCACAGGATGGCTCCCTGGAGCCCAAGGCTGCACCGGGGAGGAGGGTGAGACAGAGACAGAGAGAGAGACAGAAGGAGAGGGAGACGTGGCCATGAGCAGCACTGAGTGGAGGACTCTGGCTGGCAGCAAAACCACGAACTTGGGCCCCAGAGAGCCTGTGTCCTGTCCCCCCTCCCGCTGGGCTGTCGTCAGTGGAGACGGGGAAGGAACCCCCACCCCTCCCCACCAATGATGAATAGTGCCCTCCTGGAGGGTCAACAGAGTCCAGGTGGGGAAGCCGCCCAGTGTGAGGTGAAGCACCTTCCTCACCTGCTCCATCAGTGGCAGAGGAAGCCAACAGGAGGTTCAGATATGCCTCCTAACACAATACCCAGAATGTCCAGATTTTGTTATGAAATCAGTCATCACACCGAGAACCAGGAAGATTTCAAACCAAATGGAAGTGGACCACCACTGACAAGAACACTAAGATGACAGAGAGATTAGAATTATTCGGCAAAGGAGTTTTAGAGCAGCCATTGCAAAAATACTTCGGTGAGCAATTACAAACAGACTTCAGGCAAATAGAAAAATAGAGCATCTTAGCAAAGAACTAGAAAGTCTCAGTGAAGGAATAGAAGATGTAAATGAGAACGACCTGCAAGCCTTAGAGCTGAGAAGTGTGAAAAATGAAATTAAAACCTCATTGGATGGAATCAGCAGCAGATGGAGGGACAGATGGAAGAATCCGTGAACTGGAGGGTCGGACACAGACGTTACCCAGCCTGGACACAGAGAGGAACTAGACTGAAAGATGAACAGAGCCTCGGGAACTGTGGGCTGCACCGCAACCTGCACGCATGGCTCTGAGTCCGGAAGGAGAGGAGGAAGGTGGCAAGAATGAAGATTCATGAAGAAATAATGACTTAAAACTTCTGGCAAAAGACAATAAGTCTATAGATTCAAGAAGTGAATGAATCCCAAATAGTATAAACCAAAAAATCCAAGCCAAGACACATCATAGTCAAACCTCTGAAAACTAAAGAGAAGCTTAACATGCTGAAGCCACGAGAGAGAAGAGACTCCTTACCTACAGGGGAAACAATTCAGACGGTGGCTTTCTCATCAGAAACCGTGGACCCCAGAAGGAGGCAAAACGTCTCCCAAGTGCTGAAAGAGAAGAATTGTAACTCAGAGTCTTACGGGCAGCAAAAATACCCTTCAGGAGTGAAGGTGAGATCAAGGCATTCTCAGATGAAGGAAAACAGAAAATTTATCAGCAGCAGACCTGCTCCTGAGTATCGGCTAACTGGAAGTTCCCTGAAGACAAGGTACAAGGGGGAACCTCGAGGCATCAGGGAGGAAGAACATCGTGAGCAAAACGGGAGTAAATGGAGCTTGCTTTTCCTCTTGAGTTTTCTAAATTACGTTTGATGGTGGGAACGAAAATTACAGCACTCCCTGACGTGACGCTAAAGGCAGGAAGACGAATTATTTAAGACAGTTATAAGCAGCGTCTGGTGTAGGCATGGAAAGGAAAGCGGGGGTCTCCACTGAACTGGTGAACTAACACCGCCAGTACCCATGGTGCGGCGCAGACGTATGACGCAACACCTGAAGCAACTGCTAAAATCTCTCAGAAATGCTCTAGACGGGTCAGCATGGATTCTAAAATACGTTCACGCAATCCACAGGGAGACAAGGAAAGTAAAACAGAAAGGAGGAACAGAAAACAAAAAATAAGTGGGAGATTTTATCAGTAATTACGTGATTACATTATCAATCATTCTATTATGCAGCAATAATTACCTTAGGTATAAATGGTGTGAACAAATACCAATTAAATGGCAGAAATTGACAGAGAGGTTGAAGAATGTGACCCAATTATATGTTGTCTTCAAGAAAGTCACTTCAAATTTAACAACAGAAGCAGATTGAAAGTGAAAAGATAAAGATGTATCATGCAAACGTCAATCAAAAGACAGTCGGAGTGGCAGTTTTGTACCTGATAAAGTAGACTGGGGCAAACAGGACTACCGGGCCAGAAAGCGACAGGACACGGCAGTAAAGTAAGCCCTCACTGCGCCGAGAAGCCAGGGCAGCCGCGACCAGCCAGGTGTGGCGCCATCAGCAGGGCCCCAAGTGCCGCGAGGGGAGCTGAAGGCAGCTTGAGGTGCAGCACGCGTCCTGCCAAATCCCAGGGGGGACTTTGGATAAACACAAAGTTATTCTAAAGCTTACATGGGAAGGCAAAGGAACCAGAAGAGGTAAAATTACTTTGAAAAGCATAGCAAAGTGGAAGGAATCAGTCCAGCCAGTTTCAAGACTTTTGCTAAAATGGCCGTGGTCATGAGCCGTGTGGCGCTGGGGGAGGCAGTGCCAGATCAAGGGAACAGAACAGAAGCCTGGGCCTGGAGCCGCTCCAGCATGCCCCCCTGGCTCCTGACAGAGGCTCAGAGGTGACCCAGTGGAGGGAAGACGGTCTTTTCAACACATGGTGCTGGAGCAATGAGACACCCGCAGGACAAAACGCGGAGCCTTGCCCTCGGTCCCACACCCTGTGCAAAAATTAACTCAAAAAGTATCACGGATTTAAACGCAAAATAGGAAACCATAAGCTTTAGAGAAGTAGCAGCAGCAGATCCTGGGGATGTTGGACCAGGCACGTCACTCCTGGTGCCAAAAGCCCAGGCAGGAAGAGAAGAAGTGGTAAACGAGACTTTATCAAAAGCGAAAACTCTGCTCCACTGGGCACTCAACCCCAAGGGGCAGGAAAACGCTGTGGAACGTCAGTAGCAGCTTTGCTCATAAAGGCCAAACCCTGGAAGTAAGCCAGAGGCCCCAGCTTGTGGGGTCATCAGACCACGCATAGCCCCCCGTGCAGGACCACGGAACGGAACGCGGACACAGCGACAGCCCAGGGGAGCTCCGGAGAGTCATGCTGCACGAAAAGAGCCAGCCCTGAAACATTACATAACTGTGGGCCCATTTGCACACCATTCCTGGAACAGCGGGGCGCAGGGATGGAGAACAGACGAGTGGTTTCAGCGGTTGCCACACTAGGTTTGGAGATGGGCCTGGGGGGGCCCTGGTGGGGACGGATGCTCTGCGTCTGGACTCTGTCAGTGTCAGCGCCCGGCTGTGAGGCGGGACTGCGGTTCTGCAAGATGCTCCCACCAGACAAGTGGGGTAAAGGGATCTCCACCAGCTCAAAATTGAAAGTTCAGTTTAAAAAAGTCTCTGGGGCAATTCTGTCAGCTCTGATGCACACACTGAGCTTTGTGGACAAGGTCGATAGTTCCCGAATTTCTGTGTGTCTTACAGATTGGGAGATTATATGTGGTTTTCATACATCATAACTGAAAACAATCATCAATCTTCCTGTCACCCACCTGCTAAAAATGGATCTAATTAGAAGTTTTCAGTTCTGTTCACAGATACACTTCAGAAGCCTTTTGTAAGTTGTGTAACTTTGACGTACAGAAAATAAATGCATTTCAACAGAAGAATTGAACACATATGAGTTTAACAGTCAGAGAGCAATTATAGGAATGACCTTAATAGTATTTATCTTTATTTTAAGAATGTGAAAATACTCTAAAAGTCATGTTTTATTAGAATTAGTTACTTATCTTTGGTTCTTTAAACTCTTTTTGTTTTTATTCCATAGATGATTGTCTTAATTCACGTAATGTTTGTCTCGGTGGGACAGTTAGAACTGAAACAAATGCAGGGGCTCACCAGACACGTCTCTGTTGCCGTGAGGTTGGAGGGTGTGTTCACGCGTCCCAGCCCAGTCACGTGCCAGAGGGCTGACGGGAGGAAGCCCTTCTTATTTAGATCACTCTTTCTGTAAGGTCACATGGCCTGCTCGTTCTTGTGCACCTGCGTCATCTCAGAGGTTAAGTGTTCCGACCGGAAAGCGAAGTGTGTGTCTGGAAAAAGACAAGACAAGAGACTGGAGTGGTCCTTGTGGAAGGTCGGGTCATGGCCCCTTTGTCCCACAAACTGACACTTTTGGCCACAGGGTAGCTGATGGTGACAGAACTGGGGGAAAAGGTGGCGTCTGAACCAAACTTATGAGGACTGGGAACCAAAACTGAGTCAGGGAACAAATTAACAGAGCCTTCAGTTGCTGGATTAATTACCTTGCAACACCTACTGTGTGAACAATGTTTAGATGCTAAAGCTTTTAGGCTGAGCTCAAACCTTGCTCTGACGCCCACCTTTCGGGGGCAGCCTCCAGCCTCCTGGCCCCCCACAGCCTGGTGACGTCCACCAGCGTCTAAATTATCTCTAGTGTCTGTCACTCCTTCCTTGCACGGCTGTTTAATGAGCCGTTTACTCAGTAGGTGCTGTTGACCTTGGGGCTGGTCTGCCCTCTGTCCTGGGGCGCCCTGCACGTGCACTGTGGCACCCCTGGGTTCTTCACACTAGATGCCAGTCACAGCCGGCCATGACAACCAGAAACGTCCCAGGCCTGGCCAGGTGCCCTCGGAGCAGAGTCGCCCCAGCTGATCATGTGCATGGTCCTAACGTGTCTCCGGGATGTTGCCAACAGGAGACACCTTTCATGGGGGCACATTTCTTAGCTTTGAATTTCAGAGACAAAAGTTTCAACCTCAAACCCACCGTGCAGGTAGGCTTTTAGACACATGGTCTCATTCTTAACCTAGAGCCAGGCGGAGAAATCTTACCAACTTCCCGTCCCTGCAGTTTTTTCCTAGTTTACCCATCACTGGGGCGAGCTCTGCAGGCATCCCAGGGCGCCCCCTCTTTCTCTGTACAGAACTGCCCTTGCGGGGTTGAGGGGCCGGGCTGCCCCGGCCCCTGCCCCCGGAAGCTGCGAGTACCTGTGTCCAGCCTGCGGCCGGCAGGACTAACCCTGCTGGGTGAGCGAGGTGACCCGGGCGTCAGCACACACGAAGGGGACCTTGACCACCTCCTCCCTCGGTCGTGCAGTGAGTGCGGCTGTGGCGGGTCCCAGCACAGCGCAAGGTTGTCGAAGGCTCCCTCCCTCACACCCGGCACTGTGGCTCCAGCGCCTGTGGCAGCCCTTCCCCTGCTCAGAAGCGACCCCCAGGCTGCTCACGTGCACGCGGTGAGACCTGCCCCGAGTCCGTGCACCTACCACGCTTTGTTGAGGCTTTCTCTCCCACCCCCACCCATGTCTATTTGATCATCTACCCTCCCCCCTACTCCCCAAGCCTCAGGCCAGTCCCACCCGTGGGGCAGGTGGGCAGGTGGGCACCTGGGCTGCACGCTGAACGCCCTCCCCGAGTCGCCCCGGGGGTGGGTTATAGCTTTGCCAGCGGTGGTTAAAGGTGCGGTCGGAGCAGTGGTTCCCAGGCTCAGTGCACAGACCTGCTCAGTCATGTGCACAGACCTGGATTTCCCCCCAGGCCTACTCAACCAGAGCTGTTTTATTTTTTAGAAATTGAGATGAAAAGCCGACAGCATAATGTTTGCCACTTTAACGTGTCCAATTTGGTGTTTTCAGTGCATTAACCGGCCCCACTATCAAATGCCAGAGTGTTTTCATGACCCTGAAAGAAACCTGTGCCTGCTAATCGGTTACTCCCCCCGCAGCCACTAACCTACTTTCTGTCTCTGCAAGTGGACACTTCCCAGGGCACACAGTGTGACCTTTTCTGTCCTCCTGTCACTTGCACGGCGTTTCCAAGGTCCCTCCAGCTGTGTCCTGCGTCAGTGCTCACTCCTGTTTACGCTGGGCTGTACCCCAGGAGGTGGATGCACAGTTAGGTTGTTTCCATGTTTTGACGACTGGAAATAACGCTGCTTGAATATTCATGTGTGCACCTTTCCGTGAGCCTACGCCTTCGCTTCTCTTGGGTGTGTGTACACCCAGGAGTGACACTGCTGGGTCAATGGCAAGTCTGTTTAACTTTTTGAGGAACTGCCAAACTGTCTTCTGCAGCGGCTGCACTATTTTACAGTCCCCCCAGCGGTGAATGGGGGTCCTGACTCAGTAGGTGCCCTACTGGGGCGGCCCTGGTGGGGACGGATGCTCTGCGTCTGGACCGTCGCCAGCACTGCTTTTTCCATATGTTCATTTCCATGTGTTTAATGGATGCGAAGTGGTATCAGCAGTTTTGATCTGCGTTTCCCTGATGGTCACTCGCACTGAGAATTATTGCTTGTGTATTAGCCATTTTTGTGTCTTCTTTGGAGAAATGTCAAGTCCTTTGGGCCGTTTGCCTTTTTATTGTTAAACTGTACGAGCTCCTTGTATATTCTGGACGCTAGACCTGCACCAGATGTATGACTTGCCATTTTTTCCCTCCTGTGAGCTGTCACTACTTTTCTTCAAAATGTCCTTCAGTGTACAGAAGAGTTTAATTTCGATGAAGTCTAGTTTATCTTTTTTTTTTTTTTTTCTGCTTTTGCTTTTGTCGTATTTCAGAAACCATTGCCTCCTCAGGGTCACCAAGATGTCCTCCTGTGTCTTCTGATCAGACTCTTCCACCCAAGGGTCTGTCGGAGCTGCTGTTGCTTGTGGGTTTTGGTGACTTTTCTGAGCAATTTACATGAAGTGTACCTTTGGTCTCGTGCGGCCACTGATACCTCTGTTCCATCAGCTTCATGCTCAGCAGATGGACAGAGATTCTCAAATGCCAGGAACAAAACCAAACACAAGCCAGTCTTCGCCGGTGGACTGTGTGTCGGGGCCCCTGCAGCATCCAGCCCCCACTCATCCCAGCCGTACCTGCATCCCCTGCTCTTGCCGCGGAGGAGGGGCAGGCAGGCCCCCCCAGGTGCACCGGCCCCAGGCTTGTGAGCGTGCTCCTGGAATCTGCTGGAGCTTTTCCCGGCCCTTACTCCCCAGAGCGTCTCATTCCCCTGCCTGTTCTCCCAGGAACTGGGTCCACTCTCCTCCCTCCAGTCCCGGGCCTGGTACCCAGAAGGCAGGCTGTTGTTCTCAGGGGTGCCGCTGAGCTGGGAAGCGGGTATGTTAAAATGCTGAGAGCTCATGGTTGTTACTAACATTCAGCTGTTTTTTCTCAAGTGTCCCCTGGCTGCTGCCAGCTTTTGGTTAGTGTCCAGAGTCCCAAAAAAGTCAGTTCTGGTGGTTTTTACCAGTTTTCTCAGTGCTTTAATGGAGGGATGAGACTTGGAGGTCCTTCTCTGCAGCTTTCCAGTCCCTCAGAATTTTAAGTGGAGAGCCAGGAATATCCCTTTTTACAGGTTCCCTTGATAATTCTGATGCTGTTGGCCCACGTCCACACTTTGAGAACACTGCTGGACTGTGCCTCTCTCTCCAGATTACTGCCTCGCTGACATCCCAGATTTACTCCCTGGAAATGGGGTCTGTCCTAGCAACTGTCCTGGTCCTTTTATGTCCCCGGGTTGGCATGCCCTCTCTTCTTGTGTCACAGTGCAAAGACATGTCCAGTGCCAAAGCACTGGCCCCACCAGGTCAAGAAGCAGAGGGGACCGTCCTGAGCAGCAGACTCGGGGGAGGAACGGAATTGCCCTCAGCAGTGTGAAAAAGGACCCACGAGTCTCTGCCAAGGACAAAGTCATCAGTGTCACTCATGGACCCTCTTCGATGTGGTTCCTGAATCAGTGACCCTGCTTCCAAACAGGTTCCTAGACGTAAAGGGATGACCCAGCCCAGGGCAGAGGAAGGAAGGTAAAATGAAGCTGTGGCTAAAGACATCGCCAGACTTTAAAAATGTCCATACTCAGGCCAAAAATGATTTCGTCTCATTAACATATGTTGTGAAAGGTCCTTTTAACAAGTGCTGAGTAAACCAACACATTTCGGAATTTCAGATGCTGGTCTGTGCACATGCTATGGCAAGATAGGGACTCATGAAGAGGAATGTGACTGCTTTTGTGAGTTTCTTGAACCCTGGTCTTAGAAGAAGACAAAGAAGCAGTCGTATAAGAAGCCCATCGGGGATCTTAACTTTGCCCAAGCGTTCTTGAGAAGGCGGCCAACCTGACGGCCAGAGCACACATGCTCCCCAGTTAGTGTGGGGGTTAGCAATTCCCATGCTACCAAAGAGATTTCCCTCTTTCATGTTTTTAAAGCAGCGAACTTAAGTCAGCTCTGGGGGCCATAGGCCCCTTTGAGAATCTGAGCGTCCTCTGTTAGAAAAGTGTGCGCTCACAAAAGGCTTGTGTGCGGTTTTAGAAGGCTCGTAGCTCGACCCCCTGAAGAATTTTCGCGGACAACAAATAGCGAGCTTCTGGTTTAGAGGATCAAGACAGACTGAAGCACTATGAGTTTCTCTGCATCAGCACCTCTTATGCCCAGGTGTACAGCAGAATTATCTGAACGCTTTTAAAAAGCAAAACAAAACCTTTCTTATTACGGGCACTTAAATGTGCACAAAAGCAGAGTGAAAGCACGATGAGCCCTAGTGTCCCCATCAGCTGTGACATTCAGGTTAGTGTCTGCACGCCACCTCCAGAGAGGCCCGCCTAATGACAGTCCAGACATTGTTTCACAGGCATACAGCACTACGGACCTCTGAGGGACACACACACCCCGTTTTTCACATGAGCCATGCTATTTTCATGCCTTTAAAAATGCCTTCAAACCATGTGCAGTGCAGGGTGTTCTCACTTACTCTCAAATAGCTTTTTGTAGCTGGTTCCCTCAAATCTGAATCCAAACAGTGTCCACACACTGCATTCCGCAGTTTGGCTGATGCTTCTTAAGGCGCTTTTGAATCTGTCTCAGTACCCCCTCGTTCCCCCACCACGCGCACGCACACGCACACACACACACACACACACACACACACACACACAAGGTAACCCCTGATGGCTACCTTGGCCCAGTTCTCTTGAGGCAGCATCTCCGGGCCACTGGTCCCTGGTTCAAGACCCCTGTGTGGGCCACTTCCCCCTCTCTCAGAGAGAAAGGAAGGCGGTTCCACTTAACAGGGCTCTGCAGGAAGTCTCAAGGGGTTGGCAGTTTGGATCATGGGCAGACGTCAGGTGTGCAGGAGAGAAGAGCCAAGCAGATTGGCTGGACCGACCCTTGGTTCGGCTCCGTCCCCAGGCCCATGGGTCGTGCGCGCGGCCGTGTGTCCCGGAGCCCTCGGCTTCCCCTCCTGACCTAACGCGTGCTCCGTTCCTTTGCAGGCCCAGCCTCTTGACCCGGGCCCGGCTCCTGGGGCCATGGCCCTGCTCCCTGGGCACGCGGAGCAGCCGGGCCCCGAGCTACTGGGCGGCGGCGGCGGCGGCGGCGGCGGCGGGGCCCGTGCCCGGCACGTCATCATCAACGTGGGCGGCTGCAGGGTGCGCCTGGCCTGGGCGGCCTTGGCGCGCTGCCCCCTTGCGCGCCTCGAGCGCCTGCGGGCCTGCCGCGGCCACGACGAGCTGCTGCGCGTGTGCGACGACTACGACGTGAGCCGCGACGAGTTCTTCTTCGACCGCAGTCCCTGCGCCTTCCGCGCCATCGTGGCGCTGCTGCGCGCCGGCAAGCTGCGGCTGCTGCGCGGCCCGTGCGCCCTCGCCTTCCGCGACGAGCTGGCCTACTGGGGCATCGACGAGGCGCGCCTGGAGCGCTGCTGCCTGCGCCGCCTGCGCCGCCGCGAGGAGGAGGCAGCCGAGGCGCGCGCGGGGCCGGCGGAGCGCGGGCCGCCGGGGAGCCCGGACTGCGGCCTGGGGCCCGGCGGGCGGCTGGCGCGCGGCCGGCGGCGCCTGCGCGACGTGGTGGACAACCCGCACTCAGGGCTGGCCGGCAAGCTCTTCGCCTGCGTGTCGGTCGCCTTCGTGGCCGTCACGGCCGTCGGCCTCTGCCTCAGCACCATGCCGGACATCCGCGCGGAGGAGGAGCGGGTGAGCAGGCCGGGGCCGGGGCCGGGGCCGGGGCTGGGCGCGGGCGGCCGGGACGGGCCGAGCGGGTTGGTTGGGGACCTGACTTGAGACCGCGGCCCGGACGCAGCAGGGCCGAGGCAGCGCTCGCTGGGTGGTGGTCTTAGACACTCCTCGCCCTTGGTGGTTGAAACCACAGGCTCCCCTCCCGCTCGGGTCAGGTTGGCCTGCAGAGAAGGCCTGAGCCAGGCGGACACATCAGGCTGCCTGCTGAGCCCGCAGCAGCTGCTCCAAATGTCAGGCAAGTTCAAGGACTCAGCGTGGCTTCTGGGTCAGCAGGCCTTCTCTGCTGACTCCCCGACAGCCCGGCCCTGGAAGCTTGGACGATTTGGAGCAAAACGCTCAGTCTGGAGAGGTGTGCTCCAAACTCAAGTCCTGTCTTCCTGGAGGGACGTGACCTCCGAACCCTTGCAGGTGCCCAGCTCACGCACAGCCGGGCTGGCTCTGTTGAGATGCTGGGGCTCATTTTGTGAGCAGTCTGCCGCTTCTGTGTGTCCTGTGACAAGTGTCATGCTCGGGGGGTTAGGATGTCACCCAAAGCTTGTCAGCGTCTGTGCACTGAGCACATCACAGAGCGTCCTGTCAGGGGAGGCTCAGGGTTTGTGTCCGGATTGGCGAGGGCTCTACATTATTGAAGGATGTGGCTGAGTGTTGCCTGCACTTTCTCACAGGGTGGCTGGGGCATCCTGCCTGCCCCTCCTCTCCACCAGCCCCAGCTCCAGCTGCTAGGGACCTGGCAGCGCCTCTGCCTTGAACACCCCCTTAGGCAGAGCAGGGCAGAGCTCTGAGCCCCTCAGAGCCCTTCCCGGGTCGGCCGGGTTATGCCCGAGCTCACCTGGTGGGGTCAGCTTATCATTCAGACACAGCGAAGAGCTGTGTCCTCCTGGAGCACTAGCTGTTAGCCGGCTTGACCATCCCGACTGCAGACTAAATTTAAATGTAAATTGTAGGACATTGGTTTCGCTTCCTTCATGGTTTGGGTGTCTGATTTCTGAACTGTCGTTTCCAGTTGTCTTCACTAGGCCCTAGTTTGGGATTCTGCTTCTAAAAAGACACCACGTGTTTGGATTTTCTGAGTAGCAATAACTCCATACAATCGAGGAGGGAAATTATTTACACGAGACTCAGGGAACAGGATAAGTTGGGGCTGCCTCGGCTGATGACAGCCTCACGAGCAGTCGAGCTGGCCCTCGAGAAGCCTCTCTGGGGTCCACTGGTCTCCATGTCACCCACCTCTTCCCCATTTCCAGAAACATCACTTCACTCTATGCAGGCACTGTCTTACCAAATCAGTTACCAGATTAGAAGTGAGGATCCCGGTGTTGGTGGGCACGTGGTGAATGTGTCCCTGTGCTTGTGAGGGGATGCCTACCAAGCCCCCGACCCACTGCGCGCAGTAGGTGTGGCCACTGCCACTGGAAGGAAAAGCATTGTTTCATCAGCTCTGTGTGTGTGATAAAATATACAGAAAATTCATCATCTGAACCATTTTTATGCACAATTCAGTGGCATTAAGCGCATTCACACTGTTGTGCACACATCACCACCATCCATCCCTGGAATTCTTCCATCTTCCCAAACTGAACTCTGTCCCCATCAAACACAAACTCCCAGCCCCAGGCCCCCACCGTCTACTTTCTGTCTTTACAAGTGGAGTCAGGCAGGGGTTGTCTTTTTGTGACTGTCTCGTTTCACTGAGCACAACGCACGTTCTCACGGTCCACCCATGTTGCAGCCTCTGTCAGAATCTCCTTCCTTCTTAAGGCTGAGTGCCATTCCTCTGCATGCATCACGCTTTGTTTATTCTTCACCCGTCAGGGGACATGGGCTGCCTCCTCCTTTTGACCGCGGTGACTGGTGCTGCTGTGGACACGGCAGAGCAAACCTCTGATGTGTCCCTGCTCTCTGTTCTTTGGGGTGTGTCCCAGGACTGGGCTTCCTGGGTTATGTGGTGATTCTGTGTTTACTTCTTCAGGGAGCCTCCCTGCTGTCTTCCCCTGTGGCCACGCCATTGACCCTTTTACCACGGAAGTTACTGGGCACGAGGCATTGGGGGTGGAGGGCAGAGAAGAGAAAAACTTTGGATTCTTCATTATGCTCTAGTTTGTCGGGGCTTTTCCAGTGGAATTTAACTTGAAAGTCACAGGGCTGAAGTATTAGCTGTATGTGATCTCTGATTTTAATTAAGTGGCTGGATGATTTCTTCTTAAAATTTCATGTACTCTTTCAAAGGCTCTGAGAGGTGCAGCCCCAGTGGCTTCTCGGGCCCCAAGTCCGGGTCCTCCACCTGTGACAAGCTGGAGGCTTCCACGGTGCACCCCTGTTCTCGTCCACACTCAGATGCACCCAGTTTTCTTCTGAAAAACGATCTTGGGGATCGAGGAGTGTGCCCGAGAATTCGAAGTGGCCGGTGCAGCTCTGTCTGATGACGGTCTCTCTCCGTCTCTGGCAGCGGCAGTGTTGGTGGTAATTTTTGTGTGTTGATGCAGGAACGCATAGAGAGAGAAAAGATCACTATCCTCCATTATTCAGGGATCAGAGGAAAGAGGCTCTGTGGCTCCTGCTGCTAATGCCTGAAATGCCTCCCTGAGTGAGCAGGTTCCCTGCCCAGGCTGGACAGAAGCCCAGCACCACCTGAGGGAGAGCCCCTTGCCGGCTACCCCAGCCCCTCTTGGCACAGAGAACCCGGCCCTCGGCTCCGGGGTGGCCAGACAGGGCCTTTGGAAGCAGGGACTGGCTCCCTCCGCCTTCAGTCTTAGCCCCTTGGCCCACTGCTGCTGTCATGGGATCTTTAATTGTTACACAGGGTCCCCATCCCTGCCCCAGGACGGACTCTGCAGCCAGACTGCCTGGGCCCCATCCAGCTGGTGTCTCAGCCTCGGTCTCAGGGCTGCTGTGAGGGATGGCAGGTCCACAGTGCTCCATGCGGCTGTGCAGGGCGTGTGGCTGCTCCCCTCAGCCCTGTGCTTGCTGTGGGTCAATTTCCTTGCAGTCTGCTGTCCCCCAGAATCCAGGAACTCACTGTCCACCCAAGGCTGTCTCCTCCCAGGGCCGTCCCCTCCCAGGGTTGTCACCGAGGCACCCAGTAAGTTCCTTAGCCCAGAGCCACAGCGGTGTCTCCGTCCAGAACATGGGGCTCACAGATCTAACTGACCGGAGCGTGTTCTCTGCATTTCACTGTTTATGGGAAGGATGGCTGTAAAAGCATCCTTGTGGGATGAGCCTTGAGCACATCGTGCTGAGTCCTGCTGACGAGACCAGAGGACGGATCCTCTGATTCCACTCACGTGAGGCACTTAGTGTCACCAAATCCGCAGAGACCCAGAGTGACTGGGGGGTGCAGGGCTGGGCTGGGCGAGTTGGTGTCTCGTGGCTGCAGAGCTTGGGTTGGGAAGATGAAGGAGTTGTGGAGGTAGGGGGTGGTGGCGGCTGCGCAGCTGTGTGAGTGCTGTGCACTCAGACATGGTCAATGGTGGATTTTGTGTTAAGTGGGTTTCACACCCATGTACGTAGCTGCCTGTAGGGGTGTTTGGATAGAAGAACAGAGCAGAGGCCCTGGCAGTGGCCGGGGCAGCGGCTTGCCCATTGCCCCCGAGACTCTGTTTACAGTCGTCCATCCGTCTGTCTGCCCTTGGCCCACGGGTGCTCACAGGTCAGCCGGGGTGGGAGGCTGAGGGCTGAGCTGCTGCCCGTGGTGGGTGGTGAGTGCTGAGAGCCTAGACAATCCAAGCCGTGGGGCAGAGGAGTCCTTGCCCCAGTGCAGTCCCTCCCCTCGTGGCTGTGGACCCGCGCTCTCCGGCATCCCTTGGCGCTGCCTGGGGTGCAGCCCAGGGAGCCATCCAGGGATGCGCCACCACACCCCTTATTCCAGAACAAGCCTCTGTGCTGTCTGTCTACCACCACAGGGCCGCTTGGGGGACGGTGCCTGGCCACGATGGAAAGGAGGGCGGCCCGCAGGGTGCAGACTGTCTTGAGTCCAGCCAGCTGGGGCGGGCTTCCCTGACACGGAGGCCCGAGGACGCCTGGCCAGAAGGCGGCCAGGATCCCTCCTAATGCTTAGGGAGACCACAGAGCCCAGGCTGGGCAGATGAAAGGCCGTGGGGACATACAGCCCCCTTCTGCCTCCTCCTGCCTCCTCCTCCTTCCCACAAGGTGCAGGGGAGCCTCTGGGCAGAGCTGCCTCGACGACTCCGTGGGCCCTTTGTGTCCAGGTGTCAGTGCCCAGATGGGGGCAGTGAACCCAGCCAGCCCCACAAGGACCCCAGGCAGGCCTGAGGGGCAGTTGGGGGCTGGGCTCAGCCTCGGTGTGTGCCCTGCATGACCCCAGAGCCTCAGAGACCCCGGGCTGCTCCTCTGGCTCCTTTGACTCAGGGCGGGGGTTCAGCCCAGGCCACCAGCCTACCGTCCTGAAGGCGACGCTGCCTGCGGATGGGCCTGGCTTACGGGAGACTCAGTTTCTCAGGGAGCTGTTTGCCATGGGGCCGTGATGACTCCAGCTCCATCGTGGACCATCTCCGTTTACAAAGGAGACCCAGCCTCAGTGCTGAAGGGATGGCTCCAGGCTCCTGCGGATGGCGATGTGACCCCAAACCTCCCAATTGCAATGCTGTAGGAGCCCCAAGCCAGAGGGGAGGGGACCCCCGTTTCCCGCTGCCTTTGGGGGTCTCCAGTGGGCCTCTGGACTCACTTTCAGGGGGTCTGTGAATGAGACAGAGCATTTTTCTAGCTTTCTCCCACTGTTGGGCAACATGCCAGGCCTGGGGATGGGGCACCAGGTGCCCACTGGTGTGGGCAGAGCACCTGATTCCTTCAGAACAAGGGACTCTCCTGAGAGCATGTCTGGAGTTTGGGGACCGCAGGACAGAGTGCACTTTGGAGCCCAGCTCACCCTCCATGTGCCTAGTGTTGGCCTTGCTGGACATCGCTGAACCGCACTGGCCTCAGCAATTGGGCGCCTGGAGGAGCAGCCTTCCAAGCTGCTGGGAGGGTGGGACAGAGTACTCGTTCCGGCAAACAGCTCCTGGGCTCCTTCTGTGCGGTGGCGGCCGGGTGTTGCTTGGCGACGGTGCTGGGTACCGGGCGGCTGGCGGTGGGGACGGGCCGGTGCGCCAGCCTGTGGGAGAACAGCACGTCCCCAAGGAGGGCGCGGGCGGAGCCGGTGCTCAGAGCCATCACATCCTCTCCACGGAGGCTGGGGTTTGGCTCTGCCAGTCGATTTTTTCCTTTAAGCTCATATGATTAAATCAAGACCCGCATAATTAGTTATGGATTTCATGACTGGGATTTCAGCTGTTGAATTCACAAAGACATTTGGCGACAGCATCGGAGGCTGGTGACAAGGCTCCGACTGCGTGTGGGCAGACGCATCGTCGAATCTCCCAGCTCTGAGCTGGAGTGAGAACTTGCCGCTCTGCACTGTGTCTGTCGGGGTTCTCAGAGCAGCAGAACCGAGCCCCGGGGGCTGGCTCCCCTCCTTTCTCCTTTGTGGGACGGCTGCCCGTGCCTGGCCGGTGTGGTCTGGGCACAGGCACACAGCTGGAGAGGCTTTGCCACACGAGTCAGCCTGGGGCCCCCAGGCCTGATGCAGATGGCACCTGGCCTCAGACTTCAGAGCTGACGCTGGCATGACTTAGACTCTGGGCTATTGGCATGGAATGAATGTATTTTGCTCGTGAGAAGGATGTGAATTTGGGGCCGGGGCAGAATGCTACCACCTGAGTGTTGTGCCCCCAGAATTCACATGTAGAATCCTCACCCACTGTGTGTTGGAAGAGGGGGCCTCTGGGGGTGATGAGGTCATGAGGGTGGAGCCATCATGATGGGATTAGTGTCCCTAAAACGGAGACCCACAGAGCTCCCTCACTCCCTCTTCCACGTGAGGTCACAGTGTTGATTTAATTGCATGCCCTGTGAGATGGTGCACCTTTTCATAGGTTCTTTGCCATCCGTGTATCTTCTTTGCTCCTATATTTACTGTGAAAACCGGTCAAGGTCTTGGAAGTAAATCTCCCAGTATTGAGACTACCACCATGAGAAGGTCCACCTGGAGCTCATACCTCTCAGACTTGTCCACTTCAAGTCTCCGGGTTTCCTGCCCCAGCACTACCCTGTGGCGGTTTCGAGTCTTCCCCAGAAGCTGGACTCTCTGTGTTCACCTGGAGAGCCAGAGTTGGGGACAGTGGTTTGCCCCGTGTCCTCCCCTCTCTTACTGATCCAAGAAGAGCTGTTGTTGTTGGAAAACTCTGTTCATCGTTTTAGTTGTTTTGAAGATGGAGTGGTGCCTGCCAGGCACCCTACCTACAGGTAATCCATGTGTGGAATCCCTCCCTTGGCGAGCGGTCCTCCAGGAGGTGGCTGTGCTCTGGGGGAGAGTGGGTTTCAGTGAAGACTGGGGGGTTGTGAGGGTCGCTGTTTTCTGATATGACCTGAAAATGAACATCCTGAGAGAGAAACTCGGCACTTCAGAGAACTGTTACGCGGCGCAGTTTGGTGCAGAGCTGGGAGCAAACAGCCACCAAACCTCAGGTCCTGTCCTGGGTGGTCGGCCGGGCCCCCTGAGACCCGCCTCCCACCCAGGCAGCCAGTCCCGCTGCTCCCCTCCCTGCCCACCTGAAAAACAGGGAACTTCAGAGTGTTTCCTGGTTGGAAACAGAATGCCCGTTCCTTACGGAAAGCTTGGCAGGTACAGAGCCGTGTACAGAACGAAGTGCGAATAAACCGGGAGGTAACTACTGGCCCCTGGATTACTGCCTCTGTTCCTCATGCCTCTTCAGGAAACTGTGAATCGGCGTGGGCACGTCTAGTAGCCACTTGGCTCCCGTACAGAGTAGCATCCCAGCAGTCGAGGTGTTTTGTCACTTGAGTGCTCCCTCCCTCCTTCCTCCTCCGTGCCCCTACCTGTGGGCCGCAAGCCCGTCCCCCAAGTGTTGCCCCCCAGCGGGTTCCAGTCCCGGCCCGCTGGGCCCTGCTGGTGACCTGATAACACTTTGCCTGTCTTTCAAAAGCCCTCCTGGCCTCTTAACTGGCCTTCGACACTACGAGGCTAACATCTTTTTGCATCTTCACCTGCTGTTTGTTCCCTTGTGTCTTCCTTTCTTCTTCATCCGCCTTCCCTGGGCTGCTTGCTCTTGGGTCTGCAGACCTCTGCAGCATGACCACACCGCATCTGTCGCTCCCCTCCAGCCGTCCCTCCTGCCTTCCCTCCTTCCTCCACTCACACTTCCTGCAGCACCTAAGACCCTCTCCCCGCGGGACCCCTGCTGCTTTCCCTCGGTGCCGCCAGCCTGCCCAGACCCTCCCCACCCTCTGTGCACCTGCTTTGTTGAAAACAAAATTGTAAAACAGAATGACTGCCCTTAAATCATGAGCCATACATGGATGCCTGCTTTTATATTATCATTTGAAGTGTAAGGTCACCAGGTCCACTTGAAACCCTTTATCCAGCTCTGATTCTCCTACCAAGCTCCCCCTGCAAAGTGCACAGTCCCTGATGCCACCTTTGCCAGGTCCCCCTATGGGAGCCTTTTCTGTGTGTTCTGTACTGATTATCTAATCTGCCTTATTATTTGCAGATCAAGTGAAAACCCAAGAGAGTTTGCTGAAAAATTATTATAAATGGGTGAATTTGGTAAGGTGGCTGGCTGCAAAATAAATATGCAAAGATCAGTTACTTTTCTATATACAATTGGGAATAGAAAATTTAATGGGAAAACTATTCTGGTCACCTTAATAATAAAAACATGAAATGCCTAGAAATAATTTTAGCAAGAAAGATTCAAAATCTGTAAGAGAAAAAAGATGTGTGACTCTACTGAGACACATAACAATGACTAACTAGCGAGCAGCACCGTGTTATCGAAAATCCCTCCCTAAATTAATATAAATTTGTTACACTCTCAACAAAACCCCCGTGAGTGCTTTGGAACCTCATAAAATAATCTTGAGAACCTAGAGAAATGCATATAGAAGACTAGCCTGTGGGTTCTGCAGAGCAAGGGGAACCAGTGTAAGAGATGCCTCTTCTTTCCATGGAGGGAGGCAATTAGGTGTTTATTTATCGGTTTATTTGTTTTAATGGAGACACTGGGGATTGAACCCGGGACCTTGTGCACACTAAGCACGCTCTCTGCCGCTGAGCTATACCCCCCTACCCCAGTATCGATGACACTTTAATGTGTAACCACCTCAAACCTGTGGGGTCGGTGTCAGCTGTGTATTTGCTGGGGACTCTGGGTGGCACCTGGGCTGGAGCAGCTGGCTTGTCCGTGAGGCTTCAGCAGGGCTCGTGGGCCCCCAGGTCTCGCCCGGGATGGCTGGAGGTCTGCTCGCTGGCTCGCAAGGTGTGAGGGGCCTGGGGGGGCTCCAGCCTCTTTCCAAGACTCTGCTCGGCCCATGTGCCCACACCCTTGTCTAAAGCAGGTGGATCTTAGTTCACGAACTTGTCCCCAGGATGTCCGTACAGTGTTGGCTGCGGCCGTGGGTCCTACAGGAAACATCCGCTGGTCCTGTGGGTCTGCAGCGCGCTTGCCGGTGAGGTGGTTGTGCCGTGCGGTGTCCGCGCCTGGCCGGGTGTCTGTGCCTCCGTCCGCCGGCTGGCTGTGCTGACGCAGACGGCAGGGAGGCGCTGCTTTGCCTCGAAAAACAGCCTCCTGCTGAATCCAGTCAAGTGGCACAGAAGCGGGGACGCCAGGGCCCTTCCTGTTGGCATGGGGAGCCGCCTCCTGGCCAGGTTGTGGGCGCTGGGGAAGCACTGGCACCAGGCGGCCGCCCTCCTCCCGGCGTCTCTGCCCTGGTGGAAAGGGCACAGCTGAAACTCAGTGGCCGGTG
This sequence comes from Camelus bactrianus, assembly GCF_048773025.1. Taxonomy (NCBI): domain Eukaryota; kingdom Metazoa; phylum Chordata; class Mammalia; order Artiodactyla; family Camelidae; genus Camelus; species Camelus bactrianus. Next base: position 29,993,252 of record NC_133568.1, read on the forward strand.
GGTGTGGTAAAGTCGCTGCTGCCCAGGATTCTGAGGGAAGTTCACTCACTGTGCTGTCAGGGCACCGCATGGGCGGGAGGACCGAGCCCGGCTTTGGAAAGAGGGCACCCGCGGGGAACAGCAACTAAAGTCGGCGAATAAACCAAGAACAGTGGCTGCAACCCTTGTTCCATCGTCTGCGACTCAGATGGAATTCAGACTCACGACTGGAAATACCCTCTCCTGAGACGGACGCCCTCTTCGTTACTCATGGGCTGACATCAGGCCCCACGGGAGGGACCCCAGCCCAGCCCCCCGCAGAGTCCTGCCCAGGGCACGTGATCATGAGCTGGTGAGTGGAGGAGCGGTTCCGAATCGGTCCTGAGCCCCTCGCGGCATCCAGGCCTGCCCATCACTCCTCACGGGAGAGGCAGCGGAGGTTGGGCTGCAGCCGATGGGAAGACAAACTCGTTCCAACTAGGGAGGCAGAGTGTGGAACCTTGTAACAAAGTTGTCCTCGTGTGTTCACCTGTGACAGCACAGAACAGTCAGCGGCTGTTGACAGGAAAGGGAGTGGACAGCCCTGCGTCAGTGCAGATCATCTGAAATGGGGACACTTACTGTTCCCAGATGTAGGACTGTTTGCTGTTTTTAAACAGTTTGCTCTCAAGTGGATTTAATATCCCGTCTACTTTTCTGTTAGCACCACCAGAGCCTTTTGTCACAGAAAATGGGAAAAAACAAACCTCAACCCAGTTCAGTCGTTACTGTAAGTTTGTAGTTAGTGAAATGAGTTAATAAATGTTTTCTTTTAAGTACGTATGGGTGGCAGAGAGAAAACCTGCATACAAGGGCATTAATGAGTGAGTAACTCATAGGGACAGAGCATGTGCCCTTCCTGGTGTCCAGTCTGTGGCGGGCCCCCAGCTGCGGATGGCGGCTCTCTTGGCCCCCGTGGTTGGTGGGTGTCAGTGCCCAGAAAACACACAGGCAGCAGAGGGGCACGGATGTCTGAGGGTCTAATCACAGCCCAGATGAGTGCAGGGGCGTCCGTGAGCCTGGGATCTTTGGGGAGACACTCAGCGGGCGGACCCCGTGGCTGGCGTGCGGGGCGTCCAGGCTGAGAGCCCAGCGGTACCCTCGCGTTTATGAGTCACGCTGGCCGCCATGCTGTGTCCTCTCCCTCCCCCTCCACATCAGTGCAGCAAGAGCAGCGGCACGTCATCGCACAGACTCAGCAGGCTCCTTGGCAGAACTGAGGTCCCTGCATTTCTGATGCTCTGAAACGAGAACAAAGCTGTACGGAAGCGCGGCCAGTGCCAGGCCTCCTGTGACTGGTCTCGGGCCGCCAACCGCCCCCCAGCCTCTGTTACTAAAGACACTTGGCCTGGTGCGTCCATTTATTTTCACTAGAAAATCAAAGCAGGGTCAGTGCCAAATGGGCGCCTCGCTGTGGAGGCCGCGCCTTCCGAGAAGGTTCTAAAACCACTTCGTTTCCAAAAGTCCCTGGTGTCGGAGGCAGCCTGACCCACCCCCATCCATGCTCCCTGCTGCCCCGGTGGGTGTGGACGGCACCTCGCGGTGCCTGAGCCACCTCCCAGGGTCCTCCTGCCCGTTTCCCCACACCCAGACCCCGGGAGCTTCGGGCAGCTCGCAGCTGCAGGGGAGACCGGGATGAGAGCGGGAGGGCACCTGGCTCCCACAGCCCTGACTGCAGCTCTGGCCGCCCGCCTCCAGGAGACCTGAGCAGGTTTGGGGGTGCAATTGGGGGGGGCTGCCACAGGCATCATGGGAGAACCTGCTGTGTATCTCGACCCACAGCCGTCACCCCCACCACCCACCACAGGCGCCTGGACGGCCCCTCTCTGGAGGAACGTAGCTCCTGAAAGCAGAAGGTTCCACCTGCTGGTGTGGGGCCGCCCTGTCTTCTCATCTGCGAAGCCCAGGGGCCGACGAGCCCACCTGCTCAGGCAGCTTCCAGACAGTGCGTGTCGGCCCGGCAACGGAGGGGAGACTTCGGGGAAGAGAGGGTGAAGGCGGAGCCTGGAGGAACCGGGGACCCCAGGGAGCCTCATGGACACCATGGAGGAAGTGCTTGTCCGCAGGCGGACCAGACCTCGAGGAGCAGCCCAGGGAGGAAAGCGGCGGCACCCAGGTGGGAGGTGTTGGCGCACGTCTGCAGGCCGTGCAGCGGCCAGGACGGAGCTGCTGGAAGAGCAAGCATGGAGTTGGAAGCCTGGTCCAGCAGGACCCCTCACCCGCAGGAGTTCCCGGGTGAGCCGACGGAGGGAGGACCTGATGGCCCTCTGGTGTCGGAGTTGAGGACCAGGGTCCCGGGGCAGAGAGCACCCGAGCGCTTCCGCGATGGAGGGAACCAGGAGGGCACATACAAAGGGTGGACGGGCCTGGGGTGCCGGGCCTCAGGGTGGACGGGCCTAGGGTGCCAGACCTCAGGGTGGACGGGCCTGGGGTGCCGGACCTCAGGGTGGACGGGCCTGGGGTGCCGGACCTCAGGGTGGACGGGCCTGGGGTGCCGGGCCTCAGGGTGGATGGTCACTGTGGTGCTGGGCCTCAGGGTGGATGGACCTGGGGTACCGGGCCTCAGGATGGACGGGCCTAGGGTGCCGGGCCTCAGGGTGGACGGGACTGGGGTGCTGGGCCACAGGGTGGATGGGCCTGGGGTGCTGGGCCTCAGGGTGGTTGGTCACTGTGGTGCTGGGCCTCAGGGTGGATGGGCCTGGGGTGCTGGGCCTCAGGGTGGACGGTCACTGTGGTGCCGGGCCTCAGGGTGGACGGGCTTGGGGTGGCCCTCGGTGAGGCGGGCCAGGCAGCCCGGCGGTCAGTGCTCTGATTCTGACCTCTGCCCTTACATGGGTCCCTTCGGTTTGGAAACGCACTGACTCAGATTTATGCACTTTTCCACGTCAGTGTTAAAGTTTACTGGCAACACTGACAGCCTGGACGTGGTGGGCAGCCTCTGCAAAATTCCGAGTGGAAATGGCTTTCTGCCCACCGTCTACATTGGCCCCAGTAGCCGTCAAGCATGGGGGTGGAACAAAGACTTTCCAGACAGGCAAGGGCTCCGAAATTCACCTGCTGTGCACCTTTTCCTCGGAGGCTGCTGGGGGATACGCTTCAGCAGAACCATGGAGAAACCAAAAAGGAGACGGCGTGGTTATCAGATCCAAGGAGGCAAACGGAGAGGGGCAGAGAGAGCTCCAGGCCACAGCTGCCGCAGGAGGCAGAGGCCCCGGGAGGCAGGCGGGTCTCCGGCAGGAAGCAGAACATCAACGTGTTTGAACATTTCAGGAAAATGCGCCATGACTCATAGCAAGCTAAGAAATTTTAGAACAAGGCCATAAAACTTAAGGAAAAACAAAGCATTTTATGAGGGAAAGAAAGTGTAACGCAGACCACAGCTTGGCTCGGCCGCAAGCAGTATCCACACTGTCCCGCTCGTTGTAGGCGTTACCGCGAAACGTGGTCCTGCTGTTTTTGGAGGAAAGGGGTCGTGGGTGTGGGGGTGCTGGGGTGGGCTGTGTGAGAACCACACCTTCAGCTGCGCAGTCACAGGTGCACACAGCCAGATAGGGCGGAAGTGACCATCAGAGGGAACAACTGGAAATCACTGTCCGGGAGGTGGAGTAGGGGTAGGGGTGCTGTGTTTTTATTTGTCTTCTAGGTGACTTTTTAAAAGTTATATATATCTGCTACTTTTGTAAGACGAAAATTAAATTAAAAACATGTCCAGTCACCAAAACTCACTCAAGAAGGAGTAATTAACGTAAATAAACATAAGCTTATTACAGACATATAATTCATAGTTTAAAAGCTTCCAAAAAGAAAACTCTAGTCGCAGATGGTTTCACTGGCGAATTCTACCAAAAGTTTAAGGAAGAAATAATACCAATTCTACACAATCTCTCCCAGAAAACAGAAGAGAACGTTTCCAATATTATCCTGGCACCAAACCAGGCGAAGACAGTACGAGAAAAGAAACAGCTCGGAGCAGCGTCTCTCATGAATATAGATACCAAATCCAGCAAAATATTAGTAAATCAAGCGTGGCAATATATAAAGGGGTGGCACATCATGACGAAGTGGAGGTTTCCAGGAAAGCAAGCCTGGCACAACTTTTGAAAATCAATCAGTGTAATTCATAATATTAACACACAAAAAGAGAAAAGCTGTCTGATCATCTCAGTAGACGTAGAAAAAGCATTTGACAAAATTCAATATCCATTCATGATTAAAACAAAACGCTTCTACCGTCTAGAAGTAGAAGGGAATTTTGCAGCCTGATGGGGAACCCGCAGCTGGTGGTTTTCCTGAAGACGAGAGACGAACGGTGGCCTCGCCCCCACCATGGGGAGTGAAGCCTCGTCAGCATCGCACCAGAGATCCTCACCAGGCAACGAAGAAGAGACAGGAAGAACAGATTCACGCTGGGAAAGGAAGCAATAAAACTATGAACACGAAAAACCCCAGGAAACCCACGAAGAAGCCTGTAGGGCAAATAAGGGCACTTACCTGCGATCAGCACCCGGTCGTTTCCCCAGGGAGGAGAAAGCTCGTCTCCACACGCAGACCTGCATGTGACCTGCGTGCCAGGCTTTGAAATAGCCCCGGACTGGACGGAACCCACTCACTCCTGCAGCACAGATGAAGGGACACACGGGGCCATCCATACAGCGAGCCGGCCAGCAGCACAGGAGAGCAAGCTGCTGGGGCCCAGGTGACCCGAAGAGGGAGACCCAGCTCAGAGGCCGCCTGGGGTGGGGTTGCGCTCACAGCGGGGCGAGGGGGTCGGCAGTTGCGGAGTTAGGGAGGGGCAGCACGGGGCCTCGGGGATGGCAGTGGTGGTCAGCGCTCCACCTGCTTGTCCCACGGGAGAGGTGACCCTCCACCTGAGGCTTGGGCACATTTCTGACGGTCCCTGAGCCGCTCCCCAAACCGGCATTTCCAGGGTGAGTGTGCACCTGCCGTGAAGGCCCTTACATGTGTTTGTGAGGCGTCTGTGCAGATTTTTTACTCTTGGAATCACCCTGGCCTCCAGTCCTCGGCCTGGGGTGGTGGCCCGGGTGACCCTGTGCTGGTGGGGAGGGGGTTAAGTCTGCGTAGCTCCCTGAGGGAACGACTCAGTGACTTCTGCTAAACGTGAAAGCGCGCCTGTCTGACAGGCCGAAGCCGTCACGGCCCTGGAGAAACGCTCGCAGTTTGGGTTGGTTGGTTAGTTGGTTGGTTTTTTTGGCGCTGGTGGACAATACCGTTTACCGAAGGTTTAAAGGCAGGCACCAAACCCAACATGCGGCCTTGCGATGCCCAGATATGCGGGGCCGTGGAAGGCACGTGGCCACACAGCCCAGCACCCTGTGTCCACGTCTGTAATCAGCTCAGACTCAACATGGTCACAGAGCTGCTTCCTTGGGGGCAGCTGGCCTTCAGTTCTTGAGCCACAAGTGGTAGAGGAGCGCCCAGTCCCTCTTCTAGAAAGAGAACACATTAAAGGGAGGGGAGGACCCAGTCCCGGGGCACCACCTGCTGGGGCATCACGTGCAGACTCGGGCTGGTGCTGAGGTCTTGGCCGCCAGGGACCCAGTGCCCGGGGAGGTGGCAGTGCCGCGGGGAGGTCCCGGGGAGCCCAGGGAGGGCGTCAGGCAGGCCTGGGGGGTGGGGTTGGTGCCCGGTGGTGGGAGCTGCAGCCAGTTAGTTGGTTGGGAAGGGGCGGGGGTCCTGCCGTCTGAAGAGCCGGTGGGGGGTGGGGGCTGGGCCACTCCCCTCAGACGTGCTCCTGGCCTCCTGCCCTAGAGGATGACTAGGCGGTCCCCTCCTGTTCAGTGGACCCCTCTGTGCCTAGGACCCCTCACCTCTTTCACAAGGTTTACAGACTCTCAGGCCCCGCAGTCTGAGGAAGCCTTTGCTGGAACCTTTCCCCGGCACCCTGCCCCCTCCCAACATCCCAGCCTCCTGGGGGTGGGCCCGCTGTTTTTCAGCCCTCAGCCCCTCAAGTCGTTCCCCATCCACAGCCTCAATGCAGCCCTCTCCACCAGGTTGTCCAAGCTCTTGTCCGGGCCCTCCTGGCAGCTGTGGCCTCCACGTGGCTGGACCCGGAGTCCCTGTGGGAACTTCCACTCTGCACAGCTCCGCCGTCGCCTTAACCTCATCTCCGCCTGGTCGAGGTCATCTCCACCCCAGTCTGTGGGTCCCCACATCCTAACCTTCCACTTCCAGCCCCACCTCTCAGCCTCCCTGCCTCCAGTCTCCGCCCACGCAGCCTCCATCCACCAGAAATCTTTCCTGAGGGCACTGCAGGTCAGTCCTGGGCTGCCTGCATGTCCCTGCCTCTTCTCCCCACCTCTCAGGACCCCCTTGTCTGTGGGGGACCCTCCTTCCAGGGGCCTTCCTCCTCCTGCCAGCTTGGTATTGGCATCTGGTCCGCTTGAGTGGCGGGCCTGGAGCTGGGGGTTCCTCAAGTTGAGCACGCCTGCCCTCAGCCCCTAGCCCAACGGCAGCTGGAGGTAGAGGGTAGGGGCTCCAGTGTGGGGCAACCCAGCCACAGAAGGGGGCTCTGGGTCCTGGGGTTCCTCCGGTGTTACTCCCTGTTCCCTCTGTGGAGCCGACAGCTGCTTGGGATTCTGAGGGGAGCCCTTCTCCTGGGCTCCAGGGGCTGTTGTTACACTGTTGGTCGGAGATATCCCCGCATTTCCTGTGGGAACAGCACAGGGAAAGTGAAGGGCAGTGGAGGGCACCAACCCCCCCCCCCCAGCTGAAGAACAGAAACAGGTCTGCCACTGCCCACGGGCATCTAGGAGTTGGGGGTCCACTCTCTCTCCTTCCAGAAGCAACTGCCCCCATCTCTGTGTCCTCCTCAAGCCCCCAGGACCAGAGCCCTTCCCTCCCACCCCCGACAGCAGATGGACTGAAGCTGTCAGCAGGATACCCCATCCAGCCACATGGTCCGTCCCAGATGGGAACAGCGTGACCAGAGGAGGAGACGAAAGGGACCTGCCAGCACCAGGCTAAACGGGCAGAATTTAAAAGGTGCCACTCGGCTCAGCAGAGGGGCCAGCGCCCTGGGACCCCAGCCCCACCAAGGCCATGTGACAACTGTGTGAAATTCATGGGGGGCACCAGTGGCCTGGTTACGGGGGGCCCAGCTGGCAGCAGAAAGCCTTCAAACCCGATGAACCAGCAGAACGTAGATCTGCCACTGACCCGGTTTTGGCCAAATAGGCTAGACGTGTCAAATTATGATAAGTGAGGGTCGTTTTCTGGGTTAAAAGTTCCAGATATAGCTCCCTCCAGTTACCCTGTGTGGCTGGTCCTTAAGCATGCGGGTTGGGGGTGGCTCACAGCACTCAGGGACCAGTCTGTCTCTGGGTGGGCGCACAGGGGCCACTCTTCATGCACGGGGCGAGGGGCCACCTTCCCTGGCCGCCCCCAGAGTCTGCATCTCTCCTCTTCCTGCACGGTGGTGTCTGCAGCCTCCTGGATGGGGCTTCCAGCTACACTCGGCCGAGAGCTGCCTGCCTGCTGAGATGCTGTGGAACAGGAGCCTGAGGTCACCCAGACAAGGGGGTGTCATGTCAGGTGTCTCTGGGGCTGTGGGTCACAGGCCCCCAAGTGTCCCTTGGGCTGAGCAGGTGAGGCAGGTGGGGCTGCAGCCAACTCCACCCCTCCTCCACCCCATCACCTTCCATCCCCCAGTGTGGCCGGTCCCCTCCTGAGCCCTTCCTCCTGCCAGGGCTTTCTAACCATGTCCCAAGGCCACAGCTGCCTCTTGGTGCCTGAATCCTGTTTTCCTGCTGGTTCCGTGAGGCTGGAGCTTCTGTGTCCTGAGGCCCCAGGCCTAGCAGGAAGTCCCTGCTGGTTCCTGTCCAGGCCCTGTGCCCAGGTGTCAGCGCTGCCGGGGCGGTGCTCCAGCCTCCCTGAGCCCGACACAGGGGCAGCCCCCAGGCTCACCCTCAGGGCTCGGAGCTCCCCCCAGCCCCATGAGGCTCAGGAGGGAACTCAGCTTTTCCACTAGCAGCCCCCATAAGAGGGTCTGAGACCCAGATGGTGTGGGGGCCCTTCATCCGGGCTCAAGCTGCCACCATCTGTTTGAGGACAGACCTGCCCAGTCGCGTCCAGGGATTTATACCAAAGCTGTGACCCGCCTAGGGCCCACCCTTGTGTCCGGGGCCACGTGGGGAAGTCAGCACGTGGCCAGTGTCTCCAGACAGGACGATGAGGGTGATGAGAGCAGAGGTGCCGGCGTGGTTCCAAAGGCTCAGGAACAGGAGTGCTGGCCGGCTCCGCTCCACACGCACGAGTCGCCGGGGCAGCACGTGTGCAGGGCCGAGGTCCGCAGGGGGCCCCAGCTCCCTTGTAGACCAGCGATGAACTGGCGCCTGGCTCAGGAGGCAGCCCTGAAGGGTCCCACTCACTCCATAGCCCTAGAGCACCAAAGCTGGCGCCACAATGTCTGCAGAACCGAGACCCACTACGGGGGAGCCAGCAGGCGGGTCCTCAGCTGCCATCTGCGGTGATGGAAGCTCACACTCTGGCTGGGCGGGGCTCGGAGGTACACGACCTGGGGTTGGGGGGGACAGTGCAAGGCTCCCTGGGGGCTGAGCGGGCCTGGCCCCAGGTCCTCGCACCTCCAGCGTGAGCTTGGCCCATAACACAGAGCAGACAGCATGGGAGGCGTCTGCTGAGTCTGAGGGTCTCCCGACATTTCCTCCAGGCCCTCAACAGTGACAGGGGTCACCTAGGCACAGCATTTGGGTTGGCGGGGTCTCAAGGTCAGAGGTGAGACATGGCCAGGCAGGGCCCGCCTCTGGGCAGCATGCAGTGGTCTGCAGGCTCTCTGTCTTCAGTTCCATCAGCAGATACCTCTGGACTCCCCTGCACGGGGAGTCCCTCTGTGGCCCCGGCGAGTTATATCCACACTCTCCCACACCCAGCCAGCCACACACTCTGGGATTAATTAATAAGTCTTTTTTTTAAAAAAATAGCTTTATTGATATATAATTCACATACCGTGCAATTTGCCCACTTAGGACAGACAATTCAGTGGTTTTTAGTACTTTTACAGGGCTGTGCAGCCATCACCACGGTCTGATTTTAGAGCATTTCTGTCACCCAGAAGAGACCTGTGCCCTCAGCACTCATACCCCTGGTCCTTCCCTCTTGCCGCCAACCTGGAGCAACCTGAGTCCACGTTGTCTGTACATTCCCTTGTTCTAGATCAGTGGGCTGGAACCATCCAGCATGTGTCCCGTGTGACTGGATTCTTTCTCTCCAGGGTCCATCTGCGCTGTAGCAGGAATCGGCACTCACTCCTTCCCAGTAAAGTCCCACCGTGCGGATCCACCAAGTCTGGTTTATCCGTTAACCAGCGATGGACATGTGGCTGGTCTCCACTTTTTGGCTGCTGTGGGTCAGGCTGCCATGAACATTCGTGTACAGGCCTCTCTGTGCACACGTGTGTTCACTGCTCCGGACACACACCTGGGAGTGGACTCGCTGGGTCGTGGGGTCGCTCGGTGTTTAGTCATCTGAGGAACAGTTGGACTCCCTTCCCCAGTGACTGGACTCCTGCCTGCATCAGCAGGGCACAGGGCTCTGTTTTCTCCGCACCGTCTCCACCCTGTTGTCACCCGACTGCCTCCTCTTGGCCGTCCTGGTGGCTGTGAGGTGGGATCCTCAAGTGCTTTTAATCTCCCTTCCCCAGTGGTTCGTGGTGTGGGTCTCCTTTTCATGTGCTTCTTGGCCATTCATGTATCTTCTTCAGAGAAATGTCTGTTCAGATTCCCTGCACGTTTGTTCACTGGGTTGTCTCTTCCATCGTTGAGTTTATACATGCTAGACCCAAGTCCCTCATCAGACACATGATTTGCATATATACCCTTCCATTCTGTGGACTGCCCTTCACTTTCCAGATGCTCTGGGTTAGTCAGCTAGGGCTGCCAGAACAAAAAACCACAGATTATGTGACGTAAACAACAGAAATTTGTTTTCTTACGGTTCCAGAGGCTGAAGGCTGAGATCCACATGTTGGCAGGTTGGTTTCTCCTGAGGACAGCAGCCTTCTCCCTGTGTCCTCCCGTGGACCTACCTGTGTGTGCACATTAACCCCCTCTTCTTATAAGGACACCAGTCCGGTTGGATTAGGGTCCACCCACGTGACTTCACTGTAACTTCTTACCTCTCTAGAGACCCCGTCTCCAAATACAGTCACCTGAGGTGCTGGGAATCAGGGAACGTTTGAATTTTGAAGAGAAGTTCAGGCCATAACAGTGTCCTTTGAAGCATGTAAGTTTCAAGTTTTAGATGTGATTAGGTTTAATTTGTCTAATTTATCTTGTTTGCTTGTGCCTTTGGTATCAGATCTGAGAAGGCTCTGCCAAATCCAAGGTCATAGAGATTGTGGAATCACTTCTTTCCAGCCTAGAGAGCTTCCTTTAGAACTTTTCATAAGGCAGCTCTACCAGAAAGGAATTCTCAGCTTTCGTTTACCTGGGAAAGTCCTCATGTCACGCTGACTTTTAATGACAGCTTGGCTGGGGTGGGGTTCCCGGCCAGGCGCGCGTTTCCCAGGCGCCTTGAAGGCGTCGCCCCGCTGTGTTCTGGCTGAGATGCTGGCGCGTCAGTCTCTCTGTGGGCCTCTCTTTCAAGACTCTCTCCGTGTCTTCGCATTCAGCACCTCCTGGGTGTGTCTCTCTGATCTCTCTCTGTTTATCTGCCTGGAGTTCATCGAGCTCTGGGATGTACAGGGTTTTCAGTAGGTTTGGGAAGTTTCCTGCCACTGTTTCTCCAGGCCCGTCTCCTTTCTTCTCTCCCCTGTCCTGCTGACACTTGCTGACCATGAGCGCCCGCCCGCTGGGTGGGGCCCCGGCTCCTCCTCTCTGTTCTCAGCCTCCGTGCCCTCCGCCCACCCGCCGGCAGGCTCACTGGTTCTGTCTCCAGATGGTTTGCAACAACTGCTGAGCTCCTCCAGTGAGGTTCTGGCTTTTGTACTTTTCAACTTCAGAATTTCCATTTGGTTCTTTTAAAATTTTCCTTGATTGATTTTCTCCCTCTGCTGCACTGGACTGTCACCATGCTGTCTACCACTTCTCGAATCAAGCTTCCTTAGTTCTGTGAACATACTGATAATGGCTGTTCTGAAATTTTTGTCAACTCTGACATCTGGTCACTCACATAGACCGTTTCTGTTGCCTGATTTCCCCTCATGTACCAGGCCAACTTTACTGTTTCTTTACCTGCCCTATGACTTTTTATTGGAAAGTGGACATTTTAGATGCGACAGTTTAGGACGCTGCATATGATACTGCCCTCTCCTGCCCGCCCCCCTCAGGGCCTGTTCCTGCCATTGCCTTGTTGGTTTAGTGATTGGTTGGATTATTTTAGTGACGTTTATTCTTGCCCCTGCACCTGCCACACACACACCACATACCTACACACTCCCCATACACACCTACACACACACCCCTGCACACCCAAACACCCACACACCGGTGCACAAACACCCACACACAGTGTTCAGCCCTAGCTGTCGCTCCTCCGGGAGGCACAGCTTGGGCGCCCAGTCACCCCAGGAGGTCACTGGTTCTGGTGGGACTTTGGTCTCTTTCCCTGACCACACCCACCTTTCTCAGCCACACCCCCTGGGACTCAGCCCACTTGGAGGGGGCGGGCGGGGAGCCCCTAGCTCTCAGCTGCAGCCTCTGGGGTGGAGCCCCCTCCTCACTGAGCCAGAGGCTGGGGAAAGGGGAGGAGTTTGGGTTCACATATCAAAGACGCTCCTTTTTAAACGAATTCCCGTAGATTTCCTTGAATAGGCGTTTCATTTGCTGTAGTCCTAGGACCGTTTCCAGAGACTTTACGTGGTTGCTTTTTAACGATTTTCTCCAGTTTTGTTGAGAAGCAGGTCAGCTGAGCTTCTGCTCTCATGCCGGAAGCCGAGTTCGGGGTAAATCTTTTTTTTTTTTTTAAACCAAGAATTGGGCTTTTTTGGCTACAACCCTTGCCCCTGCAGGGGCACACGTGCCTGGGTGGGCGTCGGGAGGAAGGGTAGCCCGGGAGTGACATCCCTCCCTGGGGAACCCAGGAAGCAGGCCACCCTGCCCCCAACACGTGTACCCCCTCTCCCCGCAGGGCGAGTGCTCCCCCAAGTGCCGCAACCTGTTCGTGCTGGAGACGGTGTGCGTGGCCTGGTTCTCTTTCGAGTTCCTGCTGCGCTCGCTGCAGGCAGAGAGCAAGTGCGCCTTCCTGCGGACGCCACTCAACATCATCGACATCGTCGCCATCCTGCCCTTCTACGTGTCGCTGCTCGTGGGCCTGGCGGCGCGGCCGGGCGCGGGCGGCAACAAGCTGTTGGAGCGCGCGGGGCTGGTGCTGCGGCTGCTGCGCGCGCTGCGCGTGCTCTACGTCATGCGCCTGGCGCGCCACTCGCTGGGGCTGCGCTCGCTCGGCCTGACGGTGCGGCGCTGCGCGCGCGAGTTCGGGCTGCTGCTGCTCTTCCTCTGCGTGGCCATGGCGCTCTTCGCGCCGCTCGTGCACCTGGCCGAGCGCGAGCTGGGCGCGCGCCGCGATTTCTCCAGCGTGCCGGCCAGCTACTGGTGGGCCGTCATCTCCATGACCACCGTGGGGTACGGCGACATGGTGCCGCGCAGCCTGCCCGGCCAGGTGGTGGCGCTCAGCAGCATCCTCAGCGGCATCCTGCTCATGGCCTTCCCTGTCACCTCCATCTTCCACACCTTCTCGCGCTCCTACTCGGAGCTCAAGGAGCAGCAGCAGCGCGCCGCCAGCCCCGAGCCGGTCCTGCGTGAGGACAGCACGCGCTCTGCCTCCGCCTCCGCAACGGAGGACAGCTCGCAGGGCCCCGACGGTGCCGGACCGGCTGGGGACTCCTCGGACGGGCTGTGGCCGCGGGCAGGGCCGGCCTGACCCCGGGGGGCCGCCCGGCTGTGACTCGGCGTGGACTCGGCTGAGGACTCGGCTCCTCGCAAGCTTTAGAAACAGCACCACGGTGCTCGCCTCCCCCGCGCGCGGAGGGGCCGGGGGCTACCGCGGGGGCCCAGCTTCTGCGGCCGCGCGTCCGGTCCACGTGCATGCTGCTCGACCCGCGCTGCGCGGCACTCGGCCCAGGGCCGACCCCAGCCTGACTCGGGGGCCAGAGCCATCCTGTGCTTTGAGTAAAGAGTCTAAGTCCTGTGAGCATCACCAGCCTGTTCACTCTCCTCTTACGTCCCTTTGGAGTTCTGACTCCACGGCTAGCTAAAAATAAACTCAGCACATCCCAGAAATTCCAAGCCTGTAGCAAATGCCAGAAGGCCTCACTTGTCCCCAGGCCTCACCCTGACCCTCCCCTGCTCTTCAGCCCAGGCAGTTGGGAAGCACAGCGCGGGTGGGGCACAGTGCGGAGGGGCAGCCCCCTGGAGCAGTGCAGTCATCGTCCCTGGAGCAGTCCCTTCCTGCTCCTGCAGCATCACCCACAGTAGGCAAAGCCCAAGTCCCTGCCAAGTGACAGGGACGGAGGTGTGACACAGCTCCTTGCTGGGTTCCAGCCCTGACCTCTGACCTTCCTTCAGGGCACCAGCTCCACGGGGATCTTCCTGGACCCCTCCTCATTCTCCCCTGAAAATGTGCAGCAAAGCTGGAGGCCTGCATGTCAGCCAGCCCCACGTCATCCCTTGCGGCGCCTCTCTGCCCCTGGGTGGGCAGCTGCTGCAAGCTGGCCCTGACAGGAGAGCCCTCCAGTGCCGCACTCCTCGTTCTGCACGGCTGGTCCTTCAGGAGGAAACTGCTTCCTTCTGTGCAGGGGAGCTTGCTGACTCACCACCAGGACCTTCACAAATATTCAAAGTTGTCCCTCCAAGGGCCAGGTCAGTGATGCAGTGACCCAAGGGAGCTGTTCCATCCCCACCTTCCCACCTTGCTGCACTGGTTCTAAGGGTGCAAGAGAGCCCTGCAGGACCACAGGCCACCTCAAGTCCTGTGATGAGGTGCCCATCTGCCCCTGGCTTCCCTGCCCCTTTTCCCCTAACCCACCCTGCCCCTCCCACACGGGCATAGTCCTCCCGCTGGGCTCTGCTGGCCGTGGTCTCGGTTTCTCCATCCGTGTAAGGGGGCCAGGAACTCTCCAGGTCCACACCTGCCTGTGTCTCACACACACCAAGTAAATCCACACTGAAAACGCTTACTATGGGACGGAGCTGTGTGATTCCTGCAAGATGTGCTGTTCACACAGCTGCTTCTTTGGCAGGCTGCTTCAAGCGCTCCAAAGCACTGCAGGAGGGAGGCCAGGAAATGCATGCGCACGCGCACGCGCACGCGCACACGCACACACACACACACACACGTGCTCTGCAGTCCTGGCAGACTTGCTGACTCTGGAGGGCACTGGCGAGTGCTTGCTCTGGCCAGTAACCTGCCCCAAACCACTGGGCCAGCTGAGTGGGGCAGAGCACACTTCTCTGTGCCTCAGGTTCCCCACCGGCAAAACCAGAGTGACCACAAAGAGCCTTCTGGCTCCACATCCCCAAGATGCAGAACTCTGGTCCCTCCCAGAGGTCTCTGGTTTGCCTGAAAATGCCAATAAGGCCATTAAGGGGGGTGATTTGTGTCTGTGACATTCCAGGAACCACCAAACACCCTCTCACCCTAATCCTAATCAAACACATCCTTACCCTTACCCTAACCCTCAGGGCTGCTTTCTGCACATGCTATACATTCTTCCTTGTGCCTGGACAGGCCCTCTGCCCACCCTGGCTAACCCACGTGTGCTTTGGGGGTCCTGGGGGGGCCACTCAGACTGAACATGGTAGCTCCAGGACTGAGCATGCTCCACTGTCAATGTTGGGGGGTCTAAAGTTTTATGCCACCACAGTAGGCAGTTCCTCATTGCAGGGGAGAGGACACCCCCCACGCCCCCTGCCCCTAGTTTCTTCTCAGCCAGGTGGACACTGGGACCGCGGCGGCAAGAGCAGCTGTGGGCTGGGTCACAGCACCGTTTGCAGCTCCTTATCCACTCTAAGCTTTCAGAGGCTCAGCTGAATGAAATGGACTTTGTCACTCAGCCCAGGACCACCATTTTGCCCCCTTTCCAAAGTGCTGTCCTTGCTCAGAGGATGACCCATAAAAATAAACAGGGCATGTAGGGCTTGGGGGGAAAAGTGACCCTCATGTATTTTTGGGCTGGAAATCCCACTTCTTGGGGGGCTATTAAAAACTTCTGCCCTTTCCCCAGAGGATGGCTGTGTCCAGAGCTCAGGGTACAGAGCTGCTCCTCTCAGCCGGAGCAACAGCTGGGCCTGTGGAATAGCTCTTCCTGCCCTGTCTCTGAATGAAGTTCCAGGGAGCCCTAAGAGGAACACAGGTGCCCTTTCTGGGCCATTTCTCTGCTCATCAGTGAAGTCACAGAAAGAGGCTTCAGGTAGGTTCTCGGGAACAAAGATGAGTTCCCCAAAAAGGCACCTCTGTGTATCTTGATTTTTACTATCTGAATTCTTACTATATTAATTTTTAAATTAAAGTAGCCGATTTCAGTAACACATCATTAGACGAAAATAAAAATGCAGCCCAGAGCAGGACCCCTGCCCCACTTCATTCAGCCGCGGGCTCCAGGATCCACACTCAGGCTCCCGCCGCCTGGGGAACGCCACAGCGTCACCACCTTCGTCAGCTCCAGGGCCAGTGCAGAGGCTGGGGTGACTCGTCCAAAAATTTTAAAATATATCACTTTCACATATTTTGACTTCCTGATTTTTTTTTAATCTTGCCTCCAGTGTACCCTACATGAAAAAAAAAAAAAAAAAAAAACGCTCAGCACAAATGGCTCCACCCCTATATGCCATACGAATTGTCAGTGTTCCTTTCCTCTTGGCCTTTAAAGGAGACACTCTCCATCCTTGTGAGGCACCTGCAGTCCAGGGAACTGTGTGACTTGGCTGAGACCAGGGTGCTGGCACAAGGTGGTCACTGACCAAGGGTGGTCTCCCATGGGGCCAGAGCTGCACTGCGGGGATGGGGCGCGTGCCCAGCCCTTCCCCAGAGACCTGGGGGGTGAAATGAGGACAAGATGGATTCCCTGCTCTGTCCCGGGCCCCCACGCCGCCTCCACTCTCGAGGCTGCACTGGGTCCGCGTGCGGTTCGCTCAATGACATTCACATTGCAGACGGCCGGTACTCCCATGTGCGGCACATCAGTCACGGTGGAAGCCAGTGAGGTTTTAATTTGGAGGCAATTACTGCTACAGACATCTCCCTTCATTTATAAAAAGTAAACGTTTTCAAAGCATCCTGCAGGCCAGAGAATGGAGCAAGACCCTCCAACATTCAGGAGTTTTTGAGGAAAACTCAAGAGGAAGAAACAGCTCTGCAGGTTTTCCACTGGCCACCGTAGACGGTAGAGCTTTGGTGCTGGCCGCAGACAGCGTGGACACTGCAGAGCCACCCTCCGCCCAGCAGAAGGGGAAGCACTGCCTGTGGGAAGCCCACAGAAGCATCTAGAACACTCGCCCTGTGGGGTCCAGAGCTGGCCCAGGGCTGCTGCGCAGGCGAGATGCTCGTGTAACTGAAGAGGGGGGCCAGTGTCAGACAGCGGCCGCACCACAGCCAGACGCAGCGGACATGAGGTCTGTGTAGACGGGAGGACGGCGGCAGGGCCCCCGTGCAGGCCTGAGAGCTCAGAGTGTGTGTGGGTTGGGGGGGACCCACATTAGAAGCAGGGACACCCCGCACAGCACAGGGACACTGCCTCACTGCCCCCCTGGTCCTAGAAGCGGACGTCTAAGGCTGTGTGCTGCAGGTGCACAATTCCCAAAATGACAGGGATGGCCAGTGCGTCTGCCCAGCCCCAGACCTGGGCCCCCGGCCTTCCCAGGAGCCCACAGGGGCTGCTGCATCCCCCCGACACCCCCAGGACTCATGGAGAACTCCAGGCCCTGGTTCCAACACCCCAGCACTCACTCTGGCCAGGGCCCATTGGCAGATGAGGGCTTGCCCCTCGACCCAGTGGGGTCCACACCAGCATCTCGCAGGAGGAGCCCAGAGTAGCAACAAGGCCCCTGGGCCCCACTGCTGAGCCGGGATTCAGTCCTGTGAGGCAGCTGTGCTGAAGGTGACCCTGGAAAGGCCACCTCTGGCCACACACACAGGAGCACACGTGACAACTTTAGCATATTCCAGCACTTCTCCACGTGGGCCAGGCGCACACAAAACCCCATCCCTGCCATGACTGACCCTCTGCCACCCGTGGGCACCAGGGCCCCACCCCCAGGCCATTCTGAGACAGCAGGAACCGCATGCAGGCTTCTCCGGGCACCACTTCTCACTCCGACCCCACCCCCACCAAGTCTGGCCCAAGTCAGGGATCCCTGGGCCCAGGCTGCAGGCCTTCTAAGCTCCACCAGCCACGTCCAGGCCACTGCGGCTGAGACACGAGTTTTCCCAACACCCTTGGTCCTGCAGAGCCCGGGTCTGCCTCTTCCAGGCTCCGGGCCGGGGCTGCTTTGCATGGACATGGGCGAGAAGACTTGCTTTCCCATCACCTTGAGCCCAGGGGTGCAACCCGCTCGCACGCGTCCTGGGGTGAGAAAGCACAGACATCAGTGCCCGGGCCCCCACCAGCCCCCCCGGGAGCCCAGAGGCCGAGCGCGAGCCCGACAGCCAGGACACCATCTCAGGGCGCAGCGGTGCCTGCCTGCCCCACGCGGGGAGGACAGGTGGCTGGGCCGGTGCCTGCAGCGAGCAGTCCCATGTCCTCATCCTCCCCGGCTGCCTCAGAGGGCCTTGGCGCTGGCAGGGTGCGCCGTGTGGGGGGCCGGCTTTGGGGGATGGCGGGCGAACGCGTAGGCCTGCCCCAGGATGGCCAGGTCCACCAGCACCTGCAGCAGGCCGCACACTGAGAACTGCAGGGGTGCCCCGTTCAGCAGGAAGTACGCCGTCTTGAAGGTGTCGCCACTAGTCCACATGAGGACCATCTTGATGCTACGGAGACACAAGCGGGGGTCAGCGACATGCCAGGTCAAAAACATAAACCAGGGGTCAGGGATGTAAACCAGGGGTCAAGGATGTAAACCAGGGGTCAGGGGACATGCTGGGGTCAAAGACATAAACCAGGGGTCAGAGACATAAGCCAGGGGTCAAAGACGTAAACCAGGGGTCAGCGACGTAAACCAGGGGTCAGGGACGTAAACCAGGGGTCAGGGATGTAAACCAGGGGTCAAGGACGTAAACCAGGGGTCAGGGATGTAAACCAGGGGTCAGGGGACACACCAGGTGGTCAGGGCAGCCAGACCCACCCTCCTGTCCCTGCCACGAGGCCACCGCGTGCATGGCCACAGGGACAGCAAGGCCCTTCAGCTGGAGGAGCCCCAGCTCTCCAAGGCAGGGAAGGGGCAGGGACAGGGGCTGAGCACCATGGCCTCACACACACTCTGTCCTTGCTGGCTGCAGGCCCTCCAGGTGTGTGCCCTCAGGAGACACGCGGTGGCCTCAGGCAGGGCAGGGACGACCATCACCTCCTCATGCCCCTCCCTGCCCAGCGGCCCTCGGCCCCCAGGTGGTGGCCCCCTCCCCGCTCCGCACCTGGGGTGCTGAGGAGGAAACCAGGGCGGCCGGCGAAGCAGAGTGA
This sequence comes from Camelus bactrianus, assembly GCF_048773025.1. Classification (NCBI taxonomy): domain Eukaryota; kingdom Metazoa; phylum Chordata; class Mammalia; order Artiodactyla; family Camelidae; genus Camelus; species Camelus bactrianus. The sequence continues at coordinate 30,011,853 of NC_133568.1, forward strand.
AGCAGCTGCTCTTGGGAACTCCCGCCCCGCCCAGGCCCCTTACTCAGAACAACCTGAGGGTGAGTCTGTTTCTAGTCACTGGTGCCGCTGCCCCCCTAGCCTCAGCTTGGTCCCTGTGGCACAGAGGGGACCCTGGTCACCAATCACTAATGTCCACACACACCTTCCCACACGTGGCATCTGACGCTTGGCCTGCGAGGTAATGAGCATTAGCACCATCATGTTTTCCTGCATAAAATGTAAATCAGACCCAGCTGCACAAGCAGGCTGACCTCTTACGGCCAGTTACACCAGTCTGGGGCAGGGAGGAGGGGACTCCCAAGAGGACAGACTGCAGGTCGGAGCTGCAGACACTGGGTCAAGGAGCCGTCCGGGCCGCAGGCACAGCGGGCACCTGAGCTTCTGGAGGAGCCCCATCCACTCCAGAGCCTCAGCTCTGGGAGGCCTCTGAGCCCCAGTTCAGCTCTCATCCTTTATAAAACCAGGGCAAGGAGCCGTGTCCTCTGCCCAGTCAGTGCAGGGGTGCCCGCTGGAGGGTCAAACCGAGCACGCAGAACCAGGCCAGAAAGTGGACGCTTCTCCTGACCTCCACCCACCCCCGGGGTCCTCACTGGGAGAAGGAGAGGCGCAGAAGGCCAGGCTCCCGCTGGACTCTGGGCCGGGCTCCCCGACTGCGCAGCCCAGGGCGGCGTACTTGGCTGGTCTTGCTGGCTCACGCAGTGTCTAAAGATCTTTTGTTTCTAGTTAGCTGGTGACGAATTCCTCATTAAAAGTCCAAGTCATCCTAGTCAGCCCTTTCTCTCTGGCTGCTTTCAACATTTGACTTCGGTTTCTGGCAGCTTGATTGCGATGTGATGCATGTGTGGGACTCACTGAGCTTCTTAAATCTGTGTGTTTATCTTGCCTCAGATGCTGGAAGTTTTCAGCCATTATTTCTTTAGCTACGTTTCCTGCACCACATCCTGCCTGTGGCCTCAGATGAGGCGACGCTAGACCTCCTGGTGCTGTCTGAGTCTATTCCTTTTTTTTTTTTTCCAGATTTTTTCCTATTGTTCAAAGTGGATGATTTTTATCCATCTGTCTTCAAGTTCACTGACTCTTCCTCTGTCGTCTCCACTCCACTCCTGAACTCACGAAATGTGTTTTTTATTTAGCTATTATATTTTTCAATTTAAAATTTTCTTGTTGATTTCTCTTGCAGCTTCTGTTCCTTTGCTGAGTTTCGCATCGGTTTCAAGAGCGTCTGCTCTTCCTCCTCAGAGCAGTTACAACGGTGACTTTACAGTCTGGTAATTCCAGTGCGCGTGTCACCTTGGCTGGTTGTCTTCGTTGTCTTCGTTGTCCACTGGTTGTCTTTTCTTTTGAGAGTTGTTGAGATTTTCCTAACTGTTCATGTTGAATAATTTTGCTTTGTATCCTGGACACTTTTAACCTTATGTAAGGAGATCCGTCTTGCTTCAGCTCTATGGAGAACGTCGTTTGTGTGTTCTCGCCGGGAACTGACATGGTTAAGTTCCAGCTGCAGGTTCTGGCTGGCTTTCAGTGGACATGGTTCAGTTCAGCTCATTTTGGACCTGCATGCATGGGCAGTGTTGGGTGGCTGGCCCGGGACTGGGTGGTGGTCTACCCCACAGCACCCCTCTCCAAGCCTCTGGGATGCAGTCAGGGCCTCATGCATGCACACCGAGCTTGGGGGTGAGCCCAGCACTTCATACACAACTTAGAGGCCGCTTTCTCCACACATGCCCTCTCTTCAGTCCCCTGAAACTCTGTGCTCTCAGGGACCTGCCCACTTCTCCCTTGTCCTCTGGCTGGAAAGCCAAGGCTTCAGTGTCCGTGCTGTGCATGTGGCTGGATCTGCCTACACGGCCAAATGGAGGGAGGATGGAGGGGAAAAGCACCGGGGTCCCCACCCCTTCGGGTTCATCCTTCCGCTGGTGAGAGAGGAGGACACACCCCTCAGAGCCAGGGGCCTGCCCGGCCGCCCTGCTGCTGCCGCCAGCAGCGAAGACTAGAGCTGGCACGGGGGCTCGCCTGGGGGCTCCGACGGGTGAGCAAGGCCAGAGCATCGACGACAGATGTGAGGCGTTTCGTCACACCCCCTTCCCTCTCCCCAGACCAGCAAGAGGGGCTTCTGTTGGAGCTTTCTGCCCGGCGCACCGTCTGGACTTCAGGCTGCGTTCGAGTCCAGGCTGGCCTTTGTGGAAAAGCAAAACAGGTCACGTCATTCATCCTTCAGCTCTGGCCTCCTCCCTGCCCTCTGCCTGCTCCAGTGCCCAGGAGGCTGCCGCGCCCAGAAGACCAGAGCCCGATCCCCCATTGGAGCTGCAGAGGCGCTGGCGCGCCAGAGCGAGGCTGCTCACCACCTCCCTCAGCTCAGGTCACTTCCATCTCAAAGGAAAGCCCACACGCACAGAGCAGGCATCTCAAGCAGCTCCCACAAGCAATTACGATTTCAGGAAAAGGCGTGGAGACAGGAAGGAAACCAAGGTGTCACAAATGAGTCAAGTTACATCTCACAGAATTAGGAGCTAAGGCATGGCCCCGCAGAGACACCGAATTCAACAGGAGACTCAGGACCCTCCCTCCAAAAACAAAGAGCCCCTAAGGAGCCCAGGGAGCCGGGTCAGGGGGCAGCCCAGAACCCCTCCCAAGTTGGACTCCATGCCTAGGCCAGGCCACAGAGCATGTGGAGACACCACGGAGCCGTCCTACACAACTGTCACCTCCCACTGTGTCCCCAACCTCCCCACTGCCACCTCCCACTGTGTCCCCAATCTCCCCGTAGCTACTTCTCACAGTGTCCCCAACCCCCAAAATCACCACCCTGTGTCCCCAACCTCCCCACTGCCACCTGCCGGTGTCCCATCTTGGCTCCTGTCCCAGGCCCTTTGTCACCTCCTTTCTTCACAAACATGGGCACAAAAGGCCAGGCACAAAAGCAGGAAATGGTCACGTGTGACTGGGCCCACGTCACAGCATCAGACGCTCCAGGAGGAGCCGGGACAGCACCTGCAGCCTCTTCGTGTCTCTGCTGGAATCAGAGTGAAGGTGAGGACACGAAGCCCAGTCCCCAGCAGGAAAGTCAGGATAAAAGCTTCCTCTGCGGAGTGCACTCCCTTCCCCCGTCTGCAACTGGGCCAGCCTGCACACTTACAGGTGACAGCTGGGATTGCTTGATTCAGGGGAGGTTCCATGCAGCCATGGGTCAGGCTGGTGCTCCAGAGACTGAGAACCCCAAGATGCACCTGGCACCTCCCCCTCTGGGGCCCCCAGGGTGCCCGCTCACAATTCCTCACAGGCTGGATCCACACATCAGGTCCATGTGTGGACACAAGGAGAGCAGCTTCACCTCTGCCCGGGAAAGGGTGGGGGCCCCCCCAGAGGCTGGAGCCACACAGAGGCTGGAGCCACAGGGGAGACCCAGCCCCAGGAGGCCGTGTTGGGGGTGGCTGATGCCCCTCCATCCAGTGGGTGGGCCCAGAGCACGTGAGACAGTCACCCCAACAGGAATTCCACAGCCGCTGAGCTCACGCCTGTGCCCACCAACAAAAATAGAAACAGGCACTGGGCTCTCAAGTCCCAGCTCCCCTGAGAGCCGGCCGGATGCAGCCCTGGTTGGACAGGCGCCGGTGGCCACAGTGAGGACAGCACATGCTATGTGACCTGAACCAGACCTGAACAGGAGCAGCTCTGGGCCTGGTTTGCTGAGCACTGCCCAACCAGGCCCCATGCCGAAACAACACGTGGTGGCCTGCATGGAGCCCCTTTGGTGGAGGAGAAGCTGAGGCACAGAGAGGTTAGGTGATTCACCCAAGGGCACACAGCAACTCCCTTGCACGGCAGGAAGGGCTGGGGTACGGAAGGGGGAAGTAGGAGGTTCAGCGGGAGCCTGTCCTGAGTCAGTGCCCCTCTGGGCCCTGAACGCACAGGTGCACCTTGACCCTGGCAAGTGGAGACGTGAGGTCACCTCTGAGAGCTGGGCTCTGCCTGACGCACAGGAACATTTTTAGCTGCCCAGATGCCTCACCTGGCATTGGCCCTCAGTCAGCTTTTGCATGGGGACAGGAATCTGACAGCCTTAGGGGCCCCACAACCAGCCCCACATGTTGAGGGCTCCAGGCGGGTTTGGGGAGCCCTGCAGTCAGGTCAAGTATCAATCAAGTTGTTTCCGCCCTGTCTGTGCAGGAGACAGAAACCACCCTGAGTGCCGGGAGCCCTCGTGCAGCAAGTGGCTGCTCTGAACAAGCCAGGTCGAGCCTCACACCCTCTGGTTACCCCAAGACCCTGCGGTGCCCTGCGGACGTCTGCCCCAGCCCAGGCCCACCCTACCCCCAACATGTGTCAGGTCACCTGCACCTTCAACAACTGTGGGGGGGCAGAGCCCTGAGGCCCAGCTACCACCGCTCAATAGCGGAACACGGCGGGCAGGTGCCCGGGAGCTGGGCTGGGAGAAGCGGGTGCCGTCCCCGCTGTCCCTGCCAGGAGGAGGGAGGGGGTCGCGTGGTTCACGCATGTGCTTCGTATTAATCCATCTCCACAGGAAAACTCCTTCACTCTGGAGTTTCCCTTACACAGACCTCTTTGAAGATGAATAAAGTTTTATAGGCAACAAAACCATAATCAGGCTCCCCTCCTGCACTACAGTCCCTCTGAGTTCTCAGTCTGTGCTCACAACACAGTACGAGTGTTGATCCTTTACACAGAGTGAGGTCACCTCCTGCATTAACTCCAGCTCAATTCCCAGGAGCAGGTGCTGCAACGCCCACCTGAGGGGGGAACCTGTGACCCTCCTGCCACCTCCCTTCACCTGCAGGGCCCGGACGTCCCCTCCCTTCGTCAGGTGGAGTGCAGGCAGCTGCAGAGCCGGATGGCACCTCTGGGTCCCCCACATGCAGAGGGCAGGACCTCAGGCCATGGGCTCAGCCATCCCCGCAAGCCTGCCTGGCTGTCCTGCAGCTCATCTGACAGGACAGCAACGTTGAACAGGCACCTAACCTAATTATGTCTCCCCATAGCCGGTTCTCTGGGATGCCAGTGGCCTGTTATTAGGTTAGCCTTCTTAAGGAGGAAGAACACAGTCTTAACCTGGCCTGTGCTCAAAGCTGATTGAATTAGCGACCCACATCTGTGACAGAGACTGGCCTTCCCTCCGCTGGCTCAAGGCCCATCTCGCAATCTGACAGCTCATGTGGTGCAGGTCTCGTCCCTGCCCAGCTGGGCCCCCCAACACCTGCTGGGCCTTCCAGCCGAAACTCCTCGCAGCACCAACTGCAAACTCCTTCTCTACCTGACTTCCCTGGGGAGGGGGGGCTCCTCCTTCTGCTTCAGCCTCCTTGCACCCAGTACACATTGAGCAGGCAGGTGGATGGTGTCAGGGGAAGGGGCGTGGGAGGAGAAGGACCTCTGGTCACTGAGGGTGACGACCACAAGCATCCTTTATGCCCTGAAGTCAAGATTCAGTTGCTGTGTGTGGCCCCCAAACCCTTTTCAAGTCAAACACTCTGAGAGCCAGGCCTCCTGCATTTTGTGTCATCAGGCGACAATCTTCTGGGTCAGGAAGTGGAGCAGAGGGACTGGCCGCACACCGTGGCCCTTGTGCAGAGCACATTGACCTTCCCGACACCACCTCTGCTGGATGAGTCCCTGCAGCCCCGAGGGGCCTTCTGCCACTTCTGCTTTGTGCACAAATTCTCCAGGAATCAGCACCGTCAGCCCGGTGCCCATGCCGGTAACTTCCTACAGTCATGAACCCTGCCTCACGTGTTCTCCTATTTTCCAAAAGTGATTTAGAGAATCAACTATTTCATTCCTTCACTAGCTCATTCAATAAATATTTACTAAACTGCTGTAATTTTCTGAACACTCCATTAGATGTTAGTGAGAGAAACAAATGGGACACAGTTCTTGCCTTCAAGGCCTGCATCAAGTAGACAAGACAGACAAATGAAAATACCAGTATGTATTGCTGTCAGATGGCAAGGATGTTTCTGGAGGTACATGGGGACAGCGGTCAAATAAAAGAAGGATCAGAAGGTCAGTCTAAGACAGCTGCAGTCAGAGTCTCATTCACAGAGACAAAGGGTCAGTTAGAACAAGGTGAGACACAAACTTCAACATCTCGGAATGGCAGAACTCTTCCCACCCCTCCCACAAAGTACAACGAACAGCCCTAGATGTTACAAATAAACACATGAAGACTCTCAAAGGTGGACAGGAGGCCACATGAGTCACAGACTTGGAGCTGAAGGAGCAGGAAATGCCAACAGGCAGGACCAAAGGCCCCAAGAACGGCTGCTCTCTCTCTGCGAAAGACCAGGACAGGGCAGCTTGGGAAAACAGGCAACTTTGAGACAATAATTGCTCTACTGCAGACAAACAAAACAGAAGAAACGACAGCCCTGCCACCATTGGTGACAGCAAAGGAGAGGGGGACCCTAGACTCTTACCCCTGCCAGGCACCCCAATCCCTCTACCAGAGTAGGGTCAGGAAAATCAGCTAAATCCAAAGGTTTAAATAAGATCCAGGGTCTCGTAACACGGAAATGTCTAGGTTTCAGCTGAAAATCACTTGTACCAAGAACCAGGAAGATCTCAAATGGAATGAAAAAAAGACAATGTTTAGATGCCAAAACTGAGATGACAGTGATGTGCGAAAAACCAAAGATTAAGAATAGCCACTTTAAACGAGCTTCAGTGAGCAATTATGAACATATCTGAAACAAATGAAAAAATAGACAGCCTCAGCAAAGAAACAGAAAGCTTCACAAAAGAAGCAAAACATATAAAGAACCAAATGTAAATTTTATTATATTGAAAAATACAAACATCAAATTCATTAACCAAGTTAATGAATTGGCTAAGAAATGCTCATAAGAAAACATAACAAAACAAAAAATAAGAAATGATCACAACAAAAGAACCACAGCAAACAATCTCACATTCATATCATCAAAGACCTAGAAGAGGGGAGAGGGCAGGACTGGGAAAGTAGTCAAAGAAACTTGGGCTGAAAACGCCCCCACATTAGCAAGAAGTGTAACCCTAGAGATTCAGGAAGCTGAGTGAATCCCAAATAGGATAAATCCATATGAAGACACACACCACAGTGAAACTCCTAAAAACTAAACACAAAAAAAATCTCAAAAGCAGGTAGAGCGGAATGAATCTTATTTATCAGGAAAGACAATTAGAAGGACAGTGGGTGTCTCAGGAACCACGGAGGCTGGAAGGAAGTGGCACAGGATTCTCCAAGCACTAAAAGAAGAGCAGTCAGCCCAGGATCCCACACCAGCAAAAACACGCCTCAGGTGAAAGGGCTGCCAAGACGCTCTCAGGTGGAGCACAGGAGCAGCGCCTGCCGCCACCTGACACACTCCTCAAGGCTGCTTAAAGGAGTTTCTCAAAACAGGGATAAACAGATAAACGAAAGGAGTCCTGGAATAGTGGGAGGGAAGAAGGATCATCATAAGCAAAAATAAATACAACGGACTTTCCATTTCCTCTTCAGTTTTGTGCGTTATGTTGATTGAAGCAAAATTATAACTAAGTGTTTACATTCCAAGAAAGAAAAAGTTTTACATCAATAATCTAAATAAAGATAGGACCAAATACCAATGAAATTTAAACAGAAAAGTCAACAAAACAAAGAGCTGATTCTTCAAAAAGATCAGTAAAACTGACAAACTTCTAGGAAGAGAAAATATACAAGTCATCAATAAAGCAACAGAGGAAGTGGCTGCAGCCCCTGCAGCCCCTGCAGACATTGGAAAGACACGAGCGAGCACCGGAGCACCACGGACACCGCCACACACTGGAATCCGGCAGCCTGCTAACCCTGCCGGCTCTTCAAAGACCTAAGCTATCACAGCTCACCCAGCAGGAATCCGAAAATGTGAAGAATCCTGAAACCATTAAGGAAATTGAATCCATAATTTAAAACCTCCCCCCAAAAAAGAAATGTTCAGGCCTAGATGGTTTCATTAGAGATTCCAGTAATGCTTTAAAAAGAGTCAATACAAATTCTGTCCTATCTCTTCCAGAAAATAGGAAGACTTGACAATTCACTTCATGAAGCTAGTCATTTCCTTAAAACCAAAACCAAAGTAGTACAAAAAGAAAAAGAAAAAAGAAAGAAAGGAAACTACAGACCAATGCCCTCATGAATACAGGCACAAAAATCCTCAAAATATTAGCAAGCAGATTCAGAAATACATACAAATAAATTTAAACACCACGACAAAGTGTGGTTTATTTCAATAATGCAAGACTGGTACAATACTTGAAAATCATCAATGGAATCACCAGTGGCTTAAAAAAAAATCACACAGTCATGTCAATCAGTGCAGATAAAGCATTTGACAATATTCAAAACTCATTCACTGTGAAAACTTCCAGTAAAACAGGAATAGAGAACTTTCTACACCTAACGTTACACCTAGTGGTGAAGCCTTCAGTGCCCTCACCGGTCAGGAACAAGCAGCGATCCACTGTCACTACAATTATTCAGTGCAGTGCTGGAGGTTCTAGTTAGTGCAACAAGACAAGAGAAGCAAATAAAGGACAGGCAGATCAGAAAGGAAGAATTAAGACCATCCCTATTCTTACATGACTGTTCACGTAGAAAATTCAGAGGATCTATAAGAAAATTCCTGGAACTAATGAGTTGAACAAGGTTGTTGGATACAAGATAAACATATGAAATTAATCCAGTGGAATCTAAAAGCTAATACAAATGAATCCATATGCAAGACAGAAACAGACTCACAGTCATAAGAAAACAAACTTAGGGGAAAGGGAAAAAGGAAGGGATAAATTGGGAGCATGGGATTAACAGATATAAGCTACTATACATAAAATAAGCAATGAGGGGTTACTGTACAGCACAGGGAACTATATTTAATATCTTGTAATAACACATAGTGGAAAATAATCCGAAAATATATATATATATACAAGTGAATCACTTTGCTGTACACCTGGATCTAACACAGTGTTGTAAATTAACTATATTTCAATTTAAAAATTAAAAAATAAAAGAAGTAAATGAAATACTTTGGTGTAAATTTAATAAAACATGTACTAGACTTGTATCCTGAAAATTGCAAAAGGTTGATGACAGAAATCAAGGAAGATCTAAGTAAATGGAGAGATGTACCACACTGATGGATTAAAACACACAACAGAGTAAAGATGTCACTTCTTAAATTGATATACATGTTTAATAAAATTTCAACCAAAATCTCAGCAAGATTTTTGGTGGTATAGACAAGATTATTCTAAAATGTATATGGAAAAGAAAAAGAATTAGAATAGCAAAAATGGTTTCAAAAAAAGACAGTGGGAGGAATCAGCTCACCCAGTACCGAGACTCGTGTACCTGCAGTACTAGACGCGTCAGCGGCGGGGCAGACACGTCAGTCAGTGGGCAGAAGAGAACCCAGAAGCAGATCCACACGGATGTGCCCAACTGACTGTTGACAAAGGTGAAAAAACTTTCAACCCAAGTCTCATGTCTTAGAAGATAATTAACTCAAATGGATCACGGTTTAAATGTAAAATGCAGAACAATGAAACATTCAGAAGACAGAGGACAAAGTCTTCAGGGTCTAGGGTTAGGCCACAGGTACTTAGGCGTGACACCAAAATCCTGATACATAAAAGGTAAAGCTGGTAAACTGGACTTCATCAACATTTTTAAAATTTGCTCTATCAAAGATCCTGTTAAGAGTATGAAAAGACGATACACATACTAGGACAAAGTACCCGCAAACCACATGTACAACAAAACACCAGTATCTAGAATATACTTTTTAAAACAAAAACTATAAAAAGTTAACAGTTTAAAAAAATCCAATTAGAAAAATGGGCAGAAGACGTGAAGAGACGTTTACCAATACAGACATACAGACAGCAAATATGCAAATGAAAAACGCTCAGCATCATTAGCCATCAGGGAAATACCAGTTACAATCACAACGTGATATCATGACAACCTGTCTACATGAAAAACAGTACATCAAGTGCCAGCCAGAAAGTGCAGAGACTGCTAGTGGGAAGGTAACATGGTTCAGCCACCCTGGAAATAGTCTGGCAATTTCTCTGAAGACTGAATGCGAAACTACCACACAATCCAACAATTGCATTCTGGGCATTTATCCAAGAGAAAGAAAATTTATGTTAACACAGATACCTGGGCATGAATGTTTACAGAAGCATTTTTGTAATAGCAGGAACCTGGAAATAACCCAGATGTCCTCCAACAGGTGAGAGGCTGACAGATCATGCACACCCCCACATGAAGGACCGCGGACGGCCCTGGGTACAGCAGCAACCCTGAGTCTCCGGAGAGGTATGCTGAGTGAAGACAGGCAATACACACTGTGCGACCCCATTCAGACGCTACTCCTCACAGGGCCCGAGCACGGAGGTGGATTGCCCAGTCAGCTCTGGGGCGCCTGGGAGGGATGCAGAGGGGGTGCTGCTGGGACGATGCTCTCTGTGTCTGCACAAGCTCAGTGTCGGCCCCCTGGCCGTGAGGCTGTGCTGTGGCTCTGCCGAGCGTTACCACTGTGCGAACAGGGTAGCGGTCCATGGGCTCTCCCTGTATTATGCCTTTTTCCAGGAAGTTCTAATCTTTTCATTGTGGCAAAATATGCAACAGAAAATTTACCATCGTAACCATTTTCGGTGGCATTAAACACATTCACACTGTTGTGCAGCAGTCACCACCATCCACCCCCAGAACCCCTTCACCTTGTGAAACTGGATCACTCTGCACCCGTCAGACAATAACTCCCCACCCTCCTGTCCCCCTACCCCGGCATCACCGTTCTACTCCTGTCTCTGTGATCTGATGACTCTCAGCACCTCATGTGAGTGGAATCGCACAGTGCTTGTCCTTTCTGTGACGGGCTTACTTCGCTGAGCACAGTGTCCTCCAGGCTCACCGGTGCTGTAGCGGGGGTCAGAACTTCCTTCCTCGTTAACGCTGAAGCACTTGCCGCTGTATGTACAGACTACGCTTTGCTTATCTCACCCGTTGAAGGACCCTTGGGCCACTTCCACATTTCATCTACTGCCAGCACGCCGCCATGAACACAGAGGCACAAAGTCTGTTCAAGACCCCGCTTCCGGTTCCGTGCGGTGCGAGCCCAGAAGTAGACTTGCTGGGTCACACTGTGATCCCATCGCTGGTACTTTGTGAGGAAACGCCATACTGTTTTCCACAGCAGCTGTACCGTTTTGCATTCCCACCGATGGAATAAGAACGTTCCACTTTTCCCACATCCGCACCAACACTTGCTGGTTTCTTTTTCCTGATAGTCGCCATCCAGGTGGGTGTGAGGTGGCCGCTCATGCAGTTTTCATTGTACAGGCCTTTCACCAACTTGGTTCAGTTAATTCCTAAGCATTTTCTACAGTTTGATGAGACTGTAAATGAAGCTGTTTCGCTTCAGCAGGGAGTGCCTGAGACCTGCGCTGAGGGGAGGAAGCTGTTGTGCCATTTCCTGCATCAAGGGCTCGAACCTCCTGCCTTCGGAGACGCCCGTGGACCTGGCCTCCCGCCGTGGGAGCTTCACGAGGGTCTCAGCTGCCCCACCTTCAGCCACAAACAGGTCTGCTCGCGCAACAGGAGGCCAAAGACCAGTGTGTTTAACCCTAAACTGCTCTTTAACTGGCAGTTTTCCAAACACGACTGAGAGTGAGCAGCAGATGCTGCAGGCCCGGGGAAAGCGGCCGCCTACCTCATGCCTTCGGTGGAGCGGAGGCGCTGGTTGCGGTAGAGCTGCGGCAGGCCCAGCATGGCCTCGGTCAGCACGGCCAGGAAGCCCAGGGTCTCCACAAACAGGGCCGAGTCGATGGACAGGTACGTGACGTAGCCTGCCACCCCAGTGAAGGCCAGGACGCACTGCACGTAGTCCCCGAAGCTGCTCCAGTGCCAGAAGTGGTGCGGGTCGAAGTCTAGGGCAAGAGGGAGAGAGACGTGACTGGGGTGCAGGCCAAGGATGGTGTGGGGAGCAGGACGTGAACCGTGGGCTCCATCTGCCTCCGTCAAGGCATTTCTAAGGGAGCCTTGACACGGATATTACCCACACAAAAATGCTAACATTCTTCAATTCCACCTCAAGTAGTATGGACAGTTAGGGCGGTGCCGGACTGTTCCAGAGCCTCCGGGACCTCTCTCCTGGGCTAGAACCCCACTCCTTCCCTCCGCAACTGTGGGTGGCTTAACCTCATGCCTGCATCTCTTCAGGCCTAACAGAGGAATCACAGTACTTGTCTTGTAAGGTGGTTCTTGTGGTTACGTGAGTTTATCTCAGAAACCCCCTCAAGGACTCAGCCTGGAGCAACAGCCGGTGAAGTGCACAGGATCACCCACGCCCAGCGACCTGACCTTGCCACTTGCTGGGCAGACGCGTCCTGCAGAAATCGAATTCACGCACTCACGCAAATTAGCAAACCACAGAGCCTCGTGGGCTCCGGCCGAGGAACCCGGGGGTCCTGGCACAGCGGTGGCTGCAGGGAATGTCAGGGAACAGGGATAAATCCAGGGGAGCATGGAAAGGGTGTGATGTGCCCAGCCTGACCCGGCCCGCAGGCGGCAGGGTCCAGAGCCAGGGCACCCCGTCAGGAAAAGACTAGCAAGTCCTGGGAACCTCGTGTACAGCATGGTGACCACAGTTAATAACACTGTATTATGTACTTAAAAGTTGTTAAGAGGAGATTTCAAATGTTATCACCACAATTTTTAAAAAGGTAATTATTTGAGGAGATGCAGGTATTAACTAATTTTATCGTGGTCATCATTTTGCAATATATATGTGTATTAAATCATAACATTATATATTGTAAATATGTTGTATGTACATCTTAGGCCGTGTCTGCTGGTCACACCTCGATGTGTCACAGGCAGGTTCTGCGGAGTCATCATAGCCAAGCAAATCGCCCACACAAACTGCCAGGCACGGTGGGTGCTGAGGGTCAGGTCACCGGGAGAGCAGATGCCCCGTCAAGCCCCCCCCCCCGACCCCCGCGCTCCCAGCGCGGGCTCTCAGGAAGAACGAGAGAAACCAAAACGCGAGGCCAAATCGAGAGGAGGCCGGCCTCCTGGGAGCACGCTGGGCTGCAGTTCTGTGGTGGACATTTGCCCAAACACCCGATGGTACTAAGTCTGTAAAGGACCACCAGTGAGAAAGGGAAACCAAACTGACCTGTGTTCACACACAAAACCCACAAAACTGAATTTCATGTAGTTAAACTCGTTAGTGGCAGAAGTACAGCCTCACAGACACATCGGTAAAGGAGTCCTTCTCAAAGCAAGGACCTCACATTTCCCTGCCTCCAGCACTTCCACCCCTGGGACTGGCGTGGAGACCCCGCAGGCCAGCAGGCCCCACGTCACTGTTTGTGCCAGCTGAGAGGATCTGACACCCAGGAAACTGCCCCCTCGAAGGATGAGATGCAAGCAATTCATTTCAAGAACTGAGAGACACATATCTTTTTACCGTGACTCACTGTGATGACCTTCAGTAACGAGCAGACTCCCGAGTGTTCAGTCTATAAACTTCGACCATGTGAGTTGGAGTCCAGGTTCTGAACTGAGCTCAGGCACCACAGCTGTCAAGTCACCGCTTGACAGTCCAGCCACCTGAAGATCTGTTATTGTGGTGGCGGTGACAGTGGTGATTTGGGCCGCTCACCAGAGCCACAGCCACAGCCACAGTCACCACTGAGGACCAAGTGAAGGCGCTCAGGCACCTCAGGAAACCTCCTGAAAATGCTCTCGCCTGGGGTCTCATGGGAGCTCAGCCCCAACGTGAAACAATCACCGCCTCATGCAGCGGTGTTTCCACGGCGATGGTGTCCAGGGGATACCGGCTGTGAGCTTCCAGGAGCCTCCCCCGGGGGCTCCCTCGGGATGGCCTTGATTCCTCCAGCAACGGGCTGCGAACCAGAGGCTCACCAAGAACTCAGCACCCAGAGCCTTTACTGGAGGCTGGTCATGTTGACACCCCTGCCTGACACACACCAAAATTCCAGACTTCCAGAAGGAAAGCAGATATTCAGACGGCTGAGGCACAGAGTAACTGCCATCAGTTCTGGGAATGGTGGGAAGTGTCCCAAAAGCCAAGTTCCTAGACATCAGCCAGGGGCCAGCTTGGCAAGTGGGCCTTTCTAAGGACAGCAGTCCCAGGCTTGCCGTGTTAACACTTTCGACACAATCACAAAGACATCAATTCTTCCCAAATTAATCCACAGATTCACAATAATCCCAGTCAAAATCCTAGCATGCTTTTTGTAGAAACTGACAAAATTACCCTAAAATTCAGAAAGAAATGCAAAGGATGTAGACAAAGAACAAAGCTGGGGGACTAACGCTAACTACCTGATTCCAAGACTTACTACCAAGCTACAGTAATCAGGACAGTGTGCTATTGGCAGAGGAATAGAGCAATAAATCAATGTAACAGAATAGAGTCCAGAAACGGATCCCCCAAGCACAGACAGCTGATTTTCAACAAAGATGCAGAGGTGATTTAGTGGGAAAAAAGAAAGTCTTTGGACATCCATATGCAAAAACAATGAAGTTGGATCCATACCTCACACCATAAACAAAAACTAACCCAAAATGGACTCTCAGACCCACCTGATGTAAAGCCTATAACTACAAAACTACCAGGAAAAAAACCTTTGTGACCTTGGGTTAGACAAAGATGCCTTAGATATGACACCAAAAGCACAATCCATTAAAGAACAAACTGATACATTGGACTTCATAAAAATGTGGAACTTCTGCTTGTCAGAAGGTACCATCAAAAGAACAAAAAGACAAACCACAGACTGGGAGAAAACCGTGCAAGCTCTGTGTCTGAGGAAAGACCCTGCATCCAAAAGAAAAACTCAAAAACTCAATACAAACAATTCTTAAATGGACAGAAGATTGGACACTTCAGCAGTGAAGATGTACGAATGGCAAACGAGTGCATGAAAAGGGGCATCGTCAGTGAAACGCAAATGAAAACTGCAGTGAGATGCCGCCACAAACCTACTCCAAGGGCTAAAAATTAAAAAAAAAAAAAAGGTCCATACAAAGTACTGATGAGGATGCAAAGCAACTGGAAGTCACACGCGGCTGGTGGGTTGCAGGATGGCAGGGCACTTTGGGAGACAGGGCGACAGTTTCTTAAACAGTTAAACACACACTTACCATGCGGTCCAGCCAGTCCACTCCTAGGTATATACCCAAGAGAAAAGAAAGTACATGTTCATATAAAGACCGGCACCCAGGGTTCATTCACAGCAGTTTTACCTGTAACAGCCCAAAGCTGGAAATGACCCAAATCTATCAACCAGTGAATAAACAGAAAAATCGCAGTACAATCATGTAACTCAACAATAAGAAGGAATGAACGCTCTACAGCCTGGAAAACTCAAAGTAACTATGCCGAGCGAAAGAAACCAGACAAAACAGGGTACACACTGTATGATTCCACTCACATCAAGTTCTAGAAAATGCAAATGAATGTGCAGAACGCAGATTAGTGGTTGGGGTGGGGGAGGGGTTACAAAGAGGAAACTTGGGGCTGATGGGCATGTTTACTGTCTTAATTTGGGTGAAGGCTCCATGGTTGTATACATGTCACAGCCTACCAAGATCGCACCCTTAAGCATGCTCCCCGTGTGCTGGCCACGCCTCAGTAAAGCTGCTGACGTTACATGGAGCTGCCTGCAGCAGGGGGGTTCAGAGGGGCCCGAGGAGTGAGCACGCAGCGGGGGGACAGGCCCTCCGTCCACCCTCCTGGCGCATGTCCCACTCTTTGACCCAGTTCCCAGATCTGCATGTGGGGTCAGCAAGCAGCAGCCAAGCCCGGGGATCCATGAGGGCCCTGGATACACAGGCTATGGAGAGGGCGCATAGGTGTGGGCAGGAGAGGACAGAGTGGCCCCCCTCAGGCCTCAGGGGGCTTCAAAGTCATGACAGAAGTGAGGGGTGGGGGGAGGCCGGGTGGAGGCCCAGCTCAGGAAGGGCAAACTATGAATGCAGTTCCATTTCTGCCCATGAGACCCTCACCCTGGGCTGAGGTCTCTTGGCCCCTTCTTGCTGATGGTAGGGCCTGAACAGCCTCTGTACCCTGACCGGGCCACCTCGGGCTCCACGTCTGAGGCAGGAGACTGTGGGACAGATGCAGCAGCACCCAGTGCATGCCCTCAGCATCTGGCCCTCTGACCCAAGATCAGCCCCCAGCCTCAGAGCACGAGCTCCCCAAGACCCCCAGAACCTCGGATCCCAGTCCTTCATCTGCAGACGAGTCAGAGGAACAGCCCTGACGCTCTTAGAGAAAACCAATAACAGCAGATGGGTGCCCCAGGTACAGCCACAGGTATCCTCCAGCCATGTCCTGGGCTGGGCCCTGCCAGGGTCTCCACTCTGGCCTGCACTGGGGCCCTGCCCAGGCGGGAATGGAGGCCCCATGGAGTACCCTCCTGGGACTGGTGGGCACGGGGACCCCCCCCACCAGCGCCCC
Organism: Camelus bactrianus; assembly: GCF_048773025.1. Classification (NCBI taxonomy): domain Eukaryota; kingdom Metazoa; phylum Chordata; class Mammalia; order Artiodactyla; family Camelidae; genus Camelus; species Camelus bactrianus. The sequence continues at coordinate 30,028,382 of NC_133568.1, forward strand.
TAGGGACCGTCCTAGAATGCATTCCCACTGCGGGGGTGGGGGGCGGCACTTTGTTGTATGTAAGTCATACCTCCTGCAGTTGGTCTTTTAAAATGTACAAACCCCTCACCAATCTCTGTATAATAGCTTCTTCGTTGTCTGAAATGGCGAGGTCCTGTTTCAAAGAGAAGGGAGGCTTTCTGCGAGTGTGAGTGCGCCCCCACCCCGGAAGCCGCGGGGCCCTCTGGGTGCCTGCGCCTGGCGCAGAGCAGGGCCAGAGCTGAGGCTGCAGACCCAGGAGGCCTGCGGAACACCAGCCCCACAGCCTCCTGCGGAGGATGCGAGGCCTTGTGGGCCGCCGGGACAAGGCCACTCCGTCAGGATGTCAGGGCCAGCACCAGACCCGCCCCGCGGCCGGAGACGGAGAAAACCCAGTCCGGCAGGGGGTGGCGGCCGGCTCCCCCATTAAGGCCGAGACCCCGTTACACGCAGGTGGGTCCGCGCCTCGGTTCCCGCGCCTGCAATTTACACTCACCCAGGACCTGGTGGCCCACGCACGCCCCCGTGTGGCCGGCCCGCCGGCTCCGCTCCCGGGGACAAGCGATTGAGGACTGCAAGGCCCTAGCGGTCCTGCCCGGGGAGAAGAGCGGCGTGAGCCCCACGGCGAGAACACGAACAGCCACAGGCACCCTGCATGCACCCACCTCCAGGGGCGAGACCACCCTCCGGATGGCCCCTGTTCTCACAAGACCCCACGAGCCACGGTACCATCCTCATCTGTAAAATAGGGAACTCCCGATGGTGAGCCCCGCGGCAGGAAGTAATTCAAGCTCACTTCTCGGAGATACAAGTTCAAGTGCAAGGGAGGGAAGAGGGAACCCGGAAAGGCCAGAGTGATGGGCCGGGAGGACCGTCCGCAGTGATCTGGGGAGATGTCACATCAGACCCTCCAGGGGGACAGGGCCACCAAATAACTCACCCCTTCCAGGGTGACAGCAAGAGCAAAGGACCTCCATTTTCTTCTCCTGTATTTTTAAACCAAGGGAGAGACAGGTGACTAAAAACTTGTAAACCTCCTGGTTGGGCAACTCAGCTACAGCAGCAAGAGAGCCCTGGAGGGTCTGTGCCGAGGGACGGCGGCAACATAAAGGGACCACACCCAGGCGGAGAGAGCACGAGACCACAGAAAAGGCCAGCAGACGCTCACCTGCGGCCGGAGCCTGCGAACAGAAACACCTCTTTCCAAAGCCACAGCCAGGGGAAGCTTCAGCCACTTGGAACTAGAGGAAAAACAGCGCTCCCAAACACCAGACCCCACTCTGACCATGCTGACAGCTGCTCTCCCGCGGGGGCGGCAGCTCCGCCTGGGCTGGTGCGGCCCTGAGCGAGGCTGGGGCACACTGTGCCCTGAGTGCAGAACACACACCTGATTCCAAAGCCTCGATGAGAAGAACAGAACAGAAAATATCCTATTAGTAGTTGATACAGTGTTACACGCTGAAGTGATAAAGTTTTAGTAAAAAGTGTATTGTTAACATTAATTTTGCCCATTTCTTTTTACCTTTCTAATGTGCTACTTAGGAAATTTAAAATTACCCACGAGGCTCAAATTCTGGCTGGCGCTCATTTCCTCGAGGCAGAGCTTTGATGTGGCCCAGGCCAAGGCCAGCCCAGTCCAGGCTTATCTGCCCCACCACACCGTGCCACCCTGACAGCCCTGGGCTGTATGTAGCTTCAGAGAAAAGTCAACCAACCCGCCCCATTGGAGGGTGCAGGGCTCCCTGAGGGTGGTGGGTAAAGCACAGCCTGCCACCTGCTGCTCTGTGGCCTCCTGCTTGTCTACCCAACCTCTCTGTGCCTCAGTTTCCTCATCTGTAAAACAGGGAAAAATCAGGGGACCCTCCGCAGAGCCCAATGTTGGAATTAAATGAGCAACTTCATATAAAAAACTGAAACCAGTGCCCAGCACACACTGCGCACCCACCCTCAGCTCTGTTTAAGAACACTGACCATGTGCTGGTGCCACGCCTGCCTCTCCCACCATGGCTGGGCTCTGCCGGCTGCAGCTAGGCCCCACTGTGATGAGAAGGTCCGCACTCCCTAGGTCCCACCGAGCCCTGCAGGGACCTGCATCACTACCAGTTTCTGGTAAACAAATCCAAGCCCAGTGAGGCCAGGCCTGGCCTGTCCCCCAACCCGGTCAGCCCGTCCTGTTCCACCCCAACTCACAATCACTCCCCTCCCCTCAGAGGGTCCAGACAGAGGCCACGCCAGATGCACTGGGTACATCCAGTGACAGAAAGTAAGGAGGCACCCCAGAAATGATGGCCAGCCCATCAGCAGGACACAGGGGCTGACCAGACACGAGTTTGTTCACTGAATGAAGTGGGGGGGGGGCCTTTCTGCAGTCCTTAAAGTCAGGAGAGTCCGAGGAGGAAGGGGATCTACGTGTCCTTTCCAAGTGCCGCCCCAGAAGCAGGTGTTAATCACAAGCGGGAAAGACCCTGCCAGGTACAGCCTGGAGGACCAGCCGCCCTGGGGAACCACCAGTCTGGACCCATACACAGGACCTGCTCCTGACTGGAGGGGCTTGAAGACACCCAAACATGAGGGTGATTCTGAGGGACCCTAACTACTGAGAAAACTGGTGGGACCACCAGCTAACCCACCAGGATGGTGGGGAAGCAGGGAGCATCCCAGTTGCTAGGAAACGGATATTGTCAGTTGTGAGTCAGACACATCCTCAATAGTTCAAAATGAACTGTGTTGTATGTCCCACCTTAACTCTGTTGTTGCCCCCCCCCCACAAATGCTTAAAAATCAACCCTCCATGAAAACAAAACTAACCTCATCACTTCAAAACCCTGGTTCCAACTGAAACCCAGCCCCCTCCCCTTTTTTTAAAATTACGTTTTTAATGAAGATACTGGGGATTGAACCCAGGACCTCAAGCATGCTAAGCTCACGTATCTCTGAGCTATACCCTCCCCCCCAAAACCCAGCTCTTAAACCCACTTCTGTCTCATTCACCTATTCATCTGATTCTGAAGTGCCTACTCAGTCCAGGGACACAGCCCTGACCTCCCACACCCACGTCCTGGGCTCAACCTCCAGAGGAGTGCAGGGCCATCTGAGAAAGCCCAGAGCAGGGCTTGACTGGTCTCCACATGGGGGCTGACCTGGAGGGAAGCCCCCAGGTTCAGGCCCTTCACAGCCCCAGCTTTACGTAATCCAAATGACCAGGGACAACACAGGACTCAGCAAGGATAGCCAGCAAGTGTAAGTGCCCTCCCGGTGTTCAGAGCCTGGTCCACATTACAGACCCACCTTTAATCCCTTGCACCCCCAGTACCACCCTCACCCAAAGCAGGCAGGCCACAGCACAAGAAGGTCCCACAACCAGAGACCTAGAGACGCAGCCAAATGCCCCACTGACCCCCTAGCTGGGCAAGACTGACCAGAGAGAGGGGACACGACCCCTCTTTGAAAAATGCTGCCAGGGAGGTGAGCTCCACCGCAGGCTCAGTGGTTGGCTGGCCTCTCTGACTCCTATCACACCTCCAGGCCCTCCCTCACTGCTAGTTTCCACTCAGTGGGGGCCCCCAAATGGACAATGAAAGGGGCCAGAAGCTGAGGCCCTGTGTTTCCTGTTCTGCTGTTCTGCCCAGCAAGCTGGGTCACTCGGGCTGACAGGACCAGCTTCTGCACTGAATCATGACACACCCGCATGGCTGGGCTCAGCAGAACGAGGACAGAAAGGCCCAGATGGACTGGATAGTTTTCCTACAATTAAAACAGTACCTTCACTTTAAAATTAAACTTTTAAGGCTACTTCTGAAGACTCATGGAGGACACAGCCTTCTGGTCAGGAGAACACCCTTCCTCATTACCTACTTGACACTAAACCCACAGGCAACGCCCAAGGCCCCTGAGTCCATCCATCAGTAAATAAAAACAAAAAAGCCAGCTGCTCTCCTGGCCTGAAACATCCTCTGTAATCCAGCCAGTGGGGTTTCAGTCAGGTTAAAAACAGCAGAGGGCCGGGCACTGCTGGGATGGCGATGTGAGGTTCTCTGCACGCTCTCTCCCCAGCAAAGCGAGCCTCACTGCTGTGCATTATAAAAAAATGACCATTTTAAAGTTTCTGGGACGTGTCCTAAGGGCATATAGCAATGAAGAAACATCTATTTAGGAAAAGAGCCTTGAGACCTGGCCTGATGCCTCCCCGAACCCCAGTGTGATGAAAGCACCCCTCCAAAGGGGGAGCCAAGAGGGACCCCTCGCCCCAGCTCCCAGTGCAGGGTGATGGCTTCTCCCCAGGACAAGCAGATAGAGAACACCATTCCTGCCTCAGCACATTCATGGGGTGGAGGCTCCACACCAGAAGGGAATGCACAGAAGGCCAGGGGCTACAATCCCCAGTGCCTGCACTTAAAGCAGTGGTGTTGTCCCAAGGAAGGCCACTGCTGCCCGGCCTCCAGCTCCAGGGCGCGAGTTCAAAGGCTCTACCCTGGCAGTGGGGACGTGCAAACAGAGAGCCCTCCAGCCCTCCCTAAAGAGGGTACCTTGCTTGGAACAGAGCATGGGCAGGTTCAAGCCTAAAGACACAGACAAAAAGTGGGTAACCTGGCAGTGGACGAACAGAGAGGAAGTTGGCAGCCCCACAATAACAACAGGGAACAGACCCAGAGCTTATCAGGGAGAGGCGGCTGGACGAGCCTGCTGCGACCAGCAGCTGTCAGGACCTGCCTCAGATTGCCCCGCCTGACTGTAAGGACCTTACCTCAGAGCTGGGCAGGCCTGGGCTGCTATCAAAACCAGTGGAGCAATCAGCTACTAATCGGTGGTGACAGGCCACCGGCAAGACAGCTCGTCCACAGACAGCCAGAGGGAGGAGTGGTCCCAGGAGGGCACCCATCTAGCCAAGTCACTAAATATACAAACAAGCAAACAGGCCCCACAACCATAGTCGGGGGGGGGGGGGGCAGTATCCAGAGTTCTTACAATATTTTACCTAAAATAGCCAGTTTTCAACAAAATATTTGGGGAGATGAAAGAAACAGGAAAGTGATCCACACACAGAAGAAAAAAAGGAAACAAACTGCTTTTGAAAAGGCACAGCCATTAACTTAGCAGAAAAGACTTCAAAGCAGCTATTATAAATATGTTCAAAGAACTAACAGAAACTGTACATAAAGAAGTAAAAGAATTTACTGACAATGTCTTATCAAATATAGAATATCAATAAAGAGATAGCAGTTATTAAAAAGAGCCAAATGAAAATTCTGTAATTGAAAAACCCAATAACTGAAATAAAAATGCACTTTAGGGGCTCAACAATAGGTTCAAACTGGCAGAAGAATCAGTAAACTTGAAGACAGATCAACAAAGATTATGTGGTCAGAAAGGCAGTAAGGAAGTACAGTTCAGAAAATCGAGCAGAGCCTCAGAGGAGCAAGGGACCAGCACGTGTGAGGGGCGTCCTGAAGGAGGGGAGAAGGGAGCAGGAGAGTTGTCAAAGCAATGGTGGCTGAAAGCTTCCCAGACTTGATGATCTGCACACCCAGGACGGTCAACCTCCTCCGAAAAGAATAAATACAAAGAGACCCACACCTTCCCTCACTTTAGTCCAAATGTCGAACGCCAAAAGAAAGACCAACTCTTAAAACGAGCAAGAGAAAATGACTCACGAATTCAAAACACTGAAAAGAAACTGCCAACCAAGATTCTTACATCCAGCAAAACTTTTTTAAAAATGAGGGCAAGATAAAGACATTCCCAGGTAAACAAGACTGGGAGAATTCCTTGTTAGCAGACCCAGCTTACAGGGAATACTAAAAATAACTTCCTCATGCTGAAAGCAAGGGACATCAGGCACTAATTCTAACTCACATGAGAAAACAAAGAGGTAACTATATAAGACAGTGTGAGTGCACATTTTCTCTTACCCTCTCTTAACTGATTAAGAACTTAAGTTTCTATAAATGTGAAGTAAGTTCTAATAAGATGCATACTGTAAGCCTTAGATAAATCACTAAGAGAATAATATAATTTAATGAGATATGATATAATATAATAGAATGTAATATAATATAATGATATATATATATTTAAAGTTCATTAAAGGAACTGAAATATTACACTAGAAAACATTCACTTAATACAGTAGAAACCAGTAAAGAAGGAAGAGTTGGGGGGAAAAAGACATGAGGATGCATAGAAAACAACAAGTGAAATGGCAGACATAATGGCAAACATAGTAACATTAAATGTGAATGAATTAAACAATCCAATCAAAGAGCAGAATTGCTAGAATGGATTTTTTTTTAAAGATCCACTCTGTGCTGTCTACAGGAGATGTATTTTAGATTCAAAGATACAAATAATTTAAAAGTAAAAGAGAAAAAGATGTATCATACGAACAGCGACCATAGGAGATCTGCAGTAGCTACACTACTATCAGAAAAAAAAAACTTTAAAACAACAACAAAAAATGACTAGACATGAAGAGAAACTTTATACTAAGAGGACCAATCTGCCTGTAAGCTAAAACTATAAACATATAAACACCTAACAACAGTGCCCCAAAATGCAGGAAGCAAAAACTGACAGGAGTGAAAAGAGAAACAAATAATCCAAAAACAGCTGCAGACTTCAGTGCACACTTCTAGTGATGCACATGGCAGCGAGACAGAGGACTGGGGAAAGGACGACTCGCACAGCTCTGCAAAATCAGACACATGGCCCTCCACCTGCAGCAGGCAGCAGCAGAACACACGTTCTCTCAAGTGCGCGTGGGACGTTCTCCAGGACAGCCCCTCCACCAGACCATCCAACAAGCCTTCATTCAAAATGGCTGGAATAATACAAAGTATGTTCTCCAACTACAGTGGAATTAAAGCAGAAATCAATTACAGAAGAACATCTGGGGAATTCATAAATGTGTGGAAATTAAACAAACACTCACAAACAGCAAATCAGTCAAAGAAGAAATTCTGAAGGAAATTTAAAAATATTTTAAGACCAATGAAAACAATATACAACATACCAAAATGTACAGGATGCAGCTAAAGCATTCCTTAGAAGGAAATTATGGCTGTAAATGCTGTATTAAAAAAGAAGAAAGAAAAAATAAATCAATAACTTAACTTTCTAGCATAAGAAACTAAGAAAAGAGCAAACTAAACCCAAAATAGGCAGAAGGAAAGAAATAAATACTAGAGTGGAAATAAATAAACTAGAGAATAGAAAAACAATAGAGAAAATCAAAACCAAAAGTAGGTTCTTTGAGAAAAATCAATTAACTGGACAAACCCTTACCTGGAAGAACCAAAACCAAAAGGAGGGTGAAAAAGAGAGGAAACTCAGATGACTGAAGCCAAGAATATACGTACACATACGTGTGGCTGGGACAGTGTGCGGCACACCAGAAACGGACACACTGTAACTGATGGTACTTCAGTTAAAAAATAAAAAAGAATTAAAGAGGGACTGTTACTACCAACTCCACAGAAATTAAAAGGATTGAAAGGGAACACCAAGAAGAACTGTGTGCCAACAAATTAAACAACAGACTAACTGGACAAATTCCAAGAAAGAATTTCTATTGAAACGAACTCAAGAAGAAATAGAAAATCAGAATAGATTTATAACAAGCAGAAGACTGAATTAGTAATTCTAAAACTTCCCACAAAAAGCTCAGGCTTGGAAGGCTTCACCAGACAATCCTGCCCAACGTGTAAAGAACTGATAAACTCGCAACAAGTGGTAAATAAGCCCCAGAGATTAATGCACCATATAGAGAATACAGACAGCAATATTGTATTATAACCATCAAACTTGCTGAGAGACTAAAAGTAATTATTCCAACCACTAAAAAAAAAGGATAATGTAACATGACACATGCTAGCTCTGTGTTATCATACTACAATATTCATGTATCAAATTAACACGTGGTACACCGTAAACTTGTACAATGTTGTATGTCAAATACATTTCAATTTAAAAAATTTTAATTAATAAAGAATTGATAGCAATCCTTCACAAGCTCTTCCCAAAAAACCAGAAGAGGAACACTTCCCATGCCCCACTTCTAAGGCTATAGCACTATCCTGGTACTGAAACCAGTCATCGCAAGGAGAAACACAGACCAAATTCCTCATGAATATGGACACGAAAGCCTCAGCAGAGTATTAGCACCTGATAAAAACGGTTCTACAGCATGATCAGATGAGACCGATCCCAAAAATGCAAGGTTGGTTCAACACACAAAAATCCATCATCAACGCAATACACCATAATAGTAGAATAAAGCACAAAAACAACATGATCATCTCAACACACACAAAAAGCACTTGACAAACAAATATCCTTTCAAGATAAAAAGAAAACTCTCAAATTCAGAACAGAAGGGCACTTGCTTAACCTAAAAAGGGGCACCTGCGTAACACCCACGCTGACATCGTACTTAATGGGACTAAATGCCTTCTCACTATGAGCAGGGGCGAGACAAGCACACCGACTCCACCACTCCTGCCAGGGGAACGAGGCAAGAAAAAGAAACGAACACATCCAGACTGGAAAGCAAGAAGTAAAACTGCCTACCCGCAGACGACACATCTTGCATATAGAAAAGCTTCAAGTGTCCACTAAAACGCTATTAGGATAAATGAGATCAGCAAAGTTGCAGGACACAAGATCAATATGCGAAAATCAATTTTATTTCTACAAAGAATCAATGAAGAATCCACAGTGAAATTAAGAAAACAATTCCATTTACCATAGAAGCAAAAAGAATAAAATACTTTGGAATAAATTTAACAAAAGAATTTCAAAACTTGTGTTTTGATCATTTCTTTCCTTCTTTCTTTCTGCCTGTCTGCGTCCCTCCCTCCCCTCCCCCACCTCACCCCTACACACACACACACACACACACACACACACACACACACACACAGTAAAAAGGGCAGGTTTCTAGGCGCTACTTCATGCTTGGAAACAGCAGGCTGTGGCTGGTTAGCTCGCAGGAGACGTGGCCACACTGGGTGAATGGTGCACGTGCACGAGGGAGATGCGGACACAGATGGAAGCGATGACAAGGGAGACAGAGCTGCAAAGAATGAAAGGGCCAAACGTGCCAGTGGGCAACCTCATGCAGCGTGGTACCTACCCAGATATGATCGCCTGGGGGGGGCTTTGACTTCTTCATCTTTATTATCTGCAGCTACATTTAAAAAGACATAGAGAAAAAACAGAAAGGAAGAAGAGACAAAAACAGACTGGTTTTAACATGGTAAGTCCTTGTTGTGTTTCTCTTTTAAAAGACCACTGGGACAGAAAGACCACAGGATTTTGGCTTCTGTGTGTTAGGACTTTCTGAACCATCTTTCTCCAAACCAACCCTCCTCCAAAGTAGGTGCTCGGGGCAGGGGTAAAAAGGAAAAGTTACCACATTTTCATTGACTTTCTAAGGTCAGAGGCGCTGTGCTGACAGAGATACAGCAGACCCTGCCTCTGCGTCCCCCTGGAAACTCTGTGTGCAAGTCCTGGTTGCAATACAGCTGTCCCGGGCTCACAACTCTTCACAAGGTTGCTCGATAAAGCGGTTTCCAGAGGGCACTCAATGGAACACCCACCGTAAAAGGAGAGCCAGCGCAGCACATGAACTTGACAGCACGTGGCCGAGGCAAGGCCACATCACACTGAGTCAGGGAGCATGTCTGGCAGCTGTCTCTGTGTGACAATGTGATTCCCAGGCACCTTCCCCTGCCCCACTTCACCACCCACCCAGCACCCCACCCCCACCTGAGACCTCCCTAGTCTGGGCCCCTGGGACAGCGGCCCGAGGCCCTGGAAGACACAGCCAGAGTGTCTCAGGTGGCATCTGCCTGCCGGTGGGGTCTCGGGTGGAGGGCAGCTACAAAGAAGTGACTGAGGTCAGGAAGCAGGGTGGAATCAAAGGTCGTGTGCCACCTGCCCTGGGCAATGTAGACTCTACTCCAAAAAGGGAAATTTTGCAAGTAAACAGCTAAAAGCAAATACCAGAGCTGCTGCCTGGACCTGGGGACAGCGGATGCTGCTCAGGAGGGGCTGGGTAGGCTTTAAAACCAACAAACTGCAGTCTCCTCTCCACACCCCCTCCCTCCCCAGCAACATCCTGGAGCATCTAGGTTCTGGCTACCCAGACTTGGTCAGATTTCCTCAGGTTTTTGCTTCTATTTGATCCAGACCAATTTCACCATTCATTGGCACCTCCTCTAAAGACCAAGGTCCCAAAGGAGGGAGGGTGGGGGAGGGGAGGGAGGGAAGGCGGGGGAGGGGAGGGGGCACCAGAGGAGAGGTGGGGAAGTGAGGTGCACAGGGGGCACTCAGCTCAGCTCCCAGTGCAGCTCAGGCACAGGTCCCCTCCACTTCGGTGGGCTCATCCTGCTAAGCCGACACGAGCCAGACTTCCGAGCCAGACCTCCAGGCACGCAGGTGAGGCTGCAGCCCCGCGGGGTCAGCAGACACACATTCTGGTGGGCGCGGCAGTCAGCAGGCCAGGTAAGTAGGTTCCAGGTGGGAAGATTACATCTCATAGCGGGCCCTCCTCTGTGCACAGCGCCAAGGCGCCCAAGGGCTCCTGGCTGGAAAGCAACATGCTCAGATCTACATTTTAGAAAGACAGCTTCCTGCAGGGCTGACTGGAGGAAGGTGAGTTCTGAAGCCAAGAGACACAAGAAGTGCTTTCAACAACCATGTCCTTGATAGGTCTGTGCTGCGCACGTACTCCTGGCTAGGCACTAACGCTCAAAAATGGCCCTAGCAACATTTCCAGGCCCACGTTGTCCTCAGAACCTCCCCTCCCTGCCACCTGTAGGTAGTGTCTCTGTCCCCTGGACTGTGGGGGCCTGTGGGGGCTCCAGCCTACAGAAGCAATGCTACATGATTTCAAGGCTAGGTCTTTAAAAAGATACAGCTCCACCCAGGTCTCCCTCCCCTGAATCCTGGTGCCACGTCGTGAGGAAGCCCAGGCCATGTGAGGAGGCCACATGAGGACGTGCTGGCAAAGCCGGCTGAGGTCCAGCCAACAGTCAGCTCCAGCCCAGACACATAAGCAAGGAGTGAGGGGCAGTGGGGGTGCTCAAGCAAATGGCCCAGACTGCAGATTCACAAGCAAAAATGTCCTTTCAAGCCACCATGTTTTGGGGTCACTTGCTGAGCAGCCACAGAGACTGGGACCACAGATAACAAGGTAGAAGTTTCAGCAGAGCTGAGACAGGAGGGTCAGTCCCTCTGGGTGGCCAGAGGCCAGGATAGGGCCAGGAGAGAGGGCTGGCTGGTGACAAGAGGCAGACTGTCAACTGCTCCTGGGGGCTTTCAATCCTCTCCAGTGGTTGAGATTCACTACTGTGGGCACCTAAAGAAAAGTTTGCCTTAGAGAGACCACCTGGGGGCAACAGTGCATGAGGGTGGTGGAGGGGACGATTGTTACAGGTGGGACGGAGGACGAGCAGGGGACAGGAGGCATGATTACAGTGGTCCAGGCAACATGGACATAGGAGACCCTACGCCACTGCCAGGCAGTAGGCAGGACTGATACAGGGTTCATAACCTGACGTCCGAGGACACCAGTGATCCCTGGAGATGCAGAATGGTTTCTGGAATGGTTCCTGGGGAGGGGGGTCCTCTGCGTTCATTCTCAGGATGGCATGTGACTGCGTGACCCCCCCCGCCCAACATTCTTTACAGCTTTACTGAGATGCAAACACATACCACAGAAAGTTCACCCTTTTCATGGTTTTCAGTACATTTACAGAGCCACTGTAAATGGCTCTGTAAATGTACTGAAATGCAACCACTACCACCGTGGAATTTCAGAACATTTTCATCACCCTGCAAAGAAACTGACCCCCGGCAGCAGTCACCCACCTCCCCAGCCAATTCTGTCAGAGTGTTTACTGAGATTTGGCACAAATGTCAAATAAATTCAACCACCTGAGCTTGAGGCTCAGACAATTATTTTTTTACCAAATAAAATGGGACAAATGAACCCACACGTGTATCCAGGTGGTGGCTGTGCAGCACAGCATCTGATGGGAGGACTGTGTGACCCTGAGGACCCCCAACAAAACAGCTTCTCAGTAGCCTTGCGGTTGGCACTGGCCTCATCTAGAACCTGCTGTGAGCGGTAAGGGAAGCAGGTGGTGACAATGTTCTGTTATTCTTCGGTCCTTAGCAGCGGGGCTGGGGGTGGATCAGAGCCTTGATAAGGGCACCATGAAGGGTCATCTCCCATAAAACCTCCCTGCTCCGCCCACAAGGAAAACTACAAACAACATCCGACCCAACAGCCATGCCCGGGCCCAGACTGGGTCCTCCAGATGCCATGGACTGGCCAGGTTCCTCGGAGCAATGGCTGATTCCAGGTTTGGGGCAGGAACTGGACAGCAGGGACTCGATGGAAAGCTCAGAGCTCCTCACCACACCAGGGTCAAGGGCCAGTGAGGCCGCTGTGCTGAGCCAGGAGGTCAAGAGCCGACTGAAGGGGCTCCTGCCAGCCAAAGGGACAATGGGGCCCCAACCAAGTGAGCACAGCAAAGCTCACATGCATGTGCTCAGGACGACATAGAAACAAACGTGCTCACTGCCGCAAGATGCTGGGAACCAATCCTGAAAATTAGCAAATAAAGAGAAATAAGCAAGGGTTTACCTGCCTATCCCTTCCAAACCTTAGTGCTGGGTAACCGAGCAGCATCTGTGGGGAAGTCTCTGCAGAGAAGCAAAGGCGGACAGGGCATCAGTGCTCTGTGGCCGTGACTGATGGGCCCAGCAGCAGGTACCATGGCTGCTACCATCCAGAGGCCAGCTCACAGCCGTGCCTCCTGGAAGAAGAACACAGCTGTCCTGTGAAAACAAAAGACCAAACCTGGATCCGATTATCTTTTTAAAATGTTCTCTACAGAGCGTCCCAGACAAAAGCGGCTCAGCAGCCTGATTACGTCTAGATTCTGCATCTCTGACTCACCCTGCACATGCTGCTCCTGGCCCACTGACCACAGTGCAAACAACACAGTTTCAACAACAGATACATTCCGAGGAAAAAGAAGTTGAGAGCCTTTGGACTAAAAAGACAAGTCAACAATAGCAAAAAGTCATGGAGTGCGACCTGTAACAGGATCCTAATTTAAGGAAACAAACTAGCCAAAAGGCTAGGAAATGGATGATACAGTTAGAAACTCACACAGAACCATGGATTTCTTATGGGTGGTGATGGTATAAAGCCTTATCTTTTACAGATACATTATAAACTATCTACAAATAGAAAATGTCTGGGATTTGCTTCAGAAACAGCAGAAAGAGGATGTGAGCGGGGTCCGGGGTAACTGCGGGGGGGTCCTGGGCACACATGGAGCTCCGTTCCGCTCTGCCTACTTCTGTGTGTTAGAAACTCTCCGCAGTGAAAGGTGAAACGGAGATGCAGCCCCTTCAAGGCAGGCACCTGACCTCACTCCTGGTCCACAGCCCATCCCCCTGGTCTCCACAGCGCTACCCACCTGGGCATCTGAGGAGGGACCCGCCCCCAGCCCCGCCTCCACAGATACAAGGGCACACAAGCTTCAGTGGAATGAGAGGTTTTAAAACACCAGATCCTAACTTTGAAAGTGATCCAAGTTTTGTGATAGGAGACTGCCTGGAAAAGAAAAAACTGGAAAAATACACCAAGAAGTTCAGAGCAGTCACCTCCAGGCAGTGGGACAGAAGCTTTCAGTTCTCTCTACACCCCTCTGTCTTCCCCACAACGTCTGCGATGAGGGTGTGCTGCTCCTCATAGTAAGATAACAAACTGGATATGTAACTTTGTAAGTAACCTGCTTTTCCTTCTTAATACCATCTACGTTTCTTTAACCTTAACTTTCAAGCTTGATGACCTTCAAAACTGAAAACCTCTATAAAACATGGGGGAGAACACTTGAGCTCTTTCTCCAGGCTGCCTGACCGTCCTACGAGAAAACTGAGAACAGGGCTATTCAAAAGTTTCTTCATGAGTTATCTTAACGTACATGGCCAGTTTGCCAGAAAGTCTGCCTCCAGAGGCCGGGCATCCTCCCCAGGGGCTCAGCGCAAACCTCCAGGGAGCGGAGGCCGGCCACCTGCCCGGGGCTCTCAGAGCTTCCTGGCCTGCGCTGCTGGGCTTTCCACAGCCCACCTGCCCACTGCTGGCACATGAGAGGAAACAAACCCACATGTGTCATTAACACCTTCCCCTGCGAAGATGCCGGACCCTGGGTATCTCAAACATAGCAAACGCAAAAATAAATAAATCTGATCTGGACTCAAGTATTAAAAGTGCCAACTATGAGAATCTCAAGAATTCTCAAACTCTCAGCTGGTGTGAGGGGGCTGGGAGCGGGGATAGTTTAGAGAGGATTCTCCCCGAGGCCACAGCGCAGGGGGCCCTACAGAGTCCTGCATCCAACACCAGAGCAACAGCACAGAGCGGTGTAGGCTGAGGAGGGCCACCGCCATGAGCGGCCATTAAATATTAAATGTTAAATATTAACCCTAGTCTGCTGCATGACCTGGAGGCCCCATACCTGCTATATCTGGCATCACACATCATCACTGCCCACACGATTTCAGACAAGGTCACCAGCCCCGTCTCATGTTGCCGGGCCCAAGGCAGAGGAACAGGAAGCAACCAGGCCATGGAGTCCTCTCCAGGCCTTTCTTCCTTCCCTGGGGGGGGATGAAAGTCACCAATCACCCCATGCTGCCCACTCTGCAGGCGCCTACGAGATTCTGCACCAAATTAAAGGTGAGGTTCAAAGGGTACAGATCGCAGAGGACAGGGGCAGAGGCTGTCGAGCAGAAAGCTCTCAACTTGGAGAAAATTAAGAGCCAGCTCATCCCCTTGTAAGGGATCCAGGTCACAGAAGCCCTGCTGTCCAGGCGACAGAACCAGCACGACCTCTGGTGTGATCGCCCAAATGACAGCTGGGAGGACGGCCTCAATGGGGAGAAAAAACAAAAACACACCAGAAGCAGACAGTGGACAACACTCTGCAGTCTGAGTGACACTGACTGGTCTCGGCTGCTCATCAGAGCCAGAGGCTGGCCTATTTTCTAGAAAGACTGAAATCAGCATACACTCGTGTCACTCTGAAAACAGAAGCCACACAAGAGGACTTGCTCAGGGAAAGAGAATAACCATCAGGAATAAAAAGAGCGGGGCAAGGCCTCAAGTCCGCATGGGTCCCAGATCTAAACAGACTCTGGAGAAAACGCTTCTCTAAGCAACAGCGGAGACTGAACACACACGCTCAGACGAAGTCAAGGTGAGAGCTCAGATCTAGTGACTAGAAGACCCAGAAGTGCAGCACCAGCCCCCCAGCCAGAGAAGCTACCAGCCTGCACCTCCGACAGTCTCAGCTTGGAGGGAGTGTTTCAGAAGAAAAGGCAAAAACAGGACAAGTATTTCTACCTTCTGAGCCTCCAAAAAGCAGCGTGGGCTGAGCACGGGATGCATCCCACCGTTGCTCGTGGACCCCACATGCCCATCCAGGGCCCACAAAGCATGACTGCAGGTGAATGTTTAACCAGGTATGTGAGAAAGACCCCAGATAACTCAGCCTCAGGGGAGTGGAAAACGGGAAGGCTGTGTTGTGTGTGACAAGGTCAGAGATAAAGCTGCCCCGGCAGGATGCACCGACTCCGCCTCGTCCAGCCAGACAGCGACCAGCAGATGCACCTCCCACCGCGACTCAGCACCCACCGTGACAGCGGTCACAGGGAAGGCTACGTCATGAACAGTTAATAGCTCGCCCAAGTTCCAGTGAAAAACTATCACCTGCAAGTGTCTCACAAAATACAGTGTTGAGTTCAAGTCACTGAATGCACTGAAAACACCAGCATCGGTGACAGACGCCAGCACCACTTAGTGAAACAAAAACCACCCAGTTGACGTTGGACTGAGGCCACGCCGGCTCCTGGGAAGCCTGGCAGAGCTCTCCTGCTGAGTCACTGGCCTTTACTGCCAAAGCTCTCTCGCCCACCTGCAAAGACGCGGCGTTTCAGGTTCAGCTCGTTGGCCGTGCGGACCTCAGTGCAGAGCTTCAGCATCAGCAGCATGGTCAGGATCATGATCACGCTCTGCCAGAGCAGCGGCGACTCAAAGTGCCTCCCAAACCTGTGAGGGAAGAAATCGCAGCGTCAGGAAGGTGCCTGCTCAGGCCTCAGCCAGGCCCCCACAACCACATCCTGAGCAGCTCCCAGGAATGCAGCCCCTGGCCTCCCAGGCCTTTCCTCTCTTCCCTGTGGACAAATCTGCAGTGGGACAGAGCTGGAATGGGAGGGGCTGGGGGCACCCCTGGATGGCCAGATGGGGGCAAGCACCGCCTCGGCCCAGAGAGCCCTGGGAATCACGTGCAGAGCTTCCCCCAATGCTGCTGGGACTCTCCCAGGGACACTGACAGCGTGTGAGAGGGTCTCCTGAGCCACCTCCAGCATGGCCAGGTGTCCAGCACCCTCCTGCAGAGGCCCAGCCACAGCCAGGTTCTAGACCATCTGTTTACCAGGAAGCCCTGTTCCAGAGTTCAGGGAACAGCAGCAGCCCTGCCTCCTGCCTGCGGGGAGAGGGGTCTCTGGGCCAGAACAGCCCAAAGTGTGAGCAGGGGAGCAGGGCCAGGCACCAAATTTCCACTTACCCCTTAGCCGAGAAGGCAGCAGCCCCCACCCTGAGCCTACATCCCTGACCCCCACCCAGGCCTCTTCTCCGAGGCCTGCCCCACCTGCCTCTCTGAGCTCCAGGCCCTCAGGCCCCCAGGCCTTCCAGCTGACTTTTTTCCAGTGTGTTGAGCATCTCACCGACTCAACGAAAAGCTTCTGGAGGCCAGAACCACAATCCAGTGACTGGCACCAGCTGGGCTCATCAGCAGACCCCAGACCCCAGACTCCAGGGTCTGACAGCAGCACCCACCATCTTGCACACACCGGCTGTGGGGCTGTGACATGCAATCCAGGCCAGCCACAAGCACAGCGCCCGTCAAAGCCCAGGTCTCAATTCTAGCCTGGCAGTTCTAGAGCAGAGACCCCCGGACGAGCTGCAGTGTGGTCTGACACATGTTTCCCAAACCTGAGCTGGTGGCCGAAAGGTCAAAGTCGGGAGGCCCTGGATGGCAGTCTGATCTCCCAGCTTCTCCTGGACAGGAGACATGGAAACAACCACCCAGCTCCCCTCCCTGCTTGCCTCTCTCTCACACCTGTCCCTCCAAGGAGAGGGTCACTGAGAGAGAGTTGGCCACTGGGGCCACGCACGTGCTCTGCCACAGGCTGCGCTGTGACCCACCACCTCCCAGCTTCATCTCTTCTATAACGTGCAGCTAAAACCCCTATGGCTGTCTGAGGACATTTCTAGCCAATTCTAGAAACTGGTCCCCACTGGTACCTAGCTGACCTTAGGGGCTGACTTATCCACAGGTAAAAGTCAGAGGAGACAGAGAAGGTTCCATGTCAGGTTGGGGAGACTGGAGCAGGTGGGCATGACAATAACAAATTACTCTACGGGTCCCCACACCATGCTCACACCAGTTAGTTGCAAGGCTGAAGACACGCAGTTTTGGCCATTGTGTAACAAATGCCACTTCTGGCATCTTAAATGTTCAATAGAAACAATGAGTGACCAGAAAAACTATGGGAAAAAGTATCAAGGTTTGTGCTTCCCTTATACTGTGCACCAAAAGTCAAATCTAGGTGAACTCAGTATTTACAGGAAAAAAGACATTTAAAGTGAAGTGAGAGAGGACAGGTGAATGTTTAACTGCCTTTAGGGTAAAGACAGGTTAAACAAGATATTCCAAAAAGCACTTTTCACGAAAGATATACAAGTGACAAGATAAATAGGAAACAAAGTTCAATGTCACTAGTAATTTTTAAAAGCTAATTAACTTAAAAAGATACTATTTTTTACTTATATTAGTTCAGCTTCTTCCTTCAATGCTAACAGTCTGCACTGGCATGGATGTCACAGAGCACTTTCTTTCCTGCCCTGAGAACACGGTTGGCAAAGCTCTTCTGCTGCAAACGATGGAGCAGCCCCCTGGACAACATGGGGCCTCGGGCTCAGAAGGGCCAGTCTAAGAGATTCTCCCTTGGTGGCAGCGCACTGTCTGGCTCCCAGGGAGATGCACACTACAGAGAATGTGCTGTGTTCCACCAAGCCTGAACCAAAGTTTCTACAGGGACCACCTTCTCCACCTCTTCAAAGCTCACATGGAAGAGAAGCTGTGCATCCATTTCCTTGTGAATGATGGCCCTTCCCTGGTGACACAGTGTCACTATATCCTGGATACAACTTTACTATGTCTCCAGTACAATGTCGCCACATCTCAGATACAATGTCACTGTACTTCTGATACAGTGTTGCCACATCTCTAGTACAAAGTTACCATATCTCTGATCCGCTGTTTTCATCATACAGGGACGGGAACTCAGTGAATGCATGAGGCTCTGGGTCAGAATACCCTGTGGCACTGTCCTCACACCCTGGCCCCCTCTGCTTCTCCTTAACAAAATCGCTTAGCCCTCCTCCTGGCCCCACAAAGGCCAAATCCTGCACATCAGCATTTATATGATCTGCTGAATGCTGATTCTGCAAAAGGATGGTAAGGACTGTAAGAAACAAAGACATTAGTTTCACAAGTTTCAGAAAACCTGGGATTTCCACAGATTGATCAGCCCCTCCTGCAGTCCTGCAGAGCCACTTATGTGCCTTACACCCCAACTCTCCACGGGGCTCCCCAGGCAGGCTGGGGTCCTGAGGACTGCATTGCTGGCCAGCCTTGGGAAACAAACTCTTCATTTCTTCCAACTCCAGCACTGTTCTAGTGCAGATCCAGATCCCATCCCACCTGAAACCCACCACAGCACCCCCTCACCCACCACAACCCATGTATATTCATCTGGTACGTTCCATACAGCACTTCTGCTAAAGTATTAACCCTGCAGCGTGTGGCCCAGTGTTTGTCTCATGGGAAACCTTCAAAAACCTATTAAATCAAGTGGGCTGCTAATCTATGAAGCCTGGAGGGACCCAGGAGTAGGGGCTTCAGAAGCTCCAGAGAGAGGAAGAAAGGGGAGCAGTGCATCAGCCTCAGAGCAGTGGGATTTGAGGACCAGCTGGGCAGAGAGGTGCACATTTGTCACAAGTCATAGACGGAGCCCTGATTTCTGCTGGGCTTTACCACGCAAGCCCTGCCAGGTGTGAAGTGAGGGGAAAGTGCATCCCAGGTCAGAGAGACCCTCGAGAAGAGGCCAGCACCCTCCGCCAGCCCTCCCTTCATCCCCAAAATTCCACAGGCTTCTGGAATCCTGGCTGAAGCCCTGTGTCTTCACACGGTAGCCACTGAACACCAACTCCACGGGAAAGGAGCAATCGGATATGCAGACACAGGCGTGCCAGTGGACACAGTTTAGAATTCCACCAAAGGCCCTTTCTCAAAGTCTCAGGCCCTGCAGTAGAGAGAGAACTCTGGGTCCAAACGCCTTAAGTGCCAGTTCAGCCCAGAAGCACTGATGCGATGGCACTCAAGAAACTGGTTTAATTTCTCATCAGATATTTACATGTAAATTAGATATTCTATTTTCTTTTTGCAATTTTAAATGATAAGCATATTGGAGGGAAAAGATCTCTCAAAGGAGCTATTTTCCCATAAAGTAATCCAACCTCAGGCAATCCTCCTCCAACAGAAAACTTCCCACAGCCTAAAGGAGACGTGCTTCCCAACCTAATACCCTGAGCCTGGGCTGGGAGCTCCTGGGGCAACCCCCACCCTTCACCTGCGTGCTCACCACACCCTAGCATGCTCAGGGTTAACAGCGGTGTTGCACACCAATTATAGTTTGTGACCTGCTTCTGTTCAACCTGAGGCTTAATTACAGCCATCTGAGAAAAGGGAAGTGGCCCGGGAAAGGAGAAATCTTCAGTATGCTATTTTTCAACTTGTGCCAAACAAAAAAAAGTGCCCTCCGACCCCTCCCTCAGAAGTAGACCAGCCCAGAGACAGGGCTCAGAGGACAAGTTCTCCTGGGCGGGGAGTCAGTCGACTCACCAGCTCACTTTCTAAAACCCCAAACCAGGCAAAAACCCCGAGAAAGTGATCAAGGGCTGCCTGGCACTGAGCAGACCGAATGTGAAGGAGTCGAGAACTTCTGGACTCAGAGGACTCACACCCTGACGACCTCAGTGGAGACATCTACACAAATTCATCAAACTGCACACTTAGATTGGGTGGCTTTATTTAATGTAAATCATACCTCAGTAAAGCTGACAAAATCAGTTAGCAAAAAAGCACAATTACTCAAATAGTGACCAAAAAATCAAAAGGAGGAGCCAGAAGCAGTGCTCTGGACACCAGCTGCCCAGAGCCCTTGTCCTCGCCCCTGCCCAGGCTGTCCTGTCATGCTGGGACTGTCTGAAAGGAAGGAAAGGTCTAGACTTTTCTGGCCTCAGAATGAGGCTACGAGACCTCTTCTCATTTCCTCTTAAAATACACCCTTCCAATTATGTCTGGCTTCAACAATTGTTAAAATTACCTCCGAGTTCCTTACCAGAATGCAAATAGTAATAAGCGGAAGTTGGGCTGGGAGGAGGAAGAAAAAATAGTCTCAAGTATTATCCAGAAAGTTGACTTCCTACTTAAAAAGAAAACAGCACACACGACAGAGACGGCAGGAAGGACAGCCCTTTACAGCAACCCCTGAGCTCGCCTTCCTGTCGGGCTCAGGGGTCCCCTCCCGAGGGGCCTCGCTGGCCAGTGGGATGTCCTTCCCATGCTGATAATCACTGGCGTCCATCTGATCACTCCGTTCTCCCGCCCAGCCCCCATGTGAATTCCTGAGGGCAGGGACCCCGTCCTGGGACAAAGCCCCGCAGAGAAGGCCCTGGGAAAGTCTCCGATGAACGTATGAGCCCCACGAAATGAAGAAGCAGATCTGAGATTACGTGAGCTTCTTCACTCCAGTCCCACCATTTTCCCTGGGAAATAATCTCACCCAGTTCACCAGCTCCTTCCTAGGAAGTACAGACACTTCCGCCCCGCTGGCCTCACTCAGAAAAGGAAAAGGCCATCTCTCCGGGAGCACCCCCGCAAGAAAGCCCCCAACTTACCAGAAGAGTATCCGTAAAATATTGGCCACCAGGAGCACCAGACACACGTAGGTGGAGAAGCCCTCGGCGTTCTGAGTCCTCCGGATGTCCCTGTACTGCGGGATGTACGGCACCACCCCTCCGAAGACCATGGCCCCAGCCGCCCCCCAGGAAACCAGCTGGTGCAGCGGGACCAAAAGCCAGTCCAAGCCTTCTGCTTCCATCCCGAACGCCTGTGTGGCCCTGCTGGCAGGCTGACGTCCACCTGGGCCAAGCGCCCTCCGCGCTCACAGGCTCCCGGCACGCGCGCTGTCACCCAACATGCCGCTGCTGCCCGGCGCAGTCCTCCTCCTTAGGAGTCTGGCAAGAGAGGGAAAGCGGTGAAGGACTCGGAACCCTCCTGGAGGCCGAGTGGGGCCGCGCTCGGCAGGACGCGCCCCGGGCGCACCGCGGGGCTCACGGCTGGGGGGCCAACCCCTCCCCGGACACGCACGGCTCCGGGAGCCCTTGGCGCGCACACCGGCCTCCGCTCGGGGTTGGGGGCGGGGCCGGCCCGGGGTGAACACCAAGTCCCGGGGTGCGGGCTCGGTTTTGGGGGAGGGGTCGCACAGGCCGGGGGGATGGGGGAACCCCCTGCCCCAGGGGGCCCGGACCGAGGTGGACGCTCAGTCGGGGAACGTCCGCCCGCACCCCGACCCCAAGCCCGGCGGACCCAGCGCGGCGCCGGCATCCACGCGCTCCGCCGACCCCGCCCAGCCTCACCCGTGCGCAGTGCTCCCCGCCGTCCGTCCCCCGTCTGTCTGTCCGTCCGAGCGCCTGCCCCGCCTCGGCGTGACGTCACAATGCGTGGCCCCTCCCACGCCGGGCGGCCGGGCGGGCACCGCTGGGTCCTAAAGAGCGCCGACAAGTGGTGAAAGTGGAGGCGGGCGCAGGGATGAGGTAAGGGGTCGAGGGTCGCGGCGAGGCCGCTCCGCCCTCCCTGTGCGCGCTGCCCCACGGGCCCAACCGGCCTGGGTTAGGCAATACCTGCCTGGCGGGGCCGCTCCTTCTCGGCCAGGCGCCCACGTGGCCGCGGCTCCACCTGTCCCGCGGCGAGTGGTCGTGTAGACGCGGCGCGCCGCCCCCGAGAGCGGAGGATGGGGTCCTGACGCCGCCCCGGGGACGGCCCCTCTTGGGGGTCTGGCGTCCGGTGTTTCCAGGAGTCTTTCCACCGTCCATTGTCTGACCGGGCCTGTGGGGCTCCCTACCTCGACCCAGGGGATACCTGACCAGCGGCGCTCAGAAGTATGCAGAGGGCCGGGGAGTTCAGGCCAGGCTGGGGGCCGGGGGCTCTCTCCTCTGGGGAAACGAAAGCCCACCTTGCCGCCTGGAGCCTCTGAAGGTCCACCTGTCTCTTCCGGCCCAGGCCAGCAGCAGCCAGGACTGGCCTCCCCAGGTGCGTGAGATACTGAAGAAAGTGCTGGACATTGGACTCTAATCTGCTGTTTCATAGCTTTAGCTCAACCGCACTTTCTGTGAGGTGCGTCAATATGTGCCCGTTTACACAGAAATAGGAATTGCTGTTTGTCACCTGACCAAGGTGAGCCCCCAGGGGCTCGGGCTCGAGGGAGGGAGAGGGAGGTGCTCAGGACACCGGTTCTGGGGGAGGGGTGGACCTGAAGCCCAGGTCAGGTGGGCGGGGGCAGGGAGGACCCTGTGAGAAGACCTCCCCCCGCCCCGCCCCCGACCCAGGACCTTGTGCGGGCGGGGCTCAAGACAGAGAAAACCAATTGCAGGCCCTAGATTCTGTCTACAGAATAGCTCCCCTCCCGGCTTCCATCTCCACCACAGCAAACCCAAAGCACCCCAAAAGGGAAGGCCTGGTAGAGGAGAGAGGAGGGCCCCAGGGTGGGGGTGGGGAGATAACTAATCAGCCAGCCTCCTACCTGGACAGTTTCGTGGGAAATCATAAGAACAGTTACAACCTCACTAAGAGCAACTCGCAAACAAACCTGGCGATAAGGCAGGCCCTTGATCAGACAAAGAGTATCTCTCACTCTCCAGCCGCTGATGCCAGTGTATTTCTGAGTCATCACTATTCAAAGTATCCACCAGAAAGACTGAGAACACAGCACCAGCAATGTCTAGGGAAATGAAACACACACACACACACACAGAAGGACATCCAGGCCAAGCTGGGCTAAGAAACATGGATGCTCCTCCTCAGCCAGATTGTCCCCCAAGCTCTGGGGCCTCCAGAATGGTCTACTTTCTCTCTTCTGTAAGCAACAGAGTAAGAATACAGGCTTCCATCCCATCTCACTAGAGCACTGGGGTCACGGCATCTGGCCCTGTTTGTCCTGGCAGATGTGGACAAACAGGTGCCAGCCCCTGGCCAGATGCCACTCTGGATCCATCAGGTGTGCTAGGTGGAGGACCCACACTAGCGAGCACCTCCAGAGTCCAGCCAAGGGCATGCAGTCTTGCATTCTTGGTCCAAGGCTTCACCTCACAGAAGTGGCTTGTAATCCTTTCAAACCTGTCTGGAATCAGAGGGGCACCTGCTGGTCCAGAACCATCAGTCAAGCAGAAGGAAACATGGCTCATCTGCAATGCTGCATGTTCCCTGGCTGCCTGCATCCCCAAACAGAAAAAAGAAAAAAGCCAACCAAGCTGTGCTAGGCTCAAAAATAGCCAACCATCATCTACTAACCCCAGAACCTGTGAATGCTACCTTATGTGAAAAGGAAAAAATTGCACAAGTGATTAAGTTAAGGATCTGGAGATGAGGAGGGGGCCCTGGATTGACACAGCCCCAGACATCAGTGCCATCACACATATCTTTATAAGAGGAAGGCAGAAAGAGACTTGAGACACACAGAGGCTGCGTAAAGATGGAGCAGAGAGATTGAAGACGCCGCCTGAAGTTGGAGGGAATGCAGCTACCAGCAAGGAATGGTGGCAGCCACCAGAAGCTGGAAAACCACAGAATGAATTTTCCCAGGAGCCTCTGGAAGGAGCACAGTCCTGCCACCACCTTGATTTCAGCCCCAGTAAACTGATCTCAGACTTCTGGCTTCCAGAACTGTGAGAGGATAAATTTCTGCCACACAACCCAAGCACGGGGCACAGTCTTTCATTTCTGGGGAGAACGATTTCTGCAGTTTTTTGCCACCCAGCTTGTGGTAATTTGTCACAGCAGCCACCAGAAACTAATATGGAATACTTAAAGTGATGGAGAAACTCTTCCTCAGGAAAAAACAAAACCAAGGGAATTTATTGCCAGCAGACCAACCCCGTAAGAAATGTTCAAAGGAGTTATTTAGGCAAAAGGAAAATTATATCGGGCAGAAACTTGGATTTACATAATGAAAAGAAGCGGCCAGGAGAAGGAATAAGTGAAGGTAAATCTTTTTTTTCTTATTCTTAATCTAAAAGACTACTGTTTACTTAAAGCAATAAAGTAACAATGTACTGGGTGATTATAGCACATGAATAAATGAAATGAATGACAAGGGATGTAAGGGAGGAAATGGGAATATTCCCTTATAAGGTACAAGCACTACACATGAAGCCGTAAATGTTATTTGAAACTGAACTTAGATAATTTCAAAATGTATATTATAAACCCTAGGGCAACCACTAAAAAGGTTTTTATTAAGCACAAATAAAGACAGGAGATAAAATGGAATCATATAAAGTATACAGTTAAAACCAAAGAAAGCAGAACAAGAGGAAAAAGAAACAAAGAATAAATGCAATGAATAGAAAAGAGTTATAACTTGGTAAATTTTAATCCAACTGTATCAATAATCACTTTAAATGTGAATGGTCTAAACACACCAATTGAAAGTCAAAGACTGTCAGAGTGTATGAAATTCAGAAATAAACCTCTGCAAGTGCCACTGTCCCTGGGGTATTTGATGTTCTGTGCAGTAGGAACACAAGGAAGAGGACCATGGAGGTCAGTGAGCACATGGGTGACAGGAACAGCTGTTCCAGGTAGTGATGCTGGCCCTTTGCCCTCCCGAGGGAGCTGCTTCTGTGCTGCAAAAGTTGCAGAGCATCAGCAAGACCATGTAGTGATTTATTCATATGTATTTGAGTAAGTACATAGGAAATGAGTCTAGACAGATAAAATATAAATTCTTAATAGTTGTCTCTAATGTGACTCTGTATTTTATACACTTGTCTGTGGTTTAAATTTTTTACAGTGAGTATATATGACTTTTCCAATTGAAAAAAATATACATCTCCACTTTACCAAAAGAAAAAGTGAGTTCCTGCATTGCTTGTTCTCCCCAGAAATGAAGGACTGTGCTTGAGTTGTGTGGTGTCCGAATGTGTCCCCCCTTCATCCCTGAGCCCAGCACACACCTCTTCTTGGACACCTGTGGATTCAGTGCTCCAAGGCTCTAGCTGGGACAGATGGGCACCAGGTGTGAACTTTCTTTCCAGCTTACAGGTGCTATTTTTGGAACTAGCTGAGAATATGGAAATGACACCAAGAAAGGCAAACTCTCACTGAAGTCACTGGACCCGCTAAGCTGATGGCTTGTGCAGAGCCAGCATGAGGACACTTGGGTGAGAGTCACCTGAGAGTCCATGCCCCCCATGTCTGCTTGTCTTAGAGAATTCATTCTGACTCTGAACATAGCTGAAATGGAATCCAGGGACTGTGGACAAAGCACCCAGCGGAGATTGTTAGAGGGCAGTGAAGCTGGGCAGCTGGGAAGAGTGGCCCCAGGCACCAGAGGCCTTCGTGGACCTGGCTTTGGCCTCTGCCTGGTGACTCAAGTGTGGAGAATGTCCGTCCATTTTCATGTGTTCTGAGCTTGTGCCTTTACTGCTGGAGGCTGGGCTCTCTGCTGGCCTCCAGTCCCACCTCTTGCATTGGTGCAGCCATGTGTCTGAGCTCTGGCCACCCCTCTTGCTCACTCTCACCTGCTGGCCAGGTGCAAACAAGGTAGTGGAGAACTCCAGCAGGAGGTAGCCCAGTTCCTGGCTGGACGGATCTGACTCTTGACTGGCAGCATGGGGCAGAGCCCCCACCCCTGCTTGCCAGCCTCAGACTAATTGAAAGTTTTGTTTCGTGTTTAGCTGCTGCTTTTGTGGTCTGTGTGTTTGATTTCATAAATATGTACTCCTTACCAGACTCTGCTGTCTTCCCCGATCTACATCTGCACCAGTGAAACGCCATCTGATTTCTACACCCTCACAGCACACTTCAAGACTCTCCTCCTGTAGATTTGCAGTCAGTTGCATTTGAGGAATTTTTCCCCTGAACTTAGTTCCTGAAATTTAATATTCTTAACAAAATGAGTTTCTCTTCAGTGATTCTTGCTTCCATATTAATGAATTTATTTCCCATGGATGCAGAACTAAGAATTTGACCCCTAATTAGGCAGTATAGGTGAAAAATCACTCAGGTGCTAGGTGTAGAATGACAGATCCTGTTTCTCCAGTAGAGACCAGGTTCTCAGGGTTATCAGAGAGTTTCTGAGTAGGTTCCCATCAGACCAGAGAGATTCCAATTGAGAAAGATAAAATATATATTTAAAAATATGAAAGCTTATGGAAAGAGAGTCACAAGTTTCCTAGGTCCTGGAATTCTTAGCCTAGGGTTTGAAGCTGGGAAAATGTACTATATATATATATATATATAGTGATAAAAAATATATATAGTGATAAAATATATGTAACACGAAATTTATCATTTTAACCATTTTTTAATTGAAGCATAGTTGATTTACAGTATTGTGTTAGTTTCAGGTGTAATTTTAACCATTTTAAGTGCAGCGTTCAGGGGCATTAAGCACATACACACTGCTGTGTGACCATCGCCACCATCTCCAGAACATTTCATCTTCCCAAACTGAAACTCTGTTCTCATTAAAGGCTAACTCCTTGTCTCTCAACCTCCCCACCCCCAGCCCCTGTATGTGACTCAGAGGCTGTAGCTTGAAAACCACTCTGCTTTAACCTCCAGACTTGACCACTACTCCTGGGTGACTCTGCCTCTTTTCCAGGCCAACCAGGGTCACCAAGGCCATCAGGCACTTTGCCCCACCCCCACAGCTCCACTGCTGGAAGCTTCCATTTCTCTCTCCTGGTGATCCCATGAGCCCCCCACCCCTTGCGATGCCTCTGCTTTCCCTACGTTCCCAGCTCGCCATGAGGACTGTCCTGGTCCCCGCTCTCCTCAGAGAGCCTGCTTGCCTCAGAATCTGACGGGAGCTCCTGGGGCTCTGATCCAGAAGGCTGGTCCTGGGCCATGCCCACCAGATCCACCCCGGGGACCCTGACCAGCCACTCAGACCCCCACCGCTTTCTGGGCTGAGGCCTGCCCTTTGTTTGCACACATCATTTGCTAATCCCCCTGGTCAGGCTTTTCTGGAAGCTTGTCTTGGAAGACAACCTCAGGCCCAGTGGGCAGCCTCACAGACAGGCCCTTTGGAGAAGAGAGGAACCCAGGCCAGTGAGAGACAGCCCAGTGGCCTGGGAGGAGCAGAGAGACAGGCGGGTGGCCCCCTCCAGCGTGTCTCCTTCCAGGCCCTGGCTGGCCCAGCTCCCTGCGGGCCATTAAACACCAGGCAGATGGACGGGTGTGGGGTCGGTCTGTGCAGCGTGGAGGAAGCTGCGCCCGGGGCCCAGGCCCGCCGTTAGCTCTGGCTCTGCAGGCCCCTACCTCAGTCACAGCTCTGCACAGTGTCCGGAAAGCTGTTTGGTTCCACAGGGGCGCGCCCTAAGCACGGCAGGTGGAGGTGGGTCCTGCCGCGACTTGGTGAAACCCTCAGATCGGCGGGCCGCAGAGGAGGGTGAGGGCAGAGGTTCCAGAACAGGCTGCTTCCAGCCTGCGGAATGTGAGGGGCTCCGGTGCCCTGCACCCGCCACCCCCAAAGACTAGAACATTCCCCAGGAACCCTCCAGGGCTTGGCTAGGCCCTGTTCGGCCATCGCCCCTCTCTCCAAGGAGGCTTTCCCGCTGTGTCCTCAGGGGCCACCTCCTGGGTGCGGGCCCACCCCCGGGGGCACTGGCCGCTTTGGATGCAACTTGGGAGACAGAGAACACAGAGACTGCCCCACCCTGCTGTGAGAGTGGCCTTTCCTGGGGGCCTCCTGCCTGGCCCACCCCCTCCTCCTCCTCCTTGGCACTTGGCACCTGGCACCTCCTTCAAAGAGAAGTCAGAAGCTATCTGATGGGATTCCTCAAAGGGGCCAGTGACCCTCCCCAGCCCCCTCTTTCCCTAACTAGCCAGACGGAAGACCCCCCCCCCCCCAGCCACTGCAGGGGCTGCTCACACTGCGCTCCCTGCATCCTCAGACTCTCCTGGGAGAAAAAGAGGAAGGTGCTCTTTTAGCTTCTTGCACACAAATAGCCATGCTTTTTAAAAGTTATTGTATTTCTCTGAAGAAGGCATACAGATGGCCAACGGACACATAAAAAGATGCTCATTATGGCTAATTATTAGAGAAATGCAAATCAAAACCACAATGGGTTATCACCTCACAGTGGTCAGAATGGCCATCATCAAAAAGTCTGCAAATAACAAATGCTGGAAAGGGTGTGGGGAAAAGGGAACCCTCCTACCCTTTTAGTGGAAATGTAAAGTGGTGCAGCCACTGTGGAAAACTGTATGGCATTTCTCTAACCAAAAAAGAAAGAAAGAAAACTAAAAATAGAACTGCCATATGATCCAGCAATCCCAGTCCTGGGCATAATCCAGAAAAGACAAAAACCCTAATTCAAACAGATACAAGCACCCCAGTGTTCGCAGCAGCACTACTCAATAGCCACGACATGGAAGCAACCTGCATCCACCAACAGATGGCTGGATAAAAATGTGGGTGTTTATACACACCATGGAATGCTACCAGGTCATGAAAAAGAATGAAATGTTGCCATCTGCAGCAGCGTGGATGGACCTGGAGATCATCATACTAAGTGAAGATCATCATGCTAAGTGAAGTAAGTCAGACAGAGAAAGACAAATATACATCACTGATATGTGGTATCTAAAGTATAATATGAATGAATCCATACAGAAAACAGACACACACATGGAAAACAAAATTTTTGTTCACCAAAGGAAAAGGCGGGGAAAGGGGAGGGATAAATTAGGATTTCGGGATTAACAGATACACATTACTACATATAAACTAGTGAGCAACAAGTATTTACTTCATAACACAGGGAACTGTGTTCAATATCTTGTAATAACCTATAATTGAAAATAATCTAAAAAATACATGTGTAACTGAATCACTTTGCTGTACACCTGAAACTAACACAATACTGTAAATCAACTACACTTCAGTTTTTAAGTTACTGTTTTAACACCTCTAGTGAGATATAATTCACATATATGAGGTACAATCCACCCATTTAATGTGTACAATTCAATGATTTTTAGTATATTTGAAGGGTTGTGCAACCGTCACCACAATCTGATTAAATATCTGAAATAGATCTGGATATCTCTGCCCCCCAAGAGGAAACCCCTAAAGTTCGGCACGGTCCCCCCTTCCCTCCTCCACTTCCTGTCTTTGGGGATTTGCCCACCTGGACCCGTCAGGTGAGTGGATTTCGATCCCCTGGGACCCGCTTCTCTCCCTGAGCACCGTGTTCCTGAGGTGCATCTGTGTTGTGTGTGCGTCGGGGCTTCATTCCTCCTTGTGCCTGAATGCTGTTCTGTTGTATGGAGGGACCACTCTTTGTGGACCCATTTGTCTGCTGATGGAGATCTGGGCCGCCTTTTGACTATTGTTGACGGTGCTGCTGTGAACACTTGCATGCATGCTTCTGTGTGGACACATGCTGTCATGCCCCTTGGTACACGTCCAGAGGTGGAGCTGGGGTGACATGGTGACTTCATGTTTAACTTTTTATAGGCACACTGGCTGCACCATTTTAAGTTCCCACCAGTGTGAGGACCCAACTCTGCCACACCCTTGCCCACGCTTGTTACCTTCTGTCTTTTCATTCCAGCCGTTGCAGTGGGTGTGAGGTGATCTGGTGGTTTTATTTGCATTCTCCTTATGACTAAGGTTGTTGGGCGTCTTTGCATACGTGGCTGTGTTTCACACACTTTCAGCAACCAGGTCTCCATAAGTCACTCGTCTAGGCCTCTGGGACGTTCGGGTGTTGGGCTGACTGGGACAGACAGTCCTGCCCCACAGAGCTTTGAGTCGGTGGGGGGCAGACGTGTAAACAAAGATACCTGCTAAGAACAGGGTCCTGGGACTTCAACCACAAAGTGACCCCGAGCCACAATCCAGCCAGGCTAAAGGACACTTGAGGCAGAGAAAGTCGCTGTGAGGTCTTCCTTCCGATCTTCCATAAAATTAAAATCAAGATGCAAACGTTGGCTGTGTGTCGGGAGTTGGTCACAGAACATAACTCTTAATCTTAAAGTTGACTGCAGACATGGCAATGATTCCGAGAGATGGCCGAGTCTCTCATCAGAGAGATGGATGATTCCAGGGCCCTGACGTTGATGGGAGTTTGGGCTGTGTATGTGCTGCAGCCAGATTCCCCCCATCCCCCCATTAGAGAGGTGACAACATCGCATAAAAACCACGGGCACAGAGAGTGGAAGGGCGGGTACCAGCGGCTGGGAGCCTAGAGAATTGATGTCTCATGGGTGCAGAACGCCGGTTTGGGAAAATTAGAAAGTTGCATGGGTGGATGATGGTGATGGATGCACAACCACGTGAGTGTACTTAAAGCCACTGCACTGCGCACTTAAAACTGAAAATGGCAACTTTTATGTTGTGTGTTCTTGGCCACAATGATAATAAAAAGAGCGTGCCAACTCTGGGCTCCAGCGCAATGAAAACAAAGCAAACAGTGGAGCGTCGCCGGGCGAGCTGCGGACGGCCTGAGCCCAAGGAGGTCCCCCCTGCCAGGGACAGCACCGCGCGCGCACCTCTTCGGCCCCGCGTTCCCCACGCTCACGTCCGCACCCCGCCCTGGAACTGCTTCCTGGGCTCCTCAGCGGCTCCGCCGGCGTCGGGAGCATCTCCCGGCCCTCGGATTCTGCCTCCGCAGCCTGGGCGGCCATCGTTGCTGGGAGCTGCGGGTGGCGGCGGAGCCGAACCAACACATCCGCCGGGCCCACCACCCCGGACCTGTCGGGCGCATCCCTGCGCCCGAGTCCCTGCCGGCGCCGGTCCACATGGACGCGCGGGGACCCGAAGCCTCCGGCGGGCGCGCGCTGCGGGACGCGGTGAGTGGGGACCCCCGCGGCCCTCCACCCCTCCCTCCCCGCCCGACCCTCACCGGCACCGCGTCCCTCCCGGGCGGACCCGGCGCGGGCGCTCTGTTCGGGGCGGCAGCACCTCGCCACCCGGGTCGCGGAGACACCAGCCCTGCGCCGGGAGGCCCTGCGCCAGGAGGCCCTCCGCCGGAGAAGAGAGCCGGCGAGCGGGGGCGGCACTTAAAGGCTGATGAGTTTGTCTTGGTGAAAGAAATCGGTTAGATGCACATACTTAAACCCACATTTTCCTGACAAAGTGAAAAACTTCTGATGCAAGGCGAGGAACTCGGGGTAGAGGGCCGCTTTCGCACACAGATGTGGGCTCAGGCTGGAGATCCGCGTCCATCCTCGTCGTCTCTGAAATGGAGGCATTACACGGGTGTGAGGAGAGAGTTATGTCATAAATGGTACGAGATTTCAATTTGTAAACTATAAGGCAACATAGAACACGGCCAGTAGTAACAGTTGCTGTTTCTGTGTTGCCTTGTAAACAATTTCTGAAACCTAACACCAGCTAATAAATACCCCAAAGTGCAGGGAAGGCAAGATGCCCGCTGTGGCTGTGCTCCGGCCGAGGGTTTCAGCTACTCTTAGGAATTCTTTGAGGAACGCAAGGTTAGTAAGCTTTTCTCCTGTGTTAGCTTCTAGACATTTGATAGTTTTAATGCTTACATTAAGTGTCTGATCGTTTTGAGGTACTCTTCAAGTATGGCGTGAGGTAAGGTTTGGGCCGGCTTGTTTTTCAGCTGTGCATTGGCTGTCAGCGCGCCAGCACTGTTGGTTGACAAGATCTTCCTCACCCCTTGAGTGGGAAGGCCTCAGACCTTATCAGAAATCCACTAACTACACATATGGGTGGTTCTACCCTGCATCAAAAGTAAATGCTTTTCGGTTTTCTCATGGTTCATTTTTTTCAGGCAGAAAATCTATTTAAGGAACTTCAAGAACATTTTCAAGCTCTGGCTGCAACATTAAACCTCAGAAATATCCTTTTCTATCTTATAATAAATTCTGCAATGCTTCTGGAATATTGAGCTGCCATGGAATATCTTTTTGCTGTCTGCTATTGTGGGTAATTGTTGGCCTGGGATTTCCTGGTGTTTACATTTGTCTTTACCTGGCATCCAGATGTGTTAATCATCACTCACAGGTAGTTACTTCCTGCTTGACTGGTAACACAGGGCACTTTGCATGGTAAGGATCAAACCCAGGGACACACACACAGTAGACACGACCCAGTGGGGCTCTTCCAGCAAGCTCTGGATGCATCTGGATAGTCTGCTCAATGGCACCCACACTCCCCCAAGCAAGCAGAACCCTGCGGATGGACCAGGGAGGGTCTCCAACACTGGGTCTGTTGCAGGGTTCTCCTTATGTTGTTTCGTTTTGTAACTTCAGCAGATCACTGTTTGGTAAGACATGAATTCAGAGTTAGGATAGAATGTTTCCTGTTTAAGAAAATCCAGATAAGGGGAAACCTGCCCTAAGACTTGCCCAAGCGAATTCACTTCACTCAATGAAACTCCTTCCTTAAAAATGTGTGCAAAGTATTTGCAGAGGGAACCACTTACTTGCAAGTTTTGATCCTGTAGGTGATCAGGGAAAAGAGGATTCTTAAACATGATAAAAATTACACAACAGCAAAATTTGTTTTAAACAGAGTTAATTCCCGTTTTATTTACATACTGATTAGAGCTTGGTTAAAACAGTTAAACGTACCAGACAACCTCTTATCCCCAAACTCATGTCCACGCAGAGGGAGCCAAGATTTCAGAACTGGGTGCAGAGTGCAAAGGACACGCTACAAAACCCTGAGGGCCACTGTTCGCTTGCACCGACCTTAAGTTCGGTACTTGCTGTCTTTCATGCCCTCATTTTAAATGCACTGCAGGGCATCTTCAAGGTCCCACTGATGCAGTTTGACGTGGAGGTGCCTCTCTCCCCTGTGCTATTCTCCTTGACATTGTACTGGAAGAGATGGGAGGTTGGATTGAGGACCTACAGAAGAACGTAAATGACTTGATGGTGCAAGCTGGGATCGAAAGTTCTGTCGCAGAGCAAATGGTAAGGCCTTATCAGGACACTAATATGTTTGCCTTTTGCATATCTTCTGCATGCTTTCATCTTGAAAATGTTAATCCCATGATTGTTCACTAAGGGAACCACTGCCTCTGCACTACGTGAAAAATCTTCAGGAATAAGAAAAGAATTTACAAATGCTCTTTTCTAAATAGACCAGAAACATTCTTTGTCATAGGTCCTTAAAAGGTACACATTTTAAATGAGAAACTACTGTTTTAAATTGAATTTTCACCCTCATCTCTCAAATTAGTCTTCAATCAAAACACAAGTCATGATGAATGAGAGATTGGGAATTACGACTGGTGGCTTCTGTGTGAGACAGTGTGTGCACGTAACTGAAAAAGACACATGAGGCTCTCACCCCATTTCCTGAGTGGTTCCTGAGGATACCACCCCACCCCCCGCCCCAGGATGCAAACATTTCTTCTCCAGCAGAATTTCACACTTAATCTTTATCATTTAATTTTTTAATTTTTATCTTTATTGAAGTATAATCAATGTACAATATCACATAAGCTCCAGGTGTACAATATAGTGTCACAGTATTTAAAGGTTACACTCTATTTATAGTTATTACTGAATGTTGGCTGTATTCCTGTATTGTACAATACATCCTGGTAGCTTATTTTATACCTAATAGTTTGTTCCTCTTAATCCTCCACCCTCATACTGCCCCTCCCCCTTCCCTCTCCACACTCATAACACTAGTTTGTTCTCTATATCCATAAGTCTGCTTCTTTTTAAAAATATTCATTACTTTGCTGTATTTCTTAGATTCCACATACAAGTGATATCATACAGTATTTCTTTCTCTGTCTGACTTATTTCACTCAGCATCAGAGCCTGCAAGTCCATCCTCATTGCTGCAAGCAGCAAAATTTAATTCTTTTTTTTACGGCTGAGTAGTATTCTGCACACACCTCGTCATCTTTACATAGCCATCTGTGGATGGACACTAGGCTGTTCCTGATTTTAGCTGAACAATTAGATGCCGCTGTTTCCCTGCTTTCCCATTTCCTGGTCAGTCGTCCAGGTCAGCAGGCAGATCGTCCATGCTTATCCTGCTGAATGAATGAGAGTGAGTCCACCTGTCAGTGACTTACCTTTACATTTCTGTTTCTACCTCCGGTGTTCTGGTCAAAGGATAACTGGAATCTGTATCCTGCACACATGAGCTGCAGTCTTGGGGAGGGCGCCCCACCTCTGTGAACGATTAGCTCTACCCAGGGAGGTCGCAGCAGACAGCCCGCCTGCCCTAGAGCCTCGACCACGCCCTACCCCCAGGGCCAGGTTCCCAGGGCACCTGCTCCAGTGCTGCACATGCTGCCAGGGAGGGGATGCCGGCTGGTAACTCAGTTCCTTCCCATCAGCACCCAGACTCCAGTTGGTTGTTTTAAATGGTGAAGTAGGTTTTAAAATGTCACTATTTTGATGCACTTACAGCCATTATTTAAAGCTGCATGAGAGGTCAGGTATCTTAAAGTCTGCTTAAGGCTGCTGGTGCCTTTTAAATTAACAGACCGGCTTAGGTCTGCTCGGCTCCCTCTGTGCCTGTTGGTTGTGCTGGGTCAGTGCATCCTAACATAGGGCTTGTGCCGGTGGATTTCAGGGGATTCGGCAAAACCCCTAACCTGCGTCGCTGCCATGGGGAGGGGAGTCCATGACCCCAAGATGGTAAAAACTAGGCAGATTTGGCTTCTGTGGCATCTGAGCACCTTCCCCGCGTGTGGGGAGGCAGACGGGCTGCTGTGAGAGGAGAACCTCGCCTTGGTGGCGTGAAGCAACCCCACGGTCTGTTCACCTTCAGCCACGAATCCATCTGACTCCATCCGACTTAACTGAAAATCACCTAACGTTCATGTTTTTGTACCTACTGAACTTTTCCTATACAAAACTCTTCTAGGAATTATAGAAAATTAAGGTACTTTTATTGAAAGCTTTGGATTCCAGTGTATTTAACTGTACAGTAATTGATACATAAAGCAACCATTACTTATTTTTTTCTTACAGACCTGAAGACAGTGGACCAGTCACTTGAAAATGTGAGAAAACGAAAACTGTACTTTTTGAGTAATAATCTACATAATACGATTCTGATTTTTAGTATTTAATTTAAAAATTCATTTTAGTAAAATGAAAGATTAAAAGAACAAAGGCAATGCAATAAGGATGTGATTCAGATCATTAACCACTTAGCAAAGATGGTTGTAAAATGGAAAAGTATTTTTCAATGCATACCTAATACTTATAAATCATGGAAGAAAAGCATACACTATATTAGGTCAATTTTTTTCCTGAATTAAGTTCTTTATAGCTCTTTCTTTAAAATATCATAAGCAGTTTTCTGATAGAAGTTGCTTTTTTAATAACTGCATTCCAATTCAACAACTCCAGTCACAGTTTTGGGGAAGACTCGTTTTAATCTGCCCAGAACAAGCATATTCTGACAGTACATTCTCCAAACCAAACAAAACCAAATCAAAGGAAAACCAAAGAAACAGGTGATGCAGGAGCTCCGTGATGTGTAGGCAGTCACCAAGAAGGCACACAAAGATCACATGTAAGTTTATTTTGTTGGAGATGCTTTCAAACTATTGTCCATTTCAGCTCCCTCTCAGCCGAAGTCAAACAGAGCTACGACCACCTAAAGAGTGAGTCAGTTCTAGGTCTCATTGTAAAAAATAACATTATTCCTGCATGTAACATAAATCAGACGCTTTATACAAAAGTCAAAATAACTCACGATTCTACAGTTTAGAATTAACCACCGTCAACACTTTCTTCTGTGCAGGCGATTTTATATAGTTGGTCATATTGTTTATAATTTATGTTCTCATGTCATGAACACTTCTCCCCATGTGAAAGTTTCATACTTTTTAATGTTCTATCGTGTGGCTGAAGTAACTTAACCATCCCTTTAACCATTCCTTGGATTTTGAGGTTATTTCCCAGTTTTGTGCTATTGTACATAATGCCAATAACCTGCTGCTGGGAGGAGATTTAGGAGAGAAACCCAAGGCTGTGATAAGGAAACGACTTAGCTACATGCACTGAAGGGTCATGGTTTCTACAGACTCTCCAGAATTTAAGTACAGGATTTAAGTACATAAGGTACAATCTTAGAAGGAATAAGAAACAGCTCTTACTGTTTATATTTAAAAGAAAGGCTCCAGAAATCATTATTTGACTTTTTGTTGTTGTTGTTGTTAACTAGAAGGACAAAAGATTTTTTCCTTAGGTGTGTAATCTTTCTGAAGCCTTTCTGTTGTGGGTTGGGAGTCCTAACCCCAAGACCTCAGCATGTGCCCTTATTTGGTGATGGGGCTGGTGCAGATGTAACGCTGAGATGAGGTCATGCTGGAGTGGGTGGCCCTCATGCAGTGTGGACATCTGGACAGACGCACATAGGGAGAACACCACGGGAACACCAAGGCCTAGACTGGGGGAAACATCAAACCCAAGGGACACAAAGGGCCGGGGAGGAGAGGAAGCGTCTCATCATAGCCTGAGGACCAGCCCTGCCTACACCTGGACCTGACCCCAACCTCCAGCACTGAGACAACACATCTCCGCCAAGGCACCATCTGTGGCCCTTGATTATGGCGGCCCCAGGAAACTCAGACAGACTCCCACCCACAAGTGTGCAAAGCACAGGGGCCGCAAAAGATGCTCACCTGACCTTCACTCCAACGGCTGAGTCAGTTCTTGACTGCCAGGCTCACTGGCCCAAACATCACGTTTCCTAAGAAATAAATGATTATGACTGTTCCAGCACCATCTGTTTTATTTATTTCAGCTGGATATTTACAGAGAGTTGCTGATACAAAAATACAACGACCAGGTGGACTGAAAGTCAAAGCAATGCCACCCTCACTGCAAACCCTCCAGCGCCGTGAGCGCCGCGTGCTTTTCCAAACGCTTCCTCAAAGGCTTAAAGAGTGTAAACACTTCCACGTGAGCACAAGCACACAGCGTCCATGTGCGGGGCCAGGGCAGCTCAGTATCTGTACTTTGTCGAGTAGTCCTTGGGGGACACAACCAGGCCACGGCCCTTGCGGGCGCCCCGGTACACCGTCTCGATGATGTCAATCATCTCCTGCTTGTCCTCCATGGCCCAGTTGATCTTGTTGTTGTTGCCGGTGCCCAGGTCGATCATGATGTGCTTGTTCCTGCAGAGGGAGACGCCCGCGCTGTGAAAGCCTGGCCCAAAAAGAATCCCACGAAAAAGCGCCTTGGGTTTTCCACCGTTAGAGCTCCCGCTGCACCTCAGTGAAGACAAGGACATGTGATCTAGAGAGCACAGCATTTAGGAGGAGACAGGAAACAAGCTAAGTGCTATTTAAAGAAATACACAAAGGTCCTTCTGCATTTGACCCACAGGGTAATCGAAGCGTCAAAGCACACAGTTTTAGCCCCTGGGAAAGCCGAACTGTTTTCCTAATTTACCTGAAGAAAGCAATGTATGAGTTTGTTGTGCTGTTCTTATGAGCACTTAGTGTAAATTCTACTAAAACTCCAACTGACTGAAATGAATGATACTTTGTATTTCCATGATTCTTCACAAACTTATCTTTCAAGAGGCTACTTTTTAAGATAAATTTATATGTACACTTTATAAAAATAAAGATATTAACCCATGTTGTACTGGCTGCACTGATTTTTATCAATTTAACGTTTCGCTTCTGCAAGGTTGTACGTCTGGCTCCCAGCTGCTACTCCCTGGGAAGTGCTCCATCCTGAGGTCGAGCCCTGGCCTCCTTTCAGCCAGAAGAGCTTCCAAAGGGCAAATGTGATATTACCCTCCTGCTGCAGGTGCACTTCTAGGCATTGTTCCAAGTTCTCACTGGCCCAGAAATCGGTGCACCTGGACCCTCCCACTCACCTCTCACCACCTGCCACTCCACCCCTCACCTGTCAGTCCCCTCATGTCCTCCCAGGTCCCCCCAAAAGCAAGCTCTTCTGCCCCTGTGCCCCGCCCATGCCTGCCCCCCCTACACGAAGTGGATCCTTCCCCGACTGACTGCCCAGAGAAGAGCCCAGCCTGCAACGCTGGCCTAATGAGGCCCCGAGACAGAACCCACCGAGCCGCCAGATTCTGACCTACAGGCCTTGACTCCTAAGTGGTGGTGTCTTGCCACCAGGTTGTGCACACTGTTACATACCCTGTGCACTCACTCCACCCAGACTGTCCTCACCAGCCGAGAAGCTCCACTTCTGGAGTACGGCCTAATGTCTACACTGCTGTTTACTCACTTTTGTAATAATGATAAACAGTAAGAAAATATGACAAGTAAAAACATCAAATGTGATTTCTTTCCAAATTAAATCTCCACAACAGAATTTCCTTTCACTCATGATGTCACTTAACTTTATTACACAAATATCATCAAGCGTATTTGCATCTCCATCAGACCCCCGTGTGCCTAACCAGCAGCCACTCCACGTTTCCCTGCCATGCAAAGCCTGCAAATCAGGAGTACAAGCTAATTTAAGGCAACGAGGGAAATTCTATTCCTGAAACCAATGACTGACTGACTAGGGTCCACAACAGGATTTTTCGGCTGATACCATAATCTTGCATTTACAAGCAAACTGCTTCAGTACAGGTTTCCCTCTTGGGTATCACAAAAGGACACTAAGTCACGACACTGATGTCACATTTTAAAAGTGAGTGACTTTAAAACACATTTTCATCAACATTATATTTAGAGGTATCTTACAAGTCAATAAGGATGTCTTCCATTTATTTACACTCCACCTAGGTTTTTGGGCAGTTTCAAATTCAAATTCAATTCAAAGGAGTAATTTGTTACTGAGTAAATGCTAAACTGGAATTGTTACTTTGAAAATTATTTAAAAGATAATATCGATTGCCTGGTAATACAAACCATATTATGATAAGACTATAATTAACTTCCTTCTAAATAAAAAAATCTGAAGCTATTTTGATTACATGAAACCTCCAGATCACCTACTTAATTTAAATAACAACTTTAAGATAAGGGCACATACCTGAAGAAAAACATGACAGTACACGGATCGTATAACTCATACATTTTGTTGAAGTCAGGTACTTCTGTAATATCCACAAGATAAATTACTGCGAAATTTTTAACCTACAAGTAAAAGAGATTGGGAGAAAAAACTAAAATAACATATCAACTTTTTTACTCTGTAAAAACACATTAGAACACAGAAACGAAAGAATCTGTGTATAACAGGACAATTTCCAAACTAACTCTCCAACGTTTTTTCTCAGCAGAGCTGACATTTGGAAGATAATTCAATACGATCAGGGTCCTAAACTACTGGCCAGTAACACCTCATTCAACATCGTTCAGAATAGCCATTTATGAGAACCCTGCATAAAACGTCCACAGTTAGACTATTCACTCTGAACCAGGAATACCCCACATGGACTTTTCCAACTTGCACTTTCACAAACACTGAGTTACGTGCATTAAATAACTGCTTTAAAACACAGCCTCACCCCTCCGTCGTTTAGGTCTGAACACCTGCACATACCAGTGGACCAGCACCCAAGTCGTACTGTGTATAGCACATGTTCTTCCATTTCTTCCCTTAGTTACAAGTTCATCACAGGACATTTGGAAAACCTAGAAAACTATAAATAAAACAAAACCTCCAATCCCAACACCCAGAGGTTATTGCTAAGAATGACATTTTTACTATATTCTTTCCCATTTGGGGGGGGGTGTAAAATCTGTTTATACTGTTTTTTAACAAAATGCAGTTGTACAGTGATATCAGTTATTCACCTATGAACATTATTACCCTTACATTTATATATATACTTCATTAGCTGAATTGATACTAATAAAAATTTTAATCATTTATATTCATGAAAACTCAAAGAAAATAACAGAAGAATGGTAGAGTAGTGGCACTGCCATTTGATGAACTATTACACAGCCATAAAATGTATGTTTGGGCAGTATGCAGTTGATGTAAGAATGCTCATAATTACAGCAAGATACAAAGTGCTGTACTGTGATCACTATACAGTCTTCTAAATGTTCTCTGTTGCTGTCAATGATGAGTAAGAGAACCGTAGCTCACTTAGAAGTGAAACAAACAACTGACACTACAGGGCTTAATTTTTCTTCCCCTCCGTATAAGTTACATCATGATTCTTCAGGCAGTTGTGAAGCCTCCCAAGGCTGAGGCCACAGGTGCTGTCTTTACTGATGTGTCCTCAGAGCCCACACAGTACCCAACACACACAAGGCACCAGTAAGTATTTATTGAACGAGTGAATTTTAACAATAAACCTGTATTTCAGAACTCAAAAAATGTACTGTTGTCACTAAAAATGTGTTTGTGGACAGTATGGACTTAATTATATAATCCCAAGTTCAAAGAGACCTGCATTAGGAAATGGGCTGGTCGACATCCTCCTCGGAGGAAGCGCCTGGACAAGGGTGCTCCTGCCCCTGCAGCCAGATGCTTGCAGTGGGGACAGGTCATGACCTCAGCCATGGTTCACCCCATTTGGGAGCACTGCGCACACAGCACCAACCTGCCTTCTTCTAATTCTGGGAACCCTCCCAGCCCCTTTCCTCCTAAAGGGGTGGCATGGATTCTCCTAAAGGGGTGGCGTGGATTCTGCCATGATGCCTTCCACATGGTCTCAACTATTTCTCCTGAGTGTTTCACATCCATTAATGAATCTGCAGTTAACTAAAACCCCTGTGTATTTTTTATATAAAACTGAAACAAGATAGGTGTCTACAATCTTTTCTCTATTTAAAAAATGTTCATTTTGGAAACATAGAAATGGAGTAGAAACACCATTGCTTTGTTTCCAACCCAGTATTTTTTAAAAGCTATATAATTAAAAAGAATATGACAGTCAAATAAAATCAACAGTGTATCAGTGTTTCAAAGTGAAAGTAAACGTTCCCCTCTCCCCAGATCCACGTGCCCTCGTGAGGAAATTTCATACGTTCTGCTTTTCTCCAGCTCTCCCCAGATTGTCAAATAAAGCTCTTAGAAAATCATCTCTAACAGCCAAACAATCTTCCATCCAGTGGAGAGAACGTTCCACTTTAAATTCCAAATCTCCATTTCCGAGCAAACTACGTGGAAGCACCTGCCTCAGGGGGCTGTCATGAGGCCCACACCGGGCATCCGGTCGTCATGGCTGGCCTGCGTGCTCAAAAGCCAGAGAGTACAGTCATTACCATGTTCTCCTTTCACTGCACATTGTGGTTATTTCCAATTTTGCCATCAATCACAGCAAAAGTCTCAGAGGGCCTAAAACTCTGGCCACTGAAGAGGCATGGTTACTGAGCATAAAGTACGACTACGCTTAATGCTTTGCATACGATGTCAAGCGGCTCTCCGGAAGGATATCAGTTTACTCCTAGCTGAATATTACTCTGAGCTTCTGCATCCACTAATAGGCAAACCTTTTTATCTCTGCTATGTCTACAAAATGACAGTACACTACTTTACTGTGTGGGTCTTTGGAGTTTATTTACCCATTGGAATTTCCTCATTTTTCAAGTTCTTTGCCCATTTACCCGCGGGAGTCTTATTTTTTTAAATGGTACTTTAAACTTACCTGCAGATGTTTATTGCATCTACAATAACATTTGCCTTCTATGTTTGCAGTAATTTTAACTGCTTGTTGGAAAGTATTTTTTTAAAGCAAGAACCACATGTACAAATTTCACTTCTATTCTCAAGTTCGATTGTCTAAAATAGTAAATATCCTTTCCAACTCTGCTGCCGCACATTGTACAAGCACGTCGCTTCTTCAGCAAGTCAGCATCCATGCAGCCCAGCGGCCCTCCTGCAGGTCAGTGCAGCGTACAGCATGAGACTGGAGGCCCCACCCCCTGCATGGAGCTCCTCCATCAGCTAAAAACCCACTTGAACTCCTGGAAAAAATATTCTTGACTGTCAATTGGCACCATGTATTTCTGAAGGGTCAATTTTTACATTTTTAGGTAATTCATTTCAAACCCATCAAAAAACTGCATGATAACGTCTCAACTGTTTGCTCAGATTGGCTGTTGGTTTCTATGAGATTCCACATTTGAGCATAAATTTCTGCTGGTTTAACCGACTTTACGTGATCCTGAAGAATGACACCCTGAAGTCATTCCCAATTAGCTCCATGAATACATTTACATTATATACAACTGTATTAGAATGCATTACTATGAGACAGTATCACTGAGTTTGCTTATTTTGAACTCTATCTGTATGGGCTTTTTAAACACACAGAAATTGAACACCCCACTTGTTCTCACCCACAGTGGGATTCAGGTAACAGTGAACCGCGGCAGAGTGTGTTCCTACAAAATGGCAAGGCAGCTGAGAAGCACACAAAATAGTCTCTTCAAGGCTGTGCACAGGACCAGCCACCAAGCAGGGAACTCTGTTTTTATGATCACTCTATCGAACTCCAGACATCTGTAAAATCTTCAAGCATAACTCTGTTTTCAGTACAGCTCAAAACTGATTGACCGTGAGGAGGGGGTTGGTGCTGTCGAAGCATCAAGTCCATGAACCACCTTCTAGGAGAAGCAGTAGAATCAAGTCCAGCCTCAACATTGGAACTTTTACTCACTTTAAAACAGCTGGGGAATCCAAACAGGGCTCGTAACAAGATGAGGAAGATCCCCCACTATCTGCCATTTCTGCAGAGGGAGATTTTTAATAAACAGTTAAGTTGTTCTTGATACTGAAACCTTCAATTTCAAAAATTCCTGTTGAGCAACCCCAAAAAGGGCTTCCAGAATCACAGACCCATATTTTGCCCTTATACTAAGAAGAAAATAAAACATTGTTTTGTAATGTATATCAAGTTTCCATTTTGACTAACTATACTATACTATAGTATTAAAGTTTATTAAATAGAAATCCAAGTTTTGGACAAAAGAAAAGGAGTAACTTAAAAGACCAAAGTGAGTCCAATTGAACTGTTCTTACCGACAGGTTCAATACCAAAAAGAGCATGCCTGCTGGTTCGACAGAGATTTGGTCTCTGACGGATACAGAGGTATTCGAAAAGAAGTATTCGGGTAAAAGTCCCTAAAAACTCACGTTAACACAAAATCTGTCTCCTAGCCGAGAGCATCTTGCTGAGTTTGCTCAGACATGAAGAGCAAACGACCCTCACACCTCCAGCCACCCTAGCCCCATGCTGAGGGCGACAGGGTCTGCACATCACCCGGTGCTGATGCTCCCCCTGCAAGGCAGAATCCAGGACACACACCCTTCATGGCTCCAGAGTGGACACAGCAGTGATTCACTTGCCAGAACAGAGTTCGTCCACCTGGACACTGCAGCCTAGGCCACGCAGAAACGACTCCCCGACTGGGAGGACCCCCATGTGAGAGCCCCACTCTCCTGAGTTCCACAGGCACCTCCTCAAGCTCCTTCAATAACTTGCTGTCCAAGAGGAAGAGGAGGGAAATGGCCACAATCACAGCACTCCTACTCTGACCCTGACCTCGTGGACAGGATTCTGAAAGTCACACGAGAATTCCACGGGCACTTCTTTAGAAAGCTACCTGGACCTCACCCCAGACCTGTAGAATCAGAACCTCTGAGATGCACCTTGGTAAGGTTCCAAGTGACCCTTCTGCTGACAGAGGACGGCCCCCAGCGTTCACAGTGAA
Source organism: Camelus bactrianus (assembly GCF_048773025.1). Classification (NCBI taxonomy): domain Eukaryota; kingdom Metazoa; phylum Chordata; class Mammalia; order Artiodactyla; family Camelidae; genus Camelus; species Camelus bactrianus. The sequence continues at coordinate 30,072,459 of NC_133568.1, forward strand.
ACCACCCCCACCTCACTCCGCCTCGCCCGCCAAGTAGGAGACAGTGAAAGCTACTGACGGCAGACCGGACAGCGTTTCCTTTCCTAAACACAAAGCACATCCTTATACCTGCTACTCTTTACTCAAGTTGCTATTTTAATCCAGCCGATATTAACATCTCACATTCCTGCCAAAGAAAAGATGGCTCAGTTTCCTTATTTTTACTCTTCATCAAAATAAATGACCTCTCAAATTAGTATAGGATATTAATAAGTTAAATACCTTATTAACACCCTAATATGTTTGCCTTTTGCCCTAATGCTACAATTGCAAAAATCCAAATCAAAGTTATCTTAAAGTCCCTATGAAGAAATTACATAAAAAGAATTAAGCCCTGGTTATTCAAGTGCCCTCCAGTTGCACTTCACTGTCAGCAAACAAAAGCCACAGACAACGTGGTGTACTAATGTTAAGAGTTGGGAAAACTAGCTCTAACAAGTGCAATTCCAATTCCTCTCAATGTTTCCTGCATTTGAGTCGCTCTAAGATATAAATCAAAGTCACTCATAAAAAGTACGGTGGGGTAAAGAAAAAAAGAAAACCAACCAAAAGAAAAAGGAATAGATTTACTATGCTACCAACATAAATGTTCCGCTTTACGAATACAACAAACAAACATGTACCCGAAGAAAGGATCATCCTTTTAAATTAAGCTACTCAAAGTAAGCTCCAATGCTCCTGCCAGTCTGCAAATGTGTTTTGCTCTTGGCACTATAGAGATAAATTCTGAAAAACATCCTGTCAATAGAAATTACTAACTTATTTAGGGAGAGCGACCATGAACCTCTTAAAAATTTGAAAATCTATGGAAACTTCTCCCAGAAAAAGCCATAAGCTATTCTGACCAATTTCAGGGAGCACGTCCTCACATCTCTGTCCCTTTGTGAACCCTGCCGCTTCTCTTTAACTGGTAAACGTGTTGCCTAACAGTCGTTTAAGACTTAAAATCATTTAAGAAGAATGAGTACAGCGCACACGTCTAAATCTCACTGTCAAATGGCAAAGCAAAAGCAATCCAACGTCATGAAAAGACCAAGCGGAGGTCATGACGCGACGTGAAGCGGGGCTGCGCTACCTTTTCAGCTATGCTGTACAAAACCTCGTCCATCTTCATACAAGTAGGGTCCCAGTCGTGTCCAAACCGAATGACGACCACGCGGTCTTCTTCTGAAAGGATGGCCTGATCCACCTGCCATCCATTGTGCAGGTGCGGGAGCATGTACGACATCTTGAGGCCGAAGGGTCTGCGAGCGGGGTGGCGGGAACCCAAGAGTCAGTTCCATCCAGCTCCACTGCAGCGCACCGGCGGGGCCTCACCCTACGGAGACCCCATCCCTCCTGGGCCTCACCCCACGGTGACCCCACCCCTCCCGGGCCTCACCCCACGGGGACCCCACCCGTCCCGGGCCTCACCCCACGGGGACCCCACCCGTCCCGGGCCTCACCAGTCGGTGTGCCAGGGAGAGGGGCCAGGCCCGGGTCCACCTTGTCCTCCCGACTCCGCCCCCGCCCCCGGCACGCCCCCGCCCCCGGCCCAGAACCCAGGGCGAAAGGACCCCCGGGCTCCCACACCCGCTGTCCCCTCCTCTCACCGGGAGCCCTGCACGTACCTCCTCCGCCCACACTGGGCCCTCCCGCGTAGCCGTCCTTCCGGGCGAGGACGCGCGCCGGCGTGTGCGTGCGCGCGTCCGCAGTGCGTGAGCGCCGGCCTGTACGCGCGCCGTCGGCAGTGCGTGGGAGGTGGCAGGTGCGTGCGCGCGCCCGGCAGGGGTGGTGGAGTCGGGGCCGCGGCTGGACGTCTGCGGTGCGAGCGGCGGCGGGGCTGCGCCGCCTCAGAACTGCTCCCCGATCGGTGCCCCGGGACCCGGGGTGGGGGTGGGCAGGAGGGTACCGGTAAGACTCAGATGCCCACAAATAGTGTATTGAAATTAGTATTTTTAAACGTGTTTTGTTGTGGTAAAGCTCCCACGTGAACGGTCCAGCTCGGTGCTCCCACGTGGTCGTGCTGCCGCCCGCGCTCCAGGTGGTTCTTCCGTGGGAAGCTTTGTCGAGGTACGTTCACATACCGTGAAGTGACTCACCCGTTACAGTGAGGTAGTTTCTCACAGAGTCGTGGAACCAACGCCACAGTCCGATTGTAGAAGACTTTCATAGCCCCCAAACCCCCTGCTTATAAGCGTTCAGCCCCGTTTCCCTCCATCCTTTGGCGCTGGCAACCCCCGCCTATGCCAGACACTTTAAGTCCTCTGTTCCCGACCTCCCACTGAGCATGCTCTTCTCGGGGCTCACCTGCACTGTAGACTCATCAGTACAGTTGACCTGGGACAACGGGGTTTGATCGATGCAGCCACTTACACGGGGACCACGTGGCCTGCAGGTGGTAGAGTCTACAGGAGGGAACGGGAATATGAAGGCCCACTGTAAAATTGTGCGTGGATTTTGAGTGCGTGGAGGGTCATTGTTCAAGGATCAACTGTACTTAGTTCCTTTTTATTGGTCACTAATATTCTATTATGTGGATATACTGCATTTTATCTGTCCATCAGTTGACTAACATTAGGGTTGTTTCCACCTTTTGGCTATCATTAATAATGCTGCTATGAACATTTATGTACAAGTTTTTGTATAGATTCAAGTTTTCATTTCTCTTGGGTACATATACAGGTGGAATGGCAGAATCATACGGTAACTGTTTGACATTTTGAGGAATTGCCAAACTTTTCAGAAGTAGTACGATTCCGACAGCCATGTAGTGGGGTTGAATTTCTCCACTTCTTTGCCTACACTTATTTGTTGTCTTTTTAAAAAGATATCCTGGTAGGTGTGAAGTGATGTCTTATGATTTTTGACTTGCATTTCCCTAATGGCTAGTGATACAGAGCTTTTAATGTCCTTATTGGCCATTTGGAAAATGTCTGTTCAGTTCCTTGGCCACTTAAAAATGAATTAGTTGTCTTTTTATTTGTGAGTTGTAAGAGTTCTTTATTTTTCTGGATAGAAATCCATCATCAAATACATGATATGAAATATTTCCTCCAGTTTTGTGGACTGACTTCTTATTTTTTATTGATAATCATTTCAGCATAAAACTTTTAAATTTTGATTGAATCCCATGTATCTTTTTCCTTGTGTTGTTTGTGCTTTTGGTGTCATATCTAAGAATCATTGCCTGACTCAGAGTCATGAATATTTACTCCTGTTTTCTTCTAAGGGTTTTATAGTTTTAACTCTTACTTTTAGATCTATGATAATTTCAAGTTAATTTTTGTGTATGGTGTTTGGTAGGTGTCCGACTTTATTCTTTTGTATGTGGTTATCCAGATGCCCCAGCACTACTTATTGGAAAGATTATTCTTTCCTTATCAAATTGCTTTGGCACCCTTGTTGAAAATCAATTGACTTCATTTTCTCCTCTTTTTTGTACATATGTATTTAAAACTGGTTACGTGTTGGATTTATAAGAAAATCAACTTAATTTAAATATAAGCATTTATTTCTGTAGTCTCAACTTTATCCCACTGATCTGTAAGTCTAGCCTTATGTTTATACCACCCTGTCTTGATTAGTAGCTTTGTAGTAAGTTTTGAAATCAGTTAGTCTGAATCCTCTGACTTTGAGTTCAGAAAAGGCTTCCCTATGGATGTGATACTTAAATGGGGACCTGCAAGATGAGTGAGAACTTGGGGAAGAGCTGGGGTCGAGTCCTGGCAGCGTGGGAACAAGTCCAGGGCTAAGAGTGTGGCAGTTTGGGACAATTTGCAGTGGAAATGAGCATATGAGGGGTTTGCAGGATGGACAGGCCGGAAAATGGGGCCTCTGAGGCTGTACTCAGTTAGGATTTCAGACTTCACCACATGCATGAGACAAGCTGCTGAGGCCTTCACGCTGGGGGTTAACAGGTCAGATTTAACCCCTTCGAGCCCCTAGGCTGCCATGGACAGGAGAGGATTGCAGAGGGAGTGTGTAGAGAGAGGGGAGTTGGGAGATTAGCACCAGAGTAAGAAAAGCTGCTGCGTGAGCTCTGCAGAGAGGTCTGGGCTGGAGATGAACACTGGAGAGCTGTTTGGGTCGGTAGTGCCGTTTAGTCTGCTTGAAAGACAATAATAAGACCAGAGGTTTCCCCAGATAATATTTTTGACTAGGTAAGTAAACACAGGGTTGATTTTTAATTTATTTAGGGGAAAAACGAGTAAGTAACAACATAGGTGGTGTATGACTATGAAAAGTTGATGCAGAAAAAATGTGGGGCATGAGAGGATGGCTGTGTCGCACATCTCAGTCGAATCCCTGGGACACACCCCATCAATCGAGGGTCCTTGGCTTCACACAGGAGAGAATTCAAGAGTGAGCCACAGTAGACCAAAGGTGGATTTTGTTCAAAGAAATACACGCTCCATAGACGGAGTGCAGGCTGTCTCAGAAGAAAGAAAGAAGAAAGACCTAGGAGATACACGTTCCATAGGCACAATGCAGGTCATCTTACTCAGAAGGGAGAGCACGGGGTTGGCTAGGAAAAATGAGATCGGTGAGGAATTGTGGGGGTTGTTAGCTTTTATGCGCTTGGTAACTTCATATGCTAACAAGTGGGGGGATTATTCTAGTTACTTTGGGGAAGGGGCTGGGATTCCCAGGAATTGGGCCATCACCCACTTTCTGACTTTGTATGGTCAGCCTTGAAACTGCTGTGGCACCTATGGGAGTGCCATTTAGCAGCTACTGTATTTCAAGAAGCCTATGTTGAAGCTCAAGGCCTACTGGGGGTTGAGTCTTCCACTATCTTGGTGCTAATGGCTGTGTCATTCTTTAATGGCTATACCCTGCCCCCTTCCCTACTGCCTCAAAATGACTGAATTTGTAACACGTGCACCCAGAACAGAAGAGAGACAAAGTGGGGGAGTGAACCCTTGGGGGGTGACTTAGAGCATGGTGGGGCAGTGCCACTGTCCTACAGGGAGGGCCTGTGTCACCTACCTCCCACCTTCCCAGACAAAAGCAGTCCTGACCTCAGGGTGAGACTTGCTTTTTACCAGGTGCCAGCATGGAGACCCTGCCCACCAGTGTAGTCCCCCACACCTTCCCCCACCCCCTTGACTTAAAACAATAAAACAGCCAATTGTTTTATAAGCAAAATGGGTTTATTCGAGAACAGCAAAAAGTTGCAATGTAGGACATGCCATCTATGGCAAACCACTGGCAAGTCCAGAGAACAGAGGAGAAACTTCAGAGAGGGCAAGGGGGCTTTGGGAGAGTACTGGCTCCCCACAGGCCGGCTGTTGCCTGACGGAGGAATTCCTCCTTCCATTACTGAGTTGATAGTAATGTTGCCAGTGGATGCAACCGGTGTTCCAGGTTCTTGTCCCGTCCCAGAAAGAATTCAGAGACAAGACGTAGCGGTTAAAAAAGTAGAGTGAGGTTTTATTAAAGGATGGATAATACACTCTCAAGGGGAGAGCGGGCAGGCTCAGGTGACGCTGCCCTCAGTTTCTTTGGCAAGGTAGTTACATAGGGTGTAAAAATGAATGGGTGGAATATTCATTGTGGAGGGAAGGGCTTGGGGTCGTATTTCCTGATTATCATCCCAACTCCACTTTCCCAAAGGGAGGAGGGATTTTTGTCCTTTTTTAGTCTGGATCAGAAGTGTCATGGCGTCGGTGCATGATGGGGACTTCTGATCTGCAAGGCTAATTTTATTGAAATGAGGGAATAATGTGCAAAAGGTTACATTTGGACACTGAAAATTCCAGCCTTTTTTTCGCCTTTATTTGTTGGTCTCCAGGCCAAAAGGTGTGGCCGCCTATCAGCCCAAATGTTCCTGCTTTTCTTTCTCTGCCCAAGGGACCCCTGGTGCTTACATGATGTATGGTTTCCAGTATTTGGCTTGTGCCCCTCCTTTCTGCCCAATTCCTGCCATTTGGTCTGTGTCCCCCTTTCTCTGCTCATAACTAGCTATCTGCCTACCTAACAGTAAGGGTGGGCCTCCAGTGGAGGCAGAGGGGGCAGGTGAGACCTTCCCCTTCTGGCCACAGATCCATCTTTTTTTTCTAACCTGTTATTTTTTGAATTATAGTATAGTCGATTTACAATGTCGTGTTAGTTTCTGGTGTACAGCATGGTGACTCAGTTATACATATATACACTCCTCATTCCCTCTTAAATGAGGTTTCTGTTTGTTTTTTTCACCCCCACACTGAGGCTGAGGCCAGCAACCTTCCCCACCACCCAGGTCCCCAAGTCCACCACCCAGCTCGGCTCTGAGAGAGGCTCCGTCCGCAGTCCTGCAGAGCAGCGGGGGGTGGGCCGGCAGGCGGGGCCTGGTCCCGCAGGCGGGGCTCGCAGAGGCTGCTGGGGCTGGGGGCATGGCTGGGGTGTGGCCTGGCAGGGGGCGTGGCCGCGCCCTTTGACCTCCCGCCTTCCTGGTCAGGTTCGTGCCTGGGAGGCTGGGTCAGGTCCTTAAATCTTGAGTCTTTTTAAAAAGGTCAATGTGTCCCTAGGATGTTGCTTTGTGGGCGGGAGACTGGACCTCTGCCGCGTGGGTGTGACTGACCTCCGGCCTTACCTGGGACAGGTGGGTAGCATCAGAATTCTGAAAGTCATGTGGGCCTGCAGGGCACGATCCTAAAGGATTTAACAAGGAAAGTCCAGTGTTACTATTTATACCTGCCTTGTTGAAGAGAAGACTTAAGGCGGCTTCAGAGACTGCCAGAACCTAAAGGTATTCACTCTTTTTCTAAGCTTCAGGCAGTGGCAGATTAAGCTTTAAATGGATAAGATTCAGGTACCAACATTAGATTTTATAGTTTATGGTTTAATCTCTTATATGAACGCAATTTTTTTAATTGACACCTGGTGCCTGGAGAAACCTCACATAAAGGGTGTAAACAGTGCAGTTTTCATTAATCCCAAAGCAGCAAACCCATCCTCACGGGCACGCCCTTTGGTGTATCTTTATCTTTTAGGTGGCCTCATGTAGTCATGAGTGCTTAGGTCACTTCCATCAAGTCCAGAATGTCATGCTGAGGGTGATAAGTGATCAGAGGGGCTAAACATGGCATCATCTACCTCCTGTAAAGGAGGAATCTTTTTTCCAGGTTGTTTTTTGAGCCTCTTTGGCACAGAATCTGTACAGGGATCTGTAGATGACAGAGGACAAGCAGCTTTGGTTTTATACTCACGAAGAGGCAGAGGGCTACTGTGGGCGGCGAAACTTCAGAAGGTGTTGGAGGACAAGAGGACAGGGTGGCAGGGGGACTTGGCAGGATGATGTGGGAGTGTTGGGCTCACCTGTCAAATATTAAGAGAGGAACTGTCATGAGGAAATAGGATTTTAAGAAGTTTTATTGCATTGTATGAATTCAGCCTCCCTCTTTGGTGTAAGCTTGTTTCTAGACACTTGGGTAAATATCTAAATTGTTGTTCAGATTTAAACGTTAATAACTCCTGTTCGCTGAAAGCTTGCAGTTGGCGCTCCAGGCCCTGCAGGTTCCCTTCTACCGTCAGGGCCGCCGGGCACGGCTGTCTGCCTCCCTCCCCTTGTGCTGGAAGAGAGCGAGTTTCCGAGGGAAGCGCCGCCTGCAGAGCAGCGTGAGGCCAGCGCCAGCTCCTCCTTTGCACCTGGCCCCGCTTTGTCCTCTTTCCTGCCCTCTCCCCACCTTTTTTGTCTCTTTCTCTCTGTCCCCAAAACCAAACATTTGTATTGATTGCATTTGGTTTTTGTTTCTCGTTTTTGCTTTTTAAGTTGAAAATATTTTCTTTACTCCCCACTCCCTTGCCTGCCCTCACTTCTGCGAACTGAATTAGCTCTTGTGTACTTGTGTTATCTCCTCGCTCCTCCTGCCCCGCCGCCTCAGGGCCAGGTCAGGGTCTGCATGCCTCCCTCCTCACCTCACCCTCCTGAGTACTGCACAGGCGTCGGTCTTATTTGCCTTTGAAGGAAGAAGTTGGAAGTTCATTCTCCTTTACTTTTCTTTCTGGGTATCGATTTTACAGGGGCTTTACAAGAAAAAAATCCTGACTTTATAGCCTTGGATCTGTTGAAGGCGATTTCAACAAAGGTAATATGAGTTTTTTTTTTTAATTAAGCAATCATTTTGCAAGGAGGAAGCTGACTTTTAATTTATGTTTAGCTGTTCAAATTAAACAGCATGAGGAGAATGCACATAGCATTTGGAAAAGGTACATGTCTGAACTATCACTCTGTTAACAAAAACAGCTGTGAAATTTTTTTTAATTTAAAAATTTTTTATTTCTTTTTTTGCCGGGGGAAGTATTTATTTATTTAGTTAGTCTTTCAGTGTAGGTACTGGGGATTAAACCCAGGGCCTTATGCATGCTAAGCGTGCTATCTACCACTTGAGTTATACCCTCCCCCTCAAAAGCTGTAAAATTTTTGATTTTTCCAAATTTCACACGTGGGTTTATCCTCTGACTTGGACAAACTGCCAGTGTCTAATAACACACCCAGTAATACTTTGTGGCATGTTCCTTTGTTGTCAGAATGTTCCCAGCCTAACCATCACGTTAATGCTGTCCATCCATGGACACCTGCAGAGACATGTCCACTGAGCTCTCTTTTCACAGAAATTAGGGGAGGAAAAGGCAATGTGACCTTAGGCTGCAATTATAAAACACTACCTGTTATCACTCAAGCTTCACCAAGAACCCAGGAAGGCTGGGGACCTCTGATCAGCCACAGAGCTGTGCCAGAGCCAAAGTCCTCATCTTTCGACCCTCCCACCACTGAGCACTGGGCTCAGCCCCAGCAGTCCACTGGGCTCAGGCTCCCTTCTCAGGAAGTTGTTGATGGTTGGTCCCCCTTCCTGTCTCAAGCTCCTTTGCTGGATTCTTGGCTGTGACTGGAGATGGTCAGGGTCTATGCCAGAGCAGAAGACAGAGACCAAGGATGGAGTGATCTCCTGAATCTTCCCGGTGCTCCCATCCCTGCTACACCCACTTCTCCCACCTGGGACTCTCCACCCTCTTCACAGTTGGAACAGCCATGACTCACTTGGAGGGTCTTGGATCTTTTCCACATACAACCACGGACAGGAACGGTGTAATCAGTGTGTGTCCTTGCTCTGTAACCAGTATTAAAGCAGTCAGAAATTGAGCCTCCTCTCTGGAAAAATAAGATCTTATTTGGAATGAAGCTCTTTTAATCTTTTATTCAATGTCCAAAACGTAAACACAAATTGTTTTTTAGCCAATTATGCTCTGAGCTTTGAACATATTTTAAACATTTCCAGCTAAGTTCATGACCCAAAGATAAAATGCATTCATTAGCCTCAACTCTTGAAAAGCAACCGGTTTTCTTTTTGGAGGAAAGCTATAAAATGTTAAAAATATCTTATTTTTAATTTGGAACAAGGAACATAAAACATTATTTAATCATTTGACAGACAATAACAAATGTCTTTTACTTTCACAGTAAAAAATGGTCAGTTTTATTTTAGTGGCTGAAAAGAACAAACATCTGTTATCTCCTAGGTCTTCAAGCCAGGAATCCAGATGTGGCTTCCCTGGGTGGTTCTGGCTCAGGGTCTTAGGAAACTTTAGTTAAGGCATTGGCCAGGGCCACGGTCATTGCAGGGCTCACCAGGCCGTTAGCTGGCCTCTGAGTTTTACTTCTCACTCACTTGGGCCTGGGCACAGGGCTGCACCCCAGCTTGGCACTGGGCTGCCCTAGGAGAGGGGACAGTGGGAGAGGGCAGTGAACTCCCTCGCTCCACTGTGTTCCCTTCACTAGACGCAGACTCCAGGGTGGGGGGGTCACACAAAGGCATGAGGACCTGAGTGGGGCTGGGAGGCTTCCCTCCCCCGCCCCCCTCACACACACACACACACCCCCGCCGCAGGGCAGAAGTAAGGACCCAGGTGAGGTAGGGAGGAAAGTGGGCACGGTGCCAACATTGGTACCCGCAGAGCTCTGGGTCTGTTGTGTTCAGTTTTTATGGGAATGTATCCAGGAAGTAAAGTGAATTTGCCCTGTTGCCATTTAGAAAATCTAAAGAGTGATAGAATAACGTAGCGGTTATTCTCATGAAGACTCTTTGACAGCAGACACCGCTTTCAACTTTCTGCAGGCCATGGGCGATCAGGACCTACCTGGAGTTTTGGTGTCTGGGTTTAAAGGACCGCATGGTATATGTGAAGATCACGTGAGAGATCTGCAGAAACACTTTCACCTCATCACCATGGAAGAATTTTTGGAGAATAAAACACAACTAGCTCCGAAGATCCGCGCTGTGTTCGTCTGGGGCGGGAGGCCAGCTGTTGACCGGGAGCTCCTGCGTAGCCTGCCCTCCCTGAGGATCGTTGCCAGCGCGGGGGCCGGGCTGGACCACCTGGACCTGGCGCTCATTGCCAGCTCTGGCGTGAAGGTGGCCAGCACACCACATGCTGTTTCCAGCCCCACGGCAGACCTGGGGATGGCCTTGCTGCTGGCTGCAGCCCGGAGAGTAGTGGAAGGTAAGCAGCCATTGGAGATGCTGGTTTTCCGGAGATCAGGTGACATGTTCAATGCCACGCATGGTACAATTTTATCTTCTGGCTCTGAGTTCCTCATACTGCCCTGCGGATCGGAGCCACTCTTAGTGGATTATAGCCCCCTCAGTGCCAAGCTCAGTGTCTGGGGCACGTGGCCTCTGTCTGATGCCCTGTTTCTCCCCACCGAGCTCCACTCACTACGCAGCAGTGGGTAACTGTGTGCATGAAGTAACTTCAGCACCACTGTGAAAAGGCCCCTGGGGTGATTCATTGGCCACTCAGCATGCCACGCTACCGGGGTGGAGGCCTACAAGCGAGTGGCGGAATCCCACCTCTCCACACACTGGACATCATCGCTGGGAGCATCTCCAGGAAGGCAGCAAAGTGATGCAGTGCTTCACACTGTCCTGACGGAGCCCCGGGGTGAAGCGGCTTGAGGAAGGAGGCAGCGGGAACCAGGCCAGTGCTGTTCCCGCTGCTGCTGGTTCACACTTGCACAGTCACACATGCACACACACACACACAGTCACATGCTCAGACATGCAAACATACACATGCACACACACTCACACATACACAGACACACACACACTGCAAAACCAAATTTTTACCAAAAATCCTCCCTGAATGCGAAAGAAGTTGTTATTTTAAAGCCTTCCACCAGGAGGCTCTGGTTTGTTACATCACTGCCCCGATGTCACAGGGCGGGTTGTGGGGTTTCCGTGTGTGCTGTGCACACTGCCCACTGCCCAATCTGCACCTTTTTAATTTCAGGTCATCAGTTGGCTGTTTCACCAGATACGGAGAAATTTTCTATAAACTGGATGGGTCAGGGAGTGACCGGGGCCACTCTGGGAATTATCGGCATGGGCAGCATCGGCTATAAGATTGCCCAGAGGGCCAGAGCGTTTGAAATGAAGATTTTGTACCACAATAGGAAACGGAGGTAAAATTCAGAAAATGGACTTGAAATTAACGAGCAGCACTTACACCATCCCTGCCTTAAACACGGCTTAGAGGTATTATGCCTCCACTTTTCATACACTTCCCCTGTTCTTTCTCTCCAAAGAGTAGGACTGATGATCAAGGCACTGTGGTTTTTTATGATTACCTTGAAAAAATTTCACCAGAAAGAAAAGAGATTTTTGGCTCACCTACAATTGTGCTTTTTTATTTGTAAAGTGATTTTTTGCTCTTGGGAGATGCTGTCCACACTCTACTACACACAACACACTGAGGTGTCCGCTCCCCCCCCCCATGGTACTCAGGCTGAGGCCCCCTTCCGCTGGCACTGCCAGCAGCACTCAGCCCAACACCTGGTCCTGTTGATTCCATCCAAACAACGACTCTCAAACCTCCTGTTCTCTCTCACTTCACCGTCGCCACCCATCACACCTCAGGCCCCGTCCTTCCTCACTTGAAACACACACCCACTCCCAGACTTCCAGCCCCATCTGCAGACCAGCCAGAGGATGGCATGGTTCACAGCCTTTCAGTGGCTTCTGTTGCCGTAGTGTAGATTTCCATTCATGGAGGCGTGGTGAGCTGGGAGGCTGTCTCCCTTACAGTCACTGTGTTTGCTCAGTGGACAGTGGAGAGACTCGGGTAGTTGTCACAGCTCTCAGTGCGAGGAAGGCAGACGCAGCGGCCAGGGCTCTAGGTGTGTGATGTGGGCGGGGCATTCACAGCGGCCAGCACATGGCCGTTCCTTGTTCCTCCAGGCCATCCCCTGGCCAAGACATGTTAGGAGAGAATTCATATAGTTTTATATTCCTTATCTGGAGGGCAGTAGTGGCTACCAGGGATACTGTGACCTCCTGGAGCTTGGAATTTCTGTTAAATAATCAGCTTTCTGGTGTGGCCAGAGCAGGAGGTAAGATTGGACCCAGAATAAAGCACACAATCCTGCCAGCACTGGACCCTTGGATCCGTCCTCTCTGTTGAGCAGACGGCACTCCTAGGCCCTCTCCTGTTTCTCTGTTTTTTCTGGAAACTTTGATGTGTTTGCCCACATTCAGCAATACTTGACATCATTGAAAGCATGTCTGACACACAAGTGGGCTTGTAGCAGACCCTGGGGGTTCACAGATGAGCGACAGGAAGCTCATGACCTCAGGGGGCTCTCAGACTGGGGTGAAGCCACGCAGATGCTGAGGTCTCACCTTGGAGAACCCAGAGGCGTCCACAGGGTATCTTGGGTGACCCCTGTCCTCTGGGCCCTCAGAAACTCCTCCTGGGGCAACTTGATGAATTTCTAACTGGAGAATGTGGTTTTTCTTCCTTATTCTCTTAATAGGAAATTGGAGGAGGAGGGAGCTGTTGGGGCCACTTACTGTGCGAGGCTGGATGACCTGCTTCAGTGGTCAGACTTTGTGATGCTGGCTGTGAGCCTGACACCCCAGACCCAGGGGCTGGTTGGGAGGCGGGAGCTGAGTCTGATGAAGCCCAGCGCCACTCTCATCAACATCGGCAGAGGTACCTGCCCCCTGCTGTGTGCTGAGGACCCTGCAGGAGAACCCCCCCCCAATACCCCTCATCATTTCCAGTCAGCCGTTCCCCTGCATGGCCTGAAGGGTCCACGTAGACTGGGGGGTGTTGAGTTAAAGGGATTTTACTTTCTATTTAGGGATATTTCTGATTTTTATCTCCACATCCTTTTGAACCTCAAGTTAGCAACAGAGGGTAACATTCCACTGTGGCAGGTCTCACATCCAAGTTTGGATGTCTTCTTGTGGGGGGCATCACAGTTTGATCTCCCAGGTAATTAAGCAGAATTTATGGGGATGAATTTTCTGAGCCTTCACTTTATTATTTGGTCATTTGACACTGGTGTAGAGCTTTGTGCATGTGTGCAGGAGGCAGTAGGCCCTGTGCTATAACCAGCGTTGGTGGGTTGCTGTGGCATCTATAAGAAGACAGGCAGAGCCCTCGACACACATGGGAGGGTTTGTGCTGACATCAGACATGCAGGCGGTTTGCCTTTGGGGGTCTCGGGCTGGAGCACCTGGCATGACCAACAATAGGTGACAACATCCACCTGTGTCTCTCATCTGTAAAACAAGGAGAGGAATGCTTGCCGTGGGTGCTCCCTGTCCTGCCAGGTGGGCGGCCGCTCACAGCCTGTCAGCTGGAAGTAGGCTCCTCGTAGGTCTCTGCTGGAAGGAGAGTGTCTCCTTCTCAGCTGCTGCTGCTCACCCTGATGTCTTGTATTTGAAATGCAGTTGTGGATCGTGTTTGTGACTGTTCCAGTTTTTAATGTGTATTTAAAACTACACATTCCTTAGCTGGGACCCTTTGGTGGTTTGGGAGGTGGTGCAGTGCAGTGAGAAGGCCCAGGCTGGTGTCAGACAGACCTGGGCTCGGATCCGGGGGAATGTGGTAGGAAAGTGTGACTTTGGGGAGCTTGTAACCTGTGAGCCTCAGTTTTCTTATCTGTAAAATGAGTGTTTCCTTTTCCTGGGTAAGTGGACGATTCAGCAAGACAGTGTCTATGAAGGGCTGAGCCTCTCTGGGCATGTGGCAGGCGCTTGACAGGACAAAGTTCACGTGCTCTGTCAGACTTCTGATGAGATCAGGATGTGTCTGAACAGTAGCTCATGCGACCAGAGCATCCTTCCCGTGGTTCCTACAGAGGAGGTGTCTCATCCATCCAGGTCCGTTAGTGGATCAGGACGCCCTGGTGGAAGCCCTTCAGACCGGGGTCATTAAAGCGGCAGCGCTGGATGTGACGTCCCCCGAACCCCTACCCAGGTAAGGAAGCCGACAGTTGCAGTTCTCCGGCTCCAGGGGGCAGGTCTCAGAGTCACATGTTGTGATCGTGCAGGGTCTGGTGTTGTCCAGTTCTGCAGGTGTCAGGCGTCTGCCTCAACACCTCCATGGACAGGGTGCTTGGGGCCCTGGGGCCCAGATCGCAAGGATGGAGGCTGCACAGAACCGTCTTTTTCACGTCCTCCGGTTACCCACTGGCCCCAGTCTGCTCTATGGAGCATCGAAGGCCGACTTTGATCATTCTTCTACAGACCTGCATTATTTTAATCACTACATTTTATCTTGGTCTTTTTTTTTTTTTGAGGCTAAATATCTTCACATCCTTTACTTGTAGCCTGACTGATATCATTTACAGACACCTCATCATTATTACTGTGTTTCAGCACTTAGATTTTCAGGTCCTTTGAAAGTGTGCCCGTGAGACTGGCATCCAGGACCCGTGCTGTGGCTGGAGCCCTGGGGAGAGGGGGACAGAGCTGTGGCCACAGCCTGTATCTAGAGGGTCATTGCACCGTAGCTCATTGAGTTTTTAGTCAGCTAAAACTGGAATTGTTAGTCCCTCAATTGTTTTTAAGTGCATGTGTAGAATTTTACATTTACTTGTATTTAATTTCATTTGCTTGTGTGTTTTGACCCAGTGATCCAGCCTGTTGGGACATCTGGATCCGGCCACTCATTACACCAGCTGTTCTGACCTTTGATTCCCCCAACTTTGATTTCTATCCACTGAGCAAATTACTGTCAGCAGAATGCTTGACATTATAGCCAAATTTACTATCTAAGTGTATCAAGATTGACCATAGAACTTACAGACATTTCTGAGAAAAACAGCAATTTATTCAGAACAGAGTTTCTCATAATGTGGTCTGGAGACCCTTTCAGGGGGTCTGTGAAGTCAAAACTATTTTCTTTCTTTTCATTTTAAAGATCTAATTGGCTTTATTTAATAATTCATGAATCAGGCAGTACTCTAGCAGGTAGAGAGGAACTTACAAGTCAAAACTATTTTCATGATACTGTAAGATGTCACTTATTTCCACTCAAGTTTTGTCACAAGTGCACACTGGAGTCTTCTGGACACCCTGACAGCTAAGGGAATGTGCTCCTGTGCTGTATTAATTTTTTTTAGCATTTCTTATTGATTTATAATCATTTTACAATGTTGTGTCAAATTCCAGTTTTCTAATACAAAAAGTGTTGATAGATATACGAGAGCCACTAATCTACGATGAAAAAATAATCACGATATAAATTAAGAAGCATGACCATTTCTGACAGCCATCAACTTACTCAGACACCTAGAAGTCATGTGATCACCCCTGTTGCCTTTTACTCACATGTCACAGGGCAAATACCAGGGTCACATCCCGAAGTCTAGTTTATCCTAACAGGTGATGCACTCCCCATGTCCCACATGAAATCATTTCTGTGGCCAAGAGCTTTAGCAATTTTCTCAAGAATAACAATCTTTAGATATCTATATTAATTTCTAATCTCTGTACTTATCAGATATGTTTCAGGTTTCATCTTGGTTTTTCAGGGAGACATTCTGATTCTGCTTACTATGAAAAAAATTATTTAAAAAGTAGGAAATCTAGGGTTATATTAGTCACACTACATAAATATTCTTTGCTTTACAAAAGGATTCACTACAGATTATTTTCAAAAGAAAAAGTTTATTTGCCAATAGTGCCAGGAGTCCCCAAGATCACCTTCAGGCATAATGGTTTGCTAGAAAGGTGTGCAGAACTCAGAAAAGTTTTCATACTCACAATTAGCTTATTACGTGAAAAGACATAGTTTAAAATCAGCAAAAGCAGAAAACTGATAGGGTGGTGTCCAGGAGAACCAGGCCTGAACTTCCAGGTGTCCTCCCAGTGGAGCTGCGTGGGCAGCACTTACTGCCTCCAGCAATGATGAGTGACAACACATGTGAAGTATCTCCAACCAGGGACACTCACCCGAGCCTTGGGAGCAAGGGTCAGGTATGCAGGCATGGAGTGCCCACATTTCTGACACTGGCTTCTTAGTCTCTAGCTGCTGCAGAGGTCAAACTGGCTACAGGTGGACTAGAGCCTAGGCAAACCAAAACAGGCATTCACCACAAATTACACTGTAGTGTAAACTACCCAGCTCTGCCCAAGGCCCCAGGTATAAGAAGACACTCTTATCAGGCAGTATGTCTCCAGGGCTCCCAGGTTATCTCCCAGAGACCAAAGGCCAGCCTTATCTTGGAATGTGCAGGGTTCTAGAGCTCTAAGCCTGCCTGTAAATTAATTATTTACTACACAGGCCACCCCCTGGCCCTGGGCCTAGGCTGTCTTATGGCAAAATGATCATATTTCTTGGAACACCTACATTTACTACAGTATTTTTGTGACAGATGCAGCAATAATATCAGTATGCCTGACATTCAGAGCAGCCAATGTGGAGCAGGGATAGATTTAAAGAAACAACTAAACCATTGTGTTTTTGCGCTAGTTTGATTGTTCCCCACACCCCTTGATATACTACTATTTGTACCTTATGATGAACTTGTGTAGCACTATTTAGTATATAAATTCGCTATTTAGCTAAATCCAGTTTTCCCTCAGGCCAGTCATTTCCCATTGGTTTAACATCCCAAGGAGGCTTTAACTCAGTCTCTCAGCACCACTGATCTTCAACATCAGTATTATCATATGCTGTACTTACAGGAGGCGTCTTACGAACAATTCCAGCATTGCACCGTATTGCAGCAAGGTCATGGCACAATTCGGTTTCATCACATGACAAATCAGTAGCAGTTACAGAAGTATTTGCTATGCCTTCTCAACAGAACTGTATCTAGCCTGTGTACCAGATGACATTACGGCCAGGTGTTGGTACAACTGGCCATGATTCAGCTCCTTTTGGGTTCCGAGTCAGGACAAAGCCAGTCACCCTGTCTCAGTTCACACACTTGTACTGAGACTGGTTTCCATCACATGCTGTTATAAAGTGGGTCCCACCTCCTTCATGTGGGGAGGACAAGTGTTGTTCAGAACAGTTCCTATCCCTAATTGTGCCCCAGGATGTGTCTTATTTCAGTCATTCCTGGAGGTGAGGGCAGGTGTAGTGCATTGATAGGAATTACAGGTGCCTCCAGAGAGCTTCCATAGGCTTGGGGGTTGTCCACAAGATTCCCAAAGGTGTGTCCCTTGAGCCTCAGTAGCTAGGTTGGAGGATGGCTGCTGCATGGCTACTTTGGCTTCTGTCTGTATTAAAATGCTAAAGAGCCCTCTTGGGCCAGGTGACAGCACTTCCCCAACCCTGGGTTTCAGTATCATCCGTCATTCTGAGTCTGCCACTTCACTGAAACTTCATTATCTTTCCAGGCTGACTCCCATCCTTGGCCTTCTTCCTGGACGGGATCTCCCTCTAATCTGCCAACTCTAATTAATCAGTCTTTTCCCTCTGAAGGCCACTCCCATTAAAGGCATATTCAGCTTGTCCCATGGGGCCTGTCTCCCCGAGGCCCTTTTGTCTTGTGGGTCAGTGTCGTTTAGTCCAGCAGGCATGTTATGCCACTGTGTACTAATGGCCTGGGTGCAGTTAGGGTATGTGTTTTACACCCAGAAATGTTGGGTCACCTGTACCAGGGTCAGATAAGCAGTGGTCACACCTAGGTGTAATCTAGACTTCGCTACAAGACCTTCACCATCTCAGGGTAGGGGTATGAAACCAGAATATGAAATTAAAGAGGCCAAACGATTCTGAATAGTCTTCCCAAATAATCTGCGTTTCAGAGATCACCCTTTGCTCAAGTTGAAGAACGTCACTCTGACACCTCACATTGGAAGTGCAACTCATCAAGCCAGACGACAGATGATGGAGAGTCTGGTTGAAAGCATCCTGGCTTCTCTCAATGGCCTTCCTATTCCTAATGAAGTGCTACTTGAATGATTTTTGTGGGCTGAGAAGTCAGTGGGATGAAAACATGGCAGAATAAATGGGAAAAGAACATGTACTTTATATATATTAGAGTCCCTTATATAGATTGGATTAATACTATTTCGATGAAAAACTTGAGGAATAGTAATAATTGTTACCACTTGTTGAGAGATTGCTAAATGCTTTCCTTCTTTTCATCCTCAAGGCAGCTGTATGAAGGAAGTTCTATTGTTATTCACGATGAAACTGAGCACAGAGAATTACTTCTGTAGAGCCCAAAAGTCTGCAAATACTTGATTCTGTATTAAAACCCTGTGGATTTTCCAGTGAGCTATGTTGCTATAAATCCTGTTAAATTCCGATCTTTTACTGGATTACATAGTCCGCTAGTACCCTAATCACTATTTGTTTCTATCATTAAAAAAAAAAAAAAAAGATTTTTGTGCACCTTCGATGTGCCAAGCCCTGTTCTAAGAGCTGGGGCTGCTACAGGAAAAAAGTCCCCACCCTCAAGGGGTTTACTTCCTACTGGGGAGAAGGCCGAACACGGCCAGGAGCTGTGTGCGCCAGTGCGGGATAGAAGAGGGTTCGGGGGTGCGCACGCCTCCTTTCTGGAGTAGTTTCGAAGCCGCTGTCTTTCCCCAGGTGGCCCGGTGAGGAAGTGAGCAAACGAACTGGCAGTGCAGACAGAAAAACCCGAGTCCCTCCCAGTCGTGCAGGCAGCAGGGGCTCTGCTCCAGGACACCCACCTTTCACATAAACTGCCCGGTTTAGACCTCTCACCCCTTGCTTTCTTCATCTGATATTTTGTAGTTAGGGAGCTGCAGCGCACGCTTCTCTCCTAGCTTCGTACGTTAGCGTAAACTGTGTTCCTCGCTCTGCAATCGCCACATCTAGGGGGTGCGTGCGCTTCACCACCGAGTCCCACACACCTTGCGCCCCCTAGCCCCTGGCTGAGCCCGGCTAGCTCTGGGAGAGTGACGGAGGCGTGGCCCGCCCGCCCAGACGCCATCAGGCCCCGCCCTCAGTACGTCACCAGGCTCGTCTCACTTGCCTGGCCCCGCCCACAGGCGTCCGATTCCGAGCCATCGGCCCCGCCTATCCCCCCACGTGTTGCGTGTCGCCCGGCCCCGCTCCGGCCTTTCCCGCACATCGCTCCGCCCCGCCGCTTCACGTCTCGCCTACCAGTCCTCTAGGCACTGGTCCTCTCGTCCGTCCCGTAGACCCCTGTGTCTCCCCGAGTGCACGTCGCCTCAAGTCCCATCGTGTCGCCCCGCCCCCAACCGTCCCACCTCGATCTCCCACTAACGTTGCTCCGCCCACGTCGCCCCGCCGCATGTCCCCCCCGCGCCACGTCGGTACGCTAACATCGCCCCGCCCCCGTCGCTCCACGTCGCCCGCCCCCACGTCACGTCGCCCCGCGGACGCCTCCCGGTAATGTCCGGTCGCTGGTCGCTGGCGGACATGTGGGCGGTTCTCCAAGAACTGTTGAGGGTCCACGCGGGGCTCGTTTTGGGCGGCGCCCGAGGCTTGCATAGCTCGCCGGTCTCCTGCCGCAAGAACCTGCTCAAGAAATTTGCTTCCAAGACCAAGTAATGCTCCCTGAGTGGGGGTTGGGGGCGCCGGGGTGGAGGCTCCGTGGGACAGGTTGCTGCGCGGGACGGGGTGCCCCGGAGTTGGGGGCTGCGGGGGCGGGGGGGGGTTCCCTGGGACCGGGTAGCTCCACTGGACTGGGGGCCCCGAGGCAGGGGCTGCGCGGGGCGGGGATGCTCCCCGGGGCGAGGGCTGTGCGGGACGAGGGGCAGCGCGGGGCAGGTACTCCGCCTGGGCGTTACCCTGGAGCTCAAGCTTCCAGCCGAGTCCGTAAGGGCAGTCTTTGCCTGTTAGATTATGGTTGTTGAAAGATCACCTGTAATTCCACCCGTCACGTCAACGTTTGCCGTTTTTCCCACCCAGCCGTTTTTCTGTTTTTTCATCCAGTTGTGATGTTAAAGTTTTAAGTGTTAAGTGTCCTAAAAGTTGTCATCATGTCCTAAACGGATATCGTGAACGTGTGAAGCAAAGTGCTGTGTACATTTGTAGTCCACCCTGGGTCCGAGGTTCCACAACCTCAGATTCAGCCAACCTTGGATTGAAACTATTTGGAAAACATTCCAGGAAGTTCTAAAAAGCAAAACCTGAATTTATGCTAGCAGCTACTTATATAGCATTTAGATTTTAAAGTGTACCAGAGGATGTGTGTAGATCATATGCAAACACTGTATGCCTCAGGTGTCCTCACATCTTGGTATCTGTGGGATTGGAACCAATTCCCTGCAGATACGGAGGGGAGACTGTATGTTGATTCTTGTTACTTAGAAGGGTTTCTAAGGAGAGTAGTTCTCATCAAGTAAAGAGAGAAAGAAGGGAAATATGTAAAGTGTTTCTTTGTATATTAACGTTTTCTATTTGGGGTTAACTTGAAGAGTAAAGAAGGCATGTCAGGATAGGTTTTTTAATGATGAGAGAAAAGTATAGTGAAATAAGTTGATTTCCATATCATTGTTAGTTCTATTGTAGGTATGTTTTTAATAGACCTTTTAAAAATAGTTTTAGATTTACCGAAAGATTAGCAAGACAGTACCGAGTTCCCATTAACTACACTCAGTTTCCCCGATGTTAGCATCTTAGGTTAGTGTGGCGTGTTTGTTACAATTGCTGAATGGATATTGATACCTTATTATTAATTAAAGTCCGTGCTTTATTTATGTTTACTTAGTCTTGCCCTCATGTCCTTTTCTGTTCCAGGATCCCATCCGGGGACCACATTACATTTAGTTGTCATCTTTTTAGGTTCCTCTTGACTATGGCAGTTTCTCAGATTGTCCCTGTTTTTGATGACCGTGACAGCTTGAGGGGTACTGGTTAGCTATTTTGTAGGTTGCCCCTGTGTTGGGATTTGTGTGATTATATTGCGGTCTTGGTTTTGGGGAGGAAGTCCACCCCTGTGAAGTGCCGTTTTTGTCTTATATCCAAGGGGCATGCTGTCAACATGGCTTTTCAGTCTTGGTGTCAGTCTTAATCACTGTCTGAGGTCATCTGTGTCTCAGGTTTATCCACTGTAAAGTCCCCCTTCCCCATTCCATTCTGTCTTCTTTGCAGGGGAAGTCACCATATGCAGCCCACACCTAGGGAGTGGGGAGTTATATTTATGAATTACCTGGAATTCTGCATGGGAGATGTGTCTTTTCTCCATTTATTAATTAATTCCTATCAGTGTGGACTCCTGGTTATAATTTTGCTCAGATTGTTCCAGCTTTGGCCACTGGGAGCACTTTCAGGTGGCTCCTCTGTCCCTTTGACACACCTCATCACTATGGAGTTTTGAAGTGGTTTTTAAATTGAAATGCTCTTCAGCACTGCCTTGCTTTCTGGCACTACAGCATGCCTTAGCCTTGAATCAGCCATTTCTCCAAGGAGCTCTTGTTCCTTTGATTGGAAAGTGACATTAGAAACCACAATCTGAGAGCTTCTGTCATTGCTGCTGGTGTCTGTCTGTTTCGGAGGCCCTTTCAGCTGACCAGGCACAGAAGCGTGTTGACGCTGGTTTCTGTGTGTGCTTATCCGTACACACTCAACCTGTCACCACTGCAGCTGTGAAGCCACTAGGCTTCGTCTCTTACCCACTGGCACACGGGCCATCCTCCCTTCCTGCCCTGGCTTGTCTGCACAGAGAGGAGCCTGGCTCCCCACTTGCCCTCTGTTGCGTGGTTGTTCCATCCCAGTGTTGACGTGTGGTGGTGTCGGTCCCTATACCCCGGGAAACGGCTTTATCAAGTAGAGGGCAGTTTGGTAGCTGTATTTTTAAGATTCTCCTTCTCTCCCTTTGGGAGTAGAAGTAGACCTTAGTCAAAATTACGAGCTTGAATTAAGACTCTCTTCTGTCTCTCTCCCACAACCTGTGCTGTCTGGACATCTGAATCTTTTAGACCCCCAGTAACACCATTTCTATGTCCAGGTTGAGCTCCTTAGAAACAGTTATGTTATGACAACCTCGAGTTAGCTTTTGTAACTTTTTCTTACTTGATCTGCCATCATTGTTCAGCGTCACTCTCACTTTCTCCCCCTAGGAAGAAGTTCTGGTATGAAGGTCCTTCCCTGGGCTCTCACTTGGTACGTATACAGAAGCAGCCACAGGCCTTTAGAGCCTTGATGGGCTTGAGGCTCCAAGAGTCGGCCACACCTGGCCTGGCCAGCCTTCCACTTCAGGACTGGGGGGCACAGGGTCTGTGGGTGGGACTGGATGCACTAGTAACATGGAATTTTTATCTTTAAGAAAAATTACAGTCAGGCTTCCCAGAATGTCACATGTATCATCAAACCCTAACGTGGTGATGTTCATTCAGCTTTCGCTGTGGTGTGTGTACAGTACGTGTGAATGTGTGGGTACATAGACGCAGCTTGTTTTGTTGCGTCTCCCAGAAGCTCTGGTTTTTATAAATTGAAGCTTGATGGCTGCCCTGCATTGGCAGGTAATGGTTAGTGTTTTTTAGCAATAAAGTATTTTTTAAAATTATTATTATTTTTTAATGGAGGTACTGGGGATTGAACCCAGGACCTCATGCATGCTAAGCACACACTCTTATGCTGACCTGTACCCTCCCCCCCCAGGAATATAGTATTTTTAATTAAGGTATATACATTGTTTTTTAGATGTATTTCTATTGCATGTGTAATAGACTACAGTATAGGGTAACCACAGGGTGACCATAGCTTTTATGTACATTGAGAAACCAAAAAATTCATGTGACTCACTTGATTGCAGTGTTTGCTTTATTATGGTGGTCTGAAAGTGAACCTGCAGTGTCTCTAGTGCTTGGTCTTTCTGTCTGCTTTTCTGCTTCTTGGAGACTTACAAGCCATCCCAGCTGGAATCCCTAGTGAAGAGTACCTCCAAGAGAGCCAGGAAGGAAGATCACGTGCGCCTGAGGGCCCTGAACGGCCTCCTCCACAAAGCGCTGACGGGGTTGCTGTGTACCCCTGAAGTGAGCCAGGAGGTCTGCGACCTGAATGTGGAGCTCTCCAAGGTAGCCCGCTGGGGCCAGAGAGGACGGACAGCCTTGCTGAGGCCTCAGTCACGGTCCACGGTCCTTTGTGTCACCTAAAAGCAGAAAGGATGCTGGGTGTGGCCATTTAGGTCCTGAGGAGAGGAGGGTGCACTTGGGATGCCAGAGCAGAGGTCTCGCTGTGCACAGCGGTTGGGGGGGGTGATGAGGTGGTGGGGGGTTCCTTGCCCAGACAGCACCCAGAGCGCCAGAGCCGTGAGTGCCAAAATAGGGCGTCCGAAGTCTTGGGGGTCAGATGGGCGGTGGACATGTCTGCCCTTGCCTCGTGTGAAGACAGAGGCGGCAGCTTCTGCTGCTGCTGCCCCCAGAGTGGGAGCAGCCCAGGTTGAGACATTTCTGTGAGCGGGGCTGGGGTCTGGTTGGGAGCTGCTTTCTTCACCATGCAAGCTTGGGCAGCAGGTGGCCTGTGGCTCTTGCGCTGGGTCACTATCCCTGGCGGTGGGTGCCCAAAGCCACAACAGCCCAGGAGTTAGTGCTTCTCTGCGGACCTGTCCCCGGAAAGCCCACGTGAGTGGAGAGTGATACGGGTGGGGTTGGGGCTCAGGTCTCTCTGACTGCAGACTTCTCCGCCTGCCGAGTGTCCTGGAAGGCCAGTCTCTCTGCAGCTCAGAATGCGCACACAGAGGCCGTGCTGCAGAGGAGCGCTGCACACATGAGGTGAGGCCTCCACTTGACCCTGACCCTCAGCCTGTTTGTCCAGTATTTCTGCCTTTAAGGAAAATTTGGGGAGCGTTTTCTTGGATTTCAGAGCAGAATTTACATTTTTCTGTCGGCCATAATCTAGGTCAGCAGTTCTCAGGGTTTGGTCCTGGGTCCCACGTCCTTTGTGCGGGGAGGTTGTGAGTTAAAGTTCTTATGGTGAGGTGTTGTCTTCCGTTTGCACTGAAGCCACAGGGGCGGGGCGGGCTGTGTCAGATGTCCTGGTGGTCGTTGTAGCTTCAGCCATGTGCTCTCAGTAAAAAGCTGTCAGCTTTGTTTAAGAACATCCTTGATGAATAAGCAGAAGTTACTAATTTTACTAAGTCTCGACCCTTGGGCACATCTATTTATTATTCTGTGTGGTGGGAAGTATGCATGAAACTGATGATTGTCTTGGAAAAACACTGCAGTTGTGGATCGTGAACCAAAATGGACACTTCTTCACTTGAAAGAACAAGTGAAATGACCACCGTTACTCAGATGTGGGATTTGACATTTTCTCCAAAATTAGCAAAAAACCTGTCACGTCAGGGAAACCGTGTTTGTTGCCAGTGATAAAATTTAAGCTTTCAGTGAACATCAGGGTTTTGGAAAACGTGTATCCAGCACCGTGAATTTGACAGTCTTGCGGCAGAGAAGACCTCTTTGATGCGGGTGGTGGTGATGTAACATTTGGCTTCATTCTGAGAATCTGTGTGACTTGGTGAGGTTACAGAGTCATGCACGGGGAGAGGGCGGCTCAAAGGGAAGCCGACCAGTGGGTTCCAGCGTGCAGAGAGTGACATGTTCAGTGATCTGCCTGCAGATCTCACTTTGCTGCTGACTTTTAATAAATGACTATTTGTTGGGTTTTTGTGTAGCGTCAAAAATCCACACTTTTCTCAAGGGCTGTTCATATGCCCCCTTTTCAGTTACAGGTCTATGTGAGGCCCGATCTTCTTATGTTTTAAACAAAGTGATAGATCAGATTACACGCAGACAGAGATAAGAACCCAGCTGTCTTTGTTATGCTGGGTGTTGAAGAAGTTTGGAACTACATAAGCAGTGCGACTCTGCTTAGTTTTAAAATAACGTAGTGGTTATTTTTTACTGATTACTCAGTATCTGTGAACATGTAGTGGGTTTGTTATTTTAAGTGAATTAATATGTATGTATTTTTTAAATTCTCAGCTGTAACTTTTACTGCAGTAGATATTGATGGATAGAACCCACATAAACAGAAGGTCTTTGTTGTTCTCAGTCACTTTTAAGAGTGTAAAGGCAGTCCTAAGACCAAGAATTTTGAGAACCACCGAGCTGGGTGATATTAAAGAGGTTACTCGGTTTTCTTGTCAGTCTTTAAAATGCAGAGACCCAACTGACGAGCGCTCACGTTGGGTTCCCCCTTCCCACCTCCCTCCGTTCTGTCCCTCCTTGGCCTCCCTGTCGCCATCCTTCCCTTTGGAAGGGACAGGTGTGGCATTTTCATAAGCCATCTCCTTCCCCACCTGCTGGCGATCACTGACACATCACACTAACCCTGAGTCTCTAAAGTTGTATATTGAAGAATGGGCAATTAATTTCATTTTTGATATTTAACGGAAATAAAATGAGAGATTTCCAACAGGTATTGAGGTGACAGTATTGTTTTCTGATCAGTTTTTAGCTAGTCAGAAAATTCAGTTGAACAGAATGTCCCTTTCCCAACTCTTTTTCTCCCCAAGGTTTAGTGTAAAGGTTTTTCCATAACTTTGCACCAAGGTCCGCTGTCACTGAGCAGACATGCCACGTGTCACAGCAGTCTTTTCACTGGATACCTCTGGCACCTGAACTTGCATGTACTGCATGACTGAAGGACACAAAGTTCATTTCTGCATCTGGCACCTGGGTAGTTGAGGACTGTCAGTCACACTTGACTGGTGAGTGTCCTCTGAACAGAGGGACGGAGCCCTGGCTTGTTGCTGGTGCCCGGACCACGGAGTCCACGGCCATGTTATGCTCAAGGGTGTGTCCAGATTCGGATAAGACTACTTACAAGGATTTGGTGATACATTTTTGTATCCCCTTCATAACATGGCATTGGCTAAAGAAGACTTTCTGATGTGATGAGCAGATCTCATGCCTCCTTGTGAGGTGACGTTTCTGTCACTGTCACCCTCCACTGAGTGTCACCTGTGACCTCTGTCTCCCCAGGCATCTTGTGATGTCCCAGCAGATCCTGAGGAACATGCCGCCGATTGTGTTTGTTCAGGACAAAAAATACGCAGCAGTAGCCGAGGTGAGCTTTCACATTATGACCTTTTTATGATGTAAACTTTCACATGAGTAAGATTTTAAATTTAATTTCTGAATATTCAAAAGATGATGTACACAGTGTTTGCAGGTAACACTCGGCAGGGTGCAAATGAAGAGTTAGGCTCCCTTGCCCTGTTCTTTGCCTGATTCCCTGGTAACCACTTCTGTGGCTTTAACTTTTGAGGGCTTGTCAGTAGAGCCCTAACGAGTGAACCAGCCCTCAGTCTCTCCTGTGCTTGCCTGCTCCTCCCACCTCCCGGGTTTCCCCCTGTCTGTGGCTGCTTCACACCAACAAGGCTGACACTTACCTTCTGTCCTGTAGCTGCAATTGTCATGATTATGTTCCTTGTTTTAGCTGTAGGTTAATTACAAAAGTTAAAACCTGTTAAAAAATACGTATTTTTTAATCTAGGTGATGGTTACTTGGTGGTTATTAAGGTACGTTATACCTTTAAAAAGTGTACTGAAAACCCAGAAAGTGGCGTTTACAAGATTATGATGAGGGGGCTGTTATTCACTGTAGGACTAGGTAGTCTTTAGCTCCACAGAGGGGAAAGAATCTAATTACATTGTTGTCTTTTGTCATTTATTATACAAGCAATACCAAAAACATTATGCAGATAATAACATTTGTAGGTGTCTGGTTTTCCTTGCTAGAACGGGGAACAGAGGGGTGACAGTACACTGGTGCTTTCCAGTTCAGGTGGAGTTTAGGTCAGGCATGTGCCGTGCGGGTACTCGGCATGGAATTCACCCGTGAGCATATGGGGTAGCTGGCAGATGGAGTCCCATCTGTCCAGCAGTGCGCCCTCTGGTTTCACTGTGCTGTGACTTGTCCCTGTCTCTGTAGAGGAAGAATTAATAGCCGAAAGTTCCTGCCTGGCTCTGTGGGTTTGGGTGGCTCTCTCTCTGGAGATCATGCCATTGGAAGCTCCCTCAGGCCCACCCGGCGTCTGCCCTGCCACGTAGTCAGGGTCAGCACCGT
Source organism: Camelus bactrianus (assembly GCF_048773025.1). Taxonomy (NCBI): domain Eukaryota; kingdom Metazoa; phylum Chordata; class Mammalia; order Artiodactyla; family Camelidae; genus Camelus; species Camelus bactrianus. Next base: position 30,099,723 of record NC_133568.1, read on the forward strand.
ACTGAATAATCACAGGGAGTTGTGACGGTACTTTCAGCTTACTTTGCAGCCTCAGGATAGTCTTCAGGTCAGGTGACTGGACATGGGAAGCAGGAGCAGTAATAAGCTCTGTCCAGACTGAGCCCTGAGTAACTCAGCAATGTTGATGTTACCGCCAGTAAACACTCAGGGTTGCCGTTCTGGGATTCAGACTTGCATCTTCTCGACAACTAGTGACGCCGGGCGTCTTCCTTGTGCCCATGGTTGGTCCCTCTTTTGTGGCCAGTTCAGACCTTTGCCCGTTTTTTATAAGGTTTGCTTATCATCGAGCCATGCAGGTTCATTCCGTGCCTGGTACAGGGCCCTTGGCAAAATATGCGTTGTGAATAGTTTCTGTGGACTGGTTTTTCTCTGCTTCTGCTGCTTTTCACCTTTGTAGTTTTTTTTGGTACCTCAGTGGTTGGTGATGATGCTTCAGTTGCTGGGAGCGACGGGTCCTGTTTCTGGTCCAGGCTCTCCTGGGCTTGCAGAGAAGTGGCCCCTGCTGCGACATTGGGTCTCAGTGCACAGCCGGGCAGGACGATCCGCAGGCAGTCAGTACAGGCAGGTGGGGGTGGAGAGGCCCGTGGTGGCCCCGCTAAGGAGCAGCAGTCATTTCCAGCCTGGGTCCATCAGCCACCGTGGAGCTGGATTCACACGCCAGACTTTGTGACTCTCATGTTGCCATGCTGGGAGGCTTTTTAACCCAGACAAATTCTGTGGCAAAATTAAAGCATCTTACTAACGAGTAAGTGCTAGTAATTCAACTAATATTTAACTGGTTTCTTTGTAAGTTTGAAGTTTGACATTTACAAGTTTTAAGGGTAGTTTTCAAAAAGCCTCAATTCATTATCAGAGCAAATGTGATTAAGGTGACAGGTGTCGGAGCATCAGTGGAAGGACCCATGTGAAGCAGGGTGAGGCCTGCAGTCGCTGGCACAGGTGGCATGATGCCCATGCTCACTGGCCCCAGGCTTGGACGTAGGTGTGGAGAGGCATGGCTTGCCAGATTACCCTCTGTTCCTTTTCAGGTTGATCGGTTACTGGCAGTTGCTGATTTTGGACCCCGTGATGAAAAAGAAGAGTTGGTGCAAGATGACTTTAGGTAACACATGTGGATTTATGTTTCTGATTCTCTCGGACAGACACCCAGGTGTGGGATTGCTGGTTGGGGTGGGGGCCGCACTGTGCCCTTGGGTCTTGCCCTGGAGCCCCGCCGGTGCTGGCATCAGCAGGCCCCAGTGGCAGCCTGGTGGCACACCCAGCACCCCAGGAGGCTGTCGGGTGGCCTCAGTGGGCCCCCCAGCAGGGCTGAGCCTTGACTTCCAAGTGCTGGCCGTAGCTGCTCACCCTCGCCGTCCACTCGGCATGCTTGTCTTGGGCTCCTGCTGGGAGCCGGGCTGCGTCCTCACCACTGGGCACCTCTGTGAGCACATGGCAGAGTCTCTGAAACCTGTTTTCTGCTTGGAAGCAGCAAACATCAGCGTCGGCCTCTCAGACGATGACGTGAGGATCTGGGGCATGTGTGTAAGGGCCTGCTCCCGCAGAGGGAACAGCTGTGGCGGGTTCTTGGCCTGTGTTCCATCAGGGCCTCAGGGAGGTCCCACAGGAGCCGGCCTGCCTGGTACCTCTGAGCTGGAGCAAAGGCACTGGTCAGTGGTAAGGGGCAGGTGGAGACCCCTCCCGGAGCAGAGTTAGAGGACTCAGAGGTATGATGTGGCCAGGTTTGGGTTTTAAAAGGATTGCTCTGGTTTTGCTCTCAGAATACCTCTAACTCATCAAGTAGCCTGTGTGATGGATCTAAAAGACCCCACCCATACCTCTGTTTAACTGGCCTGGTGCACTGGCCACATTCCAGTGGGAAAAAAGGACAGTGTGTTTAATGACAGCACAGAACGGCTGCACTGGAAGTCTGCTGGCGAGTGGTTCTAGACTGCAGCACCCAGCCAAGCCAGCTCGTCCATCTCCCCAGTCTCCCTGGACAGATGTTGGGGTGTAGGGGTGTTTGTGCTTGGTGTGAAGACCATTGTTCCCCTGCAGGGACCCCAAGGCCTTGGATGCAGCATCGCCGTGTGATACCCCGGGCCCTGCCGTGCCCTCCAGTCTGTGTGGAATTGACCACGAGGCCCTCAACCAGCAGATCCTGGAGTACAAGAGGGGCCGGGGCCGGGGGGGCACCAGCCCAGCACGGCCAGAGCATGTGGCTGTGCTGATGAAGCAAGTGAGAAAGAGGAGGGCCCACCCCCCTGTGGACGATGACCTTTCTCCCAAGAGCTTCCTGTTGGGGCTGGAGGGTGAGGAGCCCCTGGACGGCAGAAGGGCCCTTCCTGAGGAGCACGGCCTGGGGTGCGAGTGGGGGCTCCCGGGAGCGGAGCAGGAACTGGAGGCAAAGGGAAAAGATCGAGGTGACTGTTAGGGGTCATGGAGGGAGAGGGTCTTGACCAGATGCCCGTGTGCACAGGGCAGGAACTGGCCTGGAAGCCCTCATGTAGGGGTGGTCTGAGCCCTTTTCCTTGTGTTACTGTGAGAAGATGCATGGGCTGTGGAAAGTGTAAATAGCTCTTGGATCCACGCAGTGCAGTCAGTCCTCATTATCCGGGCTTTGTATTTGAAGGTTTGTCTGCTTACGTGTGACAGAGCAGGGCTTTGCAGCCACCCGGCCCTACCCCGCCATGCTGGAGCTGAATGACCTCTCTGCTCCATTTCCTGGTGGTCTGGATACTAATGGCATCTGTTCAGGGGTTGCTGGGAGGGTTGCAGGGTGACGTGTGTGAAAGCACTTAGCAGAGCCTTGCATGCAGAGGGCCCTCATCTTGACGCCGCCTTCCTAGGAATTTGGTTTCTGTGACAAGCTAAGGGAAGGAGGGGTAATTGACTCGTTGGTGGATGTGCGCATAACCTGCTTTGTGAGGCCATGCAGAGCCGGACGCAGGTGCTCCTGTTTGAAGCTGGTGGCCCTGCAGACGTGGCAGAATTGTGCACATGGCTGGGTTTTCATGTCCCGTGACGTCCCAGACGACAGGAGCAGATCAGAGTCCTGCCTGTTTGAGGTAGAATGTGTTCATCAGTACCCTGGGGTGCCAGCGGTAAACCTGAAGAGGTTACGTGCGGACAGCTCTGCGTCCAGAAGTAAGTCCTGTTGGGAAGGCAGAGTAGGCAGTCCTCCACTCTTAGGGTTGAGCACACCTGTGTGGCTGTCTGCATTACTGTGGGTACCAGATGGCTCTGGATTTGAATAAAACTTGAACAGGAACCTGAAGAGACACAAATGGTTTTCATCCTGAAACGTGAAGCCTAGTGTGATTGTACAGAGCAGGCTCCTTTTAACCTCCTGTGCTGAGAGTCCCGAGCTGCCACTTGTCCCGAGGGCTGTAGGATCTAGGGGGAGATGGGGCTCAGGTACCCTGGGGTTGGGGTATGGAGGAGATGGAAAGAGGCAGCAAATCGTCACACAGCCTAAGGCCAGCGGCCAACAGAAGACCCATCAGGTCCCACTAAGGACTTTTTAGTCTCCAAGCACCCCTCCCCAGCAAGTCTCACTTGCAGTCCTCCAGCCCCACATGCTCAGATACAGTGCCTTGTTTTTCTGGATGCCTCCTGGGTGTTTCTGGTTCTCCTGTCTTGCCAGGCTGAAATCAAAACTCACACACACGCCCTTAGAGTCTGAAGAAAAGACGTCTCAGTTCTACGTGAAAATTCATAGCACTGCAGTGGCATTCATGTTAAAGAAAGCATATGTCTTCTATTTTTTAAAAAAAAGTTTGTTGGGGGGGAAGTAATTAGGTTTATTTATTTATTTATTTTCAGAGGAGGTACTAGGGGTTGAACCCAGGACCCTGTGCATGCCAAGCACGCACTCCACCACTTGAGCTTTACCCTCCCCCAAACGTGTATCTTCTGCTGCTTCCATTGGGAGGAGCAGAATTCCAGCTCTCCAAGATCTCAGGGCACCTTCCTTCCCATTGTAACCTCCCCCTCCACCCCCGTGCAGTGTGTGAGTGCAGCTGTCTCGATAGCCTCCCCTGCCACTGGACCTTGGTTTCTGAAACTTTGAATCTTGGTGAGACAAGGGTTGGGGGCAGGAACTCTGCAGATTGGCCCATCTCCTTCCAAGATTTTGGCCACACATGATATCAGGAGTGATAGTCCATTTGCCAGGTGCAGAGGGCAGATGGGAGGCAGTGTCAGGTCCCCTGGGTGCTGCAGGTGCCTGAGGCCTCTCCTCTAGAAACATCCAAGCAGCAGCAGCTTGTACTCAGCTTCTTTCCCTGGAAAAACAGGCACTTTGCAGGACATGCTGGCGCAGGAAGCGGTTCTGACTCACGGCCTTTGGGCACCTCACTTTACCCTCCACAAGGTGCATGCAGGTGATCAGGCCAGGTAGGAGACTGCACTTGCCTTCACAGCTCTGAGGAACCTTTGGTGGAAGCTGGATGGGGACACCTCCTGCCACTTAACCCCAGTGATGTGCAGTCATTGTGAGGCTGCTGCTGAGATCAGAACCCAAGTGTTCTGGTAAATAAGGAAGCAATCTAGTTTCCATCTGTTTTTTAAAAATAAGTTTTCAGTGACTGAAGGGAGAAAATTGTAGCCTATAGTATTTCATTTAGTTCTGGATAACACTCCCCAGTTTTATAGAATGAGTGTCCCTGCAACACTGATTTCTGTAAGGATTTTCAGATTCCATTATGCATAGCGCATCTCAACACAGAGCATGAGGTTATTAGGTACGGGGTTTGAAAGGAAGAATGCATATAGAAGGGACTTTCAAATGTCCATTAAAGCCTCTTCAATCAGCCGTAAACATGAAATTCCCCTGTGTGCCTCCACTCTGCATGCAGATGGCTTGTTCACTGGCTCTGGAGAAGTGCTTGATGCAGGCTCTGCAGAGGTAAGTCAGAGAAATGCAGCAGGGAGATGCCTCTGCAGCTGGCACACCTTCCAGGGGCTGAGAACCTCATCAGAAGAGCAGCCGACTGTGTTCGTATCATGGTGACTGGCATGATGGTGGCAACCGCGCTGGATAGGCTGGTCTTTCCATCTGAATGAGTTGAATTCCGGATGTCAGTCCCTGCTCAGGCCCATGACTTGCAGATTGGCACTGGGCTGGTTGCCTGCATCACATGTCATTGGGGAAAGAGGGTTCAGGGGAGTCAGCACCCCCTGCAGCTCCCACACTCAACTACTGGGTCTTCTAGGCCAGTTTTATTAGAGTACGTTAATGTCGGTCACAAAGCAAGGAGTAATTGTGTCTGAGTGTATCTTGGTTACCAGAAAGGGAACCGCAGAGGAAGACCCAGTGAGAAATGACAAAAGATGCACTGCAGAGTCTTCCTGAATGCTACCTGTGTAAACTTGCAGAGCCTGACACTGTGCTACATATAACCTCTGTTGGGTGCTTGGGTGTTCATGTCTGTGTGAGTGCCCATATGCAAGCATGTGTGTGTGTCTGTGTGCCTTTGTGTGTGCTTGTGGGAGTGCCTGTGCACAACCAAGGTCTTATGGCACAACTTTCATAACAGGCATCCTTGCCTCGCCATTGCCACCAGTATTTGTCTAGTGGGTTTGGCTCCATCTCAGGAAGCCTCAGACCCTAACCCATAAAAGTCGGAGAAAACAGGGCTTGAAGGTGGGGTCCTATATTGTTGCAAAACTGTAGAAACACACTGGAGGCTTCTACTCTTCCATAACAAAATAATAACTTTCAAGAATGTCCTGGTGAGCAGCAGTGTCTGGATCCCTCTCTGGGGCTGTGGTAACAACTAGGATCCAGACCTAGACAGAATGGCTACCCTGGCCCCTGGGTCTCATGAGGATCTGGCCCTTGTCCATTTGTGATAAGGTGGTGGGTGTGAAGGGTGTCTGAGAATTGGGAGAAGGATTTTGCTGATCTTCAGCAGAGACAACCTACAACAAGGGGATAAAACCTCCACAAAATGGCAAACTCTGGGAAAGGGAGAGAATCTGATTTCCAGAGTTACATGTTTCTGGATTCATATGTACAGTTTTCAACAACAACAACAAAATCACAAGGCATACACAGAAACAGGAGAGTATGGCCTTTTCAAAAGAAAAAAAAATCAACAGAAACTGTTCCTGAAAAAAGATCTAATGGTAGAAAAATTAGACAGACTTGAAAACAGCTGTCTTAAAGATGTTCAAAGAACTAAAGGAAGATACAGAGAAAGCCGAGAAAGTGATAGGTGAACAAAATGGAAATATCCATAAAAAGAAACCATAAAGAAATCTGGAGCCTAAAGGTAAATTAACCGAGATGCAATAGTAGGATTCAAAGGCAGGTGTGAGGAGGCAGAAGAATCAGAAGACTTGAAGATAATGGAAATTATTAAGTCTGAGGAACACAAAAAAGATTGAAGAAAAGTTAATAGGGCCTAAGGGACCTGTGGGACTCCATGAAGAGAAGCAACATACGCATTCTGAGAGTTCCAGAGGTTGAAGAGAGAGAAAGGGCTAGAGAGAATATTTGAAGAAATAATGTCTGAAACTTGCCCAAATTTGATGAAACATCCAGAAAACTTGAACTCACTAGACCTGTCCTGCAAGAGATGCTCTAAGAGTCCTGCAAGCGAGATGAAAGGCCAGGAGACAGTAACTTGAAGCTGTGTGGAGGAATGAAGACCTCAGTCAGGGTTGTTAACACGGGGCAAGTATAACTTTTTAAGGCAAAAACAATGGTTCTTAGGTGCACTTTTTGTTTTCTATATTATTTAAAAGACTAATACATTAAAAAAATTATTAGTCTAAAGGCTAGTATTAGTGTAACTCCACATTTTGTTTTCTACATAATTTAAGAGACTAATGCATTTAAAAGAATTACTAGTGTATGCTTAGGGGCACACAGTGTATAAAGATGTATTTTTGTGATGTTGACCAACAGCCAGAAGGGGTGGGGTGGAGCTGTTAAATGAATGTTTTTGTGTTACTGAAATTAAGCTAGTATAAATTCAGATTAGAGTGTTATAACTGTGGAGTGTCAGATAAAATCTGCAAAGAAAATAGCTATAGAATATATATAAAAAGAAATGAGAAAGGAATTTAGATGTTTTGCTATTAAAAAATCAACTTAAACACAAAAGATACTGATGCAGGAAATGAAGGACAAAAAAAGCTACAGGGCATATAGAAAACAAACAGCAAAATGACAGAAGTCTCTCCCTGTCTGTAGTTACTTTAAATGTAAATGGATTAAATTCCTCAGTGAAAAGACAGAGATTGAAACAATGAATAAAAAACATTATCAAACTATATGCTGTCTCAAGAGATTAACTTTATATCCAAATACATAAATAGATTGAAAGTGAAAAGATGTAAAAAAAAATACTCCATGCAAACGGTAACCAAAGGGTAGCAGGGGTGAGTATAATAATATCAGATAAAAACTTATCTTAAAAAAAAAAAAGATTACAAGAGACAAGGGAAGCAATTATATAAAAGTTTCAATGAAATAAGATATATAACAATTATGAATATTTAGTTACCTAATGACCTTAAACATATATGAAGCAAAAACTGACAGAATTGAAGGAAGAAGTAGTCCCAAAATAAGAGTTGGAGACCTCAATACCCTCTCTCAGTAGTGGTTAGAACAGCCAGACAGAAGATAAGGAAATAGAGGGCTTAACACACTAAACCAAATAGATCTAAAAGACATACGCGGAACACTCCACCCAACAGGACACACACAGTCTCCAGTGCATGTGGGACATTTTACAGGATAGACCATATGTTGGGCCACAAATTAAGTCTCAATAGATTAAAAAACATAGCTATCATACAGCGTATCTTCTAAAACCAAATGAGATCAAGTAAGAAATCAATGACAAAATTGGAAAATTCACCAATTGGAAACTAAACACACTCTTAAAAAAAAAACCAATGCATCAAAGGAGACTATAAGGGAAATTTGAAGATTCTTAGTGATGAATGAAAACACAACATGCCAAAGCTTACGGGACACTGTTTCACTTTATAGCTATAAACGCTTACATTAAAAAATAAAAAAGTTCTTGGAGTTGGGGAATAGCTCAGTGCTAGAGTTCATGCTTAGGATACAGGAGGTCCTAGGTTCAATCCCCAATACCTCCGTTGTTAAAAAAAGATGTAAAAAAATTTTTTTTGCAAATCAACAATGTAGCTTTACAATGTAAGGAATTAGAAAAATAAAGAACAAACAACCCAATGTTAGCAGAAGAAAAGAAAGAAGGATTAGAGCAGAGATAAAGGAAATAGAGAATAAAAAAACAGTAGACAATATCAATGAAACTAAATGTTGGTTCTTCAAAAAGGTTAGCAAAATTGACAAACTGAGCTAGATGAAGGACAAAAGACTCAAATTACTAAAATCAGAAATGAAAATGGAGAAATTACTACTGATTCTACAGAAACAAAGAGGATTTATGAGAGTACTATGAGCAGTTTCACACCAGCAGATTGGACAACGCTGCTGATATGGACAAATTCCTAGAAACAAAACCTACCAAGACTAAATCACAAAGGAATTAGAAAATCTATCTAGACCTGTAACTAGTAAGAAGATTGACTGAATAATGAAAAACCTTCCCACAAAGAAAAGCCCTGGACCTGATGGCTTCACTGGTTAATTCTACAAAACATTTAAAGAAAACTAATACCAACCCTTCTCAGACTTTCCCCCCCAAAATGAAGAGGGAACACTTCCCAGTTTGTTGTAGGGGGCCAGCACAACCCAGATACCAAAGCCACACAAAGACACTACAAGGAAAAAAAAGAAAAACGCTAAAGACCAATATCCTTTATGAACATTGATGTAAAAATCCTCAACAAGATACTAACAAACATGAGTCAGCAGCATATTAAAAGGATTATACACCATAGTTAAGTGGGATTTATTCCTGGAATGCAAATGTGGTTCAACACAAAGTCAGTCAGTCTTTTTCCCATCAACAGAATGATGGGAGAAACCACATGATCATCTCAAATGATGTGGAAAAAGCATTTGATAAAATTCAACACCCTTTCATGAAAAAACACTTAACAAAATAGGAATAGAAGATTACCTTAATATAATAAAATCTATATATGAAAAACGCACCTCAAACAATGTTAAACGGTGAAAGACTGAAAGCTTTTCCTCAAAGATCAGGAACAAGACAAGTATGCCTGCTTTCACCATTTCTATTCAACATAGTACTGGAAGTTCTAGCCAGAGCAGTTAGGCAAGAAAAAGAAACGAGTCTTCCAAATTAGAAAGGAAAAAGCAAAATGATCTGTTTGCAGATGATACGATCTTATGTGTAGAATATCCTACAGACACCACAAAAAAGCTGTTACCTCTAATAAATGAATTCAGCAAAGTAGCAGGATTCAAAGTCAACACACACACAAAAAAGTTGCATTTCTATATATGAACAATGAATGATCTGAAAAGGATATTACGATAACAATTACATTTACAATAGTATCAAAAAGAACAAAATGTTTAGGAATTAACCAAAGAAGGAGAAAGACTTGTGCAATGAAAACTACAAAACATGCTGAAAAAACTTTAAAAAGACCTAAATAAATGGAAACATCCTGTATTCACTGATTGGAAGATTTACTGTTATTAAAACATCAATATTAGTCAAAGCACTCTATCTACAGGTTGATAGAGATGCAACCTCTATCAAAATCCCAATGAAATTTTTTGCAGAAGTAATAAAACTCATCCTAAATTTCATAAGGAATCTCAAGGGATCCTGAATGGCCAACACATTCCAGAAAAAGAAGGAAAAAACCAAAGGTCTTAAAGTTCCAAATTTCAAAACGTTAGTATAAAACTAGTTTCAAAACAAAGTATAAAACTTTAGTAATCAAAACTGTGCTGCTGGCTTAAAGACAGACATATAGACCAATGAAACAGAATAGAGAGCCTAGAAATGAACCCTCATCTATGTGGCTGGATGATTTCTGACAAAGGCGCCAAGACCACTCAGAGGGGAAGGAGATAACTGATGCAGGGAAACTAGATATGCACGTGCAAAAGTATGACCTAGCACCGAATATAAATATTAACTCAAAAGATATCAAAGACCTAAATGTAAGACTTAACACTTATTATAAACTTAAAACAGGACTAAAGTGTCAGAACCCAGGATTTGGCAGTGGTTTCTTGGCTATGACACAGAAGGCACAGGCAGCAAAAGAACAAGTAGACAAATTGGACTTCACAAAAATCTTAAAGTTTTGTGCAAAGACATGTGAGCAAAAATTACTGCAAGCCATGTCAGTTAACAAAGAATGCTGAAGCCATCAAGTCATCAGCGGCTGCCGTCACCCCCCAGTGAAGACAAGCCTGCAGCGCGGCCTCTGCAGCCACTCACAATGGTGCACTCTGAGGGGACTCAGAGTAAGAAAGGACAAGACACTGGCCCTAGATAGCTAGGTGCTTGTCAAAGGAATGAATTCAAGGAGCCCAAATGTTTGCTTCCTCCCATACATAGAAAAGAGATAAACTCTTTAACTTGAGGTGTGTGGTTTTCTTTAGTTAACAAGTAATCTCTTAATGTTCCAACTACCTGGTATTTGTTGTAAAACTCCTATATATCCTGGCTCCTCCCCTACCTCTTCTGAGCAGTCCCTCAGAGCCATCAGAGAGGCTGTCATCCCAGGCTTGAGTCCTCAGAATTGTTCACTGAATAAAGCATAACTCTCAACTTTTAGGTTGTGCATTTATTTCAGTCAACAGACACAACAAAGTAAAAAGGCAGTCAGTCCACAGAATGGGAGGTAACATTTGCAAATCATAAATCTAATAAGAAATCAATAGCTAGATTATGTAAAGAATGCCTACAACTCAATAACAAAACAAAAATCCAAAAACAGGCCAAGGACTTGAATAGAAACCTCTCCAAAGAAGGTGTACAAATGGCCGGTAACTACATGAAAGGATGCTCAACATCACTAATCATTAGGGAAACGGAGATCAAAACTATGAGACACCAACTCACAACCATTAGGTGCTATTTTAAAAGTAACAGAAAAGTACAAGGGTTGGTGAGGATATGGAGAAATCTGAACCCTTGTGCACTGTTGGTGGGAATGTAAAATGGTACCACTATGGAAAACAGTATGACAGTTCCTCAAACAGTTTTTAAAACTAGAATTACTGTATGATGCAGCAGTTCCACTTTGGGGCATAGACCCAAAGGAATTTAAAGCAAAGTCTCAAAATCATAGTAACATTATCCACAGTATCTAAAATAAGGAGGGAACTCAAATGTCCATCGGTAGATGAATGGATAAGCAAAAGGTGGTATGCCCATACAGTGGAATATTATTCAGCCTTAGAAGGGAAGGGAACTTTGCAATATGCTACAGCACTGATGAACCTTGAGGACAGTGTGCTAAGTAAGATAAGCTAGTGACAAAAACACAAGTACTGTATGATTCCACTTACATATGGTATTTAGTCGTCAAAATCTCAGAGGCAGAGTAGAATAGTGATTGCCAGGAGACAAGGGCAGGGAGCTGGGGATTTAGTTCTTAATTCTTACAGAATTTCAGTTTTACAAGATGAAGAGACATGGAAATGGATGGTGGTGATAGTTCCACAACAATGTGAATTATTTAATCCCACTAAACTGTACACTTAAAAATGGTTAAAATGGCATTTTTGATGTTATGTGTATGTTACCATAATAAAAAAAAAACTGAGAAAAAAACATGGAAAAAGTAAAATAGCTCACATACAAAGATTCAAGAAAGACATACATTTTTATCTTATTTATATGTAAAACACCTCTGAAAAATACCTGCAGGTCCCTGATCCCTTGTCTGAAACCCTTAATGTTTAAGGCAACACACCATATCAAAACAGTAGCATCTCTGCAGTTAATTATTGAAATATTCACACTAAGTAGCTTAGGTAGAGGAAGGCCCCTGGGACACAAAGGAGGCAATGATGGTTGTAACAGCTACTTTCACCTCGGGCCTCCTGTGAACAATCTCGGTGCTCCTACCTCAGCCTGAGGATGCTGGTGCTGGCAGCCCCACGCAGCAGAAGAAGCTGCTACAGCTCTGGGTGCTTCAGTCACACCCCTCCCCACCCCCGGAACTACTGCTAGAAACCGGGAGGTCTGAAGTGTCCGCCATTTGACTGAAGTTCCACTGTAGACGCTGCACACAGACACACTGACTCTGTCTGATGTTCTGCGGAGTTACCACGACAGACAGTGCGTGTCTTTGGAGGCAGGTGCTGAGATGCTTGTCCTGTGGGGAAAGAGGTGCACAGGGGTCAGTCTCTGAAAGGAAGAGCAGGAAGTAGCACTGGGGAGAGGGGAGGCTGGGATGGTATCTCTTTATTGAAACCCATGGGTCCACACCCATGATACATCCAATTCCAGTCCAACGTTCCAGTTTCTCCCTTTCCATATTTCTAACTCCATTCTCTGACAGTGAGAAATGTGGCCGCCTTCCTCCCTGAGAAGCTGACTCCTGTTTCCAATCCCACTACATGTGGCCAGTCTCCCATCACGGCTGCCTCCTTTTCCACAGGAGCCTCAGTTCACCGCATGCTGAACTGCTCCACACACGGACACCCTCCTTACCCAACTTGGGTCTGACATCCCACACTAGGACAGCTGCTGTGAGGATACCTGGCTCTGAGCAGTATCAGTACCAAATTGTTTAGGTAGCCAAGCTGCATATATCTTTTGCTTTTGGGGGGGAGTTGAAACTTAGTTTTTAAAAATTACGGATATTTTCAATCATATACAAAAATAGAGAAAATACTATAATAGCAAATAGCATAAGGAAGCCTCACCACCTAGCTTCAGCAGCTGTCAACATCTTGCCATCTATATTGCTACTGGATGAAGTTTAATATTGTGTTGTATTCAGCACCACTAAACCAGTTTTACAATAAATGTTAAAGGGACTTCTTTAAGCAAAAAAGAAAGGGCCACAACGAGAAATGTGAAAAATATAAAGAAAAACCTCATCAGTAAAGGCAAATATATACTTAAGACAGTAAGTCATATACACAAAATCTAGTAGGAAGGCTAAAAGACAAAAGTAGTAAAATCATCTGTATCCACAATAAGCAGCTAAGGGATGCACAGAACAATGAGATGTAAATTATAATGTTAAAATCAGTAATCGTGAGGGGAGGAAAGCATCAAGATGAAACAGCCACCTACTGAGAGGGAGGAGACACCTGCAAACGGTGGATCTGATAAGGGGCTAACACACAACATACAGAGAGACCGTACACAACGTCACAGCAAAAAACAGCCCAGTTAAAAAACAGACAGAGGACCTGAATAGACATTTTTCTAAAGAAGGTGTACCGATGGCCAACAGACACATGAAAAGATGCTCAACATCACTATTCATTAGGGAAACGCAAATTAAACCCACAGTGGAAAAAGCCCCGCAATGAGATGTCTCCTTACATCTGTCAGGATGGCTCTCATCAAGGAGACAACAAATAACAAGTTCTGGTGAGTATGTAGAGAAAAGGGAACCCCTGTGCACTGTTGGTGGGAATGTAAATTAGTACCGCCACTATAAAATTCCTTTAAAAACTGGAAATGGAACTACCGTAAGATTCAGCAGTCATTTCTGGGTATTTACCTGAAGAAAACAAAAAACACTAATTTGAAAAAGTATATGCACCCTGTGTTCACTGCAGCACTATTTACAACAGCCAAAATATAGAAGCAATGTAAATGCCCATCAATGGCTAAGTGGATAAAGAAGATGTGGCGATACATACAAGGCAATATTAGCCATTTAAAAAATGAAGTCCTGCCTTTTTTGACAACATGGATGGACCTAGAAGGTATTATGCTAAGTGAAATGAGTCAGACAGAGGAAGACAAGTATAGTATGATTTCACTTCTATGTGGAATCTAAAAAACAACACAAATGAACAAACGTAACTAAACAGAAACAGATTCATAGACACAGAGACCAAACTGGTGTTGCCAGCGGGAGGAGGGGTTGCAGGGAATAGGTGAGAGAGATTAAGAGCCAGAAACTTTCAGTTACAAAGTAGGTGAGTCAAGGTGATGAAATGTGCAGCAGTGGGAGCACAGCCAGTGTTAACTGAAATAACTTTGTATGGTGGCAGATGGTAACTACACTTGTCATGGTGATAATTTTGTGCTGTGCACCTGGAACTAACATAATGTTGTGGGTCAGTTATTTTTCAGTTGAAAAAATTAGGCAAAACTAAAAAGGAAAAAAAATTTTTTTTTGATTGGGTCTGAGGATTGACCATTTCGTGGGATTCAGAAAGAGCCGGGCAGAGGGCTCCTGGTTCTTGGTTCTCAGACGGAGTCCGCAAACGGATGTTTTGTTTGCAGTCGTCAGTTCAGAGAAGACAGCAGAATCCGGCCAAAGCACCACAGACCCAGCTTCACGCCTGCGGGTTTCTAGCAGGTGGTCCAGGGTTGACTCCCTTTACTGTCACAAAAGGCAGGAGAAAACCATTTGCTAGATTTTCTTTTAAACAAGTAATTTATGTTTTTTCCCGTCAACCTTGCCACCATGTTCGGCTTTACCAACTTGCGGAACAACGTTGAGCGGTTTTCCCACCCAGAGCTGCTGAAGCCAGACGCACCTGGGCGGGAGCTGCGACCTCGCGGGCAGGAAACCCCGAGAGAAGGTTCCCCGCCGTCAGCCCTCACTGTCGCGGGTCAGAGACTCTTGTTCACGACCCCCGCCCTCCAACACCCCATCCAAGCTAAAGGGAAGGTCAGCTCCTCGGCTCAAAGCAGGTGGAAGGTGCTTGCAAACAGCTGGAGACCTTCGCTCCCGCCGGCACCCACCCGGTACGCGCGTGTCGCGCTCGGTGGTACCCGCCAGTGGCTGCGGGAGGGGGACAGCCCGGGGATCGGGCGGGGCCGATAGCTGCGCTCACTCGGCCTGGCGAGAGGCTGCATCCCGCACACATCTCCCCACAGCTGCCACTGAACCCAGCCTCCGCCACGTCCCGCACTAACCTCGCAACCGCGCACCCGCCGCCCAGGCGCACCCTCTGTGTCCGGCACCTGCGCGACCTCCAGGGTCTGCGCTGCAGGTGAAAAGGGCGGGGACGAAGGGCTGGAGCGAAGGTCGTCCACTGGGCTCGGCTGCTCCAGACCTCGGAGCTGGCAAGGCTTCAGGGTTCCGGCTATTTATTCCAAAATTGCAGCTGCGGAGCCGGGGGAAGCCCACCATCTCAAGGGCGGGCGGAGACGGAGCGGTGGGACCGGGGCGCCGAGGACCGCGGGCTCGAGGGACGCGGGCTGCTCCCCGGCCCGGAGGGAGAGAGGGAAGGGTGTGGGAGGCGGGAAGGAGGGGTGGGGGAGGTAAGAGGGGCAGGGGGATGCGGACCCCAAGGCCACACACAGCGTGTGCGTGTGCGTGTGCGTGTGCGTGTGCGCGCAACAGGTGTTCCCGGGGCTGGGACTGCAGTTGGGAGCGGCGGGGCCGGGGCGTGAGCTCCTCCAGTCTACCTCTGCCCCCGAACCGGACGAGAGGTTCGCCAGGGGAAGGGGTCGCCCAGGTCTCTAAGCCCTGAGCCTGGGTCGAGACGCAGGTGTCCAGGAAGTAACGTTGTTTCAATCACAGTGGGGAGAACACAGAGAAAAGATTTGGTAGACAAAATTCCAGGGTCGTTCAGTGGTGCCTGTGAACTTGTAAGGAACCCAGAAAACGAAGCTAAATTAGATATGGAGGAAGAGGACCAAGAATGAGATTCGGAAGGCTTCAGCGCGAACTTGGCTGACACTGGTTTGGGTAGTTAACATCTCTCTCCGACTCCCTCCTGGGTAGCACCGGGTGTGCACGCGTGGTGCCAGGCCCTGCGGGGTGTTGGAGGGTGGCTGGGAGGCCCGTGGGCACTCGTGCGGGAGAGTGGAAGGCCAGGGGCGGGCAGTCGGATGGCCTGTCTGCGCGCTGCTGGTGTGGACTCGGCCCCCCCTTAATCTTGCTGAGCTGCAGTTTTCCTCATCTGTAAATGAGACAATAACAGCTCTATGATTTTTGAGAATTAAGTATTAATTCTCCTCTCCTACCTTATATAATAATTGTGTTTGTTTTTTAATTTGGGAATCATGTGTGTAAAGCAATTTTAATTTTTATCTTTTACTTATTTACGTTATTTTGCTGCAAAAAGCTGTGTTGTTTCCATTTGGTTTGAGGCTGTAGAGAGGGCTCCTGGGTGGTTAAACAGCTGCCTAGTGGCTGCAGAGAGAGACTTCAGGCAGAAGCCCTGACACCAGGGGGACCCAGAGGGGCTGCTCGTGGCCACTGCGCTTCAGAGGCTCCTAGAGATGCTTGAGAGTGAGCCCTTCAGAAATATGCTGGCCCAGCCCAGCCGGGGAACAGCTGGTCTGCACAGGTGGTTGCCCATCTTCCTGATGAGTCTCACTTCCTCTCCAGGAAGAGATTCCCCAGGAAGTCACAGAGGTGGGGTCTGAGGGCAGAATTCAGGGCAGGCAAATCCGAAAGAGCCCGGTTCAGGTTCTTCTGCAGGCCCGTGGCGGCTTCCATAGCGGCCTGGGTCCCCCCCCCCCCCCCGGAAGGCTTCGCTCCTCTGGGAAGAGGGCGTGCCTGCGCTGATTTTGCATCTTCGGGAGATGCTCTGTGCTCTCGGCTTCTCCTCCGCCAATTCCCGGGGAAAGGACCCCTCCCTCCCGAGCCACATGGGAGAAACAGCGGCCTAGGAAGAGTGGGGTGTAGAGGGCCCACAGGTGCATTGGGACCAGGCGGTGAGGTGGCTGAGGTGAAGTAATTCTTAGGAACCTGGGAGCCAATGGTTGGTCGGCAATAAGGAGCTAAGCCCGGACATGCCGATGGGCTGGGTATGGGCCTCCTGCACACAGAGCCCAAGGACACCAGGTTTGTTAAGTTTCCATCAGTTGTTCTGATTTAGAGTCAAAAGTAAGTGGGCTGGACCCCAAGCTATAAAGGAACCCATTCTCTGTGTTTGATCCAAAGCTTAGCCTTCAAGTTGTTGAAGAACAACACAGGTTGATGTCATAGCCTCTCCAGGCACTCTCCCCAAAGTCAGGACTTTGACTGGAGAAGGGTGGAGCCCTAAGTATTGGAGTGGGAATCTTGGGTGGGTTCTGACGAATATGAAAAGCTTGAACCTCTGGCCCCACTGTACCTGCTGCCAGAATCCAGCACCCTCCTCCTGATGCAGGAAAACAGATGTGGGGTGTGAGAAGGGCTGTGTCTCAGACTTCGGTTGAGCCCCTGGGATATACCCCGCCAAGTGTGGGTCCTTGGCTTCGCGCAGGAAAGAATTTAAGAGCGAGCCACAGTTGAGTAAAGCAGATTTATTCAGAGAGCTACATTGCAAGGCAAGAGAAAGGCCACGAAGTGTGGGGGTTGGGTGCTCAGATTAAAAGTAGGTACACACTGCATAGACAGAATGTGGGCTGTCTCCAAAGAGGGGGGGAGGGAGAGAGAGAGGCAGTGAGGGGCAGTGTTGCCCATTTTTATGGGCTTTGGTAGTTTCATATGTAAACAAGAGGAAGGAGCAGTCTAGCTAGCCTGGGGAAGGGGCTGGGATTCCCAGGAAGTTGGCCATATCCCACTCTTTGACCTTTTGTGGCCAGCCTTGGGACTGCCGTGGTGCCTGTGGGGGTGTTATTCATCATGTTATTATATTACAATGGCTGTATAATGAAGCTCCAGATCTGCTAGAAGTTAAATCTCACATCATCTTGAGCCTCAAGGCCCACTGCGGGTTGAATCTTTCACCATTTTGATGTTAATTGCCGTAGCAGCATTCCTTGAACGGCTGTGCCCTGCCCCCTTCCTGTCTCACTCCCACCTGAGGAGACCAGCCTCCCCTCGTTGAAGACTTCGTAATGTTCTCAGTGAGGCAATTAGCTCTCAAGAGAATACCGTTCTCAAGACCCTCCAGACCCACTACCACAGTCAGACCCTGCACACCATGGGACGGTGGCCAGCAGGTGGCCAGGGAGAGAGGGTACACAAAGATCTGTGCTAGTTGTGATCAACAGGTATCTGTGTAAAATGTTTGCTAATGGATTTTGCTGATATTATACAGGGAGGAAAACAATGTTGGACTGACCTGAATTTATTAACACAGTGGACTTAAGCAGATATTCCAGGTTCAGTGTGTTAGCATGAGCAGCTGGGAGTGACTGTCACAATGTGCTTAGTTGGTTTACTGACAGCTGGAGTAATTGGTGGCCACATTAAGTAAATCTGAGATCCATAAGTTCCTTGATTTAATGTATGGTAAGGAATCTCTAGGATTAAGGAGTTAAAAATAATGGAATGGACAAGTCCAGTAAGACCCATTTACATGTTTTCTCCCTGGGTTCTGCTAGGAAGGCACTGAGACGGTCTTTTTCCCCAAGCATGGAGAAACACATCAGTTGAGGGAATACCAATATCCCTGAAGAGCTCACCTGCCCACTGGTGCTTGATGAGGGGGTGCTGCCGCACACGCCCAATTTGATGCCTATCTTGTCCCAGCCCGTGGGCCCAGGGCAAGTGTCTCTTGGCTGGCATCCCAGAGCCAAGCCCAGTGCGTGCTTTGTCCTTGAGAAGCAGGAACTCTGGAGACGGTAGTGACACTTTTCTGCACACACTAAATGGAGAAAAGATGAAAGTTTCTTTAAGATGCAGGTGAATGCCTTGTAAATCTAGGGAGCGGACACCATAGTGATGGTGTGTGCATGCATGTGCATGTGTGTGGTCACTGACAACCAGCAGCCCATGCGTCTCTACACACGCTAATCCTCTGCCTAGAAGACCTGTACCTTCCTCTCTGATGGTCTGAAGTGCCACGTCTTTTTCAAGGTTCAAGTCGGCCTCATCTTCTCCAATAAATTTTCCTATGCATCCGTTGTCCACCCTCCTCCCAGAAGATGTGTACAAGCACCTGTCAGAACATGACTGTTGTGTGTCAATAACACGGAGTCTCTTGCCTATCCCTCCAGCTGACTGCCTTCTCAAAGACAAGAACTATGCTCAATAGCTGCTGGTGAAAGCTTACCAAGACATAACAAGTCACTGCTACAAAGAGGTGAATAATTCAGCAAAATGCTGTTTTTTGGGGGGGTTTACTTTACTATTTGGGCAAAAGTTTCAGATATGACGTGTCCGAAATAGATTTATTGGAAACTAATAAACAGGGATGACTGCAAAGGCAATAAAAAGAGAATAAAGGAATAACAAACCCTGTTTTGTCCCTGTGACCTGCTTTCTACTAATGCAGACTTTGCATAAAGAGAAGCAGACCAAAGTCTGAATTTGCGCTTATAGAGTAGAAAACACGAGCAACATAGAAGTAACTTAGCCTCCTTCCTATTGTCATGTTAACTTCTGTGGTAAAATTTCTGGCATCAGTTGAGACAGAGAACTTGTTAAAGACTGACTTTCCCTGCCCCTCATGTGAGCGGTGTCTCCTCCTCCTGAAAAAATTGGCAAGTTGGGGAGCAACAGCATAATTTTAGTTCAAATACAGTTTTTAATTTATCAGTAATCATTCTACATGGGCTTCATGCACATCAGGAAACTGTAGACCTAAGAAAGTCCTTGTTTGTGCTTGAAACTGTCTTGGAAGCTGAGTGTGCAAAGCGTGTTGGAACGTTAGAAACAAGCACGGCATGTAGCAACAAAGGCACACGTGGATGATTCTGTTTTCTCTTACCAGTAGCCAACTGATCCAAAGAACAGGCAGTAATTGTTTTTTTATACTTTTTTTGGTGGGTATGAGGCAATTAGGTTTCATTGGTTCGTTCGTTTGTTTGTTTATTATTTTTAAACAGAGGAGTGTTTCTGTGATCAGTTTGTGGACTTTCTTCTTACTGGCTGGCGGGGAGGTAACAGGGAGATGTTTCAGGAACCTCAGTCATCGGCCTTCTGGTTCCCACCAGCCTGGGTTCTGGTGCTTCTGGTCAGCATACAGTCACCATGCTCCACCTGGGTGGGGGCGAGTCTTAGCTTCTCAGGACAACTCAGTTGGGGGGTGAGACTGTTATGTGTACCCCTTGAGGAAGAGCTAGGACTCTGTTTTATTGCTGAACGATTGTTTAAGCTAACTTTACTTTTCTGGATTGACTGTTTTTCCTTTGTTTCTGCATTCTCTCGCTTCTCTAATTGTTAAACATCTTGTGCCTGCCCTTTGGAACTCAGGGAAGGCCTAGAGATGAAAGCTTTTTCTATAAACAAAAACGGGGGATGTGGAGGGGCTTTTGTACCCAGGAGGGCCCCACAGGGTCCTAGTCAGTTTCAGTCACCCCTTTTCTTTGCTAAGCCTCAATTCTGAAGGGAATGTGGGCAGGACAAGAAAGAGAATAAACTTTTGGATAGAGGAGTTAGTCATAAACTTGGCAGGGAACTCTGTTCTAGGGGAACTCGGTTTCAGGACCAAGCCCCTGTTGTCCCCTGTATACTTTTTTTAAATTGAAGTATAGTTGATTTGCAGTATTGTTTTAGTTTCTGGTGCACAGCATAGTGATTCAGCTTTATATATATATGTATGTATATATTCTCTTTCATTATATGTTTTTACAAGATATTGAATATAGATCCTTGAGCTCTACAGTAGGACCTTATTATTTACCTATTTTGTATATATTATCTGCTAATCCCAAACTCCTAATTTATCCCTCCCCACCTTCCCCCTTGGTATCCCTCCCCACCTTCCCCGCTTCCTTCTATGTATGTGAGTCTGTTTCTATTTTATAAGTAAGTTCACTTATGTCATTTTTTAGATTCCACATGTAAGTGAGATCATATATTTGTCTTTCTCTTTCTGGCTTACTTCACTTAGAATGACAATCTCTAGGTCCATCCATGAATAATGCCACCAAGTGGCATTATTTCATTTCTTTTTTATGGCTGAGTAGTATTCCATTGTATAAATATACCACATCTTCATTATCCAGTCATCTGTCAATGGACATTTAGGTTGTTTCCATGTCTTGGCTATTGTAAATAGTGCTGCTCTGAACATTGGGGTGCATGTATCTTTTCCAATTAGAGTTTTCTCCAGATATATGCTCTGGAGTGGGATTGCTGGATCATATGGTAAGTCTATTTTTAGTTTTTTAAGGAATCTCCATACTGTAACAAATTACATTCCCACCAGCAGTGTAGGAGTGTTCCCTTTTCTCCACACCCACACCAGCATTTATCGTTTATAGACTTTTTAACGAAGGCCATTCTGACCTGCGTGAGGTGATGCTTCATTGTAGTTTTGATTTGCATTTCTCTGATAATTAGCAGTATCAAGCATCTTTTCATGTGCCTGTTTATCATCTGTGTATCTTCATTGGACAAATGCCTGTTTAGGTCTTTTGCCCATTTTTTTTTTTTTTTCATTTGGTTGCTTGTTTTTTTGTTTTTGAGTTGTATGCACTGTTTTTATATTCTGGAAGTTAAGCCCTTGTCAGTTGTGTCATTTGCAAATATCTTCTCCCAGTCTGTAGGTTGTCTTTTTGTTTTGTTTATGGTTTCCTTTGCTGTGCAAAAACTTAGGAGTTTAATTAGGTCCTGTTTGTTTATTTTTACTTTTATTTCTATTGTCTTGGTAGACTGATCTAGGAAAACTTTGCTGCAATTTTTGTCAGAGAATATTTTGTCTATGTTCTCTTCTAGGAGATTTGTGATGTCCCAGACAGTCATTGTTCAAAATTTAATGACCCATGTGATCTTTAGCACGTGTATTCTGCTATTGTTGAGTGGGTGTTCTGTATATGTCTGTCAGGGTTAATTGGTTTTTAACATTGCTCAAGTCCTCTGTTTCCCTATTGATCTCCTGTTTAGATGTCCTATCCTTTATTGAAAGTAGAGTGTTGAAGTCTCCAACTGCTATTGTAGAACTGTCTCTTTTCACCTCTAATTCCATCAATGTTTGCTTCATATGTTTTGACACTCCACCTTTTTAGTGCACGTATATTTATAACTTGTATCTTCTTGGTGAATAGATCTTTTTATCAAGATGTAATGCCCTTTTCCTCTCTTGTAACAATTTTTGACTTAAATCTACTATCTGATATTAATATAGCCACCCTGGCTTTTTGGTAACTATTTGCATGGAATATCTTTTTCCATCATTTCACTTTCAACTTATTTTTATCTTTGGGTCTAAAGTGAGTCTCCTGTAAACAGCACATAGTTAGATTATGTTTTAAAATCCATTCTACCAGTCTCTGCCTTTTAACTGATGAATTTAATCTATTTACATTTAAAGTGATTACTGACAATGAAGGACTTCTGCCAATTTGCTATTTGTTTTCTATATTTAGTATTATTATTGTCCTTTAATTCCTCCAATACTGCCTCCTTTTATATTGGATTGATTCTGGTTTCCTCTTTTTTTTTTCTAAATAATTTTTAGTTATTTTCTTGGTGGTTACTATGGGGATTAGAGGTAAATTCTAAATTTGTATGATGCTAGATTGAATAGAGACACACTGCGTCAACAGTGAATATTACCTCTGCTTCTGTACAATGTCATCTGCCCCCTTATGTTGTTGTTGTCACTAATTATATCTATGTATATTGTGTGCCCATTAACACGGATTTATAATGAATGTTTTACGTGTGTATCTCCTAAATCATATAGGAAACAAAAAGGAGTTGTAACCAGACAACAGGACGATACTAGCTTTTATATTTATTTATACATTTACCTTTAGCAGAGATTTTTATTTCTTTGTATGCCTTTATGTTACCGTCTAGGTTCCTTTCGTTTCACCATGAATTCTCTTAAACATGTCTTGTAGG
Organism: Camelus bactrianus; assembly: GCF_048773025.1. Lineage (NCBI taxonomy): Eukaryota > Metazoa > Chordata > Mammalia > Artiodactyla > Camelidae > Camelus > Camelus bactrianus. The sequence goes on from NC_133568.1 coordinate 30,122,490, forward strand.
GCAGGTCTACTTGTGATGGATTCTCTTAGCTTTTGTTTCTATGAATATGTCTTAATTTCTCATTCATTCATTTTGCTGGACATAAAATTCTTAGTTAACAAGTTTTTCTTCCAGTAATTTAATATATCATCCCACTGCCTACTGGCTTCATTGGCTTCTGATGAGAATTGGCTGTTAGTCTTGAGCCTGTGGCTCAAACTGGCCTCACAGACCGTGGGTCTGTGTTTCCCATGGACTGGCACCCTCTTGGACAGACTGCTTTGGGTCACCAGTGTCCCTCTGTCTCAAGCTTGTGTCCTGAGAGTCTGGCTTTGACCCAGAGACACCGTTCTCTCTGGTTTTCCACCTGCTGGGGTCAGCGGTCATGTAGGGGCTCGAGGCCCCAGTGCATGAGGGTCACACTCTTGCCTGATGCCACCAGCCCTCCTGGGTTGTCCTAAACTCCCTTCTCTCCAGGAGGATTCCTGCTTCTTATATGTTCTCTCATTATAACTACATGAGTTACAATGTGCCTCTCTCTCTCAGTGGCATCACTTCACCAAGGATGATTTGGGCCTTCAGTGGCCACTCTGGGGAACACCGGCTTGGGAAAAAAAAAAGTCCATTTGAGAGGCATTGAGAAAAGAAAGGGAATAAGATTTCCCAGGCCCAAATGGACAGCATTGTTGATTTGTACATAGAGCCTTCCAAATTAAATTCTTAATAAAAAATTATTTCACCAAAAGATTATTTGGCCAAAGCTAATGAACAACTCAACACACTTCAGCAACACCAACTAGACTCACTTCCCTAGGAAACTCCCACCTTACCCTGCAGTGTCTCCGCATGGGGTCTCCCCACCCCCTCCCTCCTGTCACTCTCCTCCCACACCTCCTCCACTCCTCCTGCCCTCTCCCTGTCCAAAGCCCCTGCCTTTTCGCAACAACTCTCCTAAAACCTCAAATTGGCAGTTACCTCTAAGGACATTTTTTCCTCCCATAACCCAGATATTCAGACAACTATAGAATTTAAACTGTGGACCCAAGCCAAATTAAGAACTATAATTAAGGATTTCTCTGAGCCCAGAAAGGACCAGCAACAATTCATAGAATTTAGATTCTTTTGGATCCATATGACCCAGGGTTACCTGACCTATACTAACAGAGCCTCAGATTTTAAATCCTGGATGGCAAGAGCTGTTTGGATTGACCTGGAGAGGGACCTACAGGATGCCTCTTTCCACAACAAACCTGAGGGTCCAAAAAAGGCTAGAAAAGTAAGTCAAAGTTTCCTAAAAGCCATACACAAAACATTTCTTGTAAAACTTAATTGGACTAAATTTATCACACAAACAAGGAAAGATGACACCGTAGGAGATGTTAAGGACATTCTGGAGTTAAAGAAGGTGCTGATATAACAGCAACCCCTTTTCATCTCGTCCTGTTGACGGAGTTAAACTGGAGACTGGAGGCCTAATTCAAAACCAGAAGTTAGGACAGGAAATAGCCCTTCACCTGAACTGCAGCTCCTGGCTTTAGAACAAAAATGAGACAGGACTCGAGCAGACCTGTGGCCCTGCAGACCAAACAGCCAGCTAGCCCCCCACCAACCATCTAGTGACAAGAACACGTGTAGATACTGTACGCAGAGGGGCCACTAGTACCCAGGTTGTCCCGTCTTAAGAAAGAAAGACAGACACAAAGGAAAATGTCTGATTCAGATCACTGAGGGCACTCCAAGGAGGGAACAGTGCTCTTAAACACTCAAGGTGAATTAACTCAATTGCCGTCCCTTGAGGTGATGGTCAGCCTCATCAGTTCCTGGTCCCAGTTCCTGGTCCAGACGGTGCTACTCACCCTGTTAGACTCTGCTACCTTCAGGGCACACCACCACAGGTGGGAAGTATTTCAAGTGGCCCCCAGGTTTTCCAGATGTCTCAGCCATTAATTGTAAAGTTTGTGCCACTGACTAGGAAGGCATCCTCCCTGCTCTGCAGCACTGTGCCAGCAGACGCACTGGGGAAAGGCTTACTCTGCTGATGGAACTGGGAGAGGAAATGGACACCGTGGGGACGAGGCTTGCATCCCATGGGACTCTTCTACTCAAAGTTGAGTTGTGTCTGCCCTGGGTATATCTTTGCCTCCTCCGTGGTGTTCATGCATGCAGACCCTGGGTAAGGATCTTGATGCAGTTCCCCACAGGGGTAAAAATTCCACTGACATAGGAAAAATAATTGGACCAGAACCTCTAAAAGTTCAACTAGACCCTACCAAACCATTCCTAAACTTCCCCAATATTCCTTGATGACAGAAGTGAAGGAAAGAGATCAACCTCTGGTTAAAGGCCTTACGTCCACAGGCTTCTCCCGCTCCATACCAGCCCTGACAACACTAAGCCCATCCTCAGCCAGCGGCAGCCCTCAGCCACTGCAGCTACCCCACTGGTGTGCCCTGAGGGTAGTTCAGGACGGAGAAGACAGGATATGGCCCTACACAGGTAAAATGCATGTCAAAGGAATAATTTTAATGAGCCCAGACTCGTGCAACTTCCCTTGTACACAAAAACACTAAAATCATAAACTTGAGATTTCTGTTTTTTGTGATTAGCTGTAATTTTTTTGATGTTCAACTACATGGGTTTTTTTTCAGCAAAAACTTCTGTATATCCTGGCTCTTTCCTCACTTCTTCTGAACAGTTCCTCAGAGCTATCTGAAAGGCTGTCTTCCAGGCTATATTCCTTAGTAAAGTCCCCAAATAAAGTATCACTTGCAACTTTTAGATTGTGAATTTTTTTTTTTCAACTGACATGCACTGCACAGTGTGTGACTTGATCGCTTGATAAGAAAGTTGGGATACTTCAGGTTGGAAACAATCACTTTTTAGCAACTGTAAGGGCTGCAGCTTTTTGGCAAGGAAATGCTTCAACCTATCCTGAAAATACACATATGATAACTGAGACATACTCAAATCCCAAGGAAGTCCTGCAGAGTCCATCCAAGGTACTCAGAGGGCACTGGAGGCCTCAGTTCCCGGCCATGTCCCGCTGGGATGGTTAGCTTTATGTCTGAACCTGACTGGCTACAGTGTCAGATTAAACGTCATTTCTGGGTGTGTCTGTGAGTGTATCAGCCTTTGAATTGGTAGACTCAGTACAGCTGGTTGCCCTCTCGGCTGTGGGCGGGCACCATCCAGTCCCTGAGTGGCTGAGCAGAACAAAAGGAGAAGAAAGGAGGTGTTTGCCCCCTTTTCCTCCTGCCTGCCTGCTGAACTGGGTGCCTGCCTTCTCCTGCTCTGGGAATTGACATCAGCGGGACTTAGACTGGACGTTCCATGCTGGCTTTCCTGGGTTTCCAGTCCATGGACAGAAGACTGTGGGACTTCTCAGCCTCCGTAATTGTGTGAGCCCATTCCGCATAATAAATCTGCTTGTGACTTTGCTTACGGGCCTCTCTCTCAAATAAAGACCAATTATTACAATCTATTGACCAGCTTTTAGGTAATTATGAACTTGAATTTAACAACCATCATAGAGCAATGGGCCAAATGTCTGCCACCTGAAAGAGACCAAGATCAGGGCTCTGGGCTGTTGACGCTTGGAAAGGCTACCTTCCTCGGGAGCGTTCGTCGCTCATAGTAACACTCACTGTGTACCTGCTCCACCAAGGACGTTCTCCCTCAGTGTCCTCTAAGCTCTGTGAAAGCAGGGATTGAGTTTCTTCTGTTTTCTGCTCATCACTGTCTCCCTGGCATCTAGTACACACACAAATAAACACAGAACAAAGGCAAGAGAGGCCAGAACACACGATGGTTGTCCACAGAGAATATTGTCTCCCCTAACGTAGAAATTTCGGTGGATCTGGATTAACCTTAGCAGTTAATTTTTATCACAGATGTACGTGTACTGTTGTCTCTGTGTGCAGAACAATCAAGGTTGCCAAACACAGCTGGAGAGCTTGCCTTGGGCCCTGGAAGTGAAGGAAGCTGGGAAGGTGGGAGCTGAACTCCAGCCCACTCTCCTCGCCTAGTCTGCTCCCTGCTGTGGAGCTTTGTCTGCCCGAAGGAAGGGACGCTTTTTTTTAAACACAGAAGTCACTTTTATCTGGAAGCTGCATGCACCGGAAGGGCTCCTCCTCCTGTGGGCTGACACAGCTGGTTGTGGGGCCAGGCTAAGACTTTTCCCGGTTCTGCGGTCGCCCAGGTTGCTCTCTTTAGGGTGGACAATTATTTTACAAAAGCTGATGCCGATTACAGGAGGAACCAGATGAGAGAGCAGGAACGGTTCAGCACAGTGTCTTTAACCCAACAGAACGACTAAAACTGAGCGCCTGTTCTCCCAGTGACATCAGGTGTGCTGTGACGTGCCCAGCGTGTACGTCCTCAGGCCTAACCTATGAGTCTGAGTGATGTGATGACTGAGTCCCATTGGGTTATTGCTTGTTCCTCCTGTCGGGGGTGTGGGACAGTCCTTTCAACAGCAAAACTGTTGTGGTGGTTTTAAATGTCATTTGTCACATACCTATGCTGAAGTGTTTAGGGACATAGTAGACCAATGTCTGCAGTTTCCTTTGAATGCATTAAAAAAAAGGTGGATCGAGAGATGAATTGTTGGAGAGCTGGGTGACCCAGCAAATAGAGCACAATCGTTTACTGCACGATCTAGGTGATGGCGTTCACTGTGTATTTATTTCAACTTTCCTGTATGTTCAAAATTTTTCATAATAAGATGTTGGGAGAAAACTTAATTCATTCAACATTTATTAAAATTTTATTATATTTGTCAAAATATTTATTATAGTATATTTACTGAAGTAACCTAGACATCAGGGTTACACTGCTGATAAGAAGACACGGTCCCTGTTGGTGCAGCACTCCCTGAGAGGCAGATATGTTATCAGATAAGGACAAAACAGCACAGTGAGTGCAGCGATAGCTACACACAGATGCTTTGGGAACATCAAGAAGAACCTGCCACATTTGGCCATGTTTTTGTGTGTGGTGGTAGTGGTGGTGGTCAGGGAGGTCTTCCTGGAAGAGAGGTCAGCAGAACTCAGTCTTGAATGGCAACAGAATAGAAATTAGTTCAGGTAGTGAGGAAGGAAAGAATTCCATGAACAAACCTGTAGCATTTGCCGGGGCAGGAGATGGGCTGGGACCAGTCAGCTCTGGAGAGCTTGTGTTCCTTGCTGACAAGCTGGGCTTGCTCCTATAGGGGTAGAAATAGCTGAAGGTAACAAGGTGATTGACAGGGTGCGATTTGCTTTTAGCTGGACCTCTAGATGGCTGACTGGAGAGTGCACCTGCGGGGCCAGACCTGGAGGTCAGGTGGGCACCTGTGCAGGTGTTCTGGTCAGAAGCTGCACACATGGTAGGAGGGCTGCAGGTGAGGGAACAGATCTGAGGGGCATTTTACGTAGAGTTGGGGAACTGGAGGTGGGAAACATGAAGGACAGGCAAGCACATTGCTCACTGCTAGAGGGGTTGTGCAGGAGGGATGATGGACTCAGCTTGAACATTTTGAATGTGAGGTGTCTGTGGGACACCCAAGAGGAGCTGCCCAATTGGCAGCCAGAAGAATAAAACTGAAATTTAGGAAAGAGGTGCATAGGCTGATTTGGCATTAAAATAATGGACTTTGAGTCTGCAGTTGAGATTAACAAGGGAGAGTATGCAGAGTACGTAACCAAAGGCACGGGGTTTCCAATACCTGGAACAGTGTTTGCCTCACAGGAAGTAGTGATGAATGTGAATGAAAGTGGGCAGAACCCTGGGACAGACATTCAAGGATGGGCTGAGGAAGGGAAGCTGATACAGGTGCCAGGACCAACCAGAGTGTAGAGAAGATTAAAGGGCATGTTTGACAGGGAAGGGCTTCAGGAAAGGGAGGAGGGTACAAATAAAAGATGGGGACTAAAATTTGTTCTTGGGTTCAACAGGTGTAGGTGCAGCCACTATGGAGGACAGTATGGAGGTCCTTAAAAAACTAAAAACAGACTTACCCTATGACCCAGCAATCCCACTCGTGGGCATATATCTGGAGAAAACTATAATTCAAAAAGACACATGCACCCCAATGTTCACAGCAGCACTATTTACAATAGCCAAGACATGGAAGTAATCCAAATGTCTGTCAACAGATGACTGGATAAAAAAGATGTGGTGTGTACACACACACACACACACACACACACACACACACACACACACACACAGAGGAATATTACTCAGTCATAAAAAAGAATGAAATAATGCCATTTACAGCAACATAGGTGGATCTGGAGATCATCATACTAAGTGAAGTAAGTCAGACAGAGAAAAATATCATATAATATCACTTATATGTGGAATCTAAAAAAAAATACAAATCTTATTTACACACCAAAAACAGATTCACAAACATAGAAAACAAACTATGGTTACTGAAAGGTAAAGGGCAGGGGAGGAATAAATTAGGAGCTGGGGATTAACAGACACATACTACTATGTGTGAAATAAATAAGGATGTACTGTATGGCACAGGGAACTGTATTCAATTTCTTGTAATAATATATAATGGAAAAGAATCTGAAAAAAAAAAGTATGTATATGTATAACTGAATCGCTTTGCTGTATGCCTGAAACTAACATTGTAAATCAACTACCCTTCAATAAAATTTTTTTTAGAAAACAGTTGGGAGGTCATTGGTGACCAAGGCACTTCTGCAGAGTGGTGAGTATCACGGGACAAGATGGCACAAGGGTGAGGAGTGGAGGCAGCAGAGAGATTTGAGGGAATGTGACACACTGCCCTCACTGGAACACCTTGGTCTGGATCAAGGACAACGGGAGGGCTTTAACTTTTTATCACACCCATAATTTCTTGAAAAATGATACATACTTACTGCTGTGATTTGTTATCAAATTAAATCACAGTTCATAAATAAATAGAGGGAGCAAACACTACTTCAATTATGACTGTATTCCTGTGGTCAAGTAACACCAGCCCAGCGTTTAACACAATTTTTAAATTAATTCAGACATTTATTTAATGACTGCTATGTTTTTAGTCGCTGGGCTAGCCTGAGCAGAAGGTACCAGTAGAAAGAGAGAAGCTGAAACCATTGGAGAAGGATGCCTGGACAATCAGATGGCTGGCAGGGCAAACAAGGCCCCAGGAAGAAGGGACTGGCCGTGAGCGTGAGCAGAAACATCACCATGGCTGCTGAGGAAAACGGGGCGCGCATCGGGGCGAGGAGATCAAGGGAGACCAATTGTCGGGGTCCAGCAATAAAGAGGAGACGTGGTCTTTTGCGGGAAAGGAAGTTGATTAGGGGCAGGTGTTGCTCCGGCAGCTCCAACAAAGTGAAAAAGGTCTGGAATAGTCACTGAGGAGCGGGAACAGGGCAGGAACCTGATGAATTAGTCGTTGTTTGCACACACGCAACAGGCTTCTCATCAAAGCGCAAGCTCCCTGAGGGCAATGTGGTCCTTCTCTGCCCTCTTGGGCACTTGACTCAAGGGATGAAGACCGGAAGGCATTTTGAAAGCTCCTACTTGATGTTTCTATTCATTTTGAGAACTATATATTATTGACTCACCATTTTAAAAAACGTGGGCAAAAGTGAACTTTTAGGCCATTTAAGAGTTTTTACAAAAAATTAGAATTCTCAAGAAAAGGTGTGACATTAATTTTAGAAAATAATTTTGAAGTCAGGAGACCCTATACAATTAGTTCTTCAAGATGTGTCAATCAAGGGCATACTTGTCAAAGTTTTGATAGTCCAAGTTCTATCCTCCAATGGCGGGGCAGGATTCTCCTCATAGCTGGTTTCCTATTGGCTCTGAGATGTGGGCGGGGTCAGCCATTTCTGGTTCTGCCACTAGCTCCACCCCATCCCATGCAAATGAAGTCAAAGCTTTGGTGAATCCACGTGATTGGTCACGTGGGGGTGCGACAACTCGCTCCACCCCCTCCATTGACGTCATCACCTACTCAAACTCTCACGAGAGTTTGCACAGATGCTGGTCAGAGGTTAGCAGGCCAGTCCACTGTGGCAGGAGGGGGTCGGGTAGGGGCTCTAACACTGGACCCCCATTCCCATTGCTGAGTCTCCAGTCCAGCTTAAGTCAGGGGCCCCAGGGGACCTGTGGGGCAGTGCCCAGGGGTCCCATGCACACTCTCCCCCCATTGGCTGTCTGCACTGGCATGCAAATGAGGGCGCGCGTCACTTCCGGAGGCCAATCGAGCGCCATTTTCTCTTTCTGGCCGAGCTGGGAGGAGGGGACGGGGTCGTGCGGGGTGGGCGCGCGCCGAGCGGGGGTCCCGCCGCGCGGGGCGGAGGTGGGAGGACGCGGGGCCCCGGCGGGCGCGGCGAGAGCGGCGGGGACGGGGCGGCGCTGTGGGCGCCCAGAGGTAGGTAAGACCCCGGCCCGGCCCGCGGCGACGCCCCCGGCCCGGCCCGGCCCGGCCCGCCAAGTGTCGGCGGCCCCGCCCCGCCCCGCCCACACCCCACACCCCGCGGCCGCCTCACGAATCCCGCGACGTTCTCGGGGCGCGGGGTTCGCGGCCCGAGGGTGCCCGTCGTCCCTCCGCGTCACGTGGGGGCCGGGGGTGGGGAGGGGCGGGGAAGGGGCCCGGGGGCGGGGCGGGCGGCGCGGGAGGGGAGTCCGGGGCGGGACGGCGACGATGTGGGACGGGGCAGGCCGGGCCGCGGAGGGCAGTCGGGCGAGGGCCGGGGGACGGGACGGGACGGGGCGGGACAGGGACCGGAGGGCCGCCCGCGGCCCCGCGCTGCTCCCCGAGCCGCCCCGAGCGACGCGGGCCGGGCGGATGAGCGCCCCCTTCTCTGCCCGTGGCGGGTATTTTTCCGGAGGAGAGGACAGCAGATAGCAAACCCCTGTTCTTCCATCATCGAGCTTTTGATGTGACGTGAAGATTTTAACTTTCCTTCGCCATTGCTTACTGCGTTGACGGATTGTGTGCAACGTTTCTGCTAACCATTGGCCCCAGAACGGCAGAAACTGTAACTACCAGTTCCTACAGTGCACAGTTGCAGAATGATAAATAATTCAGTACTTAAAGTATATTTTCTTTGAATTTCAATTGGATACTTGTCTGAATACTCTTCAAGCTCCTTATAATTGAATAGAATGGGTAGTCGCAGCCTCTTGAGACCTGAAGGGCTCTTCTGTGCGGAGCTGATTTACAATGCAGATAGACCGGAGGCGGAAGACCCTAGACCCGCCGAGGAGGGCGTGGAGTCTGGGCGGCAGTTGGGGTTGTGGCGGGCATTTTGGGGGAGAGGACCACGTAAAAAGTAGTTGTGGAAAATGCATGCTCGCCTTTGGTTGGAAGTCAAGTAATGCGCTTATTTAGCACTGTTACTGGAGAGTTGGTCGTATTATGAACGAACTTTGGTATTTCGGTTGGAGTTGAGATTTTGTTGAGCCAGTGGTCTTCAGGCATGGAAGTGACAAATCTGTATGTAGGAAGGGACCTGCTGCTTGTCTTGGAGGATGAACTGGAGTGGGAGGGACACGTTCAGTCGTCTGAGCAGCGGTTAGGGTGTGGGAGCTGGATTTAGGGTTAGGAATTGACGGTTGTGCGAGATGAGGGTAGAGGTGTGGCAAGATACTAAGCTAAAGAGATCCTGGACACCTTTCTAGTTTGAATCCAGGTTTTCAATATGCTATCGGTGAATTTACGGCGATGGTCACTTCCAGGGGCTGCACCCCAGCATTCTGCTGTGGCCTCCACTCTGACTGGCACTCACCTGTTAGGGCAGTGTGTTACAGGTGAGAAGACTGAAAGGCGGTGAGTTGCTGAAGGCCACACGTCTGGGAAGCGACCTTTTTGTGTTTGAACCCAGACCCTCTTGAATCTTTCTTTCGTGCATTATACAAATATTATGTGTTTTTAAAGTTGCTTTAAAAAATCCTGTATTCCAATAAATGGGACATTTCATTTAGGTTTTTAGAGTTAGATAATAGCAGAGTCACTGTCTTATGTTCTAAGTGCTTTTCTTGTATTAAACTGTTCATCCTCAAAGCTGCTTCACAGAGGAGGCTCCCTGTGCTCTCTGTTTTACTGGAAGGAACTGAGGCTCCGGGATTAAGTAATTTATCAACGATCACACGGCTAATAAACTGGAGCTGATGTGAACCGAGGCCTTGCAGCTCCAGAATCCTTGCTTGTGAGGACTGTGCAGGGTTGCTTCTCATGTGAAACCTTTGTAGGACTTAGGTTTCACTGAAACTCAAAAGAAAGGTCTGTGGCTTTAAAAGTATTATTTATTACTTGAATGACTTTCTTTTTTGTAGTGTATTTTTATATTAATGGAATGTTCTTAACTGATCATGATACTAAAAAGCAACAAAAGAAACCCTTTAAGTGCCCCTTGGGAGATAATATTTTCTTGTGCATATCAGTGGAATTTTTGGTAGTTCCACACACTGAAATTTACTGTGAACTGAGGTTGATAAATCAGTGCAGCTGTGTTAGCATCCTGTTTCCTAATGGTGAAAATACAGATTTAACTGAGTACTGGGAGTATATGGAGAATGGCATCAGTAGAAGATCTCTTAAGTGTGAGAACATTGACAGGTATCTTTCCTAGTTAATCTACTGGGCCTTTTGTATGGAATCCTCCATCTCTTAGAATGCATAAATTATGGTAAAAGTCAGCTTCTTTCCCCAAAAGTGATTGGCAACAGTAGACCAAAGGTCTTGAAAGAATTGTTTTAAGGTTATGGAATGTCTGTGATTTACCTATGTTTTATTTTTTGTTATCTTTACTTCTGGAAAACAGCTTGCAAACTATTAAAAAAAAAAAAAGGGAAACTTAAAAAAAATTAAGAATGGATCTTGTTTTTTTAGGGGAGGGGCACAATAACAATGATGAGAGAATGGGAGCACTTAGATTTGAGAATAAAAAGCTCCTCTTCTCCGAATTCAAAAAGATAACCTCCTTGACCCTCCTTCCAAGCCTTAAACTGGTGACTCCAGAGCCCTTTCAGACTTGCCCAGTCACTGGCAGCCTCTTTTTCAGCGCCTCCCTCCTGCAGTCAGCCAGTTAGTAGCAGCCTCCAGGAACCAGCCTGTGACAATCAGCCAGTCCCTAACCTGCTTCCGAGAGGCCACCATTCCCTTTTTCTCCATGCTTCTCAAATCTCTTTGATAAGATCTGCACTTGCTGTGTGAGGCTAGATTTCATTGCAAGCAACAAATTTAGCGTCTTTGTTTTAGATGTATGTGGATCATGGTCTGATGGTCTTAACCTTGGATGATTCTGTTTATCAGCCAGCTGTGGGGAAAGACCCCCAAAGGATGGAGAGGGTAGTGGAACTTCAAGGAGGAAATGACAGCAAAGTGCTGGAGGGCATCAAACATCAAACACATTTTTGTTGGACTTGGTCTGGCCAAAGAAGCCAATCTGGGCTTGAAAGTGACCTTATGCTTAATTTTTAGGAATGCCATCATGTGGTTCGACAGCTCCTCTGTTAGGTTATATTATACTACTACTGTGTTATATTATAGCTTAGTTATTATTACAGTGTCTCTTAATTGAACTTGTCTGCCAGACTTTTGTGGATTACTCTTTTCCCCTTGGTTATTAATGAGTAGTTTGTGGGGAGGTGCTTGGAAACCATGTAAAATACACCATTCCTCACTAAACTTTCAATTTATTTAATCATTTGTTACCATGGACTTAAGTTTATTTTCTGCCACGTTTTATTTTTCTGTCAGTTGGTGGACATTTGAGTTGTTTCCACTTTTTGGCTATTATGAGTAATGCTGCTGTGAACATTCTTGTACAGGGTTTTGTTTGGAAGCATGTTTTTAATGTGTCTAGGATAGAATCTCTGGTTCATATGGTACTTACATGTTTAGTCTGTTGAGGACCTACCAGACTTTCTCAAACTGCTCTACCATTTTACATTGCTGTCAGCAATGGGTAAGAGATCCAGTTTCTCCCCATCACTGCCAGCACTTGTTTGTTTGTTTTTGTTTTTTTTCAGTTATAGCCATGCTAATAGCTGTGAAGTAGTATCTCATGGTGGTTTTGATTTGTATTTCTCCGTGACTCATGTTGTTTAACATCTTTTTATGTGCTTAATGGCCATTTGTATATGTCTTTGGAGAAGTATCCAGATCCTTTGCCCGTTTTTAAGTTAGGTTATTTCTTTTGATTATTGACTTACAAGAGTTCTTTATGTATTCTGGGTATGAATTTCTTATCAGAAATACAGTTTGCAAATACTTTCATTTTGTGGATTCTTTTTTCGCTTTTTGGATGTTTTTCTTTGAAGCCACATAGGTTTTTCATTTTGATGAAGTCCAGCTTCCCTGTTTTTTTCTTTTCTTGCTATTGCTTTTTGGTGTCATATCTAAGAATCCATTGCCAAATCTGAGGTCATGAAGATTTATGCCTGTTCTAATAGTTATAAAGTTTTAGTTATGTATGGAGGTGTATAATCCACTTCGAGTTAATTTTTATGTCTGTTATAAGGAAAGAGTCCAACTTAATTCTTTTGCATGTGGATATCTAATTGTTTCAGAATAATTTGTTGAAAATTACTCTGTTTTACCAACCCTGTTTAAAAAATTTTATGTCTATACATATATTATATATATATATATATATATGCACTTATTACAGTTTTGTTTTCTTCCCTTTTAAGAACAATTTCAAAAATGTTTCAAATTCCTGTGGAGAATCTTGACAACATCAGGAAGGTACGAAAAAAGGTGAAAAGCATTCTTGTGGATATTGGACTTGACAGCTGCAAGGAGTTGCTGAAGGTAAGAGGGCGTAAGTAACAGATTAAGAGAAGACAGTAATCCTGGAGATGCTGGGTTGGTGAGATTTGAACTGGGAGTTTTGAAGAATGGGTGAGATGCCTCAGAATGGAAATTGCTGACACTTGAAATGAGGCAGGAGAGAAGAATTTTTTTTTTGAATTGAAGTACAGTCAGTTACAATGTGTCAATTTCTGGTGTACAGCACAATGTCCCAGTCATGCGTATACATACATATATTCATTTTCATATCTATCGACAGATGACTGGATAAAGAAGTTGTGGTATATTTAAACAATGGAATACTACTTGGCCATAAAAAAGAACAAAATAATGCCATTTGCAGAATTTGTTTTTATTCATGTCTTTCTGACTTAAATGGGATGCTTTAATCTGGTCCAGTTGTTAAAGTTACTTTTAGGAGGGAATTTTTATAGTAATTAATTGCAAAATGTATTTGTTTTTGATCTTTGAGGAGACCGTGTTGAATTATTTATATTATTTTAGCAGAAGATCCTAACTCAATTTCCCGGTGGTGTTAAAGTAATCAGTAAACGGGGATGCGTACTTGATATGATAGGGTTGTTTGTTTTTTTTTTTTCTGATTTGTGCATTTAACACTTGCTGTCTTACAGACGTTTAAAAATTATGGTCACAGTCACACTATTGATAAGTTATGTTCTCATGTAATTTTATCTTTTCTTGTAACTTGAGAATATATGGCTGGCATATGTAGGAGAGAAATAAAAATTGTTAGATAAGGTTTGCTCTGAAGTTTTATAACCACTTACAATTCTGTGCATGTTTGATGCATAACTGTCGAAATAGGGACCGTGTCTGCTTTGAATTTTTCAGACTTGTGAAGAATTCGATTCAAAATATTATTGGCCTGGGAAGAGTTTAGTTTCTTAATTTTCAAATCTCAGACTTTGAACTAGATTGACTATTTATAAAAAGGCATTCTGATACTGAAAGATTAATAATTACTAGGATTCTCATTAATAGTCAGAACTGATTTTTGCTCTAAAGTAAAATTTCTGGAAGACTTCAGATAGTTCTTTGCTCAGATGTTACCACCCCAGAGAGATCTTCCCTCTAAAATGCTGCCCTCTCCACTATATTTCTGTTCTCTTACCTGCTCTGTTTTTCTTCAAGGTTTCGACCACAAGGCTGGTGTTACTTGTTTATCTGTGTCCCTCACTGGAATGTAAGAAGGCATGGGCCACATTGTTTTGTTGTCTACTCTATTACCTGTACGTGCTTAACAAATACACGTGTTTTTTAACAAATATTTTTTAAATGAATGAATGAAAGTAAAACCCAAATATAGAAATAATTTTAATAATAGACTGTGCCTGAAAGTCTGTTTGGAAATAGGATGAGGGAGATACTGAAGTGGAAACCCTTAGATGCTCAAGAACCGTATTCAAGACCGAGGCCCCTCAGTGTTCTTGTAGTTCTGTCTTTAAGTCATGGTTGACGCACGAGGAGGGAAGCAGGGTGATTATTTGTTGTTGTTTTTGCTGGGGGTGCAGGGGCTTGAGCCCAAGCCCTCATGCATGCTAAACACGCACTCTACCACTGAGCTATGCCCTCCCCCCGCTGCCCTCCCAGGGTAGTTATTTGGAGACAAGTTTGAGAAGGTAGATTGCAAACCCACAGTCCGTTAATAATAGATAAGTATGTGAGTTTAAGTACTATTTGTAGAGAATGTAAAAATAAGAGACTAAGAGCACAGTATGTGTAGACTGAGGAAATTTCAAATGATAATGTATGGGAAACTTTTGGGATAGTTCCTGACACGCGGTCACCCTGAAGGAGCAGCAGTGCCCTAAGCGAGGACCCTGAGACTCTCGGGTCCTGGGGGCAACTTTCAGTTTTGTACTGGCTGGTGCCAGTGGGGTGACCTCGGGCAGATCGTTTCTCCCTGGGCCTCAGTGTCCTCATGCTGGTCAGAGAGAGGGAATGACCACTGCTGGGGCTGAGACAGACTTGGAACATCATCGTGAGGAAGAGGGAAAGACCACCTCTAGCTGGGCAGGCTAAAGCAGCCTCTGTGGAGGAGGTGAGATTTGAACTGTTTTTGTTTTTAAAGATAGGCTAGGACTCAACAGTGGAATTAGAGTGTTCTAGTAACATGGAATTCAGAACCACAACCCAGTTGATTAACCCCCATCAAACCAGGCTGAGTGAATTCAGTGCTTAAAAAAAATTATTCTGCTTGGAAATAATAACTCACAGAAAAGTTACAAGAATGAAAGTAGTACAGGGGACACCCTTCACCCTTTACCCAGATTTACCAACTGTTAACATTTTCTCCCGTTTACTTTAACATTTGCCTGCTCTTGCTTGTGCTGTGTATTTTTCCCTGAGCCACTTAAGAATAAGTTGCATATCTCATGACCCTCATCACCTAAATACTTCAAGTGTGTTTTCTAAGAATAACAATAGTCTCTTCTATTGCCGCAGGATGGTTACCAGCTTAGGTCATTTATAGCGTTTTTCCTGTCAGTGTGGACCCAGTCTAGGATCAGGTATTGCCTTTGGTTATCATGTCCTTTGGTCTCCTTTAATGTGAATTCAGTTTTTAAATGAAATTCTGTTATAAAATGTGTTTTGTTTTATTTTTAGATGAAATGTCAGTAACTAAAACTTTTCATCCTGGGGTCGTGTTTTTGACATGGCATAGAACTGAACATTTCTCAGTAACTTGCTGTCTTAGTCAGCCTGAGAATGTGTTTACTCATCTGAATTTGTTCAAGACTTCACTTTTTCTTTCTGAGACTATACTGACACAGATACGCACATACTTCACAAGGGAGAATTAAGAGATTAGAATGGCATACAGCTATTAAGTTAGATTAAGTATCGGGTTAAACTTTAATAATTTTTTGGTGGGGGAATTTTTGTTTTTATCAATATATAGTTGGTCCTATATTTTGCAAAACTTTCAAAAATTCAAGCCATGTAACAATCATTATAGAAAAATTAGAAAATATACACAGAAACATAGAGAACAAAATGACTTGTTTTTAAGCCATTACTGCAGAATATCCATCATTAACCTTGTTATAGCTTTCCGGATTTTTGGAAATGGGACATGATGTAACTATAAGATACTGTACTAGCTTTGCTTTGTCTTGTCACTGAATCTCATATTAAGAACTTTTTTCCATGTCAAATGCATTTATTCTTAATCCATCGTAGTATCTAGAGTTCCTTGGTTTCAGGCAAGGAAAACCAACACTGACCAAGTCAAGCAAGAGGGAATTTCTTGGAAGTCTGGGGGCTTACAGAGAGTCCGTGCTGGGAACACCTGTCTGTGGTCCTTCCGTTTCCTCTCCCAGCGGTTCTGATTTCACAGGATAACTCACTCTGCCTTCTCTGATTTCCAGAGTGTGTATGATTCCACTCATCCTAAGAGTTAGGACCTCAAATCGTAGACCCTACAGTTCTTGTCAAAAGCCTGGCTGAGAAGTGAACCTTAGGGAAAAGAGGCTCTTCTAAGAACCTTATCTCCTTTTCTAAAAATAGATCTAAACCCTGCTACTCCTCATAGTCTCTTAAGGAGTTTTTTTTAAGAAGTTAACATTTCATCAGGTAAATTAAGAACTGGCTGCATCATTTGCAGGGCTCTGTACAAAATGAAAATATGGGGCCCTGGGCAGGCCCCATAGGCCCGCTGTCCCAACCCACAGGAGATGGGTGACTCCCAAGAGGTTGCTACCTCTCTGCCAGGATGCTTGTGGTACCTGGATCCAGGGTGGGTTTAAGGCCTGAGGTGTGCTGCCAACACAGCGCTGGGCAGGTTAGCACCTTGCCTCTTCCTCTCCCTGACTCTGTGCCAGTCTCCCACCAGGGCAGCTAAGGAATGTGGACCCCTGACAACTTGGTTACTTTCGCAGGTGGTAGACAAGAGTAGGGTTGCTTGTAGCATGCAAGGGGAGGTTGGTGGCTGTGGGGGACAGAGCAGGAACAGAATCTGTCCCAGAAGCACTGTCCCGGGCATGAGCAGGAAAGCCCCTGACACATGCCCCAGTGTCCTGTCAGACTTCACTGTATAAAACAAATTCAAAGATTAAATTATTAACGCTTTCAGTATAGTTACAATGGAGGCTAAACCCCAGCACCAGCCCTTCCTAGCACAGGGCTCTGGGCAGCCGCCTTGGTTGGTTGCAGTGCCTTCATCGGTCTTTTCTAAGAGCCTCCCAGTTTTTTGGTTTTTTTTTTCCGAAATAATTCAGTGTATTTAACTTCATATGTTAGAAATATTATTTCAGTATATAATCGATATAAAGTAAGTAATGAAATGTTTTATCCTCTTTTAAATCTTTCAAGTGTATTTAGAATTTTTTAGTTACAGTAAAATGGGCATAGACAAAATTTGCCATTTTAAGCATTTTTAAGTGTACATTTTGGTAGCATTAATTACATTCATACTGTTTTGCACCTAGATATTCATCACCTCAAACAGAACACTGTCGCCATTAAGTAATAACTCCCCATCCCTCACCTCGGCCCCTGAGAGCCTCTGCTTTCTGTCTCTGCAGATTTGCTAGTTAAAGATACTTCATATGAGCGGAATCATGTAATGTTGGTCCTTTTGTGACTGGCTTGTTTCACTTAGATTAATGGTTTCAGGGTTCATCCATGTTGTACCCCATGTCAAAATGTTGTTCCTTTTTATGGCTAAATAATATTCCATTACACGAATATACCACATTTTATCAGTTCGTCTGCTGAGACACGCTTGGGCTGATTCTACCTTGTGGCTGTTGTGAATCATGCTGTAGTGAACTTGGCTTACAAGTATCTGTTTGGGCCCCTGTTTTCAATTTTGGGATATTTGCCTCAGAGCATTGCTGGGTCATGTAGCAGTTGTTTAGCTTTTTGAGCAACCACCA
Organism: Camelus bactrianus; assembly: GCF_048773025.1. Classification (NCBI taxonomy): domain Eukaryota; kingdom Metazoa; phylum Chordata; class Mammalia; order Artiodactyla; family Camelidae; genus Camelus; species Camelus bactrianus. The sequence goes on from NC_133568.1 coordinate 30,140,148, forward strand.
AACGGTTTCCACAGTGGCTGCACCTTGTCTGTTCCCACCAGCCAGGCCTGCGGGACCCAGTTTACCCACAGCCGTGCCCAGGCCCATTCTTTTCCTCCACTGTCCTCTTTTCTCTCCTTCTCTCTCTTCCTTTCCCTCCTTCTCCTGCCACTGAGGCCGCTGTGGTGGAGAGCATCTTTTCATGTGCTCATTGGCTGTTCGTACGTCTTTAGAGATTTATATTCAAGTCTTTTGCCCACTTTTAAACTGGGTTGTTTGTCTTTCTGTTGTTGAGTTGTAGTTTTTATATTTCTGGATGTTAAACTCTGATTAGATTTGTAGGTATCTTCTCCCATTCTGTAGGTTTCTTTTTACTTTCTTAATATCTTTCAGTGCACTAAAGTTTAAAATTTTGATGGTATCCAATTTATCTGTTTTTGTGTTTGCAGTGCTTTTTATGTCATATCTAAGAACCCGTTGCCAAATCCAAGTCAAGAAGATCTGTGTTTTCTTCTAAGAGTTTTATGGTTGTAGTTCTTTTTGTTTAGATTATTGATCTGTTTTGGGGTTAATTTTGTATGTGGTATGAGGCAGGGGTCCAGCTTCATTCTTCTGCATGTGGAAATCCAGTTGTCTAGGCACCGTATATTTATTTGCATTTTTTGAGGTGCTGTCAGTTTACCATGTTGTGCAGATTTCTGGCACACAGCATAGTGCGTCAGTCATACGTGAACATACATATGTTCGTTTCCATATTCCTTTTCACTGTAGGCTACTGCAGGGTATTGAATATTGTTCCCTGTGCTGTGCAGTATGAACTTGTTGCTTATCTGTTTTATGTGTAGTAGTTAGTATCCACACATCTCGCACTCCCGGTTCATCCCTCCCCACTCCCTCCTCCATAACCATAAGTCTCTGCAGTGAGCTCATACTGCTCCTGCTCTTTTCAGTTATCTTCATCTTTCTGTGTCATTAAATGTTCGTCTTCTCTAATACCCAGTCCATATTCTGATTTCTCCTGTCTCCCCCCAATATTTTTCACACTCACTTTGTCGGAACCAGGATTCTGTTTGGACCCATTCCATCTGGTTGTGGGGTCTCGTTCTGCCTCCCTCTCTGTCTTCCTGCCCCTCCCTGCTGTGTGAGCCCCACAGCTAAAGCCCCCAATTTGTGGCCTGCCTCCCAGCCCTCTGCTCCACAGTGCTCACTGCTGGTGGAAGATAGGTTCTGCTCCTGCAGTTTCTCTCTTGGAGAAGTTATTTGTGGGAGTCTCGTGTAAAACTGTGATGTTAGCGTGGACTGTTGCAGCTGTTTTCCCAGGTCTGCTGCTGGGAAGGAGCTCTGTCCTAGTTTGCCCTGGACTGAGTTTTCATTTCGCTTTTCCTGCATAGATTTCTTAGGTACCAAGTAACCCCATCAGGTTCCAGTTAAATATTTCTGTATCTTCAGGTTCCAGTTAAATATTTGTGTCTTCTGAAATTACATAATGATTTCTCTTGTTTTCTTTATTTTTAAAAGGACCTTAAAGGCTTTGATCCAGGAGAGAAGTACTTTTATAACACATCATGGGGAGATATTTCTCTCTGGGAACCTTCTGGAAAGAAAGTGGTATGAATTTTTAATTTTGATTTTCATGTTTACTCACAAGTTGGGGGTAAGGGTCAGTTTAGTTCTGAGGAACGTGATATGTATTTGAGCTGCAGAGAGTGAGTGGGAGAGGAGGTGTGGTGTCAATGTTCAGGGGAGGAGAAGGAAAAACAAAGATAAATGTTTGTAATGTAGGGTTATTGATGCTTTGAGTGTTTTCTGCACATGAAGTTGGTAAATTGATGTAGTGAAATTGATGTAAGAAGGGCCTCTGGTTTATATGACTCTTCTGAGTATAAAGAAATGTTATGTTGCTAAGTTGATACAATGGAAGTACATCCTGCTTTCAGAAACTGAAATAAAAAGTATGGGTCTTTGAATCAAGTGCTATTTATAATAATTTGAAATCTTAAGCTTAAGCAGATTCAAGCTAAAATATGTGACACACTGCCAAATTCTCCTTACTGAAATGCTTTCTTCTGGAAAACCTTTCCTCCCGCCCTGCCACTAGATTAGCACATTCATCACATCAGACTCGCCGGGTCCCAGATTTGATGACACTGTCTCCCTGCACCACCATGCTTCGGCCTCCACTGCGTTTGTCCAAAATACGTTGGCCTTGGGAATTTTGACTTTAAAGAAGATTCCTGTAACTACTCAGTCGTTTTTTTGTTAAAATTTTATTTAAAAGCATTTCTATTGTCAGCTCGTCCTCCTGAGCCCCACTGTTCTGCGTCTCTTACCCTCCTTGACCTGGCATGCCCCTCTCTACCAACAGACACGAGATTCCTTAAAACTGCTTCGATTTAGTGATTCTCCTCAGAACAGCTGATGGCTTTTCAAATATGCCTTGTTCTGAAGACCTTGGCTTCATGAATAGTTTCTTGGGCTTCACTGATTTTTCTCATCTGAATTCTTAAAAGATCCTGTAATGTAATATGCACTATAATATGTAATTATGTGCTTTACATCAAGAAACATTTTTTGAATTCCTGCTTCAACGTAGGTAAAACTTTCAGAGTAGTTGATAAAAAGAGGTGAAAGTTAGAGTTCCTTTACTCATGGAGTTTATGTTTTTGTTGGGGTGAATAAGCCTGGCATAAAATGTTAAATAACAATATGAAATAGCAGAGATTGAGGTTGTGAAATAGAGACCATATTCAGAAAGAAACTCGCTGTTGTCTGGTGTGGTGGAGGCTGTGTTGTCTGCTAGTTTTAGTACCTTACTGCTCTTCTTCCAGTAGGTAGCCCTCCTGCTCTAATTTGTCTGTGGGAGACAGGGTGTATGAACGGGACAGTTTCAGGCCCTGTGGCAGAAACGTGTGCTTCTGCTGCGGAGAAGCAAGGTGTGTTGGACTTGCGGGTTTGGGATGGAGATGGTTCAGCTAGGTCAGGTGGTGGAGCCCAGTGGCTGTGGGACCGGAGGATGCAGCCTTGGTCTGCAGGGGAGACGGCAGACGGCTGGGGGGACAGGAATTCTACCAGCACCCAGAACCGTGACTCCACTTCTTTTCTGCTTCTCTCCTTGGTTATTTTTTCTTCTTCTGATACAGGGAACCAGCGTCTCACTAGGATTGTTTCTGACTGATCACTGTCTTAGGACTTCCATGACAGGGTTTTGTGTGACCCTTGGCTTGCACTTCTGGGCATGTGCCTAGATGTGGGATAGCTGGGTCGTAGATGGTAAATAAGGACGGATTTATCTCTGCAACAGACTGCCAGCCTGGTTTCCAGAGTGGCTGCACCCTTGCACTTCCCCACCAGGGATGTGAGTCCTGGCTGCCCTGTGTCCTCACCAGGCTTGATATTGTCAGGGTTTTTTTGTTTATGGACTTACTGCTTGTTTTCCATTTTAATAGGCGTGTAGTGGTGTCTTCTCTGGCTTTGTTTGTGTTTCCCCAATGACTGATGGTGTTGAGCACCTTTCCGTGTGTTTATTTGGCATTTGGGTCCCTTATTTAAAGTACTCAGTGCTCAGATGTTGTGCCCATTCTCTAAAAAACTGGGTCACTTGTTTTCTTACTGAGACATGAACATGTCCACAACATGTATTCTGGACACAAGTCCTTTACTAGATACGTGGTTTGCAAATATTGTCTCCTGGTCTTTTTACTTTTTAACGGTGCCTTTCAAAGAGAAGAAGATTTCTTACATTGATGAAATCCAGTTTATCATTTTTTTCTGTTATGGTGTCATGGGTAAAAAATCTTTTCCTTAACACAGAGATCTGTTCAGTACTAACAGATAGTAACATGCAGTTGTTAGTAAGTGATGTTGACTCTCTTGAGTGTAGTTTTCATTAAGGATCTGGTTTTCCAATGCAGTATTTCATTGAGTATAACATGCACCATTTTAAAATGAACCACTAATGAAACTAAAGCAATACTTTCCTTAAACTGTGTTGTACCATTGAACTGTCAGTTGTAAGTTGTTCCCAGATTTCAGAGATGCTAAAATACATGTTAAAAAGTGTGTCGGAGTCAGTGAAAAAAATTTTTTTTTTTTTAAATCTATGATCGGTGGTTGGCTGTTCCCCTAGGTTTATTGTAGACCCTCCCAGAAGTGCCAGAACCTGGGATTTCTAATTGCTGAGAAGCCAGTGGTAGCATGTTGTTGAGTGTGCTCAGGTGATTTCTGTGACCTGTGCATGACCAGGAGAGAGAAAGGGCGACAGAACCCACAGGCGGGGAGCGTGTGTGTGTGCGTGTGAGGAGAGTGACATGGGGGTGCAGCCCGGGGCGGGCGCAGTCGGAAGGGGTGTTGCAGAGTGAGCAGATGTCTGTCCGCGTATCCTCTGTCTGGGCCTGCCTCCCTCCTTTGTGAAACTGGGCCTGTGTTTTCTGCTGCACCAGCTCTGGGCTCTGGAGGCTGCCCCAGGACCAGAGCTTCTCTGCTTTCAGGTCATCACCGACCGGCAAGAGTTCTGGGAATCAGGCAGATTTTAATCCTCAGTTGACCTGCTGCTGTGTCCGTGGTGTTCCTGGGCCCCAGCTTGTTGAATTCCCACGTTTGCCTGACAGCGAAACACTATGTTGTCAGAGTTGTAGCCTGTGGCCTGAAACTTACTCAGGATTATTCCCAGTAAGTTTAGGCACAGTCCCTCTTTCTTCGCTGCCTACCACGTGGTTTATTGAACACTTGAATGTGCTGAGCACTGTCCATGTCTCCTGCCTTCTCCAGGAGTCTGGGAAATAAAAGACAGCTGTGATGGGTTTAATTTGCAAGTTTGGTTATATGTAGATACATTCCAGAAGCTTTAGAATTTGGAGTAAAAACAACATTGGAGCTAAGAGAAATGGGATGGGAAAGGGAGAAAATAAAGTTCTCATCCAGAGAATTAAGTGAGTTTATTTTAATTGATGCAGTTAATTGAAAGTGTAGGACTAAGTAATGCGATTTGTGGTTTAATGAATGGCTTGGGAACAGAGTTCAGGAAACTCGATATTCAGACCAAACTCTGTGTTTGTATAGCCTTCATTCTGAGAACAGTTGTTAAATTTTTAAACATTAGAGAAGGAAAAAAATGAAAATCCTGCTTTATGACATGTGAACATTTGAATTAGGATTTATAGTGTTGTTTACCCATTATCTGTGGGTGCTTTTCCCTTCCAGCAAGCACAGTGCTAGTGGCCACAGAGGCTGCTGGTTGTCCACAAACCCTAAAATATTTATTCTCTGGCCCTTTAAGGAAAAACGTATTTTGGCTTTAAAAAACATTGTTCTCTGAGGAGTGACAGCGTTAAATAATCTAGCAAGTTAGAAGAAAAAGAATTGCGTACTTGTGAGCTGTAGAAGGTGTGGCATCTGATAGTTCTGTTAAACCATGCTTGATTTTCTTTTCTTTTAACAGAGATACCGAACAAAACCATACTGTTGTAGCCTCTGTAAATATTCCACAAAAGTGCTTACTTCATTCAAAAATCATTTACATCGTTATCACGAAGATGAAATTGACCAAGAGCTGGTGATCCCTTGCCCAAACTGTGTGTTTTCCTCTCAACCCAAAGTTGTGGGAAGACACTTCAGAATGTTTCATGCACCTGTTCGGAAAGTCCAGAACTACACAGTGAATATTTTAGGTGAAACTAAATCGTCTAGGAGTGATGTGATAAGTTTTACGTGTTTAAAATGTAACTTTTCAAACACTCTGTACTACAGCATGAAGAAGCATGTGCTGGTAGCCCATTTTCACTATTTAATTAACTCCTACTTTGGCCTGAGAACTGAGGAATTGGGTGAGCAACCGAAAGCTGACGATACCCTTTGTACGGAGAAGATGCCCCCTTCTGACAGATATTACTGTAAAAAATGCAGTGCCAACGCCAGCAGCCAGGATGCTTTAATGTATCACATTCTGACCTCGGATGTGCACAGGGATTTGGAGAACAAGCTCAGGTCCGTGATCTCAGAGCACATCAAGAAGCCTGGGCTTCTGAAGCAGATGCACATTGCGCCCAAGCCAGCTGCACACACGGCTGCCCCTGCCAGCGGCAGCGCTGTGGGCGCCTCGGCCACGCCTCCGTGCTTCCGCCTTGCCTTGCCGCAGGCCAGTCAGAGCCAGACCTCAGGACAGCCAGTTCAGGGTGCAGCCCCGCCGGCGACCGTGGCCTCGGGTGCTTCTGGAAGCCTCACCCACTCTCCGCCAGCCGTTGCCCAGTCCCACGTGACTCTGGTCTCCAGTCCTCTGCCCGTGGGCCAGAACAGCCTCGCTCTGCCACCCTCGACGCCACAGCCTGTCTTTCTCTCCCACGGAGTCCCGCTTAGTCAAGCAGCAAACTCTCCTGTGTTGCCCTTGAGTAAGCCAGTTGGACCCATAAATAAGTCTGTTGGAACTGGTGTCCTTCCCATAAACCAGACCATCCGCCCAGGGGTTTTGCCCCTCAACCAGCCTGTTGGGCCTGTAAGCAGACCAGTGGGGCCTGGAGTTCTTTCGGTAAATAGGCCCGTTGGGTCTGGTGTCCTTCCTGTCAATCCCTCTGTCACCCCTGGGGTGCTTCAGGCGGTCTCACCAGGGGTGATTTCTGTGAGTCGGACGGTCCCATCAGGAGTGCTTCCTGCAGGACAGATGACCCCTGCTGGGGTCATCCCTTCGGGACAGGCAGCAACTTCCGGGGTCCTCCCTGCTGGCCAGATGGTTCAGTCGGGGGTTCTCCCCATCGGCCAGACGGCTCCATCAGGGATGCTCCCCACTGGGCTGACGGTCCCACCACGGGTTCTCCCTCCTGGCCAGACAGTTCCCCTGAGGGTTCTCCCTGCCGGCCAGGTGGTCCCACCAGGGCTCCTTCCTCCCAACCAGACGGTCTCATCAGGTGTTCTCCCGGTGACCCAGGGTGTTAACTCTGGTGTTCTTCAGCTCAGCCAGCCTGTTGTGTCAGGGGTTCTTCCTGTGGGCCAGCCAGTGAGGCCAGGGGTCCTGCAGCTTAATCAGGCTGTGAACACCAGCATTCTGCCTGCAAATCAGCCTGTCAGACCCGGTGCTTCACAAAACACCACTTTCCTGACATCAGGCTCCATCCTCAGACAACTGATACCCACAGGAAAACAAGTGAATGGGATTCCCACGTACACACTCGCCCCGGTTTCTGTCACTTTGCCTGTGCCACCTGGGGGTGTTGCCACTGTTGCCCCTCCCCAGATGCCCATCCAGCTGCTGCAGTCGGGCACAGCTGCACAGATGGCCAGTTCCGTGGCCAGCATGCCCTCCCCGCCAGTGGTGGTGAATGCCGCTCAGAATGTGTTGGTTCAGGCCTCTTCATCAGTGTCAGAGTCAAATCAGGCACTCAAGCAGGCGAAGCAGTGGAAGACCTGCCCAGTGTGCAACGAGCTCTTCCCTTCCAATGTCTACCAGGTCCACATGGAAGTGGCGCACAAGCACAGTGAGTCCAAGTCTGCTGAAAAACTGGAGCCGGAGAAGCTGGCGGCGTGCGCACCATTTCTGAAGTGGATGCGGGAGAAGACGGTGCGGTGTCTGTCCTGCAAGTGCTTAGTCTCGGAGGAGGAGCTCATCCACCACCTGCTGATGCACGGCCTGGGCTGCTTGTTCTGCCCGTCCACCTTCCATGACATCAGAGGCCTTTCGGAGCACAGTAGGACCATGCACCTGGGGAAGAAGAAATTGCCCGTGGATTACAGTAACAAAGGCTTTCAGCTGGATATTGATGCCAACGGCAACCTGCTGTTCCCCCACCTCGACTTCATTACCATCTTGCCCAAGGAGGAGCTGGGGGAGCGGGAAGTCTACTTGGCAGTCCTGGCTGGGATACACTCCAAGTCGCTGGTGCCTGTATACATCAAGGTGCGGCCCCAGACCGAGGGCGCCTCTGGGAGGCCCGGCAGACAGGCCCTGACCTGCCCCTTTTGCTTTGGCACCTTTGTGACGGCAGAAGCGTACGAGCTGCACCTGAAGGAGAGGCACCACATCACGCCCACAGTCCACACGCTTCTGAAGTCGCCGGCGTTCAAGTGCATCCACTGCTGTGGGGTCTACACGGGCAACATGACCCTGGCCGCCATCGCCATCCACCTGCTGCGCTGTCGGAGTGCTCCGAAGGACAGCAGCTCCGATGTCCAGGTCCAGCCGAGCTTCATCGAGAACAGTGAGCTGCTTTTAGTCAACGGTGAGGTGATCCAGGACTCCAGTTTTTCTGTGAAGAGAAAGCTGCCTGATGGCCACTTTGGGGCAGAAGACCAGAGGGACGGCGAGGAGAGGCCTCCTGTCACACACGCTGCCACAGACCCGGCTCCAGAAAAGGGGACGAGTGTTGTGCCTTGTAAAAGACAGAGGAATGAAAGCCGGACGGAGGGGCCACTTGTTAGTGACGATGCTCTTCAGATTTTAGCATTAGACCCTAAGAAATATGAAGACCGTTCTTATGAAGAAAAAAAGCAGTTTCTTAGAGATTATTTTCACAAGAGACCATATCCTAGTAGAAAGGAAATAGAGCTGTTATCCTCACTCTTATGGGTGTGGAAAATTGATGTGGCTTCATTCTTTGGAAAAAGAAGATACATTTGCATGAAAGCAATAAAAAATCACAAGCCTTCTGTACTTTTAGGCTTTGATATGTCTGAACTTAAAAATGTTAAACACAGATTGAACTTTGAGTATGAACCACAAAACTTGTAAAAAAAAATAGGAAATTAAAGTACTGATAATTAGTAGTTTTTTCAATTGAGATTTAAAAAACTTATTTTCTTCACTGTATGTTGAACTAATCAATTCAGTGGTCTTTATGCTGCTCTTCAGATTTATTTCAGGTGCTCGGAAAGACTTCTGTATAAAGAAGTGAATAGTTCTTTCAAATTTGTTGTTTCCTGCAGTTTGATTTTATAACAATTATTTTTCGTTATTTTTGTCATGTAAATTAAATCTTTTAATATTTCATGCACGCCTTGTTTTCTCAGTACTGTCAGTATCGTACGAGAAAAACTGAAATCTATATGTTTGTTTTTCATTTAAGGAAGTTTCAGCTTGTTTCAGAATACTTGATTAATTGCAAATTAAAACATTAACCTCCCTCAGTTAACAGCAAATGATACAGTAAAAGTTTAGAGATGTGAGTATAAACCCCTGTGATGTGTGGTTCCTTAAAGATGCACTGCATTAACTTAAGCTGATTTCTTCTTTGTAAAGTATTTGCTTATTAGATTGTAATTTTGATTTACAGCTTTTCAGGTTTGTCCTGACAGCTGTTTTTGATTATAACTCAGAAAACCAAATGTTTTCATTTGTTAAAAATACACCAGACCTGAAGTCTGGTATTTAAGCTCATAAGTCAAAAGTCATTTTGCAACTAAAGTAATTCTGTAGGTGCAGAAATACGTTTCAGTGTAAACTTTCCCCCTCTTTTTGATACGGTGGTAAGTCTTTTCTCCATTCAAAGAAAACAATGAATCTTTAGTGCCTTTAGAACTGAAAACACACACACAAGCTCTTCCCCTAACCTAACTGTTCATAAACCAGTACAAGGGAAGGACTGTGTTGCTCAGGAATAAAGTATTGACCCCTGAGTGTGGATACTAACTGGAATTTAAACACAGGTGTTCAGGGGATGAGGTGAAATGACCAGACCAAGAGCTAATCTCGTGGTCGGTGTATTAATAACTCTGACAGTGTCCTAGACAGTTTCCTGTGGGCTTTCCCATAGCCCAGTTGTCCAGGTTAGTGGGATGAGATATTGCTAAGGAACTCAAGTGTATTACTGTCCTTTGGACAGCCTAAGCCTTGGCCTTTTCACACAGTATAAAATAACTGAAAGCACCAGAACCGCTAAGGGAGACCAGCCAGTTTATACCTGAAGTTGTTAAGTCGTATTGCCGGTGACTGAGAGCAGGGCCTCTGTGCAGCCTCCTCAGCAGATAGGACCGTCTCTGGGAAGTAAGATAATGTTACCATATGGGCTTTTAAAATATAACACTTGCATGTCGTTGCTGTAATGTGCATTTCTGAGGCAGTCGTGAAGCTGGTGTGTGATTGTTGGTGTGCTCTCCTGTAAATTCAGAGCTTGTTCACTTTTTTTTTTTTTACCTATTGTTTTCAGAGTGTCTATTTTGAATTAAAATTTGTTATACCACTGCATGTAGAACTGTTTAATTTTTTTAACGGTTAAAATGTCACAGTGATTCAAGAATATAAACGTGGAAATAATCATGTTTATTTTCTAAAAAACATTGTCATTGTGAAAATAAGCATAACCCCAAAGGGCTGACTAATTACAGGGTCACAAAATAGATGTAGCTGGACTTGTCATGTCTAACGGTGGCCCCGGCCATCAAAGAGAGGTCGGATGGCTGGAAGTGGCCTTTCTCCAGGCTGTGTCTGTCCCACCAGCGCACCTGCCGCTGTCCACTTGCTCTTGTCATGCACTGAACTAGGGGTTCTGCTGGCGTTTGGGGCCTGATTGTTCTTTGTTGGGGTGACCATCCTGTCCACTGCAGGACTGGAGCAGCATCTCGGGTCTCTACCCTCCACGTCATTGGCACCTCCACCCTGACCCAGTGCTGCAACCAGATGTCCCCGGCCACGTGTCCTGGGGGCAAGTCAGCCCTGAGGAGAACCACTGTGATGCAGGAGCTCTGATTCCTAATTGTATTTCAGCAGTAGTTCAGCTTTTGATGTCAAACCCTTTTATATTATGCTGGTTACTCTAGTTACTAAACAAAACTGTTTTAGGCTTAAAGATCAAAATTTGATATAAATTGAAGCGTCAAAATGTACATGTGGGTGTTCTTGTAAAGAATGAGTAAACTTATTTGAAAATGAAAAACTACAGATTAATAGTTGAGTGGTGGACGTTTTTAAGCTATCATTTAAAAGATGATTAGAAGTTGAGAAGGGGAGGAGGCTTTTATGGTGGCTGCAAAAAGTGTGCTTGGAAAATGTTTACCTAGTTAGCAACAACTTTAAAAATACTACATATTCGAGGTCTGTTTGGTTGAAGACAAATGAGAATGGAACTTACTATTTTAGCTTGAGTGCTGTTACTCTTTTTCGGGATGTGTTATTTTTTAATGACTAGAACCCACTTCATTGACAGTGAACAATGAGTGAGATGATAATTCAGGAGCCCCAGAAAGCTGCCTGTTCAGAGTGACGGGATGAGCACGTGGCCACCCCCACCTTCGCTCATTTCCCTTTTGATCATTGCTCCCCTACCCGTGCAGCACGCTGCTTCCAGAGGGGACGACTCCTTCAGATCACAGTCTGTCCTGGAGCCTTGGTAACTTAGCTGAGAAGCATGTCTTTGATTTCACGTCATCCTAAGGCCCGTGAATATTTTCTCTGAGGAGCTGCAGGTGAGGTAGGTAGAAGGGCAGGGTGTGGCCCCCACAGCACCAGACCAGAAGTGTGGGAAGCAGGTGACTCCTCGGGGCAGCGGGAGTACCAGCCTCCAGGGTCTGTCTGGGCCATGGGGCCGGCGCGAGGCCAGGCTGATAGCAGGCAGGTGCTGCAGGGACAGCATGGGTCCCACGACAGTTCCGGCACCACGGTGGCAGGAGGCTGCAGTGTAGATGGTGTCCCCACCCTTCCGTCCTTCCTGCTCATCAATGAGATCAAGCAAAACAGCTGGTCAGTGAAGAAGCCAGACCAGCCCCGAAAAGGACAAGGGCCAGAAGACCCTTATCCACATGCCACCAGGAGACCGTGACGCTCACTGTGTCGCCACCCCGGCAGAGGGGCTCCTCCAGGAGCCGCTGGTCCAGGTGGCTGTGGGGAAAGGGCTGCTGCTCACACAAGACCTGTCAGCTGGCCTCCCAGGTGTTGGGGACCTAGCATCCTCTCCCTCAAGCTCAGGCTGTGTGTTTCTGGTTCTTCATTCAGTGCTGAAGTGAGACCTCTGGGAATTCCATGCTGTGCTGTAGTTGGTATCTCCCACCTTCGATTTGGCTTGCAGGACACAGGTGTTCCCTGAGGCCGGTCAGCATAGGAAGTGCACCCAGGGCTGCGGGTCCAGGGAGGGCAGGCGCCCACCTCTTGTTACCCTTTACCAACAGCCCTTTACATTTGGTGATTGACTTAGTGCTTACTCTGTCTGCACTGGGAGCTGACGTACATTTTAACTCAACAGTCTTACAAAGTGAATGGTAGTGTTCCCTTTGCCTACAAGGAAACAGACGTGGAGAGGTTAGTAAGCTGCCCACGGCAGGGAGCTGGGGAGGTGGAAAGAGCTGGGGTGGTAACGGGGGCCTAGCTTCATGCTTTTAGCTGATCTGATACCTTCCTCTGTTCGTGTAGGTCCCTATTTAAGCCTTGTAATAATCCCGTGATGTGGGTACATTTTAACCTGCATTTTACAGATGACGAAATGGGTTCCAAGATAGAGTGACCAGCTGCCCCAATTTGCTCAGGACTGAGGGATTTCTCTGAACTTTTAATGCTAGGAACATCCAGGCAAGTTGGTCACCCTGCTCAGAGTTCACTTGGCGTCCTGGTTGAGTTAGAACAACAATAAAAGAAATACAGATGTGCTATTTAGATATTTTCGGATGTCTCCCCATGCTACTAAACAGAGTCCCTACTAAACTTCTATCAACTGGAATAAAAGTTTCATCCATCATGTACTGCAAGAAAAGTTTTCTTTAGTTTTAAAACTTAAGCTTTATTTCATTCTCTTATTGATTATAATTTTAATGTTCTCAAACCAATTATCTTTTCGTGGGTGATGAGAGGAAATATCTAAACATGTTCTGGAATTTGTTCTGGAATTTGTATTTTCTGTTACGTAGTTATTAGAGCTCAGCTTTAGAATTTTTCTGATTTTTGGTAATTTGTCCTAATTACTAGTCTTTAAAAATTTTAAGTTTAAAAATCATTTTAGCAATAAAGATGTTACAGAGGGAAATGCTTCATATTAAGTGAATGTGCCCTAAGAACATAATACTTGTAACAGTGCCCAGTAGTTACTTTCTTTCATATTCTAAACTCAGGAGTTTCTAAACATTGATGAAAGTTAAAGTTGCCAACCTGCTTTCAAGTAACTAACTGGAGTGACTATGTACATCAACCAGACAACTTACACCAAAGAAGGGGGTGCAGAACTGATGCAGGGACTTCCGAAATGCGCCGGGGAGACCCAACTCAGCCCCTGCAGGTGGCTGGCTCCCCACTCCAGTCACCGCACTCCAAGGATGCTAACAGAGCCCTTTGAACTGTATCCGGCTTTAAGGTGAGTGCTCTTCGCCTCACTCGCTAGAGAAGCAACAGCCCCACACCAGAACTCACATGCCGCCACATGGTTCTTGGTGCCCTGTTTCCTTGTCACCATATTTCACGACTGACCTTGTTTTTATTCACAAGTGGTGGTGGTGACCATCTTGGTCCAATAACTTAGAAGTAAGAAGAACAGACATGTCCCAACACCCAGTACCGCAGAATTTTCTGTCTCCTAGCTGTGGACGTTGCCAATTTTTTTGCTTCTATATAACATTCTGTGTTAAATGATTTGATGACTAAAGGTGAAGCTGAGATACTAAAAATAGGTGTGTTTTTACTGACAACATGGCATCAATTCAGTATTTTATGTAAAATTTTTTTTTTATTTTGTGGGGGAGGTAATCAGGTTTGTTTGTTTGTTTATTTATTTAAATGGGCAGTACTGAGGACTGAACCCAGGACCTTGTGCATGCTAGGCACGTACTCTGCCACTGAGCTATACCCTCCCCGCCAATTAAGTATTTTAGAAATGAAAATGAAAAACTTGGTAAATTCAAGGTCTATTAGGTAACAGATTAGATTGACTGGGGATGTTACCCTGTCTACAAGTTCTTACCTATTTGAGTCCCACGTAGAAATGAATCTTTTAAGTACATCTTTAGCTGTTTGGAACTGCACACTGTTGTCCAAATGAAACATCTTATTTCCAGGATCAAAATACTTACAGCCCTCTGAAAAAGGCTACACTTTATGCAGTATGTATCTCTCTAAATAAATCTACCTGTATTAAAAAAAAAAAAGCTGACCCATAATATCAGGGGTGAGGTGTGATTTAAAGGTTATCCCTAATCTGCTTTCTCAACACTTGAGAGGTTCTGCATACGAACTGTTTAACCTTGCTCTGTGCCATCTGAGAACCGCCACCAAGCTCTGGTCTTGCTCTGCCGGTTTTTCCACTTGCAATGTGGGGAGTGGGGAGAGGAGATCCCTTCTGTGCATCATCAGAAGTGGCCTCAGTGTAATCACGTGTTTTACCTTCAGTGCACTAGAAACAGAGGTGGATCTTTGCCACTTCCTGAACGGTTAGCTGGCAAGTGGCCTACTGGCAGTGACCTGTGTAAGAACAGGTCTGCTCTCCTACAGGGTTGCCACAGTGGCTACAAAAGAGAGGCTAGACACCCAGCATCTTGTAATAACCTGCAATGGAATATAATCTGCAAAAAAACCCTGATCACTATGCTGTACACCTGACACTAACACAATGTTGTAAATCAACTATACATCAATTAAAAAGAAAACTGGACAGATTCAAAGCATTCAGAAAATAGTATATTCCTGCAGGTGACCACAACGGTCTTTCTGCTTCCTAATATAAAGTCTGCCTCAATCCAGATCGTTTGGATGTGCAACTCAGACTGCTTAGATTATCGTACAAGTCTTGAGATCGTCTCTCCCTAGCCCCTTCCACGCACCCTCGGTAGTCAGATGGGGGTAAGCGGTGTGTGGGAAGACGGTGCTGGCATGACTAGTTTTCTGTGAGTTAGAAGTTAATATTCATTTATTAGAAAGATTAAGCTGCTCCCTACAAGTGGTGCTGTTGTGACCTCCCAGCACTGACCTCTCACTGCTGAACCGCTGTGTGTGTGCCTGCAGCAGCAGCAGCAGCGACACCATTTCCTAAGTACTTCTCTGCAGGGATGATGCTGCAGACCTCTCTTCTGAAAGCAGTCGAGGGTCCCTGGACCAGACTTCCCTGGGTTTGTGCTACACACGCTTGTCTGCCTGTCTGAGCTCATATCAGTTTGGATGTCATGTGCAGCAGTACGAAGATGCTAATGGAAAAGGGCAACTTATGTCCCAGTGAAGTGCTTCAATTGCTGAGTTATTTGTATCATCCTGAGTTCATCTGAATACTTTAGAACATGTGAGGGGGCTGCACCTGCCTCGTTTCAGTAGCTCTAGGGTAAGGGTGAGGAGCACTTCCATGCACAAGGTGTGTGGAGTCACTGCAAATCTAAAATCTAAAAGAAAAGGGTGAGGCTAAAACTAGTTACTCTGACGACATAATTTGGATCAATGTGGTTTCATTACTGTATTTCATATTTTGGTTTCTAAACTTTGTCAGAATGAGTTGTTCATGTTGGACTCTTTGAGTTCAGTGGCTCAGCCCTCAACCCCGGGGGCTCCTGGAGTTTACACAGCATATGTGACTTGGGTCTGTGTTTCCTCTGCTTCACGCCCTCCCCCCCAACGTGTTTTCATATTTTCACTAGATCCCACAAGTCAGTTGGTGTTACATTGCCACAGGCTGAAAGCAGGAACCGCCCTAGAGATTTACATCCTAACACTCATTCCTTGCCAGGTGCAAATTACAAAGTCATAGCCTGAAGTGAAAAGACAGTAAATAGATCAAATAGCTTTTTTTTTCTGTTGGAAATTTGGTTGTCATCTGAATATTTGGATAGACTAGTTAAAAATCCAGATATCTTGGTAATTTAAATATACGACTACATGTTAGTGTTTAAATCACAGTAGTGTTTGAGATACAAACCAAATACAACATATCTACAAACTCATCAACTCTCATTAGAGGGTCTTCAAGACTCCTGTCCGAAGCTTTGCTCTGTAATAAAGAAACATTAGGATTAACTAAATTTGTGCATAATCTTTGAATGCAAAATTTTAAAAAGTTTTTAATGACTCTGCAAATACCGTTGGTTGTTAACTTGATAATTTGAATTGCAAAACTATTTCCACATGAACTGCCTGTGATTTTAAATTGATAGCAGTTGCTTAATAGAAGTAACCATTAACTCCATTTGATTAAGTTCTGTAACTTATTTCCATTATTGCCATTTGCAAAACCTGACAGGAACAGTGGAGCAAGGGTTGGGATGCTTTCTGACTTGTGTTAATTTTGAAGCATCCGTATTCAAACTCCTCATCTCGTGCAGCTACAAAGGCAACACAGTCACTAAAGATGGCAGCCAGTGCGGCTGGAGGCGGGCACACGGAGCCACCCTGATACCTCGTTCATCAGTCTGTCAGCAGCTGACAGCCACCGTGGTGTGACCCAGCGTGAATCCAGCACCTGCCCCAGTTGACCAAGAAACACACCTTCCGAAGCCACTTCCTTAACAGAGGTTTGTGCAGCTTTGTACCTTCTAAGTTTATGGTGATAAATGAGGCTTTCCTCAAAGGCAAGTTTAGAGAGTTCCAGTAAGAAATAGGTGTGATTCTTTTCATGTTTCAATGGAAAATGCTTCTAGAGAGTGTGTACCGTGCATCTGCATAGCACCTGCACTCTGCTCACCTGCGTCTCTGGTTGGTCCTGTGGGGCAGGAGGTGAGGCTTCTCTTCTCACGGTGAGCAAACTGGCCCAGAGGGTCCGTGACTTTTCTTAGCTGTGTGACACACTGGTTGGCAGAGCCACACTGGGTTACCGACCTGCTGCCCAGCACGCGCTACCTCGTCATGAAGACAAGTCTTTAAGGAACAATGTTTTAACTGCCTGACAACAAATGACCTCAATGAGAGAGAAATGCAGATGGCGCAGAAGCAACATAAGTGTAGCTGAGAATGCTCAGGGGTCCCCCAGCTGCAGGGAGGAGGCCAGCCACCCTGGAGACACCTGGATGGGGTTCTTGGCGCAGGAACCCAGCAGGCCTGGCGCTTCAAACCGGCGCGGTTCCCACAGTAAGGGAATGGCAGTGACTCGACTTGAGCTCGGCTTGCAGAGTCTCCAACGGTGTTCTTCAGCGAGGGGAGGGCAGACCGCCCTGCAGAGACAAAGGAGAGTGAGAAAGCGGCCCTTTCAAAGCTGGACAGTCCTGAGGCCCGAGTGAACCACGAGCTGCTAAACCGTTGCCGACGTGGTTGCAGAATCCCTGCCGGAGATCCTGATGCCAGCAAACCTTCACGTGCTCTTCAGTGAGGCTGGGCTGTTCCCGGGACGCCCTTGAACAGGGCTGTGCGGCTCGCAGGAAAGGTCAGGCCAGACCACGTCTGAAAGCGTGTGCGTGAGCATGCGGGTCCGTGGCCCGGAGCCCGCCTGCTGTTGCACCGCGGCCTTGCCTGTTTCAGGGTCAGAGGAAATTCAGGTCTCTGGCTCTGCAGAAGCCCGCAACGTTACCCCTCCTTTCGGCACAGTCCTCTGGCTCTTCTGTGCCTCACGCGGCCCAGTGCTGAGCACCCCTCTGGGTGCCTGGGGCACCTTTCCCCTGACGCCGTGGGTGCTCTTCCAAGGTAGGTGATAAAACTTCCCTAATCGCTGTGCCAGCTGGGCTTGTGCTGAGGTCAGCGTGAAAGCATTTGTTCTTTAAAACCCCGAGAATGTAAGTGTCACGTGAGTCCTGTCTTTGTTGCAGGGGGCTGGAGTTCATTCTTTGCTTTTCCTTTGGGAACTGAATTCTGCATTCAGTTAGAAAACACCACGTTCAAGTTATCGCTTGTCCCCAGACCTCACTGCCTTCACCTTTCCCGCTGGAACACTCCAAGCCATGCTTAAATTGGGTACTCCTTTCATTCCCTGGACCAAGGACCAGTGTGAGCATCTTAGAGTCATTGTTGAGAAATTAGTCTATTCAAACACAGACCCCAAAACTCTTGGTCCTGAAGTGTTATCACAGGTAACCAGGGTGTGTGCGGAGAATGCTTGTACATAGGCCCCCCAGGGAGAGAGGAGCCCGGATGAGCAGGTCAGACTTAACGGCCACAGTTTGTGCTTGTTTCCTTCCCCCGTTTCTAAAAGTTGTGTTAGAATGCATGTAACATAAAATTTACCATCTCAACCATTCTTCAGGTTTTTAAAAAATATTTTTAATTTAATTTAAATTTTTTTTGTGTGGGGGAAGGTCATTGGGTTTATTTTTTAAAGGGGAGGTGCTGGGGATTGAGCCCAGGACCTTGTGCACGCTAAGCACAGGCTCCACCACTGAGCCAGACCTTCATCTTAACCGTCTTACGGTGTGCGGCTCAGTGGCAGTAAATGCACTCACACTGTTGTGCGACCTTCACCACCATACACCCACACAACTCTCCCAGCTTCCCAAACTGAACTTCTGTCTTATTCAGACTAACTCCCAAATTTCCCCTCCCCTGGCCCCTGGCGCCCAGCAGTCTGCTTCCTGTCTCTGATTTTGTTGACCCCAGGGACGGCCTGTAAGTGGAATCACACAGTACTTGCATTTTGTGACTGGCTCGTTTCACTGAGCATCATGTCCTCCAGGTTCATCCAAGTTGGAGCAGGTGTCAGAATTTCCTTCCTCTTAAACGCTGAATAATACTCTGCTGTGTGTATTCCCACTTTTTGTTTATCCACTCATCCTTCGATGGACACTGGGGTTACTTCCATGGTGTAGCTACTGTGAGCAGCAAAGCTGCCATGAACACGGCGCACGGATGCTCCTAGTTAATTCCCGGGACGTCGGGGCTCCATGCCCCTCTGGGAAGTGCGTCCTGAGAGGAGGGCGGGCAGGGACGCCCTGCCTCACCTGGTGCGAGTCCTGGCGCGATTTCCTTCTTCGTGTTTTCCTGTGCTTTACAAATTTTCTAAACTCAACGTGTGCTTATTTCGCTCTCTGCAAATACAAGTGGTGTGTCATCCAACTGTGGTGTGCTACCGGCTGGAGAAGTGATTAAATCCAGCTGACCCACAAATAGTGAGATCACAGTATTGGCCTTTCTCCCTCTGGCTTGGTTCACTCAGCACGACGCCCTCAGAGTCCATCTGTGTTGTTGCAAATGGTGGGAGTTTATTCTCTGTATGGCTTTGCTCTCTTTATAGCATTCCACTGTGTGTGTGTATTTATTTATGTAAATATATGTTAATGAAAATTATATATATATCTTGGGCCTGTGAATATGTGCTTTATATACTTGGGAGCGCCCACGTTGGGTGCATGAGTATTTACAAATGTTACACCTCTTGCGGACTGGCCCCTGCATTGTCTTCTAGTGCCCTTTTTGTCTCTTATTACAGACTGTTCTACAGAAGTCTCCTTTGCCTGATGGAAGCACAGCTGCCACAGTTTTCTTTTGGTTTCTACTTGCGAGGAGCACCTTTTCCTAACCCTTCGTTTCCAGTCTGGGTGTGCTCTTAGGTCTGACGTGTAGCCGCACAGAGGTGGGTCTTGTTTTCTGTAACCCATTCAGCTCCTCTGCCTTTTGACTGGAAAGTTTAGTCCGTTTAAATGTGGAGTGATTATCGACAGGCGTGCACTTCTCGCCTTGCTGGTTTCTGGCCGTTGGGGCTCTCCTGCTTCCTTCTCCTCTGCTTGCTCTTTCCCTTTGCGGTGTGACAACTCTCTTCAGCGGTGTCACTGGATTGCTTCCTCATTGTTTTTGTGTGTCTACTACAGGTCTTTGCTTCGCGGTGATCGCGAGGCTTACAGCTAGCAATCCGCATTGATAATGTTCTGCTTTACGCTGATGACAACTGAAGTTTGAACACATTCTAAAGCTGTGTGTTTTCACTTGTCCCCCCAACACTGTGTGTTGTTGAAGTCACATTTTATTACCTTTTATCTTCTGTATCTCTTAATATTATTGCAGTTACAGTTATTTTTACTACTTTCCTACTAGCTTTATGTGATTAACCCGCCACCTTTACTGTACATTTACTTTTATCAGTAAGAGGTATCCTTTGATGCTTTCTTCTTACTAATTTGCACACTTCTTTTCAGCTTAAAGTGTCCATTAAACATTTCTTGTTAAGGCTGGTTTAGTGGTGGTGAATGCTGTTAGCTTTCGTTTGTCCAGAAAACTCTCTCTTTCAATTCTGAATGGTAACTTGGCCAGGTAGAGCACTCTTGGTTGAAAATTCTTTTCCTTTTAGCACTTTGAATGCACTGTGATACTCCCTACTGGTCTGCAAAGTCTGCTGAGGCTACCATGGGGCTCTCGTGTACGTGACAAGCTATTTTTCTCTTGCTTTTTTTTGAAGTATAGTTGATTTATGATATTACATTAGTTTCAGGTATACAGCATAGTGAATCGGTATTTTTATAGATTATACTCCATCAAAGGTTATTGCAGAGCAGTGGCTGCAGTTCCCATCCTTGTTGCGTGTCTGTTTCATGCACGGTAGTTTCTGTATCTTAATCCCTTACCCCGCTGTGCCCCTCCCCACCCCCACCAGGCAGCCACCAGTTTGTTTCCTATATCTGCGAGTCTGTTTCTGTTTTTCTATATACATTCATTAGTTTTATTTTTTGGATTCCACACATAAATGACACCACATGGTATTTGTCTTTCTCTGTCTGATTCATTTCAACACACATAACATTCTCTAGGTCCATCCATGTTGCTGCAAATGGCAGTATTTCATTTTTTTCTTATGGCTGAGTTGTATTCCATTTTATCTGTCTATCTCTCTGTATCTATTTATCTATCTAATCTCACATCTTCTTTATCCATTTATCTCTTGGTGGACACTTAGGTTGCTTCTGTAACTTGCCTATTTTAAGTAATGCTGCAGTGAACATTGGGGTGCATGTATCTTTTCGAGTTAGTGTTTTCATTTTTTCCAGATGATACCCAGGAGTGGAATTGCTGGGTCATATGAAGCAAAACTCACGTGAAAAGGGCTCTTCCCCAGCACATTAGCTTGGGGTCAAGCGGTTTCGGGTCAAGGGATGTATTTACTTTCAAAGCTCCGTAGAGGAGGGAGTGTGGGAAATGGCACTTGTTTCCTGGGCTGGGGAGACCAATGTGGAATCATTTTGTTTGCTTTTTATTAACATAACAGTTAATGCTTGGAAATGTTGTTCAGTGATTAAATGTTCTCAATCCCTGAAAGCTCTCTTTTTATGAAGATACAGAGAAAACAAGATATGTGAGGAACTGTAAGTGGGGAAAAGAATTTGAATATTGACCTGGGATGTCTTCAGGGTAAAAAATATTTAGGAGACTGACATTAGAGGCAGAAAGGAGGAGGTGTAGTGTTGGAATAAAAGGTAATTCACACAACAGTATTTCTGAACATCAGAAAATACTTTTTGCAGGTTATCATCTGATATGAAATTAGGATCTCAATACCAGTACTTTCCAGGTATCTTTGCAACTTGCCACAAGACCCCACCCTGTCTGTGGCCACTTTGTGTAAAACTGTGAGATACTACATAACTTGTCTCCTTATCAGCTGAAGGGCTGGCTCTCGTGGGCAGTGTCACAGGCTCTGGGGCTGGCAGTGTGCGTTGTGACTAGGTCAGGGGACGGGTGTTCGCCAGGTGCGGGCACCTGCATATCTGACTCCGTCATGGAGCTAACTCAGAGCGTGCATCCAGTTTCAGTGACTGCCTGCACTCCAACTCACAGGCTGTGACAGTGACTGTCTATCCGCTTGAGTTTCCCTAACCCTAAGTCGGTAAGGTGATGTGCGGGTAAGGCTGTGGTTATCTGTGCCTGTTTCTTCCAGGAATCACTGGTGTTCGCTGCTGTCACCATGGTGTTTGTAAGTTACTGAAAGAGTGGTCCATGATGCTGCATATTATACACTGAGTAATGTCAGTGATAAAGTGTCAATGGAAATTTCACAAACCAGGCTGTATTTTGAAAAAGCTGTATAGTAAGTATTCAGAAAAGTTTTTTCAAAAGGACTGCAAAAGAAGGTTCTGGACCTAAGACATCTATCTCCTATCAAATAAGTGGTTATTTGAAATGACCTACTACCTGCTTGAGTTTGAGGCCATTTTCTCTGTAAAATGGGGACAGTACCACTTGCTTCATGGAGAGTGCGTGAGGATTAAGTGAAACATGAGAGGCACTTGGTAACTATCAGAGGGTTTCATCCTGAGGAGGAAGCTCACCCCTGCTCAGCATGGACAGTGACATTCTCCTTGTATTTAGAACAGAACTGGAAAATATTAAAAGCAAAGAAAAAGGTTTTATTCTTTGATATATAAAAACAAGAAAACTTTAATGTGTATACAACATGGTTTTTTGTTTGTTTTTTTGTTTTTTAATAAGAAGAAAATGGCAGAAATATAGACCTGGGTAGAAAAATACACTAAAGCAGCTGTTTGAAACAATTCATAACTCCTAACATTATGAATAGCACACAAATCTCAGCATAAGACTTTTTTTCCTTTAAAAATTATTCACATTTGTATAACAACTTAAAACATGGTAAGAAATATAACTTTCCTCAGTAACACACCGGTTTATTTGACAAGATCATTCAATAACCAGCAATAACTTAGTAAAAGAACATTTCCTTTGTGATAGTAACTTAGCATTAGAGTTTTGTTTCTATAATACTTGTGATAGTAAAAAAAGCACTGCGGACTCCTGAGGTGCCAGAAATGTTTGTACAGTTCATTGGAGCCCGTGATTTTGGAGGTCCTAGACCTCAAAGGGGGAGCATCTTTGGTCTTCCCTGTTCTTGGGACTGTAACAGTGATCCTGGCATACAAATGAGAAAAACAAAGGCGCAGGAGACCACAACTACTCAGTAAAAGCTATTTCTGCCCAATAAATAGTTTCAAAAAGAGAAATCACTTGCTTCCCACCTATCAGGAAAATGAAAACGTTGAGATGACTGTTTTCATTGTGTTACCAGCCTGACAGCCATGAGGTCAGGACAGTTCTGCCACTGACCAGCAGGGGGTGCAAGACCACAGGAGAAGTGGCTGCACAGTCTCCCAAAGGGCAGCCTACAGAAATACTTCTATCTGCATTTATGTGAACGCTGTTTTGGGTTAAAGTTTAGTTCTCATAGTGTAAGTTTAACAGTGTCTCCTTGACATTGGATTCAAACAGAAAATACATTGGATCAACATGAATGAACCTTTAAAATGACTACGTTTGTAAATATAGCTAGAGTATCAAAGGGACGTGACGATGAATTTAATCTGTGTCAAAAATCTTTACATTCCATGTGACTTACTATTTAAAAACAAAGATACCAGAACTTACATATCCCAATGGCTGTGAGCCTTCAAAAGCCCATGTCGGACCTGTGCTAGGCTTGGCCATCGTTTCTGGTGGGGCCATTTCAAAACTGCCCCTGGAGTCACGATGCACAGGCAAAGAAAGTCTGTGTCCCAGAGTAAATACTGGCCTTTGATCACAGATGGTCCTGGTGAGTGTTACCTTCCCCTCCAGCAGAGCTGGCTGCCTCCCCTCTTTAAATTCACCCTCAGAGGCTGGACAGGGCACCGCTGGTGGCCTCACAAAGCTGTCCGCAGGGGGAAGTCCACTGCATGAGGTTGGGGAGTTCCACACCCACTTGACTATTTGAAACAGGACTAAAATGCCGTGAAAATCTGAATTCATCTTCAACAGTCATACCTATTACAGGCTTGCGTGCATTTGCTCTTAAAAGCCAGGTTCTCCTTCCTGCCCTAAACCATCAGCAGAATCTGTGCAAGTTGGCAGGAAGCACAGTGAAATCGTGAATTTGACTACTAAAAAAAAGCAATTTTAAAGCTTCATTTAAAAAAGTATATTTTTTAAATTTAAAAAGTCAGAGGCTTTCTACCACTTTACAAATGTGCTGGCCTGCCCCCGGCCCAGTACGACTGTGCATGTGTGTGTTCTTTATATTCTGTGGAGGAATTCTATAAAAATACAGTATTTTTCCTATCCGTAAGTTGAAATAAAGAGTAGGGTTGTGGGAGAAAAGGGAGGGATAAATACAAACAAAAAGGAGAAGTGAAGTGTACAATTCTAATTTTAAAATTGGAATAAAAATTTAAAAGCATTTCCCCTTGGGAAACTGACCTGTCTGATGCCTGCCCCTACAAGGTGACCGCTGGCCCATGCTCCTCCACCCCTCCCGGGGGCAGGGCCAGGCTGTGGCGGGGGTCGGACCGGAGGGAGCTGAGCAGCCGGTGGACGCTGCCCTCCCGCCCAGGGCTGTGCAGCCCGGGCGTCAGGCCAGCGCCGTTGACCCGAGCGAGGCTGCCCAGCGTTGGCCTGGGGACCAGCCGGGGCTCCAGGACGCCCTCGAGGACCACGTCGGGCTCCTCGTCGCTCTCCATCTCGTCGGTGGGCAAGTTCTGCAGGACATGGGCCGCTGGCAGGCTGTGGCGGCTGGCTGTGCTGTCCGAGGAGCGGCCGGAACTGCCGGACACACGGCCGCAGCGCACCACGTTGTTCCGCTGGTTGGCTGGCTTGACCGTGACGATGAGGTTGTGACTGTTGGCGATCATCATGTCCGTGACCTGGTCCAGCGTCTTCCCAGCCACCTCGATCCCGTTCACCTCCAGGACCTCATCGTCCACGGCCAGCAGCCCGGTGCTCTCAGCCAGGCCGCCAGGCACCATGCGGGAGATGAAGATGCCTGGCACCTTCTCCAGCCCCTGCGGGGCCACGCGCATGCTCGTGCCGTCGCGGATGTAGAAGCCCAGTGGCTTCTGGCAGCCGTGCCGGTACAGCCTCACGCGGCGGTGCGTCTCGGGGAGGATGTCCACGTCGATGATGGAGGACACGGGGCGGAAGTCGTGCGGCAGGCCGATGTGCAGGTGCGCGCGCCGGCGAGGGCCGTCCTCCCGCAGGGCCAGTGGGCGCCGCCGCCTGGACAGAGATCCTGCCCCGAAGCTGCAGTGCTCGGCCTCTTCTGGAAGAGAGCAGAGGGGACGGTCAGAGGACAGGCTGCGGGAGCACCAGGGAAGCACACATAAAACAGCTCCCACCACCTGGAGCCTGAGGCTGGCCATCCTGGTAAATCCCCCTTTCTGCTGCTTACCCTCCCACTGCTTCTCTGACTTGCAGTGACCCCAGAGAAGTCTGAGGCATTGAGCCCACAACCAAATCATGTGCAGAACTTACTGAAACACATCTCATGCATATGCCTGAGAGCTAAACGACCAATCCATTTTGTCACAGTTCACTCTTTGGGGAAGTCTCAGCCTCCAGGATGATATGCAAACACACTGGAGTAACTTTCTGAGTTGTTCTGCTGAGCCCAGGGCAATCCTGGCATTGGCTGAGCTGGCCCAACCGTGTTCACCAGGCAACTGCTTGATGCCAAGTTGAAGCACAATCACCTCCCTAAAATCAGCTCTCTAGAACTCTCCAAACTGCGCCCCAGGCAACCAACAAAATGATTTCCAGAGTTGCCATATTGTTCATCTCCAGAGTTCAATAAAAAATTCACAAGACATACAAAGAAATGAGAATATGACCTATTCAAAGGAAAACAGTAACAGAAGCTGTCCCTGAAACAACCTGGTGGCACATTTACTTGAAAAAGACTTTAAAACAATGGCCTAAGACATGCTCAAAAAAAGTAACAACAACAACAACAACAACAAGATGTGCAGAAAGTCAAGAAAGCAATGTGTGAACAAAATAAAAATATCAATAGACAGAAAATCTAAAAGGAAGCCAAATGCTGAAAAGTACAACTGAAATTAAAAATTCACCAGGAGCATTCAAAGGCAGATCTGAGCTGGCAGAAGAAGGAGCCAGTGAACTTGAAGACAGGACAATGTCTGAGGAACAAAAAGAAAAAAATATCAAAGAAAAGTGAACAGAGCCTAGGAAACCACTGGGACGCCATTAAGCAAAGCAATACACATGAAGCGACAGTCTCAGAAGGAGAAGAGGAGGGACTGTTCGAATAAATGATGCCGGAAAACTTCCCAGATTTGATGAAACGTACAAATGTAAACATCAGGGCTCATCAGACTCTATGTGAGATGAACCCAAAAAGACCCAAACCAGAACACAGTATAATCAGACTTGATAAAGACATGATGTGATCTCATATTCTCCAGGGCAGAAGCAGTAATTTGCAAGGAGGCTGGGTCAGACCCACCTGCTGATCTTGGAGAGGCTCCTGGAGCTCCCCTGTGGACACAGACACCAGTGGCAGCTATCTTGGGGAAACCCATTGTACCACATGGGCAGTGATGCTAGCAGGTACCATTGTGGAATCCTCCCTCTGCTTTATTAGCCTTGGAATCCAGCCCTGCCCCAGCCCAATAGCTTGTAGGCACTGGTACTGGGAGGCCTCAGGACAAGCAACTAGCTGGGTGGGGACACAGCCCACAAACCAGCAGGTAGGCTGTCTTAAGACTCCTTGAGCCCACAGCCACCCCTGCAGAGGGCCCTGTCCACCAGAGGGCCCAGGCCTGGCAGCATACACCAGTACACTGGCACTAGACCTGGGACCCCAGGACCCTAGGCAGAGACCCTAGGACCCAGCTCCACCTACCAGTGGGTAGGTACCAGACTGGAACCACTGCAGCCAGCAGTCTGCCATGGTAAGATGCAGCCCACCCACTAGCAGAGCAACACCAACTCTGGGACACCTAGGGACTCCTTGGTCAGGAAATGCGTCTTAGAATCACCTCTGGTCTGAGAACCCACTGGCCTCAGCTTTACAGGACCAGCTGACCAGCCGCAAACGAAGGCAGCCTGATGGACACAGACTTGCCCCCCACTCACAGCCACACTTTCTCCCAGGCACCGCACTCCTGAAAGACACGCAGGAAGCAGGTCCAGCAGGCGAGGTCAGGCCGGCGGGGCCACCGCGAGGCCAGCCTCACGTGACCTGAGGCTGCTACCAAGACACAGGCTGGAGTGGTTCGGTGAGGCCAGAGGCCCCTGGCTGTTCTCTGGGAAGACACCTGACTGTGTTCACCAGGTGGTGAGGGACCATGTGGTTCCTGATGAAAAGGCTTCGCACGTTTGTGTTTTAATTGGCAGACGGCAGACTGCTTCTCTCTTTGCAGTTGTTGTGTCGGGAACGAGATGACAGAAATAAGAACTGTTTATGGTAGCAGCACAGTCTGCTCACGCTATACCAGACAACACCAGGAAGGCGCACACCTGCATGTCCCCCACCTCTGCCTGTGCAGAGCTCTCCAGGGCCTGGGGCGCGGCGGGTTGGGGGTGGTCTTGCCTTGTCAGGAGCACTCGTCAGACTGAGAGTGAGGGTCCCAGACCAGTGTGCTGGAGAGAGGGTCCTGTTCTGCTCTGCTGAGCCATGTTCTGAAGCACCTCTGGGCACTGGGTTAGGGGCTGATCCTCAGCTGGGAGGAGGGAGACTTGTGCCAGGAAATGTGGGAAGCACTGCCTGCTGGGGTTGCTGAGGAGAGGCAGACTGGTCTCAGAGGGGAGGGCTGGTGGGCCATGAGGACAGTTTCAGCAGGAGAAAGGGTGGGGCTGGGGCCGAGCAGGGGGGATGGGAAGAAGCAAGGAGCCAGGGCAGCTCCTCTGGTTCTGGCCTCTCTGCTCCCAGAGGCTGCAAGCCCCCTGGGGATCCTATTTTACACAAATCTTGGGACAGGCACTTGGAAGTCCAACTTGGAAAATAGACAAAGTTATATAAAAGTAACTTAAAATTTTTTAAATTTGAAATTTTCAGATTTGGAAAGTGTAGAATCATGAGGGTATCCATGGTTATTCCCCATGTTATAAATATGTTAACTTGTGGGTGGACAGTATCCCCTTTCAAGTGCATTGCTTTTTGGTAATTCACTAGAAATTTGATATTAAATTGAACATTTAATTAAAAAATTCATTAAAAACTTTGTAAATTGAGAAAACTATTAAAAATGCTTAGAAAAACAATCTCAGGGTTCGTAAAGATTAGCAACCCCCCCTTGCCAAAACCCCAAGCCCTCTAATCATGAAGGATAGGAAAAAAATGCCTTAAAATATAAAAGGCTGCAAATCATCACATGGGACACGCACCAGGCCCATGCTACCTTAGTGAGGGCAAACGTTTTATTGTGGATGTCAGCAAACTGATTCTAAAGTTCATACAGAAAAACAACAGGACCCAGAACAGCCAATGAAACATCAAAGGAAAAGAACACAGTTGGAAGCCTGACACTGCCCGGCTTCCACACTCACCACGAGGTAAGACAGTGTGGTGCTGGTGAAAGGACAGAGAAATGGATCAACAGGACAGAGAGCCCAGCAACAGACCCACACAAACCCAGTCAACTGGCCTTTGACAAGGAGCAAAGGTACTTCGGTGGTGGAAGCACAGTCCTGTCAACGAGCGGTGCTGGGACAGCTGGACACATCTGCATGCAGAAAGTGAACCCAGTCACAGACCCCGCACCCCTCACAAGAACTAGCTCAAGACGAGCCACAGACCTGAATGTAAACGCAAAACTGTAAAACTCCCAGATAACAGGGGTGAAAGTCTAGGTTAGTGACAAGTTTTAATCACAGCTCCAAAAGCGTAATCCATGAAAGGAAAAGGACATAAACGGGACTTTATTAGAATGGAAACTTCTGTGAAAGACACGGTTAAGAGGACAACAACAACAAAAGAGACGGGCCACAGACTGGGGGAAGTATTTGCAGAGCACATGTTTGATAAAGGTCTTGTATCTAAAATACACAAAGAACTCTTAAAACTCAACACGAAAATAAAACAATTAAAAATGGGCAAAAGGTGTGAACAGACACTTCACCAAAGAAGATACGCACATGACTAAATAAGCACATAGAGAGACTCCACATCGTGTCATCAGGGAAATGCGAACTAAAGCAGCAATGAGACACCACCGCACACCTACAAGAACACCCCAAATCCAGAGCACTGACAACACCAACTGCTGGTGAGGACATGGAGCCGCAGGAACGCCCATCCCTGCTCGGGGGAATGCCGAATGCTGCAGCCACTTTGGAAGACAGCTTGGGGGTCTCATAACAGCAAACACATTCCCACCATGTGGTCCAGCGATCGCACTCCTTGGCATTTACCCAAAAGAGCTGGGAACTTATGTCCACACAAAATCCTGCAGGCAGATCTTACCCCTGCTTTATTTGTAATTGCCAAAACTTGGAAGGGACCAAGATGTCCTTCAGCAGGTGAGTGGACCAACTGTGGTGCATCCAGACAACGGAGAATCACTCAGCACGAAAACAAGAAGAGCTCTCAAGATGTGAAAAGAATGGAGGCAGTTAGTCTACTGCTAAGTGAAAGAAACCAGTCTGCAAAGGCTGTGTGCTGTGTGATTCCAGCTACACGGCATTCTGGAAAGGCAATAAAAAGATCAGTGGTCGCTCGGGATGGAGTTGGGGGTGTGGCACGGAGAGCAACAGAGCACAGAGGATTTTTAGGGCAGGAATATACTCTGTATGATATCATATGATGGACACGTGTCATTATGCATTTGGTAAAACCCACAGAACACCCACAATACCAAGAGTGAACCCTGATGTAAACTATGGGCTTTAATTAACAGCAGTGTCTAAACACTGGCCCGTCAGGTTTAACAAATGTGCCGAGTTCGTTTGTTAGCAGTTAGGGGAAAGAGGGTATATGGGAATACTTTGTACTTTCTGCTCAATTTTTCTATAAACCTAAAACTGCTCTGAAAAATAAAGTCTGTTAAGTTTTAAAAATGCCTTAAAGCACAAAGGTTAGAAATCCTTAGGTGGTCTGCACACAAAACAAACGACTTAGCATGACTGACCATTTTCTTTAAAAGTCAGGAGGGTATCAGTGGTTGAAAAACTGTAGAACCGGCTAGAACTGTCTGCCTGTGGCCCTCGCAGGCCCAACTTGAGGGTCAGTCCTGGTGGGCCGGCCCGGCGAGCTACCCCGGACACAGACCCCAGCGCTGGGGCTCTCAGCCTGGCAGGCCCAGGGTGGTCCTGTGAGGAGACCCTGGGCTGAGGGGACCTCGGTTTGCCCCAGAGGCTGGTCACTCACTCACTACCACCTGCCCACTCTGTGCCCACAGACCCTTGGCCACAACTGTGACCACAGGACAGACAAAACCTCCACATCACAGAGCCCACGGCCCAACCTTGGGGTCAGAAGGACCTGCGGCCAACAGCAATTTCCAGCGAATGTGCCAGGAAGAAAACGGGGATGGTCTGGAGTTCTGTCAGGGGCAGAGGGGCTATGATGTGGTGGAACAGGCCTGCAGCCCAAGCAGCGCCAAGAAACTGAAAACCACTTTTCTGTCTCCTTAAACGGGTGCAAGTTAAAGGTCTGTTTTCCTTTTAAAATAGCACACACAAGGTAGGTGGAGGGGCCACCAGGAGAGATGGAGACTGCAGGATCCAGCTGTCACTAGTCACCCTCTTACTCTCTCTTCTCCCGCAGAGAATTCACACCTGACCTTGCCCACCCTTCGCTGCTTCCGCACTTTGAAGGCTGCTCGCTGACACACCTGACCTGAGGAGGGCCCAGGGATGAAGCCCAGGACAAAGGGTGTCCTGGATGGGTCAGGAGGCCTTCTGCTCTGAAACCCTGACAAGCCTATTCCTGCCTGCGTGCGGAGGTTGGGGGTTATGTGGTGCCTGAACCTGGTCTCCTCCAGGGAAAGGGGAAGACACAGGCTCACAGGACGCCTGGCCTGCTGCACTCCCTGTGCCGGCCTAGCCTGGCCACCCCCTGCCTCCCATGAGGCCCCGAGAAGCTGCGTCTGGGAACTGGGAACATCACAGAAGGAAGAACAGGAAAGGGATTCTGGCAGGAGGTGGGAGGAGGCAGGAGAACACACCCCTCAGTCCCAGTGACGCACACGCACCACTCAGCATGGGAAGCTCACACAGGACGGCTTTAATCAGCCATCGGCCCGGCTGTGTGAAAGCACCTCTTCCTGTCTCAGCTTGTCCCAGGCTGGCTGAGACCAAGCGGCTCCCCTTCCCATAATTAAACAAACATGCAGACACATACAAAAAACATTCTGGAGCTGCACCACTGGGTCAAAACACAAGTCAGAACAGATTTTATTCTTAAAGACACTAGAAATGCCAACATTTTAAAAGTCTGCCACATATGTTGAAGAACAAAAAGTGCCAGATATTAAATAGAATCCAAAAGTCCTGCAGTCTTTTCTCTCCCTGTAAACTTTGTCCTGACGCCTGAAGACCTGTCCTTGTTCCACTGTCCTGGCCCCTACATAAGCTCACTCCCGGGGGCTGCCCTCCAGGTGTCCAGCTCTCTCCTCTCCCAGCTCATCTGGTTTGCCTTGCTGAAGGCCCTCGGACCCGAGGCCACTCCCACCAGCCTTCCTCAAAGCCAGGTTAGAATTTCCCCATCTTTCCCAAGAGGGCAGCCCCCCGTTTGCTGAACCCTCTCGAGGAAGGGTGTCTGGGTGGGATGGCTCCACAGGGCACCCTGGGGCCACGCATCTTGGGAACCGGCTGTGTGGTGCCAGATGTCGGTCCTGGCTTTGTGGTTGCTTTTTATCAGGGCTGGTTCCAGATTCAAAGGAGGCTTAAAGATCATTTTAAAGAAATGACTGAAAATGAATGTGGAATCAGGCGCAGGGCAGTGAGCCTTTAGGACCTTCTGACAGTAAACGGCTCCAGTGATCACAGAAACCTGTAGCTGGGGATCCGAAAACCCCAGGGCTGGGCCCATCGCCCGTTAGTCGTGTCAGTCTGTCTTTTCCCGCCGCTGGCGGCCCCAGCTCACTCAGGCATCAGGGACTGGGGTGGGGCTGGGCTGGGCTCAGGCCAGTCGCGTCTCCTCCTGGACCCCATCACTGAGGGCAAAGTGCATTCCAGTCCTTCCTGGGAGGGAGGCTGGGCTGTGTCTTCAGGGCGTGACCCCCCCACCCCATAGACACAGACAGAGGTCTCTGTCCTGCATGCCCGCCTCTGCTGCAGATCCACAGCAGCATCTTTGGAGGGTTCAGCATGGACGCTCGGCACATGTCAAAGTGTATCTGAGTTACCCTGGCAGGGAAGCCCTGGTTGTCCGGGGTCACTGAGGCCCACCTGGGGGACAAGGGGAGGCAGGGCCATGCTGAGGACAGCACAGACGGCACCAGCCACAGCGACCCCGCAGACTGGTGGCAGGAGGCTTGGAAGGTGGGCACCCGAGGCAGGGCCTGAGTGTCACACTAGGTCCCTGGGGTGGGGCCTCCTCAGTGGCTGAGAGCTGCCACGTCCCAGGGTGGGAGAGTCCCCGGGTCCCTGTTTTTAATTAGCACAGAGGTATCTTCTATGCTTATTTTCTGTTCCTAGTCACTGTTTTTTTCATTTTTTAATTTTTTGCCTCCTTCCTCAACCACAGAGCTGCCAGCTGCCCACCTGCCCACCTGCCTCCCCACTGGCTTCATCAGGACAGGCTCTGCTCCTGTACCTCACCCAGAGGCTGGTTCTCGGTGACAAAGCTGCAGACGGTGATCAGCAGGGCCAGTGGCCTTTGACCAGCTTCCCAGCATCTCTGCTCCACACCAGGGTCGGGTTGGGGGGGGGCAGCAGCCGCAGGGCAGCTCTAGCCCCTCTCCCCAAAGCTGGGCTGAGTGACAAAGTTTCCTTATAATCACATCTGTGGATCCAGCCTCTTTAGTAAAAATCTTCAGTTCTTTATTATTGGCAGTACTAACTCATTTGTAACCCATCTTGAAGTGGACGAGAACCCCGGGTCCTGTATCTGCCAAGTAAGTGACTGGTCCAGAAGGGTACTGTGAGGTACTCAGGTAAGGAACAGCCCTCTGCAGGTAGGCTGAGACACACCTGCCTGCTAGGTGTGCACAGAGAGCCAAAGGAACCTGAAAACAGACAGGGACACAGATATCCATCAGGTGCTCATAAGCTGGGAGGAAGGGGGCAGCTCTGGCTTGTCACAGACGGAGAGGAGGCAGGACCACACAATCAGGGACTCACTGGGGAGAAAACCTCACCAGTGAGCTTGCCAGTCCTCCAGCCCTCCTTCCCTCTTGCTTTAAAATACATTCTTTCAAAATAAACTCTTCAGAGCCAAACAGGTGCTTAACAACAAGCTTTCCTTTGACAAAAAACACAGCAAAGTACAGTCGTTCCTCAGTATCCAAGGGGCGCTGGCTCCAGGGCCCCTGTGGACACTCAAATCCATGATACTCGAGCCCCTTGTATGAAACAACCCAGCGCAGTCAGCCCTCTGTGTCCGCGGATGTGGAAGCCGTGGGTACGCACGGTTGACTGTACTAGTTCCCCCTCGGCAGTGTTTTCTGTAACTTTTAAACAACGTTGTGTTTCTGCTAATACAGGAAGAAAAGAAGCCTAGGCATGGAATTCTTAGCTAACTCACGAGCCTGTTTATGGAACGCCACTCCCCCCCACCCCCCAAATCCAGGGCAAGGAGTGTGTGTCGCTGGTCCTGACACACAAGGAGACATAAGGAAAAGGAGCAGAAGAGAATTTAAATTCTCATTGGAAGCATTTACGAAACATCTTGTTTTGATTCTGGTTCTCTACTTACCCTTTTATTAAAAAAGTTAGCCCAAATCATACATATTCATTATAGAAAAAATGGAAGCAAAAAACAATAAAACCCCCCAAACTTCACTGTAACTTCACTGCTAGGTCAGCAGTGTCACCACTGCAGTGTTCTTCTTCCCACTGGAATTGTCTCAGGAAAGACGCAGGCTGTGCCCACCTGCTCCCTGCAAACCCCTAGCTGGTCAGCCCCAGGCCACACTCTTCCCTTCAGACAGGTGAGTGTGGACACAGCTAGAGGACATTCCACACACCACCCACCCAAGAAAATCTCTAACACAGAGGAGCTTCCAGGCCCCATCCCAGCCCCAGCCCACAGGAAGGCGGTCAGCAGGGAGCAGGTCCATGAAACAGGCACCGCCCAGCTGCTTACTTCACCAGACCACGTTTGTTCCCTGTGCATTTGGTGTAAAAAAGGTTTATTTTAGAAAATTGAGATAAAATTCTTGTAACAAAAAATTCACCATTTAAAAATATATGTTTTTATTATATTCCCATTGCTGTGGAAACATCACCGCTACCTAATTCCAGAACATTCTGCCACCCCAAAAAGAAACACCGCACTTTGAAATGCCCTCCTTCCTCCAGCCCTGAGCAAATACTAACGCACCTTCTGTCTCTACAGATTTGCCAGTTCTGGACACTTCACATAAGTGGAATCGTACAGTATGTGGCCTTCCGTGCCTGCCTTTTTTCACTGAACATAGTTTCAAGTTCATCTATGCTGTAGCATTTACCAGTGTGTCATCTCTTTCTATGGCTGAATAACATTCCATTGTATGGATGGACCACATTTTTTAAAATCCGCGCATCCTCAATGGACACTTGAGTTGTTTCCAGTTTGTGGCTATTGTGAATAATGCCGCTATGAACGTTTTTGTGTGGACATATATGTTCATTTCACTTGGGTAGATACCTAGGTGTGAAACTGCCGGGTAATTCTACATTTAACTTTGAGGAAATGCCGAAGTGTCTTTCACAGTGGCTTCACTATTTTATGTTCCTATCAGCAATGCCTGAAGGTTCCAGTTTCTCCACATTTGTTTTCATCTGTCTTTCATTTTTTCATGTGGTTATTGGCCATCTGCATATCTTCTTTAGAGAAATGTCTACTCAGATCCTTTGCCCATTTTAACTGGTCTTTCTATTGTTGGTGAGAGTGTTCTTTGTAGTCTAGATACAAGTCCCTTATAAGATACATGACTTGAAAATACTCTTCTATTCCATGACTTCTCACTTCATTTTCTTGATAGTGTCCCTTGACACACAAAAGCTTTGTTTCAATGAAGTCCAATTTATCTATTTTTTCTTTTGTGGCTTGTGCTTTTGGTATTATATTTAGGAAACCATTGCCTAACCCAAAGTCACATCCCTGTGCATTTCTAAGTAAAGCAGCAAACAAAAGTAGCTCTGGCCCTGGTTTTAAAAACCAGAAACATAAGTCACACCCTGTGTGTGGGATCTGGTCTTAGGAGCCCTTTCCTGTTCGCCCTGGAGAAGAGGTCCAGCACAAAATAACAGGCGTTAATAGAAGCCGTCTGGAACCAGCATGCTGTGAACAAGGACTACTCAGCCATGCAAAGTAGAAAGCTCTAAGTTAAGAAGTTAAGTACCGAGTTCAGCTCCCAGTTCCTCAACTTCACATGAGGGTGACGCACGCCAGGAGATATGCTGCTGGAAAAGTCTACCATGGAGAAGACAAGACTCAGACCAACATTCGTTTTATCCTGTTAAAAGTTTCCTTAAACAACAGACTTTCTTGAAAGCACCTCAAAGTAAAAATAAAGTCAACTCTGAAACACCTTTCTCTGTCAAAAGGAAGCCATGCCCAAGTCCTGGGAGGTGTTTGGACTGCTTCCTGAAGGGTTTGCTGAGATGCTTTCAAAGCCCAGGGTGAAGAAAGCTGGGCCACACCCAAAATTCTCCACTGAGGTTCTGGGTCCAGGTTGCTGGCAGGACCACTGAGGCCAGTGACAAGTGAAGCTTTACTGCTTCTGGATGTGGGAGAACATGGCCTATGGTCCAGCACAGTTAGCCCGGGGCGAACTGTTTGCCACTTCTGAGCCAGTCTCAACCTCTCCCAGGGTTCCAGAGCAAGAAGGCAAAGATGCCTGCAGAGAGGAAGCCCAAACCATCCTCTCCAAACCTCAGGCGGCCCACCGGGGCCCATCCTCCCCAGGTCCACAGACAACAGCAGACACAGTGGTCTGGGAGCCACTCTAGATGACTTTCCTGAGTCCCAGAGAGGCCAGGTCAGCTGAGAACCCCACTTCTTAGAGGCTGAGCTGGGTTGGAGCTTCTCACCCCTTCTTCCTTGTTCCCCTGGCCCCTGAGGCCCAGGGACCCTCCCTTTGACAGACGGGGAAACTGAAGCTGGTGGCAGGAGGGAGTGTGTGCCCCTGTGCAGACGCAAAGGCAGCGCTGTGAAACCTCACCATCTTCTGCTCATTCATCCATTTAAACAACATGCAGAGAAAGTGCTCAGCGCATGCTGGAGCAGAACAGTAAGTGGATTGGATCACATGGATTAAATACACAAAACAGGAAGAAAATGCCCTAGTAATCCTGCCCTTCCCTAATAACAGTCCAGTGCACACTTTTCCAGACTGTTTAGCACAACGAAGACATATGCGTTAGGGGGCTTCTCCAGAGAAATGGGTCTCATAGGGTATAAACAGACAACCCCGGAGGAAGCTGATGATGGGACCTGGCTCTGGTGGTTACGGAGGCCAGAAGCCCCATGATCTGCTGCCGAGGCTGGAGGCCCCGGAGCTGCGGTGTCCGCGGGCAGGGAAAGGCAGGTGCTCCAGCTCCGGGAGAAAGGACTGCCCTTCTCTCGCCTCTGGCTCCACTTGGGCCCTCGGCCAACTTGAGCCCTGCTGCGAGGTGAGCATGCTGCTTCACTCAGAGCACGATTTAAACGCCCAGACTCTTCTGGAAACCCTTCATGGACGCACCCAGAAATAACGTTTCATCAGCTCTTTGGGCCTCCCTTACCCATGAAGCTGACACATAAAACTAACCACCACAATTCCAAAGCCAGATAATACATAAAACACTTTAAAAAATATTCAATAAGCAAACAAACAAACAGACAAACACATTTTAAAAAGCCTGCAGTGCTGACAAGAGGACGCCTCTCTCCCTTCCTCGGCCCCAGTCCCTCCTCACACACGTGGGGCCACGTCCACTGCAAAACAGCCTTAAGGTTTCATGCCCTTCTGCTTGGGAAGGAGTGAACGCACAACGGACCTGGGCAGACAGTTAATAAGGAACAGGCTGAGTCATGGGAGAGGCAGGGCCAACCACCTAACTCCTGCATTTTTGCAGAAGCCATGAAGGGGGGCCGATCACAAAGGGCCAATTGGAACTTGCCATTCCAGCCTCAAGCCCACGTGGGAGGACTTCTTGCCAAACCTCCCGGCCTGGTGCCCACAGCCAGGCCCATGGGGAGGGCCTGGGAGGACTGCAGACGTATCTTTAACTAGAGGGGAACATTTTCACTTGTAATCCGGGAGCTGAAATCACTCAGGTGTGTCTCGATGAAGCTGCCTCAGACACACGGCGGGGCTGTGGCAGGATGAAGTCATCCCCCTGCAAGCAGGCTTGCACGCCCCGAACCACAGCAACAGGTCTCCCGCCCCCTCGGCCGGCGAGAACATTTCTTTCCTCGTCAGGATGGTGTCCTGCCCTCAGCAGGTCACGGACCCCCAACACCACTCAGAAGGGCTGACAGGGTGGGAGCCCCCAAAGAATGCCCTGCTTCCCCCTCCCCATGTCCCCTTGCAGGGCCTGCTCTGGAGTCTCCTGCCTCTCGGCCCACTTTGATTCAGCCTTAGGTGCTGCACCAACTGTGGCACCCTGGGCAGCCACTCCACCCCAAGGCCACTTTTTCTCACTGGGGAAGTGAACACAGTGACAAACACCAATGCTGTGTGTTACCTGAGTGTTCAGTGGCTACTGGTGGTCACTGCCACCATGTGCAGCACTCAACGCCCAGACACTGTCCTGTGAGAGCAAACAGGCTGGGTTCCACAAACTCCCAGATGAGCCAAAGCTGCTGGCATTTTGGTTAGGAGCGCAACTGACAGGTGTTCCCGTGGTCTGAGGACAAAGGAAGCTGCCCTGTGGCTCTGAGAGGCAGCAGGTGCAGGGCCCCATCTCAGGGCCTCTGAGAAGGCATGACAAGGTGACAGCAAGGGGTGTGTGCCTGACTGGCGGAGCTGTCCTCTCCCAAGCGGGGGGCAGAGAGGAGGGTTAAGGGCCCCACACGTAAGTGACGTGAGGCCTGGCCTGGTGGCCCTCGCTCTGCTTGAAGGTGCAGTCCCGGCAGCCCTGCTGACCCGAGCTCCTGTGGGGCAGCTCCCAGCAGGGCCAATGGTGCAGTGCTCAGCTGGACTCTCACCCGCACAGGCTCCTGGCAGCCCTGTGAGTGGGGGACGGTCTGCGCCCTGGTGGCTCTGGCACTGCTGGGCGCCTGCAGAAACACGGATGACAGGCCGTCCCCAGACTGGCCTGGCCAGCCTCTGGGTGGCCTGGACTCGGCGCCCTTATCTTCCTCAAGCCCCTTCGTGATGTTAACCTGCAGCAGAGCTGGAACCACCCCCATGGCCGGGCACACAGCTGCCCCCAGAAGTTTTCAGAAGAACCATCTCATATTAAACGTACCTGTCTTTGTCCCACCACAGTGATGGGGTGCTCAGTGTGACGTGGACTCTCATCTCTGCAAGCGGCAGGCCTGGGCCAGCTCCTGTCTCTCACACTCTCCACATGCCTGAGACCCCAGGAGACAGCCTTTCCTGGGGAGGCCAGACCCTCGGCCTGTGAGCACAGCCTCTTCCCTCATTACAGCACAGCAAATGACACCCCATGCAGGGAACAGCCTTGATGTACCCCAGAGGTTCCTGGCCCCCAGGGGACATGTGGCGATGGAGGAGACATTTGTGGTTGGGGGTGCTACTGGCAATTTGTGGGTGAGGGCCAGGGGTGCCAAAAATACCCCACAATGCATAGGATGAGCAAAGAGTTACCTGGCCTGAGTGTCAGTAGTGCTGAGGGTGAGAACACCTGCCATGCACTGTCTCCAGCAGGTGGAAGGTGGCCTCTGCAGAGCCAGGTTGCCAAGGCCTGACTGAAACGTACTCAGTAACTGCTACGTAAGAACGTGGGTCACACGAGAGAGCCAGCCTGGGCTGGTGGGAGGGGAAGGCATGTCCCAGAGGTTCTATCTG
The DNA here is from genome assembly GCF_048773025.1 of Camelus bactrianus. NCBI lineage: Eukaryota > Metazoa > Chordata > Mammalia > Artiodactyla > Camelidae > Camelus > Camelus bactrianus. Next base: position 30,178,734 of record NC_133568.1, read on the forward strand.
TGTTCAGGGAGCTCAAAGGACCAGCCCTGGCCCTGACATCAGGGCCTGCAGTGCAGACCCAGCACATCACAGGTCAGACCCGGGGAGGCAGCCTCTGGGCTCTGTGCTGGCCCCTCGTTTCCTGGTCCTGAGGCCTCCATGCCCCGCGCTGGCCACGTGCTACACACGCCTGAGGTGGACAGCAGGCTCGGGGTGCATATATGCGTCACACACACCTGGGCACTAGGAACTGGCTGAAATACCACTGTGTGCATGCGTCCAGGAAGCCCGCAGGCCCCTGGTGACATGCGGGCTCAGAGAAGAAATGGGTGCCCGCCCTTCTCCCCAGAGCACAGGTGGGTGCCCCCTCCCCACACTCCCTGAGGTGTGGTCCTTGCCGCCTCCACTCACGGCTCCCTGCTGTCAGGACCGCAGATGGAGAAAGGGCCAGAGGGCGACCAGGCTGCTGGTGTGGGGCGGGAGCAGGCGCAGAATCCATATGACGGAGGAGACGGTGTGGACCAGCAGACAGCCCCGCCATCCATGGACCTGGGACCCAGGTGGGGTGGGGGAGGCAAGCCTGGATGCTGTCTGTGGATGACAAGCTGGCACAGCTGAGTGACCAATATGTCACTGTCCTGTGCCCATGCTGCACCCCATCCTCCTGGGGAACCAAGCAGGGGCGGCGTTTGGGACACCCATGAGCTGGACCATCCTCTGAGGACCCACTCCCAGATGTGCTGTGTTCAGACTGGGGATGTGGAGACTCCTGGAGGAGGTACCCTCCCACCTCTGGGCCTTCAGGGAGCTGAGACAGGGGCACCGGCCTGTGGAGGGGAGGGAAGCAGCCCGGGTCTGCTGAGCAGGCTGGTCCACGGAGCTGTCCCAGTGAGCTGGACGTGCGCATCAGACCGGCCCAGCCTAACAGCACTTGCATGTTACCAGGCCCTGGGATCACACACAGGCTGTGATGGGAGGCCCTCTGTGTCTGCACTGTGACAGTCACCTTTGACCTTGAGCCTCTGCGTCCCTCCCCCAAAATACCTGGGCTGCCTTAGCCACCTCTGCTGAGGGCCTCAGGGAAGGGGCAGCCCCTCGCAGCCCTGGCTCCCCCCATCCCTAAGGTCTCCACCAGAGCAGACACTCACCCGACAGGTAAGGGTGAGGGGCCAAGGAATAGGTTCTGTGTCCCATTCTAGACTCTGGAACTGCATTTAGAGAACCATTAGCTCTTCTACTGATAATAAACACATTTATCTGTCTTTGTTAATGGCTGAGGAATCAATCTTCCATGTATTGTCACCTCAACTTTGAACTTATTTCCAATAATACTGGAAAATACTAAACACTAAAACTTTATTCACACTTCAAGGTAATGTTTTTGGCCAATGTGTTCTGAGAACAAACTACATAAGGATAGCTTCCACAGGAAAAAAGGCACTAATCCACCACTTTTTCCAATTTTCTAGAAATCACCTGGGACATTCTGACGTCTGCTCCACATCAGACAGGGCACGGTCTCAGTGCTGCCAAAGCTTGGCTGAGCTCTTTAATAAGAGGTTACAAATAGTGTTTGGGCAGGAGACCTTTTAACCCCATGCCACAGCTCTACTTTGTAGTTCTGGGTGTAGGACTGAAGTCCCTCCTGCAGCTCCCTCTGCCCCGAGCAGCCGGGCCTCCAGTCTGTGCGGGGGTGGTCACAGGGGCCCACCCCTGGAGGAGGCGGGCGGCGCTTGGGGGCTGCACCTCAGCCCACCCTCGGGAGCCCCGTCTGAAGGACCACCTGCAGGGAAGCAGGTAGGAACCGGAGCTGGCCCCAGACGGACGGCGGCGAGACAGAGTGAATGCGCCCGGGGAAAGCCGCAGGCAGGCAGAGCGGAGGAGCATGCTGCTCTTCCTACCGGTTCTTCTGAAAACAGAAACTAAAATACCCAGAAGACAGAAGATGCCAGTATCCTCCTTCCTCTGCAGTCAGACAACTCTCACTGGTCCTATGGGCGCACAGCAGTCACAGGGGCAGGGCGGGGTGAACACGGGGAACTCAGCTCAGAGCTGAGCAAGCCCCAGGCACCAGGGCAGCGCATCTGCATAGGAACCTTGTGTCTGCCTCTGCAGGCATTCCTGGGCTTGAGACCTGCAAGTTCCAGAGACCACCAAGATTGGAATTTAGCAAAACCAGGTATGATGACCTTTATACATCAAAACCAGCCTTAACGTCCTTTTATACAACTTTTAAATAAAAAAGAATGTAAAAAACAACAAAATAAGTGCTCTAAATAGAGCTGTGGTATGAAGCTTCAATTCCTTAACTCAGGAAATCAACTCAGATGTCCTAGTCTGAGCTGACAGCACATGGCACTTAAGGAAACCACAAGAACAGACACAGACTGAACATGGAATTCCAATGACACGTGCACCGCGAATGCTGACGCTGCTAAAAGTGCTGTAACTCTTGTTTCCATGGACTTTCTTTTTATAAATGTGTTAGTGGTCAAGCAGCTCTATTCCCTTTGGTTCTTTTTATGAACAAGATGAAATTAAGAACCCAACACCAGATGCATTTGCCTCTGATATAAAAAAGAAACACTAGGCTTTCTGATGAAGAACATTCACAAGAAATCTACCACAAACCTCATACTCAGGCTGACAGGCTGGGTGCTTCCTTCCAAGATCAGGGCTTGCTCTTCTGCCCAGCCCTGCACTGGAGTGTCTGGCCAGGACAACTAGGCAAGAAGAAGAGAGAAGAGGCATCCATCCAGGGGGAGAAGAAATGCACCCACCTGCAGAAGAGGGGTTGCTGGGTCGCCTGGTCACACTGTTAACCTTCAGAGGGACGGCCGAACGGAACACACACGTCCACACAGACACTTGCACACGGAAGCTCTCAGCAGCCAAAGGTGGGAGCAACCCAAGAGTCTGTTCACTGAGGAATGGGTAAAAAAATGTGGTCCATCCACGCAATGGAATATTAGTCAGCCATAAAGAAGAATAAAGTTCTGACATAGGACACAACATGGATGGATCTTGAGAACATGATGCCAAATGGAAGAAGTCAGACAGCAGGGGCCACATATGACATGATTCCATTCATGTGAAATGTCCAGACTGGCAAATCTGGAGAGACAGGAAGCAGATTAGTGGTTGTCAGGGGCTGCGGAAAACCTACTTACTGGGTTCAGGGTTTCTTTTGGGGGTGATGAAAATGTTCTAAAATTGATTGTGGTGATGGTTGCACAATTCTGTGCACATCTTAAAAAACACTGAGTTGCACACTTTAAATGTGTGAATTATATGATATGTGAGTTATATCTCAATAACGTTTTTATTAAAACAAATAAATAAGATGGTTCCTTCCAGCTTCGGGAGAAAGAAGAAATGCTAGGTCCCACAGATCTCCTGGGCCGGTGTGCTCTCCTGGCTGCTGGGCCCTCGGAATGCCTTCTAGGAGCAAGAGACCTGCGAGAGATCTAGAGTTTTCCTGCTTCTAACCTACTCCCCTTCCCTCAGTTAGAATAAAGTCAACACTGATGCGTTACAGACTGAACGTTTGCCTTCACCGCGCTATCTGGTGCACACTGTGCTTCACCCCGAGCAGCTCCCGGACGAGGCTCCGTAAGTCACAGCTGAACCACTTCGTGATGCTTTCATGAACATGGCAGACATTCATTTTTGTTGAGGGCTCTTTTCCTCCTGACGGTTTTGGATTGCTTCTCTTTTCGTTACAAAGCTTTCCGTCCTTCCGGACTCCGTGCAAGTCACTAAGGAGGCAACAGTGAGGACCATAGGCTTTGCAGAAAGAAGGAGCAGCAATTTGAGGGGTGATCCTAAATGTCTGCCTCCATCGTCAGTCCCCGGGAACAAAGGTGAGTGAGAGGGACGTGCTCATCACTGCAGCTTCAGCGACGCTTCACACAAAGAGGACTCGCTGCTCAGAAGCTCTCTGCAATTTGCCAAAATTATTTCATCAACTCTAATAGCTCCTTTATCAGATAAGCAACTGGTAAGACAAATTTTCCTTATTTTGTAGAAGACACAGATTCAAGAGGTGACACAGTCCAGAGCCACCATTGGAAAACAGGGGACTAGGGCCTCCTTCACTCCGAATTCCCACTGCAGCGAAGTTCTGCCCCCTTGGGCAGCCAGAGAGACTGTGACCACTCCTCGCGCCCATGGAAAGCAGCTTTCATGTGGCCTTGCTCCCCCGGCCCCTGCCAACCACCTCAGTAAAGTCCTTTGGGACGGCCGAGTGAGCTCTCATTCCCGCTGTCCTGGTGGGAAGACAGAGGGAGAACCAGGCTTGCTCCCCGGCTACTTCCTCACGTTGTCTGCGCTGGAGGTGGCCTGGTAAGGGCATGGTGGGGCTCAGGATCTGACATGAGACAGCGTGTGTGTCTAAATGAGGCCATCTCGTCCTACAGGTCCTGCTTCAGACTCAGGAGACTCTTCTTTCTGGTGCATTATCAGAAAATCTTGTCGTCTGCGGTGGCCCACTTCAGCTGTGTGGCCTGGGCATTTTCCAGAGACTTACCTTGATTAATGAAAGTCTGTTAAATGCTGGTCTGCTTCCCCAAGGTGAGTAATGAGTTCCCTTCAGCATATAGGTGGAAAGGTACAGCGTCTCTACTTACAAATCCATTTTGAATGGCCAATTACATCATCAGAAAGAGATTTAAGGTTTAATGTGTCAGGAAGAAGTGATTTTAAAACTAATTTTAATAGAAGTAAATTAACTCTCACTGACTTTCCTAGCTAGCTAAACTTGGAGCCAAAGTTACCTAAATGCCAGGAGGCAAAATTATTGCAGGCAAATAACCAAAGACCCTTGGACACAATGGAACATGCACACGCATGCACACGCCAACCCTTGGCTGCTGCTCCCAGTCGTATCTGTGCTCAGAAGCATTTCATTGAATAGCTGCTACTCCCTCCTCTGCTTCAAAGTAACAGAGAAAATTTTATCCTCAACCCCTAAAATCTGCTTCATGCCCAATGTCTTCTAATTTTTCCTAGTCTTCAGAACCATCTCAAGAAATGGAGGAAGAATCCAATGGGAGTTACTCTAAGGCCTTGAAGCACAATTAGGCTTCTTCCCAAGGTACGGCTGCCTGGATGACCAGCTCAGGACACAGGAATGTCCCAGGCTCCAACCTGGCTCTGCCTCTGGAAGGGGCCAGCAGCACCGGGTCCTGCTCAGTGGGCTCCTTCCTGGAGAGCATCTGCCATGGGGCTGGGCGTAACTGTCCTTCAGTCGTGCCCCAGCGTGTAAGGGACTTGTGTTCCACGGGACGGACACCGGAGGTGGGCGGTGTGAGAACCACGCACTCCTTGGCCTAATGACCAGCTTCTCAAGGGGAACCCCTGTGCAGCAACACACCCAGGGAGTACTGGGCAGTGGCTGGTCAGGTGCTACAGGGGTCAAGGGAACAGCGCGCCCAGACCTTCGCTCTAGATGCTCAAACGTCAGGACCACGCCCACCGCGCCACCTCCCTCATCCTGCCCCACAGCTTGCATCACACCTCTAGCCAGGGGCCAGGAGAATGTTAATCAGCTAATGCTCACAACATGCCCCAGGCACTGTTCTGAAGATTCCAAATATTTAATCCTCCCAAACCAAGGCTTAACAGAGGTGGAAACTGAGGCACAAGAGAGCTGAAGAAACTTTCCCAAGGCGATGTAGCTGGTGGGGTAATCACTATCACGTCCGAGGACCATGACTAACTCAGGAAACAGAGAATGCAGGCGGTTCTAAGGGAGGCAGATTGAAAAAACTCAAAGTTCTGGGAGCCGATCTCAGACAAGAAGCTTAACTCAGCACCGGAAGTGAGATGGCTTGGACTCAAAGCCTCTCACTCTGCAGGACCTCCACCCTTCCTGAGTCTGCACCACAGTGTAATGAAGCCACAGATCTGGACTCAGTAACTACTGAGAAGGGGGTAGGAGCAGGCCATCATGTGGGCCCATCTCATCGCTGGGCATCCAAGGAGTGGGGCTTGTGTCTCTCCCAGGTACAACACCTTCCAGTGCTCCAGGACCCAGAGGCACAGATGCCAGTGGTTTCGAGGGTCCGAGCAGCCCCTCCCACCACCCTCAACTCCACCAACTCCAACCGAGGCTACCGTGCTGGCCCACAGTCCAGACACAACAGGACATCCCCGACAGTAACAAAAGACCCCTGGTCTCGTCTCACCAGCCCCACCGCACTGTGCTGGCAGCCACAGCTGGCTCAGTGCCTCCCCCACCAAGTCCTTCCCAGCCCCTCTGCCTCGTGGAAGCCCAAGGAAGAGCTCTCTCCATTTCCCACCCTCTCACACTTCATCTTTTTCATGATGTAGGAGAAAGGATTTGGGGTAAAGCACATGAACCCCCCCAATTTCCAATGAGAACATGGGACACAGCCTTCACAGGGCCTCTCGGGAGCCTGTCTCAGAAGGACTGCCTCCTGGCCATTGGCTCAGTCCTGGTTTTGCCAGGGGTAGAATGGAGGTCGGGCATTTCTGAAACGCCAGCTTGTCTGACACGTGGTCAGATCTGGTGGGTCTGCCTGCAGTGCACAGTGGGCTTCTGAATACAAAGCAACTTCAGTTGCTGAGCAGAGGGTGTGGGAAAAGCAGCCTCCATCCCATCAGAGAGAAAGAGGGGCACTCACTGGCTTTCCTTCTGCTGAGATGCCACTTAAAGCCTCACGGGCCACCATCACCTCCAGGAGGAGTGAGGCCATCCACGTGTCCCCCTCCCAGCCTGGCTCTGCTGCCCAGGGCTGTGATTCAGCCTCTGTTTACGGGACACTGCAGTGGTTACCAAAGGGGACAACTGTAATTGAAACAGCCGAAAATAACTGTTGGCAGAAAACCCCATACTTAGAGTAGACCTCCTTCAGCAACTCCCACAGCCGCACTCAGCCGTGCGGGGCTGGCCAGCACCCGGGACCAGCCGCCTTCTCTCTGCTCAGAGGAGACCACAGAAGCTCCACAAAGAGGCCTGGGCGGGTATCAGCCAGGTCCTCGGCCCTTCCTGACTCAGCCGAGGGCCATTGTCTTCGTGCCTTCCCCAGGCGCTACAAGCCTCACAGCACCCCAGCAGCTGGGTCCACACAACCCCAGCAGCCGGGTCCACACAACCCCAGCAGCCGGGTCCACACAACCCCGCCGGCCGGGTCCACACAACCCCAGCAGCCGGGTCCACACAACCCCGCTGGCCGGGTCCACACAACCCCACTGGCCGGGTCCACACAACCCCACCGGCTGGGTCCACACAAACACAGCAGCTGGCCCTTTCTAAGTAGAGGCTGCTGGGCAAACGTCTCTGTTCCCGTGAGTCTACAGGGAAGACGGCCAGCGTCAGCTGTCTTCCTCACTAACAGGTCCTTAGCACAAATCCCAGTTAGTGGTCCACTGGAACCTGCATGTTCCCCTCACCCTGCACGGCACTCAGGGTAGGGCCCCTGCCCTGGGTCTTCCACTGACACACCATGAAGACCCTTCGAGAGACACACGTCACGGGGGCCTCAGTCCATTAGACAGACATCGCCTTCAGAGCAGAGTGAAAAACTCATCTCGTGTTAAGTGCTGGGCGGAGGCGAAAGCTAAGGGAAGTGCTGCTTCAAGAAGGCGTTTTCAAGGGCTGGACTGAGAGATCACGTGGGCTGTGAGCTACTGCCGTAGTGTTCTCTCATTAATGTGTCCAATTCAGCATTCACAGGGGTGTGCAACCATCACCACCGCCTAATTCCAGAACATTTTCACCACCCCGAAAGGAAACCCCAAATCCATTAACAGACTCCCACCCCCAAACCCAAGGCTGTGACTTTCACTAGAGCCTGTTTATGCAAATACAAGCAAATATGAACACAGACTATTAATCTCTTGTTTTGTTACAGTGGATAAGGTATCATACACACGATTTTGCACCCTGTGTTTTCCACTTAATACGTATTGAAGACCCTGAATTTTAAGAGCTAAACAAGTCACCCTCCTGCTGTTTCTGAGAAGCTGCCCAGGACACCAGCAACAATCTGAGTCAGGAAAGGGTCCTGACAGCAGGATGGTCCAGAACGGGCAAACCAAAGCGGGTGGAGAACCGTAGGGTGTGTCTTTCTCCTAGCCAAAGGAATTTGTGGTCCATCCACGGGCACTTCCATCTACGGACACTTCCTGGGTTTCCCCCTTAGGTGAACGGAAACTCCAGCCTGTGAGCTGGATTTGTGCAAGTGCCGAGTTCTCTGTAGATTGCTCAGGAGATGCACCACCATGGGAGGAAACACAAACCTGGAAGCCATGTCACCTCTCTGGGACTCAGGTTCATCCTCTGTAATGGCTCCAAGGTCGAGGTGACACCAGCAGACAACGTGCCCTCTGCTTGGGCACCTGTTCCCAAAGGCAAGCATGCTCTTTGGTGGTCTCTGAAGCTGTCCTCTCCACTGAGGTGGCACAGGGGATAGGCAGGGGCCATTTGGGGCAGATGTGTATAGGACCCCTGCCTAGGGGCCTCCACCAAATGTCTACCTCAAGTGAAGCCCACCCCAGAGCAAGCCAATGCCGAGTGGAGAGAAAACCCCAGCTGGGCTGGTTGTGAGGCCACAATGAAAGGGCGCCATGCTGTGCACCACCGCCAAGACAGGCTGGGCCAAAGGAGGACAGGGACGGCATGGCCAGCCCCGCTGTTCCCCTGCTGTTCTCTGTCAGCAGAGCCTTCCGGTTTCATTGGCCGTAGGGAGGGAGCCGTGGGGGCTGGGCTGTCAGGGTGCTCCCCTCACCTGTGTCTGCGAGGCTGACGGAGAGGCTTGGCGGAAGCAGAGTTGCAGCACCTTAGTCGCCGCCCTGGCAGAGGAAGTCCCAGAGCTGTTTCAACGCCAAGACACACATCACAGAGACGCTGTGCTTCCCAGCCTGGCCGCTCCACAGCTCAGGGGGTCCCAAGCAGGTGGAAGACAAACTTAGAGTGGCTGACCCGTCTGAGTCACTGCTGATGCCCTGACGTGTCCAGAGGATCTGGAGTAATTTAGCCTGAGACTCACCACACGCAATCTGAAGCCCAGGAAGCATGGCCCACCGCCAGCCTCTGGTCCTGCAGTGGTCAGTGCATGGGAACCAGACAGATGAGGGTCAGCTGTGGACACAGCCCCCAGGGAAGGTCTGGAGTCTCTGTGGGGACATGATGACTCCACTGGCAAGTGCGATTATTTCCTAAGTGATTTGCTTTTTGAAAAAGTATAACTCCTCACCCTTTGATTTGAAATTCTAACAAGACCATAGACATGGATCAGTTATAAACGTGCCCCATGGGCACTTTATATAGGAATTTATACTTTACACGGACAGAGGTACTTGTGGCAGTTTGACTTTAACTCACCAAAACACATGTTTTAATGGGTACAGTTTCAGCTGGGAGATGAAAAATTTGAGGAGACAGATGGCGTTTGCACAACAGTGTGAATGCACTGAACTGCACGCTCAAAACTGGTTAAAAGGGAAATTCGTGTTACATACGTGTGACCACAGTGAAAGCAGCCTTCACCGTTAACTGATGTGCACTGCAGTGACAGGTGGGCCAGGCACAGAACCCCCACCCCAGCCTGTCTCCACTCTGTGGCTCTGGGGGGCTCTGGAGTGCGGCCGGGCAGGGCCCCAGGGGTGCATCCTGCATTCATGCCCCCGCAGAAAAACTTAGGAGTAAATAGCTCCAAATCCAACTGTCAGATGCATCCTAATTCTCTGTTTGCATTTGTTAAATATTGCAAAATGGTTGGAGGTGTTATGAGGACCTGGGTGCAGGTGGAGTACATTGCGCATGGTGGCCTCTGTGCTGAATCATTTTCCCACAGGAGAGGATGGAAAATATAGAGATACAGGGCAAAAACAGGAAGACAAGTCACTGTGCAAGAGGAAATCCAAATCTTGCTTACGTTTCTGGAAAAGAAAAAAGTTCACAGTGGAAATTTTTATCTCTGGACTCCAAACTAGTACAGGTGCATTATTTGTACAATGAATTACTTTACACTAGGGCACTGCTGAAGTTTACTGTATTCTTAACTAGGATTCTCCCGTCTGTGGAAAAATAATATGGTTGTAATGTGGGCCACTGAGTCAGTTCCAGTTCCACAGCTGACTGTTCTGAGCTGGCACATGTCACATCACTACAGGGAAGTGTCTGAATGTCACTTTCTCTACATCCTCTATTGAAAGCTGCCAGATAAGCCCTCAGCCGGGCTATTTTAAATACATTTCAAACAACTTTATTGAGAAATATGTTTGGAATGTTGAAGCTTTCTTGGAGCTTCAGCCTCATCACGCACAAAGATACAACTTGGTCTGTTGTGATGGCCACAGATAATCTGAGTCCTTGGTCAACAGTCAGCTGTTAGGTGAGCACTTGTTTCTGAGAGCAGAAGGAATGTGTGTGTTCTGGGGCAGTGTGCACGAGTCACTGGAGAACCTGACTCGGACCTTCACCCCAGGGGTTCTGGTTCTCGGGTTGGGGTGAGCCCCAGAATCTGCATCCCACAGGCCCCTGCCCTCCCTGGGGTTCTGATGAAGGTGGTCCCAGGCCACATGGGAGTTATTTCTAAGGGGTCCTCAAGAAAGATGGTAACAGTGGTGAATCTCAGGAAGGGATGGACGTAAAGAGAAACAAGAAGGCTATAACTGAGCCAGGGAATGACATAAACTAACACAGACGCCGAAATGTGTCTGCTGTCCTGAGGAGCCACGATGCCCTTCAGTGAAAACCGTGATGAGGACCACTGAAGTTGCTGTGCGGCCTGAGCTGCACGGCAGGGTCAGTCCAGCTGCTGGACAAGTGTCCAGGCAGAGGAAGGTGGCGGGCAGGAAAGCAGCTCCACCCACCCAGCAGTGCCACAGAGCCACAGAGGCACACACAGCAGGCGGAACACAGAGGAACAGTCGGCGGTGCTGGAAGACAGGCCAGAGTACGGGAAGCAAGGAGGAAAGAAGAGTCAAAAGCGATCAACCAATCAAGTAAGCATCTCCAGAGTGGGTTTCAGGGCCTCGGATGAAGACGGCACCAAATAATTTCACACAGGGCTTTGGAAGTCACCCTTCCAAACCAGAGCATCCCTTTCGCTCCAGCTGCCTGACTGGGAACCCCCCTCCTCTTCACTGATGAGTTCTGCTGAGGCCAGGCTGCAGCAGAAGCCCACCTGGATGTCCACCGGCTCTTGGTCTCCACAGACGTCCTCTGCACTTAGGAGCCCTTTTAACCAGAAATGGCCACACAGAGCTGCTGGACTCTCACGAGAGTGTCCTTGAGCGTCTCCGGCCGGTGTGCTCTCCTGGGGGCAGCACCGAGACCCAGTCTCCTCCCTGGGGGGCTTCCACGGGCCCCCACCAACTGCAGGCTCTCCCCCAGCTGTCTTCATTCTGTCCTCAAAAGACTTTCCTCCCAATGGAATGGCATTTAATTAGATTCAAAACGGCTAGTGGCAGGAATGTGAACAGCTTCCCCAGCCCCGTGACTCAAGGACCACAAGGTGTAGATCAGACGGGCCAGCCTTTGGCTAAGAGGAAATATTTCACTGTTATGAGTATCCTGGAGCTCCTCTCTAACAAAAGTGCCTCAAATACAAAATGTTTAAGAGAACCCAATTTAAGATGAACTATTTCTCACCTACACAAAAGATTTTAAGCCAGCCACTTTATAAACATGCTAAAAAAAGTCTCAACACAAGGCAGCTGGAATATAGATTTCCCATGAGATGTTCAGGTCTTAGCGATACCTTGAGGGGCTTCTCCTACATGTCCCCTCCTCTCATCTGCAGGCCCTGCATGGGATCTGTCACCAGACAGTATCCTCAGCCAGGAGCCGCCTAGCGTCATCACCAGCTCATTAGTGAGCCCCTGCTGTTTGCAAGTGGGGAAACACAATCCCCAGGCTCTCATGGAGCTCAGAGTGCACAGTCACCTCCCACCATTCCCTCCTATCACACGTTCAGCCTGGTGCTTCTAACCTGAGCTGCCCAACTTTCGCGTCCCCCAGGACCTTGCACTCACTTTTCAGTCTGGCACCACCTCTTCACAAGGCCCTCCCAGACTCTCTGTCTAAAGCAGTTCTTCCCAGTCCCCACAGCACAATCCCCTGGGTGGTTGCTGTTTTCCCAGCAGGATGTGGGGCTGCAGGTCCCTTGAGAGGGCAAGAACCATGACCTGCCCTTGAACCCCCAGGACTTGGCAATGCCAGGCACACAGCACACGCCCATCAGCAAGGTGAGCCTCTAACTGACTGTCCAGCCTCTGCTCAGTGACAGGGGACCAGCTGGAGGGGTGGAAATACGGCCATGCAAACCATTATGAATGACGGCCTCGAAGCTGCATCTCTAGTGGGGTCTATATTTTATAGTGCAGGGTTAGGGCTGGATGACCCAGGTACCATCATCCCGGTCAAAGGGGAATGAAGCAAGGACCTGACTTCTGGAGGCTCCAAAACCTCTGTGTTGACATCTGTGGATCCCGTCCCCAACAAAGGCCAGGAAAGCTAAGACTTAACCCTCTGCTTACAAAGGCCCAAGGGGGCTGGCACTTCTCGATCTGAGGGCCTTCACAGACATTTAATAAAATATAACGCCAGATTGTAACTCCACCCAGGCACAGGGCCCTCCCAAACTGCACACCTGCTGTGGGGACACTCGGCACAACAGGCTTCCAGAGATAAAGGTGCAGAGTCTGACCTCATGGAGAGCGTGGCCCAGGACTCTGTGGGTCACCCTCTAGCCACAGAGAAAGCAGGTGCGGCAGGCGATCTGAAAAGTCTCCCTGTGGGCCACCACCCACAGCAGCGCCTCTGCCAGTTCACATGGAGCTTCTGCTTAAACCTCCCCGTGGTTCTCCATCAGACTCAGCACACCCTGCACACCCCGTGGGACTCGGCCTGTTTCTGGGGCTGTGCTGCAGGCCCCCACACGCCCCCCCAGGAGAATCTGCAGAGAGCAGGAACAGGGCCCAACCTGCTTGTCACAGCATGTGAGGGGTCGTGAGATTTAGTGGGTCCAGTCAGGAAGGACTGTTTGCAGGCCTGAGTGGTCAAGTGGGCCCCAGGGCTTTGCTTCCTTGGGAGGTTGGGGTGAGGGTGCAGTGTTTATAGGCAGGAACATTCAGGAAGGCTGAAGAATCGTTCCCTTCTAAAAACAGGTGACATCACATAACCCTAACCCCCACCCCCACCCCCGGACACAGAGACACAGCCTTGTTATGTTATCTGGAGTGTGCTGCTTTATGTTTCAAAAGATTATTCGAAGAGAAATCCTGCTAGCACGGGCAGCCTGACAACAAGGATTATCAGCTTAAATGTCAAAAGAACGCCCCAAACCGTGCCTGGGGGCTTGGCCTTTGCTCTCATCGAACTAGAAGTCCTTGAGCTTCTCCTCACAGAAAATGGGCCTAGACATGTGTGACAATCATCACACAGGAGCCCGTCTGATGAGACAAGACAAGAAGCAACAAGACGACCGTGTCTGGCCACAGTCTTTCGGCCTCCGTGGAAGCAGACTGCTTCGGCAGGTGCAACCCACCCACGTGCCAGGGCTCTCCCCAGGAGCTCAGATGCTGTAGGTCTGCAGCTCCCACCCAGCGAGGCCAGGCTGTGAGGTGCTCCCTGAACCTAGGATGAGCTGGCGCAGGATGATCAGCTCACGGGGCAGATTCCAGCTGAGGCCCCTGACTCACGGGGTCCTAGCAGGAGGGCAGCCCCTTACCTGACCCTGCCAGCCAGACCCTCACTGGCCTTCACTAGCATTCAAGAGGGTAAATCCAAAGCTCACAGCTTCTATGCCACACAAGGACAGTCTTTAAAAGTGCATTTTAAAAAGGCCCAATTCAAATGTCATTCTAATGCTCTGCTAAAGAGAGGTTCACTGGCAAAAAAATATACCTTAGTTCAAATTATGCAAGCCTTTAATCCAGCAAGAACATTTCTACCAATTAATCCTGAATCTGACATGTACATAAAAACATACCACACGGTTTATTATAATGAAAAATTGGAACAGTTTAAATATCAATTGATATGGGATTGGTTACATTTTGTTACATTCATACAACTGATATTTTCCGTTAAAAAGATGGTGTACATCTATATAATCCACAAGGAGTCAAAAATATGATGCTGGGTTGAAATGAGCTCGACCCTGTTTATGGAAAACTATGTCCAACTAATTGTATCTATAACAAGAGGTCTGGATGGGCTCACCAAACTGCTAACAGTGGTCACCTCGGGGGTACAGTTGTTTATTTCCTTGTTGCTTGAATTTTCTTGTACCAATATGTAATAAGCAGAAAAAACTCTTCTTTTAAACGTAAGTTTTATGAAGAGCTTCACGACATAGGGTATGTTACTGACAAGAAGGATTTTAAAACACGTCCCAGCTATTAACACACTGTGGGCTTGAATGGGTGGAAGCAGAATCCAGTTCCATCTGTGTAAACATCACCGTTTGTACGCGAGGTGTCCTGTGGGATGGAGGACAAATCCTCCCTCGCTCTGCCCCGCCCCTCCCCCAGGCTCATGGAGGGAAGGCGCAGGCCTGGTGACAGGTGAGGTGAGCTGTGTCCAGGGCGCCCTGGCTGTCCGACCGCGCCCACACGGGATGACTAGTCTCTCCAGGACAAGCCCCCGGATTCTTCTGGGTGGTGGGCGGCTCCGCTTTGTGTGCTTCTTCATGAGCTGCATCAGCACATTCTCTCCCCATCCACTCCTACTCCAGGGGGGAACACGGGCTTCAGGCATTTTGTTTTCTGCATGCTCCCACGGTAGAGCAGTGGGAGAGTTTTGCTCTTTTTCACAATTGGAAAGAAAAGAGGAAAATCTCCAAACACACAAACTTCCAGGAATCAGTGGCAATTTAAAAAGCAAACGTCTCATGAAAAAGTTCCCATAGCAGAGGGGTGTTTAACTGCAGGTTCTATGCCTGCTCCTGTAAACATGGGCACAGAGATGAAGCTAATTCAGCAAAACTGTATCTTTAAACTGCCCTCAACACACAGCCTCAAAACCTTGGACATTATCTGAAGAAAGAGAATAAAATGGGGAGGGAAATACAGAAATTCAGTTTTGGCAGCTTAAAATGTTAGACACACTGAGTGCTTCCTGCTAAGCAGTGAATCCTGAACTTAGAAACCGAACATACCTCCTGCTACCTAATGAAGAATCCAAGAAAAGCAATTATAAGAATTTATATGTCTGATACTTTAAGATTCTGTCCATGCCTATAACCAAATTCTCAATGATTCAATACGTTATCTTTGAAGAACATCCCTTAACTACTTTTTCTGGCAACTCACTTAAGTGACATCACCAGCAAACACCCCCTACACCTCCTTACCCTGCCTCAGTCATGCAACTTCTGAAAAATTAAAAAGTTTACAAATATGTCTCCCTCATTCTAGGAACCCAGAAGAATGCTAGAATGGCAGGAGTGGTTGACAGATACCTGCAAATGAACAACATTTATGTTTATTTTAAAAGTAAATAGTTGAGAGTCCTCTAATTGTGCTGGAAATCTTTTGGTATAATCGAGTCTTCATCAAGCCTCCTACTACACTCTGAACTGCCCCTTACCCCAGGGACAGAAAGTAACTGAAATTCCACTAGGGTTCCACCTCTGGTCCTAGGCTGGGACCTGGGAGGGGTTAAAGGCCCATCTCTTAAATGATAAGAGTGGAGGGCATGCCAGTACCCCCTAGTTAGGGTTTATTTGATGGGTAAGTGGAGACAAGTGAGTGTCTGCACTTCCTGTGTATTCTGCTAAAAGCAGAGTTTTTAGTTCAGTGTCTTTGCTGGTCTCACCCTGCATTCCCCTGACTTGGGCCTGCATCCCCCGCATTCCTGCATCCTGGGAGAGGAAAGGAGCTGGCAGGGCACAGAGTGACTTGTGATCCAGGTTCCCTGACTGTGACTACTTCATTCTGGTCACTGTTGTTCTTCTCACTTAAAGGCATAATGACGCCTGTTATTCACCCAAAGGGAAACCCCCACAACTTGTAACAGTTGGCAGCCCCGGCGAGAGGAGTGAAGAAGTCTAGTAAACGCAGAAGGAAAGAAGCCTGAAGGTGTGAAGGCCAAGGGCGTGGTCCTCTGCTGCATGTGGTCAGAAATGCCATGTAATGTGTGAGGAAAACATCCCCTGACTGGGTCCTAGGAGGATCAGATCCAAGTCATTGCTGGCCTGTTGTCTGAGCTCCCAAACGCAGACTGTCTACAATGTGGTTCTTAACCCTGAGCCCCAAGAACTCTCAGCAATCCAGTAATGCTCAGGAACTCCTCAGAATAACGTTCTTCAAGGCATTAAGTAAGAGACATGGGTTACAAAAGAAAGAAAGTACTTTGTAGACTATGATCAAAATACTAAGGCAAATGTGTGATACAATACCACATGAGCTTTCCCACTAATGCATTAAATAACAGTCTGTACTGTGTTAAATGATATTCAAGATCTCTAGCTACAAGTAACACACGACATGGTAACAGAGTCGCAGGTCCTGCTAACGTCACCGTGCCTGCCATTTACATTTCTAATCAGTTCAAGGATGGGACAGAGTCGCCTCCTGCACCAGAAGCCAACTCGGGTGTCCTGAGTGCTGTCTGGAGTTTCGGGGCCAACACACTAGGACGCCATGCGCTGCTCACAGCTGGGGCCACTGAGCAAAGCACAGAAGTTCCTAACACCAGGGGAGGGAATGACTTTTTTTTACATTTGACAAACAAATTAATTAATAAGTCAAAGCATTTACACAGACTGAAGATGATGGAATTTTGGAAATAAGGCTGAAGACAAGACCAGAGGACCTCACTTAGGGCCAGGACTCAGAACATGAGAGTCTGTTCTGAATCTCCTACTTAACATTTTTAACAGATTTAATGGGATATAATTTACATACTATAAAGTTCACCCATTTAAAGAGTATAATTCAATGGTTATTAGTATATTTACAGAACTGTGCAACTAGCACGATGACCAGATTCCAGAATACCCCATTGTCCAGTGAAGAAACTCCGTACCTCCCAGCCTCCCTCCCCCCACATTCATGAATTTACTTTCTGTCTCTATGGATTTGCCCATTCTGGACTTTTCACATACAGTTGATTCTAATTAATTCAAAGCAGCTATGTTTTATAAAGTCTCCATGGACACTGAATTATTGAAAACCGAACCACAGCTTCCAGGAAACATACGATTAGGGGTGAGCCTCTGATCACAACATTTTCATCCACCAATCAATACATAAACTTGTGTTAATGTGTTTCTGATTAGGACACCTCACTTCGTAGAAATTACTGATGCATTAACACTGAACTCATGGCCAAGAGCATTTTCTAAGTAAAGCACATCACATCCATCTTGCACTTAGGGAAACTCTACAGCACTCTGGCACTATGCTTGGGGGTAATTTTAAACAGTGAAATTATACATGCATATGCATGCATGCACACAGAGGGACGACAGCAGAGCAGGCAGCACCCGGGACGTCTCCCCACCCAGACAACAACTGCACGGACAGAATCTGTGCTGTAACTAACTCTGGGGTCGGCTGCAGGCTTGCAGGTTCCAGGGGAAGAACAGTCGACTTTGGTCCATGTCGGGTCTCAGCACAGGGACAGCTACCCGCCCACCCCAGCCGCATAGCAGGAGGCTGTGCATGTGGGTCTGGAGCAGCCTGCAGGAACCAGGGGGGCAGAAAGGACCCTGTCCTCCAAATATCAGGGGTCTGTGCTCTGATGCTGATTGTGGCTTCTGACCACAGAGGTGCAGCCAAAGGGGCAGGTGCCCACTGCTGCTACACTTCCCCCTACTGCTCCGACCCCTCCCAAACAGGTGGAAGTGCCTTTCTATACCCTCTTTCCCCCTTCTTTTCCCCTTTCATGAGTCAGACGTTAAAAACTAGAACATTGAAGAACTGCATATAAAGGACAAATTAGAAAGTGACTGCACATGCCCAGGAAAGTGTCAGAAGAGACCCGAGAAGTCATTAATTTTACACCTCTTGCTGATACTTGACAGACAGTCTACAATAATTTTTAAAAATAACCAATAACAGCAAACCCTGGGGAAGGGGTAGAATCTGGTTTTCAGAGTTGCCAAGTTATTAGTTCCAAATGTCCAGTGTTCAACAACAACAACAAAAAATCACAAAGCATACAAAGAAACAGACAGGTATGGCCCATTAAAAGGAAAAAAATGATTCAAAAGAGTCTGTCCCTGAAAAAGACTTAATGGCAGATATATTAGACAAAGACTTAAAAAAAAAACAGTCCTAAAAATGTGCAAAGAATTTTAGAAAGATGTGGAGAAAGTCAAGAAAATGAAGTATAAACAAAATGGAAATATCAATAAAGATACAGAAAATCTAAAAAGAAACCGAAAAGATATTCTGGAGCTGAAAAGTAATGGAGCTGAAGTGGACAAATTCTTAGAAACACAAAACCTACCAAGACTAAATAAAAAGAAAAAGAAAATCTTAAAATCTCCCAACAAAGAAAGGCCCTGGTCCTGATGACTTCACTCGTAAATTATACCAAATATTTAAAGAATTAATACCAATCCTTCTCAAACTTTCCCCCAAATTGAAGAGGGAACTCTTCCCACCTTCTTCCAGGAGACCAGCATAACCCTGATACCAAAGCCAGACAAAGACACTACAAGAAAAGAGAAATACGGGCCAAAATTCCTTATGAGCATTGATGCAAAATATTCAACAAAATACTAGGATACAGACTTCAGCAGCAAAGTGAGAGACTTATTACACGTGGTACTTAAGAGTTGTCAAAGCCATAGAGACAGAAGGTAGGATGGTGGCTCCTGGTGGCTGGGGGAGAGGAAATGAGGAATTGGGGTTTAAAAGGTAGAGTGATTCAATCTTACAAGATGAAAACAGTTATGGGAATGGATGGCGGTGACGGCTGCACAACGGGAACGTACCTAATGCCGCTGACCTGTGCACTTCAAAATGTTTATGATGGTAAATTCTGTCATATGTATTTTAATAGTTCTTTTAAAAAAGTGCAAGGATGTGGGCGAGCGGCACTAAGCGATGGTGAAGAGCGCCCCGCTCACCATGCGAGCCCACACAGGCAGGCCAGGCTCACCTTCCCCGCCTCAGCCAGCCCGACCTGAGCAGGTCTTGGTGGAGGTGAGGGGGCTCTGGGCCCTGACCTGGGGTTACCGGTGAACTGCAGTGAGCGCACAAATGCAGAATCGCTCACAGTGAGGTCAGCTGAGTGGCCTCTTCCAACTGGCTCCCTCCCCAGGTTCGCCCGTCCTGCAGCCTGGTTCCTTCAGTACCTCATTCCTCCTAATGGACACAGCGTGTTGCATCTACTTTCTGCCGTGGAAGCATGTTTTCCATACCTTAGTGTGTCGGTGAGGGGTTTCTACATCTGTACTCATCAGAGATGTTGGTCTGTAGTTTCATTGTGACGTCTATGTGTGGTTTTGGGGGAGGAGAATAGTAAGTGGCAAACAAAATCATTTTCCTAAACATCACTGTGGGTTTCTCTCAACATCTATGAGAAGAATGAGTTTCCATTTGATAGTGACAGTCTCCTCTTAAAATATACATCCAAGCACAGGAAATCATTAAAGAAATGACAGGGTGGGTGTGGCTACGGAGAAGTCATGAAAATGGCATTACGTGACCAACAGCTCCGAACCTATGTTGTAGGACAAGGACGTGGGACTTCAGTGTCACCCCTGGGGGCACCTCAGCTCTGCCCCGCCCAGGATGGCACCCCTGTCCACGCAGTAAGCAAGTCTGTCCTGAGCACGGAGGGCATCAGGATGGCTCCACGGAAACACCACTGCGCCTGCTTCTCCCTCTGATGCAGCCTTCACAGCCACAGTCCATTGCGGACAGTGAGGCAAGAGCCCCAGTTTCCCAGTGATGGGCTCTGTGAATGCTGGGAACATTTTCCTCTCTAAGCCTGACAACAGCCTGAGGTAGGCTCTCCCATTCTACAGATGACAAGAGTGGGGTTCAGTCAGTCACAGAGCAGAGGGAAACTGCTGAGGGCAGCATCTGAAATCAGCTCTTTGCTGCCATGTAACAGAGAAAGGCAGGGGCTGGAGGTGACACGCTCACACTTAAAACACAAGAGGGTTAGACATCCTAAGCTAGCTAGTTAAACTCTGAGCTATTTCTCTGAGGCCAAGGGAAAGAAGAAAAGTAAGTAATGAAGACATGATACAGGGCCCAAGCCAGCAAGCTGAGCCTGGGAGCCACTGAGTGCTGGGGGAAGCTAGCCCATCCACACAGCTTCCTGTCTCACCTGGGCTTCAGTGAACCGACAGCACAGGGGGCCAAGTGTCACTAGGGCTGGCCTCTTAAAGGGCAAAGAGTGCCAGCTTCAGTGCCTTCAGCTCCAGCTCCACCGCGGAACAGAGCCCGGCTTCCTGCACGACAGGTGACAAGTGATGAAGCCTGTGTGCACACCTGTCTCTCACACAGGGCTGCACAGCCTGGCTCATGCTCCCGCACCTTGTGAGGAAACACCACAACCTGGGATGGCCAGGGCAGAGCTGTGGGCTCTGGACCACAGGCCAGCCCTGAGAGCAGCCCAGGGGAGCAGAGTAAAGGGGCTAGAGAATGGGCAAAGGGGACGTGTACCAGGGAGGCCTTCCTGAGGGTGGTACGTGAAGAGCACCTGGACGATGTGAGGGGCATGCGTTCCAAGCAAGGACAGAAGGTGTGGCCACAGCAGAGGGAAGGGCAGCAGACCAGGGAGGCAGAGCCAGGGGCTGTGCAGGGGCTGAGGAGGGTCCCGATGCCCCGGCCACTCCATAGGAAAGTGAAAGCCAGCTCCCCCAGGCCACTGTGAGGAAGTGACAGCTGTGTTGACATTTTAGTACCACCAGCAGGACACCAGGCTCAGCGAGGGCTGCAGATGCAAGCTCTCTGATCTACTGCCAGAGAACTGCTCTGAAGGGAGGTCAGTGGGTCCCTGCTGTGCCCTCCCCACGCAGCCCCCTCCATCACCACGAACAAGAGGACAGGAACAGCCAGCTCACAGCACTGGCCGCCGAGCACTCAGCGTCCGCAGCCTCCCCACCTCAGGACAACCTGACTGGCGGGTGCCTTGGGAACACCATCACGCAAAGGAGGGCTGGGGAAGGCGCGAGAACCAGGCACCTGGCCCCATGCCCCGCCTCCTGCCTCCTCACACTTACCAAGCCTGGCTTGGGGCTCCCACATCTGGGGGCCTCTATCCAGCACGCTGCCACTTCCAGTCTCTGTGAAGCTGCCCACTCC
This sequence comes from Camelus bactrianus, assembly GCF_048773025.1. Taxonomy (NCBI): domain Eukaryota; kingdom Metazoa; phylum Chordata; class Mammalia; order Artiodactyla; family Camelidae; genus Camelus; species Camelus bactrianus. The sequence continues at coordinate 30,199,962 of NC_133568.1, forward strand.
CCGAGAGACCAAGGCTGACCTCCCTCTGCCCAACACGATGAAGGTGCACGGCAGTGGTATGCGTGCTGCAGCTTTGCAAGTGTCCCTCCGCCAGCCTGCTCCCCAAGGTGGTCGGTGCCACTGTGGGCACAGAGGTTCACTCCGGGAGGGGGACAGTCAGGGCCACATCAATCATAAAATGCCTTTTCCAAATGCCAAGCCTCACCTGCAAGTGGTTCTTTTCTTCAGTATGTTTTAGAATTGCTAAGGTTCTCCCAAGCTTAGAGACAGAAAACAAAGCTGACACGCAGACTCCACAGCAGGGTGCCCCCCCTTCCAGCCACTAAACTGTGTTGGTGACATATTTTCACGTGAAATGGTATTGTTGTTACTTACAGCAAAGCTAGGCCTTCAGAGCTGAAAGTTAACCACACTTATAATCTAAAGCTAACATTTTTTTCCAACCCTAAAAAGACAGTGGAAAACATACACTAACAAACTTGAATTTCATTCTTGGGTTACTGGCTAATGTTTCCAGTTAAAATACTGAAAATATTGGTATTATTTTTTCCTCAGTATTTAAAACTCATAAGTCAAACTATTTAAGGTGGAAAGTGTAGTTTAAACATTGTTAAGCCTTTCTAAGAAATTAGTGTTGACCAAATGAATGTTAATTTCTTTACTCTCCCGCTACCGGCTAGAAAACAACTGCGTGGTTCTGAAAACTGTGCTTGTTTTTGAAGTGACTGCTGAGCAGAAGCAGCAGCTCGGCCCATGGTACCTCGTCTCTGGATGAAGACCCTGAGCAGGGGGCTCGGCCCCCGGTACCTCGTCTCTGGATGAAGACCCTGAGCAGGGGGCTCGGCCCCTGGGTACCTCGTCTCTGGATGAAGACCCTGAGCAGGGGGCTGGCGCTGGACACGGCCTTGCAGAAGTTGTCATCATTGTTGATGGGCAGCAGGTCACCGTGCACGTCTGCGTAGCCGATGGCCACCTCGGTGTTGGAGATGTGGTGCGTGTGCACAACCAGCTTGTAGAAGTCTTCAAACTTCCCGGGCTTTTGACGGTCCAAGGAGAACCTTCGGAACTCAGCTCCAAACTACAATGCAACAGACAGGGGGTACATGAACAGCAGGGAAAGGGAGCTAGAAATAAGGCATGGCTTGTTTGCGTAACAAAGACGTGTTTGCTGAGCCTCCGGAGGCCTGGGACACAGCAGCAAACAGCGTCCCTATCCTCAGGGACCCTGCATGAGCACACGAGGGAACAACTCACTCAGCATGGACCCATGTCCCGAGGACAGGACAGGGGCTGGAGCTCAGGTTCTGGGGGAAAAAGCAAAGTCAAAATTAATGGGAAGTATCAGATGGGATGAAGCAGGAGTGTGTGATGGCCCTCACCTCGTCTGGGGACTGGCGCGGATATCCGGGCTGGGGAGCAGCCTCTGCGCAACGCCAGGGCAGCGTCAGGCACTCAGAGGTGCTGGGGAAGCCAGGGCCAGCTGCGACTTCTGGACTCTCTCCTGAGGGCAAAGTTCTTGTGACTGGGAAGGACTGGGAACGTCCTGTGGCAATTTTACTTTTAAGGAAGGAAATGACTTGGTATGATTTGCATTTAAAGAAGACCGGTGGATGCACTTCAAAAGATTAGGAAGTAGAAGCAAAATTAAAAGAAGGAAAGACCTTGGTGACAAGGATGCTTCACAAATTTCAGGGAGATGGGAGCACGGGTTCTGGATGGGCCACAAAGCAGAGCAGGTCTCTCTTCAAAATAGACGCTATTCACTCTCCTGCTCTGGAAAACAGGCATGGCCCACCTCTCCCTCGGTGGCCCCTGGCCCTGGCTCACATGCCCACAGAGCTGCCTGCAGACCTCTAGAGGACCTGCCCAGAGAGGACCTCACACCAGGCTCAACCGTCCAGCAGCCTGAGGACACCACTGCTGCGTGTCTGGCCCGAGGGCTCTGGCTTAGGACATGCTGTTGTTCTGCACTTGGCACTAGGCACCTTTATCATCAGGCAGGACACACTCTGCTCTTCTATATACTGAAAACTAGCAACACTGGTTCTAAAACACACAAACGTGAAACACCTAATGTTTACGCAAAGCTAGTAGTTACGTCACCTGGACGTCATGTCAACCAGCCAAGGGCAATTCAACTTAAACCATACAAGGGTGAGTGGTTCTCAAATCTGCAGGGGTGTCAGAATCATCCAGAGAGGCCCTAAATTCTAGATGGCTAATCCAGAATGCAGCCAAGAATCTGCATTCTTAACTTGTTCCCTGGAGAAGCTGATGCTGCTGATCTGGGGAACAAACACATAAAACCACTTATTTTAAGGGAATCGGTCAGTCTCCAGACCTCAACTTATACAGACCTCTGAGAACCAGTGTCTCAGATCCCATTTCCCTTCTAAAAAGCAAGAGGAGTCAAACTCCTCGCCATCTTGCACAGCCCCAGGAATAGAAAACCAAGACACACAGCAGTGGGACAATCCAATGGACTTGCTTGGGAATAGCCATCTTTAGTGACTAATCAAAACTCCTGAAACCTGCCTCGCACGTGCTGGGGCCCAGGGGGCCGCTCCTCCTCCTCTGCGGTTGTCAGAGGTGCCTCCCCTCGAGGCAGGGTCCCAGTCCCTGTTACTCAGAGACAAGCATTAGTCCAGAAGCCCTTCCCAGTACTTACTCCAAGAACCACCCCCGGCAGCTCACGGTGAGCACCGCAGCATCTCTCTTACACACGGGGGTTACATCCTGGGGATACAGAACTTCCCAAGACACAAAAGATCAAACCAACAACATAAGTTTAATGCGGCTTTTTTTCCATCAGTTATCCAATCATATCACCAGTGTTTATTCAATAGCAGTCAGCCTTCATCTTTCCCATCTCGTATCTGACACAGGCTAACGTCCAGAGCACTTAGTTTTTGTCACTATACGGCTTTTCACTAAATACATAAAAAGTTTACCTATGTCTTAGGAAACTAGTAAGAGTATTTTTGGCTTTTTAATATAATTCTTAGATGAATATTCCCCTCAACTGAACATGACACAGTTTGACCCAAGGGACACTGGACACCTCAAACTAGACTTATGCCACATCCTACATTTTAAGTAATGAGAAACAGTATGCGTTAAATAACTTAGTTCTGCAATGTTTTGGTCCTAACTGCATTTGGTAATTAATCTAAGATGCATCTTAATTTGTTTCTTAGTTCTTTTAATAAGTTTCCTCAAAATACATGTGAATTTGAAGTGAAAATGAATTCTGACTTTTACCTGACAATGCAAGTTCCATTTGTGTTTCATAAAGAGGCTGGCTTTGTCAGTCCAGCTATATGTTGAATATGCTTCATATGTTGAATGAATTCCAAAGTTGGACGGAGGTGTGAAATGTGATATGATAAAAGCATTTTTCCAAAATTTTTATTGTGGCAAAATGTACATAAAATTTGCCGTCTTAACCAGTCTTAAGTGTACAGGTCAGGGGCATTAAGTACTTTCACGTTGCTGAGCAGCCATCACCACCATCCACCTGCCTTAACTCTTTACCTGGTAAACCTGAAACGCTGCCCATTAAGCAATGCCTCCCTATTCCCAATCCCAAGACCCTGGAAACCACCACTGTGCTTTCTGTCTGTGATTCTGACATCTCTAAGTACCTCCTGTAAATGAAAACACACATTGTGGTCTTTTTGTAACTGGCTTATTTCCCTTGTCATATGTGTATGTGTGTAGCTATAAATCCCTTATGAGATATGTGATTTGCATATGCTTTCTCCCATTCTGTAGGTTGCCTTTTACTCTGTGGATTTGGGCCCTTTTAAGGAGAAATGTTACATCTGTAACCAGGGTGCTGGGAGGGAAGGATGGACTTTGTGATACAGTTCTGTGACTTGGCATAACAATGCAAGTTTTTCTTAAAACTTTCCTCAGGAAGTAGGAAGCGTCATCTAAAATCAGTGACAGAGACAAGAGACGACCTCCCAGAGTAGGGCAGCTCCCTGTGGGGTGTTTTGTGGGTTTGATTGTGGGATAACAGGTGAAGGAGTGAAGCTCAGTGGTCACTATTGTTATGAGCTCTGCCACAGGAAACACATCCACAGTGAGACACTGAACATCTTAGTGCTGCTTTGATGTTGGTTCAGGCATGTTCATAGGGATGCCTGACCCTAATGCAGTAGTCTTCACGTGTCACATACCCCGTAAAGAATTATGGAAAACTACCACTATGAAAAGAATAATATGCTTTTAAGTTGGCATCTAAATTGTTTATAATAAAAATAAATAGTTGCAAAGGATATAATTTCCAGTATGCTATAAATATTTCATTTAAAAATAAATATTTTATCATATGATCTTTTAAATATAGTCAACGAAATCTAAATGCCATAGTAATTTGATACTACCATGATGCATTTTTAAATAGAATGAACAAGCTCTTTTATAACAATCAGAAATTCAACAAGGCTCCTTTTTCTCTTTGATCTCTTGTTTCTAGTACACTGCCCCAAGAGAATTTAATCCAGGTATTTTATCCTAATAATTTAAGTTTGATTACCCTATTGGTCTTCTCTACAACAAAAATAGATAAGTTGAAGTTAAACATTTTTTCCCAAGGCTCTCTTTGTTAAAAATATTTCTAAGTTGTTTCTAATGAATATAGAGTTTTAGTTTTGAAAGGTGGAAAGAGTTCTGGATTGAATGCACAACAACGTGAATAATTAACACTGCTAAACTATACACTCAAAAAATGGCAAAGACGGTAAGTTTTATGTGTATTTTACCACATTTATAAATCAAGTAATGTACAATATATAAAAATAGATTTTTACAGCAGAAAGTTTCTAGACTGTCATTACAATTATTAAATCATAATTGGAACAAAGTTACAAAACTTGACAAATAATTATTAGCCTTCCAAAATAAACATTTTAAAAATCTGTAGTTTAATGAAAAATGTTTAAAAGTGTTTACTGCTCAATGAAACAAGGGTAGCATCAGTTCTTCTGCTGTTTCTCATTGTTGTGATGTCAGCACTGAGAAGCCTTTTCACATAAATGAGGCAGGAGTGAAGGGCTCTGGAGGCGTGAAGATGCTCAGCCCTGTGACTCCCACCGAGTCACGTGCCAGAAATAAGTAATCCTGGAGTGGTCTATCATCAGAATGATTTCTAACAATCGTTAGCTGACAGTTCAGTTAGGATAGCTTTCAAGTTTGTTGAAAACAAAGAATTGGAAACCACGTGAATTGTGAGATTTGTTGCCCGGTCAGGACAGCCATCCACTTTTTCAGTTACTGGTAACTACACCAAGAATTATGTGACAACGAATTGTGCTGGGTAATTCCTTCATTTAGTGGCAACTTGTTTGATCTAATACAATGGGGAAGTAAAAATATAAAATTAGCACCACATGCCAATATGCTTTTAAAAATAAAATGCTTTTGTCCCTTATCAAAGCTGCAGCTGCTTCCACATAGCTACTGTGGTTGAAAAGGAGCCCAGAGTGACATTTTTCCTTGATGGTCGCTGTTCTGTTTACTGTAACTGATCTGCAACATTTCAGGAAAAGACAGCTATTGTACCTGTCATTTCTCAGCTATAGCCAGAGGCCCTTATTAAAACTGAAACATTTCCAGAGGCCAGCAGAAATGTTCCACTGCAGTGCCAGATGGAGAGTCCAGGGTGACTGAAGTTGGTACTTCTGGTGAGTGAAGACTCGTCATGACAGTGATGGAACACTGGAGTCTCAAGACCTGGTTCCCCCTGGGTTTTACTGACAGTGCCTGATACTAAGGGATACCAGCTTGTTCCTGGAGCTGAGCCTCTAGAATAAGTAAAGCTGACTTCATCTGTAATTGTGGATCTGCAGAGTTGGGGGAGAAACACTATGGGAAGAGACAACAGGCTCTTTTAAGTGGAAACGTGACTTTTTTGGGCCGATGTTCATGCCTGGCATATAAGTGACCAATAAAAAACTCCTGCATGTAAAAAAAAAAAAATAATGAAATTTTTTTTCTTAATGAAGTCGGGCCCTTACTTAACACCATTACAAATATGAACTCAAAACGGATCTAGGATGAAATGTAAGACTTAAAACTATAAAATTCTTGGACAAAAACATAGGGCAAAAGTTTCAGGACATTGGGTTTGGAAATGCTTTCTCCATATGATACCAAAGGCAAAGGTAACAAAAGAAAAAATAGACATTGAACTTCAGAAATTATAAATTTTGTGTATTAAAAGACACTATCCAGAGTAAAAAGGCTTTAAACAAGGATACAGTTGTCCCTCTGTATCAGAATCCTCAGAATCCTAAGAAGCTCAAGTCCCTTATATAAAATGGCACAGTATTTGACTATAACCTTCATACATCCCACTCCTGTATGCTTAAACTCTAGATTACATATAATACCTAATACAATGTATATGCTATGTAACTAGTTGTAAATACAATGTAAATAGTTGCTGGTACACAGCTAATTCGTTTTACTTTTTGGAACTTTACAGAATTTTCTTCTGAATATTTTCTATCCATATTTGGTTGAATCCACAGAAACAGAACCTGAAGATGATGAAGGCAGACCGTATTCAGAATATATGAAGAATTCCTAAGCAAAGTGTGGTATATATATACAATGGCATGTTATTCAGTCTTAAAAAGGAAAAATCTGGCATTTGCTATATAACATGGGTGAACCTTGAGGACATTATGCTCAGTGAAATAAGCCAGTCACAAAAGACAAATACTGTATGATTCCACTCATACGAGGTATTTAGAGTTGTCAAAATCATAAAGACAGAAAGTGGAATAATGATCACCAGCAGTGAGGAAGAGGGAGAATGAGTAGTTATTGTTTAATAAGCATACAGTTTCAGAGGATGGGTGGTGGTGATGGCTGTACAGCAATGTGACTTAACATCGCTGAACTGCACACTTAAAAATGCTTAAGATGGTAAATTTTAGGTTCTGTATATTTTAACACAATTAAAAAAACCCCTAGGGTTCCTTGTCAAAATGTCTAATTCTAGATATGGGTCAAGAAATTTACATGAGCCTCTAAATCTCACTCTTCTAGGAAGCAAGGAATTATCAAAGACTACCAGGGTCATATCAAAAGGACTCAGGAACTAGCTGGAATCATCTCCCACAGCTGAAGATGGGACCGTCTGCACATGTGGTCATCAATAAGGGTAGTAATTGCTGTGGACTGGCACACATCCAATGTGTATATAAATGCATTTGTTTCTAGTGTATGGACTAGAACACACCCAATGTATATAAATGCACTTGTTTATAGTGATAAACAAAATTTTATTTTTCACTTTTTGGAGGATGTTAGGGAACCAAACCACTACTTTGAAAATCAATAAATAAAAGGAAAGAATCAAGCACTTTTCCAAAAGTAACATCACTCACTATTGGGAAATTCACAGATGTACTATCCTCATTTCCCAAAGCTTGCAGATAAATAAACTGTCATTCCATTATTATTTTGATAATATTTTTTTGTATTTCATAGCTGACTTCACCTACAACTGGATAGTAAAAATGGAGGGGTTCACCTCGTTACATTTTTTAAAGTTAACTCGTATATGAAATAAGGAAGCCAGAAAGCAAAAGTGAATTGACTTCTAAATGAAATTCACTTTTCTTTTCTTTAAAATATTAAATAAGTAATCAAATGGTCATTAGGAATTAGGAAACAAACTATCTATCTATCTGTCTATCTATCTGTCTTGACTCTCCCCTCAGGAAGAGGGGATACTTCTGACAAATGCTTGTTGAATGAATAATACCTAGAACCTAGTTGCTATAAAAGTAATGTGTTACAGAGTAAACTATGTTACTGATAAAGTTCTTGGTCAAGAAGCAAGGAGACAAAAAGAATGCTAGAAACCCAAGATAACTAGGAACTTGGGAAGCGCAAGTTACCTGCTGTTCTAAGAGTTAATCTTGAAGTACTTCTGAAACAGTGAAGTAATGATGGGCAAAGATCCACTCCTCTATAAAAGCAATGAGAATACTGGCAAAAATGGTCAAAAATCAACCTTTTGAGAAATCTGGAAAATAATCAAAAGTTTACAAGCAATAATCCAAGGTGTGTTTATTCCAGAAAAACACTTGAATCTCAGAACGGCAAGCTTTGTGGTGTTTTAACTTTCTATCCCTCATTCCTCAGCTTTGAAAACCAGCAGCCTAACAGCTTTAGGGGGCAGAACCAATGTGGAGCTCACCAAAAGCCCCATAGCCACAGAAGTGTCATCATTAAACCGCTCACAGGTCTCTGGAAAAGCCCTGTTCACAGGGTTTGTCTTAATTTGACTTGCGTCAGAGCTCAGCCATTGGGAAAAGCTCTCTCCTCAGGGCATTTGTTAAGAATAATCAGCAGGGATTGTTTAATTATTAAAGGCTATATGATAAAAGGTTTATTTTTAAGTGGAATTTTTACAACATGATGGAAATTACATCCTTCGTAACTATACTTATTATAAGAATACTTAGATGTAAACTTCAAAATATATTATCCCCTCTATGGAGATAATTCTCAAAAGTCTATTTAATGGGGGGCTGAAACGTTTGAAGGTTACTGCATTAGGGTATAGAGATCTCTATGAAAGTACCTGAATCAAGGTACCAGCCGGAACAAAAAAGAATTGGACAAATAAAATTTAAAAGAAGCTGGGGATTCCTACCTGTTAGGATGACTACTACCAAAAACCAGAAAATAATTTTTGGTGAGGAGATGGAGAAAATGGAACCCTTGTGTACTGTTGTTAGGAATGTAAAATTATACATTCATTGTAGAAAATAGTATGGAGGTTCCATAAAAAATTGAAATAGAATACCATATGGCCCAGCAATTCCAATTCTGAGTATATACCCAAAATAATTGAAAGCAGGGTCTCAAAGACATATTTGTACACTCATGTTCACAGCAGCATATTCACAGTGGCTTAAGCATGGAATGGCTGCTAATGGGTATGGGTTTCTTTCCGGGGTGAAGAAATTGTTCCAAAATTAAATAATGGTAATGACTGCAAAACTCTGTGAATATACTAAAAACTACCAAATTTGTACTTTAAAGGTGTGAGTTTTATTTCATATGAATTATAGCTTCCAGAGTTGCTATTTTAAAATTTCACCTCAAAGAATAATTTTTTTTAAACGGCCAACTGAAGTCTGCCTGGAAGCTGTGTTCAGAACCATGGAAACCCCAGGAGGTGGTGGTGGACTGGTGCAGAGGGAGACTCTGCTTTTGCTCCAGGCAGACATGCGACCCCAGGGGCCAAGGGTGCAAGCACACATCAGTTCAGAAGATGAAGACTCACAAGGACTCAGGGAAGCCCACCCCCACCCCTACCTCTGCTGGCCCTCGCAGAGGAGCAACAGGATGTGAGACTTAGTCCAAGCTGGTAGGGCGAGCTTTTCCAGTCGAATTGGTCCAACAGTGTTGAACTGGCAGGGAAGATCGAGGGCAGGCACTCTGAACAGGGTAGAACTTGCCTCCCCTTCACACGCCCATCTCCACCCTGACCCCAGACTGCAAAAGGCCTTCAGTCCCTCTTCGCCAACTGAGAAACTAAAGCTTTACATGAACGATGTTTCTGGAGCCATAAAGCTCTGGCAATATACATGTATTTTCATCTTCAATGTCATGTGACTCCAAGGTTAATTTAGTACCATCACCACAATCATTTCTTTCTTTCCAGGTTAAAAACATTAAAAATGTAAAATTCTCTTTTTCTTGTTACTTAAGGTCTCTCTACAGTTATCTATATGTTTAAACAGATCCACTCTGTATAGAGACATATTTAACTCAGAGCATGAAGGGCTCATTTGGTGTGCACTGTGAGTCCTGTTAGCTGTCTTCCTGTCCACAGCTAAGCAGTAAGTGTCCCAAATGGAAGCGCCCTTCCAGTGCTGAGGGGCGCAGAGTCAGACAGCTACCTGATCTCAGGCTGGGAACCAGACCACATCTCCTGACCGGCTCCGCGTCCCGTCTGCAGCTCCCAGCTGCCGCCGCTCCAAGACAACCGCAAAGTGCATTCTTTTACAGCTGAAAATACGGTCCTCAGGTCCACAGTTCATCTTAAACTCACTCAACTACTATTTACACGCAAACTCTTACATGGCACGTTTTTGATGATTAAGGCACTATCCCCAAAGAAGCTGCGGCACCACCTCTGAGTCTGAGTAAAACAGCCGCCACACTCCTGCTTGTTGCTCCAGTGTCCGAGGGAAGGGGAGGAAAGTTGTACACAGTGTTGTCTTCTCACGCTGTGGTCTTGCTAACTCGGGGGCTCCTGGGGCCTGAACCCTGTGTGATGTCCCTCCACAACCCCAGGAGGGCCAATAAATCACTGTTTCCCTCACTTGGGGAAAGGCTGTGAGAGGCAGAGACACACACGTGGCTGCATCTCTATGGCTACTTGGGGGCAGGAAACACACATTACTGTTACTTCAAGACCCCTGGGAGGGATGGACTCTCCCCTTCAGAGATGTAGCCAGCTTGAAATCCAGAGGTGAAAATGCTCTCAATGTCTTCGCCACAGTGTCTGACTCAACCACCCTCCACCCCCAGCTCGCCTCCCCCTTCAGGCTGCTTTTCACAAAAAAGGGGAATCGAACCTGAAGGTCAAAGGTCTGTAACTGCTCCCAGCTCGGGGAGGGGGTGTAGACAGGGTAGGGGACTCCAAGCTCGTGGTGAGCAGGGACACACCTTCTCCAGGGCAGGCACCCCAAGGCAGCTCCTCCGCTGAGGAGCGCAGTGTGGCTTTCTCAACACGCCGTCTCTCACAAGAGCATTCCCTTGACGTCTGCCCAGACATATGGAAGCTCCCCGTCACCTTCCAGGCAAAAGGAGCACGTTCGTGTCAAATCTGGGTCTGTGTCCTGCTCACCCCTGCACCTGGACAGCTGCAGGCCAGGAGCCAGCTGCCACCTCCCCTCCATGTGGGGGACCGTACCACAGGCAGAGAAGTCTGTTTCGTCCCATAGCAACACCCGCTGTTATTCCAGACCAGTGAGGGAAGTGAGGTCAGGACTTGTGGGTGGGGAGGCAGTGGCTCAGGCCCCCAAACCATGGAAAACAGGATACGAATATTACTTTCGTCTCCAAATTCCTCTAGCACAGTGGACCCTCTAAAGACGCAGCTTCAGACGCCCTCAGTTCTCTTCCACAGCCCTTACCCAGGGGCCTCACACCCCAGAAGAGGCCACTTGAGGGGGAACTTTCTGGACCTGCATGTCAGTATTCCACGTCCCAATTCAGAAGCAAAGACGCAGAGAGATCTGCTGTGTGGACTGGCCGACATACACTCCAGCTTTCGACACACACACTGATGTGATAAAACGGAAAATAAACCTACCCGCTCACAGGCAGGACCTGAGGAGCAGCAAAGAAACTCCCAAAGGACAAGGGTGTGACTCACCGGCACCCTCGGCTGTGCGAGAGGGGAGCTGAGGGCAACACAGGCAAACCCCAGAGTGAAGGCCACACTGGCTCCGGGCCCCACAGCCCAGCACAGTCATGGCGGCTGTGTGGCCTTCCTTCCACACATGCAACTCACGTAATTCTCAGAGGGGTGCTTTTTCACCTTCGTCAAAGAGACTGTGGCACGTGCTGTCCTGTGACCCGTCGAGCAGCACCAGGCCCATCCCTGCTCCCCTCGCCTCCCAGCTTCTCCCACGACGCATGGCCCTCTAGAAGGGCCCACCAGCTGGGAGCAGAGGAAGCCGACGAAGAGAGAAAGCAGCTCAAACCACAGAACTGAAGGGAGGACCGGCAAGCCCTTCATTCCTCTCAGACAAATTCCTGCTTTGTCTTGATTTATTAATCAACCAACACTTAACACGCTGTTGTTCAAGGCCTTGAGGAACTCCCGAGTCCTCAGACATCTGAAATCAGCTGCTCCACCCACATCCGGTCAAGTCCAGGGTTGGAGCCTGCACACCTAGTCGAGAACAGCCACACCAGGTTGTGCGTTAGACTGACCAGGACACCCCCGGCCAGCTCCCTGCAGCATTGCAAACGGCTAGTGCAAGTGTGCTGAAGAGGAACTCATGCAGGAGGCTGTGCCCACCAAACTCCAGAAACAAGCAGACCTCCACCCACAGACAGATGCACAGTGGAATACTCTGCATCCATTAAAAAAACAGGTCTCCAGGCGCACACAACATGTGCAGACCCTACGGACAGTGTGCACCGTGACATGGCGTCCGAGAACAAGCACATTCATCTTTGGTGACAGAGACCCTGATGGTGCTTACACCGGGGGTGGGCTCTGACTCACAGGGCATGAAGGAGCCTTCCTGGATGCTGGAATGCTCCACACCTACCTGGACGTGCATAGTGTTCGTCCAGGTGCACAAACATGTAAAGTTTCATCAAGCACCACACACACTGAATTCACACGGGAGAGACCCCATGGTGTTAACAGTTTCCTGAAAAGGCAGCTGCTTGAGGCTTGAGGCCTGGCAGAGCTTCCTGGGTGAGAGCAGGAAAGGATCGGGTTGCAAGAAACTCAGCCTCGGACCGGGAGGGAGAAAGTAAGACTTTAACAGGGCCAGGCCAAGCAGGAGGGCCTGGGTGGTTTTCAGACTCTATGCAACAAAAGCTTTTTTTTATTCCCACAAGTAAAATGTGACCTACATACCCCAAAAGACAGAGCAGATGCTCTGGCTGGGGATGGTGAGAAGAGCCCACCCCTTTGGGGACACAGCCTTGGGGAGAGACAGAGAGATGGATGGTGGGGTGCGGGAGACACATCCCTGACCCCAGGAACCTGGGAAGGACTGAACTTAGGGGATGGAGAAAGGAGGCACCAAAAGTAACTGATGTCACAGCTGTAACAGTGAGTGCCCCGTCCCACGGGTAACACGGGGCTGCCTGAGTGGCTCTGGAGGAGGGAGCGTGTGTAGCCTATGGGGTTACCAGGGAGGGTATGAGCACTGTTTGTGGAGATGCCCAGGAGCCAGGCCCCTGAAGCTCTTGGCCTACAGGGTGGCACTAAGGAGATAAGGGGACACTAGCAGCAGCAGAAGCAGCAACGTGGACTTACAGACCAGCTTCCTGGGAGCTTTCAAGGTTTCCCCTTTTTGTTTAGCTCATCGTCTACCCACTTCTTTCCCTCCCTCCCCATGGCACTAGCAGGCAGGGAACAAGGCCCCTAACCCCTCTCAGAGATGCCCTGGGAAAAAGTCATTGCTGAATCCACTTTTGGTCACCTTCCTCAAAAAGCAGTTCTTTTCCAAAGTATCCTAACAGACCACTTCTGAGCTAGGAGCTGTCAGGAAGCTCCAGTTGTTCCTGATCTGAATTCAATGCCACTAACGTTTCTTGGGTACCTACTGCATGCGAAGCACTGCTCTTCACATTTCCGAGGCTGAGATTTTCCTTGGAGTGGACTACTGAGCAATGCAGTACCATGAGGAGGACTGAAGAGACCTCGGATGAGGAGAAGTGGTGCCCAGAGCCCAGCTGCTTCTGGCGGCAAGGAGGGGAGAGGATCTGTGACTCATCGCAAAGCAACCCCCGAGGCTCCACTGTTGCTGATGCCAGAGAACAGATGAGAGTGGCTTCTGGGTGCCTGGGTGCCGTGGCTGGCCTTGCTGGATGGGCAGGGTAGCCAGGATGCACCCAGAATCTCTGGGCTCAAGACTGAAGCTGGATTTGGTGATACTTTGGACATCAGCATGCAGGACCCCTGCATCCACCCACCCCCACCTGTCCACGTGGGACTGACCATCATGGCACTATACATTTTTAAGGTGGGGTACTGTCTATCTCATTTACCTTTGTACCTAAGCACTAGGCCCATGCCTGGCACACAGTAGGTACTCAGTAAATGAATACATGAATGGATGAATGGATGGTGGAATCAGACTTTTATGAACAACTACTGAATAGAGGACTTCCCTCAAGGCCACACAGCTTAAACCTGCTCTAGAGATGGAGGAAAAATTCACCTTCCTCCCCCAAAGCACTTAGGCCTTACCCTACCAAGCTCTCAATCCAGGGAGCTCGTGGGGGTCTGTCTCATTCCACGCTGGGTGAGCTGGGACCCCCTGCATCAATACCCAGACCTGGATTTCAGGGCTTGTCAGAGAGGAGGAGGCAGGAGCCCTCCTCCATCGGTGGCCACAGGCAGCTCGTGTTAACGAGCACGGAGCCTGGAGCCAAACGGCCCAGGCTCTCTGACCCGGGGCAGCTCAGTGAAAGCGTCTGGATTTCAGTGTTCTCTCATGCATAGTGGGGGCGATCACAGAAAACATCCTGGAGGGCTGTGATGGGGATTAAGGAACTATTATTTGTAATTGCAGTTTATTTAGAACAGTGTCTGGCATACATACACACATACATATATATATGCATATGTATAAAACAAGTTTTAAGAAACAGTTCTGAATGCAACCTACACAGAGCACAGTGTCCAGTCTGGGCCATCTCTACTCCCTCAGTATGTTCAGGAGCCCAGTGCGTTCTGCTTAGAGGAGGGTACGGGGTGCATGCTGGGGCTAAAAAGGGGCCCAGCACCTCCCATTGCTCCCCGGGTTCACTGCGAGGAGAACTCACCGGGAGGAGGTGAGGAGCCAGTAAACACATGAACAGACAGCTGAATAAAGGCACCACCATCGTCAGGGATGCTTCTGCTGTCCTCAGCCCAAGCTCCCCCTTGCTTGCCTTGAGAAGTCCAGGAGGCCCCTTCATGGGAAAAGGTCACGATGCCTCTTCCTTTTCACGAATTGCTGATTCTGGATGTGACAAACATCAGAGCTTCTGACACCTTGAAGCAACCTCGAATGGTCGCATCGCCCAGTCCCTGACACGCCTTCCTATCCCTAAAGTTGGAGGAATCCTCTCTCTGAAATGTCACGGCTCCCAGGAAAAGGCTTGACCCCTCGCTAACTAGGGTGCCTCGGGAAGGCTCATAGGACTTCCTGCTTCTCACAGGTCACAGACCCAGGAGACGTAGGTACGGACACCGTGGGTGCCCACCTGGGTCCTTGATGAACATCTTCTCTAGAGGCAACTTCCCAAATCAAGTCACCTAACCTGTTTAAACACAGACATGCACAGATACAACAAAACCAGAATCTTAAAAGGGTGTAGCCGACACACACAGGTGAGTCAAACCATGTCAGGCGGTTCTCAACTGGCCCACAGGAGGCAAGTGCCCAACCACCCCATGGGGAGGGCCTGGCCTGGGCTCCAGCCCACCAGATGGAAGGGCGTGGCCAGGCAGCCAACAGCCTCAGCCAGAGATAAGATCCGGGACCAGAGGAAACACGCGGACTGAACACACGGTCACCTCAGCACCATCTGCACTGACTGGAAAATCTCCTGCAGACAAGCAGAGCCATAACCATAAAAAATAAGAACACCAACCAAGGAAGGATGCAGGAAAGAAACAGGAAGCTAAACATAGCTAACAAATATAAGAATTTTCTATTCAGAAATAACCCAAGAATACAAATTAAAACAATAAAATTTCACTTATCTAATTGGGAAAGAACAAGAAAATACCCAGTGCCAGAGGCAGGTAGGAGGAGGGAGAGATGGATGGACAGACGTGAAGCAGGGCATACACATCTATAGAAGAGACTTTCTGGAAGAAAATTCAGCAATGTGTATTCAAAGCCTTAAAAATGTGCATACTTTTCACTCAGCAATTTCACTTCCAGGAATCTGTCCTAAAGAAATAATAAAAGTTCTGCAGTGAATTAAGAGAATCAGGACTCTATGCACTTTAAATGATATATATAATCTATAAGTAATCTTTATATAAAACTTAAATATAAAGATGTTATTCACATTGTTTACTCTAGAAAAAAAGTTGGAAATAACTCAGAAGGAACACTGGTTAGATTAATTATACTTTACACATAGGATATACGTGTACTATGTAGGAATACAATGCAGCCATTTCAAATAATAGGTTTTCTAAAAATACGAATGATATGAGAAAACAGTTACAATACACTGTTAGGCTGAAGGGGAAAGCAGGCTCTGGGTAACACATCTATAAAATATGACACTGATTCTGTAAAACAAGACGTCTGCATATATATCTGCAAATAAAGGAGGACTGAATAGAAGCTCATCTTTGGATGTGAGAATTACCCCCTTTTGTGTCTGTTATGGGTTCTCCATTTTCTACAATGGCAATGCATTTGTTTAGAGTCCAAAAAAAACCTCCAGCATTATCTAAACAGAGCAGCATAAACTGGATTAAAATTTTCAGTAGTGTTATTCTCCCCCAAACACAATGGACACAACAAACCCTGGAAGTTTAAACATAGTCCTCGGTCCCTGTCTCCAGCATCGTGACAAGGGCCATAAGATGAGAGTAACACAGGAAGAGGTCAGAGGGTGGAGAAAGCTCGGCCTGGAGAAGGCGTCGGATGGGCTTTGAAGGAGAGGGTCATCAGGATAGGGCACATTCTTACAGAAAACATTTAAGGTGGGGGAGAGCCACATAACCAGGGTCGCAGAGGTCAAAGAGGGCACGGATGAGACCTGAGTGGTAAAGAGACCAGGACAACAGAGACCTTGTTTAACGCAGGGTCCTCCAGCCAGAGGTTGGGGGCTCAGGGTACAGCACACTGCTCTACCTAGAGTAACTGTGTTCCTTTAGACTTTTTCAGGCATATGCAGATGCTGGGAGGACTGACAAAATACTAATGTAGTTAAAGTCATTGCAGAGTTCACAATGGCACTGTGTAGCTTTCTGTCTTCTCCTCAAATGACCAGTCTTCTCCAATTACTCTGCCCCATGTAGGACACCCACCACCCCCAGCACTGGCCTTCCTGTTGTCCCTCTGATGGGCCAAGACTTGTTCCCCTTGGCCTGAAACATGCTCCTCCAGATTTCTGCACAGCCCCTCCCCACTGCAGGTCTTATGGGAAGAGAGGCAGAAGTCAGAGTGAGTGTGAAGTGAGAGCTGGGAGGCCAGAAGTGCATGCTGCTGGCTGTGGGTGGGACCAAGGAATCACAGGTATTTCAGCAGAAATGTCTCAGGAAGAGTAAGGGGCTACAGGATGAGGAGGGCCACCAGGTCCAGACAATGTCTCCAGGGCTTTGGGAACTGAGCAGCTGTGGCAGACAGCTAATGCAAAAGTTCTGAGGATCAGAGGCGATTTTCAGACCCAATATCCTGGAAGAACACAGAACCCTGATCTGCTGTGCTTAACTGTTACAGCTGTGGGTGCCCTGCAGTTTAAAAGTGCTTTCACCTTCATTACCTCATTTGGTCCTGGGAGGTAAGCAGAAGTAGGCAGTGGCCATTTTACAGAGAAAATAACTGAGGCTCAGAAAAGTTAAATAACTTGCCTGAAAGCTCAACCGGGTCGGTGGCTGACCAGCTGGACTCAGCTCCCGGGCACCATTTTCTCCACATACAAACCGAGGTGTTTTGGCGCTACACTTAGACTGAATAAAGACATCACTGTCATAAAGCTTTGCCTCCTGTATTTTGACAACAGCAACCCTGTAGGGATGGACTCCACGGCTGCAAGTATCAACTCAGGGGGTCAGCAGGAAGGCGTGTACAGAGGGAAGAGTCACATGGACCCTCTGGACAAACGGTAAGGGAAGCCCTGTTGTCTGAAAGGGTGTGGGTGTGTGTGTGTGTGTGTGTGTGTGTGTGTGTGTGTGTCTGTCTGTCTGTCTGTCTGTCTGTCTAACCAGCCAGCCCAGCAGGGCCCAGGTTGCTGTGGCCTTCCAGGGGTGCTCTCAAATTCACCTAAATCTCTGGCTGTCCCACTGCCTCCAGGGGAGCATTCACTGCATCTGAGCTTGAACCCAGGGTCAGGGAGTGGAGGAGGTGGGGCAGCCTGGGGCAACCTGCTAGGCCAACAGAACACCCACAGCCCCCAGTCCCTGAGGAGAGGCAAAAGCAAAAGGCAGACCCTTCCTCTCCAGCCCCAGCGGTCCACACGCTGCCGACAGTCCAGACTGCAGGACAGGACCTGGTGAGGGCACTTCCTCCAGTGCTGTCCCTCTGCAATTGTGCATCTGGTCAGGCAGCTGCAAGCCACACATGGCCACTGAGCACAGGGATGCGGCCAGTGAGAGTCACAATAGTGTGTGACGTTAATGTGAGCCAACTTACACTTAGAAGTGAGTGGCCACTAGGAAAGGGCAGCAGGAGGTCCCCTTGTGATAGAAGCATTCTGTCTGGTGACTGTGCTGGGCCCACGGATGTGCACGCGACAAAAGTGCAAGACCTAAAAACACCCGCGAGCGACTGCAGTGAGGTCCTGGATGTGACTGTGATACAAGGGCGTTTCCGTATTCTTTCTCACAACTGCCTGTTAATCTATAATGGTCTCAAAATAAAAAATTAAAATAAAATGAAACACTTCCTGTGCTCAGTGGGCACTGCAGAAGCCAGTGAGCTCTAAAAAGCCACATTCTCACTGAGCTAAAGAAACCTCGACTACCTGGCACTCCCACTCATGCTCGTCGGCTCTTCCCCTCACACACCTCACAGCAGGCACCTGTGACTTGGGGGCGTGGGGGCTAAAAGAGGGGTGAGTGCAGGGCGAGGGTCACAGAATTAGCATTCGGGGAAATTAGATATGAAGGGTTTAAAAAAAAGGACTGTCCGATAAAATGGTGAGGAAATTCCTCAACTCAGCTGCAGTGGGGTTTCTGCAGAGAACCGCCCCCATCCTCGGAGGAAGCCCTGGAAATCCTAAACCAAAGGACCCCCGCTTGGCTGGCAGGGCAACCCAGGCAGGAGGGCCTCTGGACTCTTCTTCTCAGACACCCGGCCAGGGCACACCCACCCCATGACCCAAGTGTGCATGGAGTTGGAGGTCAGAGCCCACTCTCCGGTCTGGCTGCTCTCCCACCACTCAAGTGCCTCTCTCTTGCTTTACCGGGGCGGCAGGGGGGTGGGGTGGGCAGGGGGCGCAGAGAGAAAGGGCCAGAGCGGGCTCCCAGGCTACAGTCAGCTCAAGGGCCCCCTCCTCCAGGACCCTGAACGACTGCAGCTCCTCCTCTGCCGTGGGGTCCACCACCGGGACCCTCGCAGACAAAAGCGTCTGCGGTGAAGAAGCCACCCCCGCAAAGGGCAGGAGCGCCAGATCCTATCAGCCAATTACCTAAACGCGCAGCTACCCGCAAGTTCAGGCACGCTTGGGCCAGGGCGCGGGCAGCGGGAGGGGCCGCCCGTCTGTCGCGCCCGGGGAATCTGGGCCTGGGGCGCGCCGAGAGGCTCAGGGGCTGGTACGCAGGGCGGGCCTGGGGCTGGGGTCTGGGCTCGAGGTTGGGGACCCGCTGCTCGTCTCCCCCTCACCGATTGCGAGGCTCCTCCGCAGCGACGGAGGCGGCGCGGTCAGGGCCCTCCCTCTCCCTGGCTCCCGAGGCCCCTCCATGGCCCCAAATCCGAGCAGCCCTCAGGTCGCCCCGGAAACGTCGCCCCTCCACCGTGCGGCGCGCCGGGTCGCCTCCGGCTTGTGGAACAAAAGAGCCTCTCCCGCGAAGGGTCCGGCGGCAGCACGGCCCTCTGAACGCCGGGGCTCCAGCTGGATCCTATGGGGCTGCCGGGCTTTGTGTGCGCGCAGGGGCGGGAAGGACTGCCGGACCCCTGCACATCCCATGGACGGCGCCGCGCTCCAAAGTTGTCGCCCGCGCCGGTCCCTCTCGCACCGCCCAATCCCCTGCGGGCGCCCATTCATTCGCAGGTTGGGGGGCGCAGACCGCCGGCCCCCGACTCACCTTGCTCTTGACTTCCACCGCGCTGCAGTCATAGAAGCGCAGGGTCTGAGACTTGTGGAAACTCCGGTTCATGGTTCCGGACCCGCTCAGCCTCGTCTTCGCCCTCGCTTCTCGCTACGGGGGCTGCAGAAGGACCCTGGGTGCGGCGCCCCCCGCCGCGGCCCCGGCCCCGGCCCGCGCTCGCTCCGCCGCCGGGCTGCTTAAGTGCAGCGGCCAGAGCTGGGCTGGCCGCGCGCCTTGGGGACTCCAGGGGCCGCGCACGGGAGGAGCGGGGGACGCCGGCGCGCGCCGCCCCGAGGTCCCGCCCCCTAAGCCCCTAGGACCCACGTCCCGCCCGGTGCCCAGAGGATCCGCCTCCAGTCCCCGCCCCGCGCCCAGAGGGCCCGGCCTCACGCCCCGCCCCTCGAACCGAGGACCGGCCCCGCGCCCCGAGCACTCGTCCCCCTAGGACCCGCCCCACGAACCCCAAGGAGTCACGTCCCGCCCTACGTCCCGAGGACCCGCCCCTGATGTCCCGCCCTGCTCCCCGAGGACCCGCCCCACACCGGAAAAGCCCGGCCCACGTCCCTAGGACCGCCCCACCAGCCCCAAGGACCCGCCTCACGTCCTTATGATCCACCCCGCGGGCTTCAAGGACCCGCCCTGTGCCCCGAGTACTCACCGCACTCCTTGCTGACCTGTCCGCAGAGCTCTGCGGACCCGGTCCCCGAGAACACGGCGCCATTCCTTGCCCGGCACCTCAAGGATCCTCCCGCGGACCCGCCCCCGAAGACGCGGCTAGGTGCGCGCTTCTGTCTGCAAAATCCAGAGCGGGGAAGGGAAGCAGCGCCGACCTGCCCGGCGCGCTTCATTCCCACCTTGGCGCCCGCACTTTTTCTCCCTTGCTCGCTCCCGCCGGGGTTTTGTTTGCCTCCACCCCTTGCCAGGGAAGGGACCTGATTTTGGCTGATTTTTAACTTTGTCGTAGATGATAGGGGAATCACCGGAGGCCTGACACCTTGGGCCCACCTGTCCGTACAGCTGCCAGCTGGTAGATGGTCCGGGCAAAGGTTCCGCAGGGAGGCAAACCCCTAGGGCATAGCTTAGCACAGGTAAAGGTAAAAGGGATACGGAGAGGGTCAGAAGCACCTCTAGGCCTGTCTGATGAGAAAGATGACTTATGCCGAGGCTGGTAGAGAAAGGAGTATGTCAGCAGCAAGAAGGCTTCAGCTGTTAGCACTGTGGTCAGTGCTTACCATCTGGAGAGCTCTGGGAGCGGGGTTGCCAAAACCCAAATCCTTTCCCCTGAGGAATTTGTAATGAATCTAAGAACCCAGGACAAATAGGGGTTTTAAAAGTATTACAAATTATACTATATGAATTTGCCGGAGGCCCAGGATATATTGAGAAAGACTGTGTCTGTGAATGGGGTCACCTAAAAGAAATGAGTAGGATGGAAGGTTGGAGAGCGACCAGTTCACACTATGAGAGTGTGAGCCCTTTGACCTTCTGGGTCCAACCCACTTTATTTATTTCTACCAGTTAAAAAGTGTTAATTTTACTTCAATAAGTGTGTCCAGTCCTTTGCATTAAAAAATTCCTAGCTGACACATCAAAATCAATAATCCATGAAACTCCCTTGGATGCCTCACTGGGTGGGACCTGGCTGGGGAAGATGGAGACTCTGGGTGGCTC
Organism: Camelus bactrianus; assembly: GCF_048773025.1. Classification (NCBI taxonomy): domain Eukaryota; kingdom Metazoa; phylum Chordata; class Mammalia; order Artiodactyla; family Camelidae; genus Camelus; species Camelus bactrianus. The sequence continues at coordinate 30,221,350 of NC_133568.1, forward strand.
AGATCTGAGGGGAGCTGCCTGATGGCTCTGTCTCTGTTCTTATTCTGTCCAGGGAGAAGAAAACCTCAGGACAATGAAAGGAGGGCCCAGGGGAAGGGGCCCCTGGGTGGCCAATTGGTTTGTTTGTATTTTCTTTACTTTAGGGTCCATTCTGTTAACATAGTAGCTTTATTAGGAAATCACTCGTATCTTCTAGGTTTCCAGTTAATGCAATCGGTTTCTCTTACTTAACTTTTAATTTCCCCTCTCTAGTTACGTACAGAACTGTCACATTTAATGAACAAGTATTGGTACCTCATCATTAACTGAGATCCGTGTTTTATTGAAGTTCCATTTATTCTGCCTTTTCTGTCCCAGGATCCCATCCAGAGCACCACATGTAGTCATGATATCTGTTTAGCCAATCTGAGTTTAGGCAGTTAGGCTTAGGGTTAGGGTCGTGGCTAAGGTCAAGGTCAGGGTCATGGAAAATGTCAGGGTCAAAGTCAGGGCTAGGGTTAGGGCTTAGGGTTAGGCAGCTGAGAGCAGAGCTGGCTGCTGGGTGCAGGTTGGGCAGTGTCTCCTCTCCCTCAGCTCAGTGTTATCTCACAGGCTCCACAGGGACCCTACACTGTCACCAGGAAACCACACACTGGCTGGATCGTGCAGGCCGAAGGCAGCCCCTAGATGGGCGGGGAGGCAAGGCTACAGCACCCTGGCTGGACAGGCCCTGGTTGGCCAGGACCACAGCAGGCTGGGCAGGTGTCTGTGTGTCTGAACCTCTGAGCCACACACCCCTCAGTTGGAATCACCCTGCGGGTCTGGAGGGACCTAATGAGATGAGAACGAGGTCCAGCAGAACTCATCCACAGAGGGGCTGGGAGCAGTGGGCAGGGAGGCCCAGAGCAGGAGGCACAGCCACTGCGAGCAGGAGCTGTGGACCAGCTAGGCCGAGGCCTCTGAGGCCTCCCATCTCGAGGTCTCGCTCCCACTGCACTGTGGCTCAGGGCCCCGCCCGTCACGCCCACCCTTTGGATGTGGATGGTCCTCACAGGGCACCACTGCAGGAGCACGTATTCCTCCCATCACTGACGGAGCTGGACTTACTGGTTTGCTTCTGAATGTCTTGCCAGCACCCCAGTGAGGCGAGTCTGATGGTGCACTGGGATCCACAAACTTAGATTAGATCCTCTAAAGAGAAGAAATGAAACTGGAACCTCAGCCTTTGAAGGAAACCAACACTTCAAAAGCAAAAATAAACGAGTGGGACTATGTCAGACTAAAAAGCTTCTGCACAACAAAGAAAATCATCAACAGAATGAAAAGACAACCTACAGAATGGGAAAAGATATTTGCAAGTCATATGTCCAGTAAGGGGTTAATATCTAAAATATGTAAAGAATGCATACAACTCAACAACAAAAGAGCAAACAACCCAATTAAAAAACGTCTAGAGGATCTGAATAGACATTTTCCCAAAGAAGACTTACATATGGCTAACAGGCACAGGAAAAGACATTTAACATCAGTAATTATTAGGGAATGCAAGTCAAAACCACAATGAGACAGCATCTCACACCTGTCAGAATGGTTCTTATCAAAAAGACAAGAAATAACAAGCACTGGTAAGAATGTGGAGAAAAGGGAACCATCGTACACTATTGGTGGGAATGTAAATTGGTGCAGCTGCTATGGAAAACAGTATGGAGAGTCCTCAAAAATTTAAGAATAGAACTATCATATGGTCCAGCAATTCCACTCCTGGGTATTTATCCAAAGAAAACAATAACACTAATTAGAAAAGATACATGCACCCCTATGTTCACTGCAGCGTTGTGTACAACAGACAAGATATGGAAGGAACCTGAGTGTCCATCAATAGAAGAATGGATAAAGAAGATGTGGTGTATGTATACATACACACAATGGAATACTACTCTGCCATAAAAAAGAATGAAGTCTTTCCATTTGCAACAACATGAATGGACCATGAGGACATTACGCTAAGTGAAATAAGTCAGACAGAGAAAGACAAATACTGAGTGATTTCACTCACATGTGGAATATAAACAAACAAAATCATGAACAAACCAAACCAAATGAAAGCAAACAGGTAGATACAGAGTAGTGGTTATCAGAGGGGAAGGGGTGGGAAAGGGGAGATGTGGGTGAAGGGGATGAACTGTATGGTGATGAAGGAAAATATACTTCTGGTGGTGCACTCACTGTAGTGTATACAAAAGTACAACTATAGTGTGGTACACATGAAGACATAAGGTGTTATAAACCAAAGTAACCTCAATGAAAAAAAGTTTTTTTTAAAAAGATGAGAGGAAAAGTGATTCTTTGCATTCCAAGGACTGCAGCTTTGGACAGCCCACTCAGGGCCTCCAAGGAACCCCAATTTATTCCAGCATAATTGAGGCTGACTGTCCCCTGGACAGAAATTGGGCAAGTGCATGGATGTGCTCAGAGCCTGCACTCGGGTTAGGGTTAGGGGTTCACCAGGGAGGCTTTCCTAGGTCACCACCCACACCCACCACCTGCTTGTCCACTTCCAGCTCAGGCCCAGAAAGGGCCCCATGGGCCACAAGACCCATGGCTCTGCCTGGTCCCTCTCCTGTGTCCCCTGCAGGGCCAACAGGAACCCACACCTGCCTGAGGCAGTCTGTCTGCTCTGTCCTGAGGAGGTCTCTGTGGCATCAGGTAGAAGAAACAGGAGCCACCCTCACACAGCAGAGCAGCCAGCACCCAACTGCTGACCTGGTCACTCTGGGTGGGCCCAGGTGGGGTTCAGGGACCTGCAGCATCTCCTGGTTCTCACCTCATCCCAGCACTGCCCATGGGTGAGTTGCTAAACACCTCTGTGCTGGCAGCAAAAAGAGGATGCTTGTTCACACACCCCTCCCAGAGCATGGGGCTTAGGTGGGCAGGCCCTTCCCAGGATATGGAGCTCACCTGGGCAGGCACCCAGCAGCCCACGGGGCTCACATGGGCAGACCCCTCTCAGAACCAGGAGTCAGCACCCTAGCGAGGGTGCTGGGGACTCTCAGGGCCCCAGTGGACGTCCTTTCCTGCAGACAGCCCAGCCAAAGTGAGGAAATCTTTGGGGATTACAGGTGGGAGTCACGGTCTCATTTCTGGTTCATGAAGGCCATGCTGGGATGGGATGTGAGATGCACCATGGGAGCAGGAGCTTTGTCAGGGCCTGATGGAGGAGCTGGGCACAAGATCGGATTGGGCCACCATCAAGTCTGTGGCTGTAGAGTGGCATCATTGTGGGGACTGGCCATAGACTCCAGAGGAGGAGCTGACAGTCACTGGAGCACAAGGAAACTGGGGGACTGGGAGGCCCCAGGTGTCTGGGCTCAGCAACCAGGGGAGGCGGGGCTGCCTCCTGGGGTGTGGGGAGCAGCAGGCTCACAGTTTTGTGAGGGGCCTGTTAGCCCTAAGGTGGGAGGGGGATGCAGGGTTTGGAGAGATGCGCCTGGCCTGGGGGACGGGTCCAGGGAGGAAGGAGAGAGCCCAGGTGGGGGCAGGTGAGTTACAGCAGACTCCATGCAGGGGACTGTGGTCCTGATGGAAGCAGCTCAGCCAGAGAGCAGTGGCTGTCAGGTGCTCAGCTTCACTCTCCTGTTCCTATGTAAAGGCACTGTGTCAGAGTTTGAAACATTGCCAGGGGACCCCCTGAGTCCAGTTTTGCCCTGGCTTCATCCAAGGGGCTCAAGTGGAAAACAAACCACCGCAGGCCCTGCCCATGTCCCCACAGGGAATGGACCCCATCAGGGCACTGGGCTCACAGACTTCAGGAGACCACGGCCCTCAGGGCTGGTCTCCTCCTTGCTGGCACCTGCTGGTCAGAGGCCCAGGTGCCCTGTCCTGGCTCTACCCTCTAGGGCCTGGATTCTGGGACAGCTTGGGGGTAGGGCAAGACCCTCACACTCCTTTATCTGCCTGAGGGTGAGAATGTCTTAAAGGCTGCATTGGCAGATTTTGGAGGTCTGAATGTTTCCAGCAGGTATGGGGAGAAGGAAGGGGTGTGAGGTTCCTACATCGGTAGGGCTATCCCAGGGCAAAGAGCTGTGCCTTCCCCTCCCAGTCCATTCCCCACACCATCCATCCAGGAAGCTCAGATCCAGGAGCACGAGGGCCAAGGCTCTCCCTTTGCTTGTCTGTGATTCCCATTCCCACAGCGAGGAGCCTGGCTTCCACTGTCTGCCCTTTATCAACCAAATTCTCTGTTGCTGGTTACATGCACAGTGGTTTCAGAATTGTTAACTACTACACCCCGGAAAGCACTTTATAACAGAAAGCCCACAGTTTAACAATGGTCCATTCTGCCTTTGCAAAAGAAGTCTGTTCAGTTCCAAAGTGAACTTAGGTCAACACCTGTTGCCCCACCATCAACTGTTTTTTCCACCCGTTTCTAATACACTTCATAGATTATGTGTCACACTGTGTGTTCCATCCTGCGACCCTGCTACATCCTAAACAACTAAGTTTGAATAGATTATGATTGACCTTTGGGCTGTACAAATGTGTGGGTGTAGACATACGCATAGTGACAGGTTTCCATCCTAAAGTAAGACATGGAACACTTCAGCCCCCCCACCCCCACCGCATGATCTACTCATGTATGTAGCTTTGCCTTTTCCATGATTGTCATCAGTGGGGTCCTACTGTGTGCAGCCTCCTCAGACTGGGTTCTTTCACTTAGTAACATACAAGTGAGACTTACCCGTGTCTTTCCGTGGGTTGATGGTTTAATGTCTATTGTTGAGGAGAATTCCATTGCATGTATACAGGAGGAAAACTAGTTTTCCCTCTATCCTCCTAGGCTCTTGGATGAGACCTCCCAGCCCCTAAGACAGATTACCGGGAGAAAAACAAAGAAGTTTAATAACATGCATATCTCCTGTATACAGGGGAGAAACCCAGGAACACTGACTCCCTTCCTGAAATGGCCCAAAACATCACCTTAAATATGACCTTCAGCTGAAAACAAAAGCAAGGCCTCAGGGAGGGAGGAAGTCATTTACGACAGGTTACCATGAAAGCTCAGTAAAGAAGGGTGTAAGGTTTAAAGTTTGCGTCTCCATTCACTTCATTCCATATGGCTTCCTATTAATTGTTTCTAAGTATTTGGAGAAGTTACAGATATTTGACTCTATCTCAGTTTGAATTTCCAGTTTAAAGGACTGAGCAGAGCTGCTGTCAGGGCGGGGCCTCAGCTGGCTGTGAGGGTGGCCGGGTCCACGCTTTCCCATTGGCTGGTGGGGCCCGGAGCCCGCCTCCCCCAGCTGCGGCGGGAACGTGCGTGGGTTCTGCCCGAGGATCTGGCGTCCTGCGCAGCTGCCTGGAGCCGCGTCTCCTCTGGACCTGCTGGGGCTTCAGGACAACAGGGGGTTATGTCCATGCTGACAGGAGCCCAGTCTCCTCAGGACCCAACAGGAGGTGCTGCACTGGGGGAAGGTGAGGAGGAAGGAAAAGTAAGGGAAAGTGAGGAGAAGCTTCCCGTGAGGGGCTGACTGCTGAGGGGAGGCCCTCCTCAGAGGCCCCGGGGGAGGAAGGGCTGGATGCGGGAAGCTGTGGGTTTTAGTCAGGTTTTGTGTGTGGTGCAGACAGTGTGCCGTGTCCTTCTTTGCCGTGTGGTGTCCAGTTTTCCCAGCACCATTCATCGAGGGGACTGTCCTTTCCCCAGTACAGCTTCCTGGCTCCTTTCTTGTGAATTAACTGACCACATCCCCTTAGGTTTATTTGCAGACTCTCTCTGGTCCATGTCCCTGTTGTGCCAACTCCACACCTTTTTGGTGACTGTGCTTTTGTAATGCCATGTGAAGTCAGGGAGGGAGATGCCTCCAGCCTGTTTCCCTTTTGTAGAATCTCTTTGGCTGTTGAGGGTCCTTTGTGTTTCCACACGAATGTTGGGATTCTTTGTTCTGTTTCTGTGAAAAATGCCGCAGAAGTTTGTTTTATTTTATTGAAGCATAGTCAATTCATGATGTTCTGTTATTTTCTGGTTTAGGGCATAATGATTTGATGAGGTTTACTTTGAGTTTGAGCACTGCCTTGGGTAGAATGGGCATTTTAACAATATCAATTCATTCTGTCCATGAGCAGAGGGTATCCTTCCATTTATTTGTGTCTGTTCAGTTTCTTTCCTCAGTGTGTTTGAATTTTCAGTGTACAGGTCTTTCGCACCCTTGGTTAAATTTATTCCTAGGTATTTTTTTTTTTTTGGAAGTAGTTGTAAATGGGATTTTTTAAAATGTCCCTTTCTGATGTTTCATTATTAATGTATAGAAAGACAACTGGTTTTTGTGTGATGACTTCGTACCTTGTAGCTTAACTGAAATGATTTATTAGTTCTAAGAGTTTTTTGATGGTTTGATGTGGAAAACTAGAAATCAGAAACCACCTTGTTTGGACTCCATCCAGGTCATCCACAGCACCTAAAACACAATGGCTCCTAATTTTCCCACAGTGCCTCTAAGTTACATGTGGACTCCTGCAAGGGCGATGAGCATCAGCACTTTGGGTGAACTGGATCGCATTAAGGGTTGGCCTCTATAAGGAAATCTGATGTCTTCTCTGCTTTTTTTTTTTTGGTGTGGTGTTGACATGGTTGTTTTCAAAAGTAATTTCATTTCTCATAAAGTTTTCTTATAAAGTTCTGTATAAAATACTTTAAACAGCATTACGCAGTACTCACATTTGCCACCTCACGTAAAATACTCCAATGGGTCTTACCTTACACTGGGATACTCCCCCAGGGAACCAGCACATAAACCCCAAATGAAGAAATTGTATGGTTCACCTTGTAACCCCATCCATAGGCCCACTTCAGCCTTCCCGTTGCCCCAACTTATGGAAATCCCTTTTTTCCATCCTTGCCAGGTTTCTTTTTTCTGAAACTTACTGACAGTTTCCCTCTTTTTCAAAATCTTAATGGATTTAAAGCACAAGATGAATACTTTCTGGGTGGCCTCTTCTGTGTGTCTCCTTTCACTTAGAATGTTTTCAATCTTTATCCAAGTTGAATCATTAATGATACATTCACATTTTTCATTGTCATTAAATATACAGAACATAACACTTACCATTTAAACCATTTAACTATGCAGGTCTATGGTATTAACTAAATTCACATTGTTGTACAGATACCTGACCATCCATCTCCAGAACTTACTCATTTTCCCCAAGTGAAGCCCCGTGTCCAGTGAACATTGACTCCCCTCAGCCCCTGGCAGTGACACTCTTTCTATCTCTGCATTTGACTTCTCTGGATGCCTTGTATAAAGGGAATCATGTAATATTTGTCTTTCTTTGTCTGGCTTATTTCACTTAGCATAGTGACTTCAATATTTATCCATGTTGTAGCATGCGTCATAATTTCCTTAGTTTTTAAGGCTGTGTAGTATCCCATTGTGCATATACCACATGTAGTTTATCCATTCACCCGCTGATGGACAGGTGAGTTGTTTCCACCTTTTGCTGTTGTGATTAGTGCTGCCATGGGTATGGGTGTACCCATTTCTATTCCAGTTCCTGCTTTCAAATATTTTGAACATATATCCTGAAGTGGAATTGATGGATCACGTCAACCCCATGTGTGAGTTTTTGAGGAACTCCTATATGGTTCTCCACCCTGGCTGCACCATTTTACTCCTTCATATGGCAGAATAACATGGCAGTTTATGGATATACCCTATTTGTTTATCTGTTTAGCCTTTGATGGACATTTCAATTGTTCTACCTTTTGGGCCATTGTGAATAGTGCTGCTGTGAATATTTGTGTAACTTTTTTTGTTTGAACACCTGTTTTTAATGTTTTGGGGTCTATGTCTAAAAGTGAAGTTGTTGAACCATAAGGTAACCATATTTCTTATCTTTTTGAGGAAATTACAAACTGGAAACATGGGCTGTACCATTTTCCGATTTTTCAAGTATTGTTTAAAAGTTTCAATTTCTCTACATTTTGGCCAATATTTGTTGTTTTTAGTTTTCTTGATTGTAGGGATTCTAGTTTGCTTGAAAAGGCATTATGCTATTAATTTACATTTCCATCAGGTCTGATTTTTTAACATCTTTTCATGTGCTTCTTGATTGTTTGTCTTTTCTGGAGAAGGGTCTATTAAAAAATACTTAATTTTATTCATTTATTGGTGTTTTTCTTTTTGATTTTTATTAAGTAGAATTATTACTGTTGACTGCACATATACAGTATATTGCATGTAAATACATATATACAATATACTGTAGATTTTTTTTTTTTAGTTTGCATGTAGAGAAGGGTCTATTTAAGTCCTTTTACCATGTTAAAAATTGGGTTTGTTTTGTCTTTTTATGAGTTGTTAAAGTTCTTGATATATTCTTGACAAAATTATTTTCAAATATATAATGTGCAAATATTTTCTTTGATTTTGTGTGTTGTCTTTTCAGTTTCTGGATAGAATCTTTGATGTACAAAAGTCTTTAATTTTGAGGAAAGGCAATTTATTTTTTCTTAACTTGCTTGTGTTTGTTATCAGATCTAAAAAAATGGCTAAATCCAAGTTCATGATGACTTATCCCCATTGTTTCTTTGAGAGTTTATACAGCTTCCCTCCCCATCTGTGAGGTATTGGTTCCAGGAAACCCTCTGGATACTAAATATCTGTCAGTGTTCAAATCCATTATATAAAATGGTGTAGTATTTGCGAATAATCTAAGCACATCTTCCTGTATACTTAAAATCATCTCTAGATCACTTATAATAAATAATACAATGTAAATGATATGTAAATAATTGTGAAGAAAATATAATGTTATTTAAATCGTTTCTGGCATGCCACAAATTCAAGTTTTTCTTTATGGAAAGTTCTCAAATTATTATTATTATTTTTTATCTGAAGGTGACTGATTCTGCAAATGTGGAATCAGCAGGTGAGGTCTGATTATCTCTGTACCACTCTTCAAATTTAAGCTTTTTATGTAACTTGAGTTAATTTTGCATGTGGTATCAAGCAAGGATCCAATTTCATTTCTCTTGGAAATGAAAAAAATTTCACTGGATAGACAATTGCCTGGCACCATTTGTTGAAAACACAATCCCCCCCCCAATCTAATGTTGCCCACTGTGGTAAAAAAAAAAAAACAACAAAAACCAGTCAGTGCATGTGTCTTTTCACATTAGAGGGTTGCTCTGGATACATGCCCAGCAGTGGGATCTTGGACTTTTCTTGCTTCTGACCTAAACAGAAGGAGGTCACTATGTGGAACTTACACTTCAGGAGAGGGGGCTTTAGCTCCACCTCCTTGATGGATGTCATAGATTATTAAGAAATCTTCTGCATAGGAGTTTTCTATTCAATCCCATTTATTAAAATAAAAGAAATACTATGTCATCATTTAACTTCACCATTGTGGACCCCTGGATAGTTATTTTAATCTTTTGGTTATAAACCAGCACTACAGGTTTGGTTGCTCTGTTCATTCCTGCTTTGGCCATTGAGAACTCTTTCATTGGCTCCTGTTTCCTTTGAGATCATTCCATATTTTGGGGGTTTTTCTCCCCTGGTACTTCCTTACTTTCTGATACAAGATTCAAGATGATCCTGGCTCACATATTGACTGTCTCAGTCCTAGTATAAGCCATTTCTTCAAAGAGTCCTGATTCCTTTTATTAGAGAATGGTATTAAGAACTTACACATAGAAGGAAAATGCACTCAGATGCCAGTGCAAGGAAATGTGTGCATGTGTTCCCACCTTAGTGTATGTTGTTGCTCAGGGAGCACCACTCCCCCCATTTGCCACAACCACATAGTGTTTTAAATTTAAGTTACTTAGAAATGGCCAAAGCAAGAGGGACACTCTGACCCCAGTCTATCTCCCTAAAAGCAGGAAATAAGTCTCACATGAAAGGTTCAGAGGGACATATAAATGTAAGTTGTAGCTTCTTTAATTTACCACCCCAGGCCCAGACTGTTTAGATTCTTCACTGGGTACCCAGAAGCTACATTTCTTTGGGCTGTCAATTCCTAACAAATTTATAGTTTTCTAGATGTATAAAATCTGCCTGTTTTCACTACTTCTTACTTCCCATTTCTATGAGACTTTTGTGTGTAGGATTTAAAATGTCTTTTCCTCCTGTGGCTCTGTCTTGTGTTAGTTTTATTATTAGTCCAGCCACAAGAAGTCAAGAGGGAGAGAGAGTGAAAATTTCCCCCTTCCCAATAGTATACACTCCTAATTGTAAAGATTTCTATGTGGAAATGTCTGTATTCAAATTAAGCAGAAGACGGGTTTATACTGATGCCTCCAACTTGATCCATTATATGGACAGTGTACCCCCCCCCCACTTATCTGTAACTCCCAGTCAGACAGTAGAATCCTGGTTCCCACCGTCTTCCACCCATTCAGTTCATTTCTCATTCTGCTCCAGATGAGTGGTTTCAACGTTCTTAGTTCCTGCCCCTGTGGGATGGATCTTACAGATCCCAGTGTTTACGTGCAGTATGCTTTCCCTGTAGTCTGCACGTTCCATTCATTCCTGCAGTCACTGAGGCTGGCACCTTCTGCTCCACCAGCAGCAGTGAGTGTTTTCACACATCTCTAATACAGAGCCTGTGTTACATCCTGCATTCCATCCTGTGACACTGCTGCTTACTCGATCACTTAACTGACTTGTTGGGTCATACAGACCTATGGGTTTAGACAAGTGCATAATGGCAAATGTCCACCACGAAGTATCGTATGGAACATTTAAAACTCCCACATGAGCTGTTTACCATCTCTTAGTTTTCCCTTTCCCTGAATTTCACATAAATTGGGTCACATAGTGCATAGGTAGCCTCTCCAGACTGATTCTTTCTCTTTTTGAAGGAAAATCACATGGACTTGGTAGTGACAAGAGAGCTCTGTCCAATGGAGCCAGGAGCCCATTCAGAACTTGTGACCTATTGTATCACATCTCAGCCTGAATCAAATCCTGAGTTTAGACCTGACAAAGCCACCCAGGACATCTGCCAGAAACTTATCTGTCTGCCAGAAACCTACCTACTTATTGTACTCTTGGCTGCAAGTAATTCAGGGCATACTGATCACTTGAGTTTCTAAGCCATTATGAATAGACCTCCTGTGCATTACTTGATGTTCGTTTTTGTTTGAACAGTTTTTCAAAGCAGTTGTTTAAATTCAAGAGATGATTTTTTTTTTTTTTTGGATTCCAAGTTGAGACTGTTTGGCTTTGGAAGAAACTGCCAAACTGTCTTCCAAAGTTGGCCGCACCTGTCTTCCACCAGGACCTTGAATGTATTTTTGTATGATTGTTTTCTACCTGTATACCTTCTTTAACCAGATGTTTGTTTCTATCTTTACCCATTTTAATGGGGTTGTTTGTTCTAGATTTTATTGGTATAACTTGAGTACAAATCCTTCATCAGATGCGCATTTTGCAAATACTTTCTCCTAGTGTGTGGTCTCTCTTTTGCCTTTATGAATAAGACCTTTCACAGAGTAGAAGTCTATAGTTCTATAAAGTCCATGTCATTAATTTTGTGTTGATGTGTAGATAGGCATTTGTTGTTGTGAGTTAAAACTCATCACCAGACCCAAGGCCTTACAGATTTTCTCCCTTTTCCTTTTAAGATTTGTATAGTTTTGTCATTTAAATTTGTCTATACGCAATCTTGAGTGAATTTTGCTATCAGTTGTCTATGTTCTCTTCATTCTATACGTTTTTTAATTAATTGCTCCTTAACCAGTTTTTGAGACAGCATAGTGAGCTATTTGACTGTGTTTCACTTTGGATTTCCAAAGGCACTACGTAGAGCAGAACTGCATTCAGGATGAGGTCTCTGGGCTTTGTGAACTCAGCGTCCCCTGAACTTTTTTTTTTTTTTTTTATGGTCCACAGCGGGGTGCCAAATCCACCTCTGACCCACAGGGCACAGGTGCATTCTGCCCATGGACTTGGCCCCTTGCACAGCCGACAGGGGCTTGGTCTGTTCAGGACTGTCAGGGCTTTGTCTTCTAGACAGTGGGGCTGTGTCCATGCTGTCATGGTCTGAGTTTTCTTGGGCATTGCTGTGAAAAGGCACAATAAGAGGAAAAAAAAGGCCAAGTGGGGAGAAGCTTCCTGTGTGCAGCTGACTGTTTGGGGGAGTTCTGTCTTCAGTGGAACTTCAGAAAGAGGTTGATGTGGAAAAATGGGGTTTTAGTTAGTTTTGTGTGCAGTGGAGATGGTGACCAGTGATGTTTTTTGGTGCATGGTGTCCCATTTTCCTGGCAATGTTTATGGAGGGGAATGTCCCTCCATCTTTGTATGTCCTTGGCCCCATTTTCATGAATTAACTGGCCACAGTCATGTGGGTTTATCTCTGGGCTCTTTATGCTGTTACCCTCATCTGTGTGTCTGTGTTTGTGCCAGTTCCTCACTGTTGTGGTTACTACAGCTCCTTGATACAGTTTGATGCTAGGGAGGGAGATGCCTCCAGCTGTGTCCTTCTTTCTCAGAACTCCCCTGGCTGTTCAGGGTCCTTAGTTGTTCTATATTAATAGCAGGGTTGTTATTTCCATTTCAATGAAACATATCATTGAACATTATATTGATGTTGCAGTGAATTTGTTGATAGTTTTGGGTAGAATCAATAATTTAATATTAGTAATTCTTCCAATCCATGAGTACAGAGTATTTTTCTGTTTATTTGTGTCTTTAACTTCTTACTCAATGCTATATAGTATTTTGAGTACAGGTCTTTCACATCCTTGGTTAAATTTGTTCCTAGTTTTTTTCTTCTTTTTGATACAATTATAAATGTGATTGTTTCCTTAAATTTTCCTTCTGATGGGTTATTATTAGTGTATAGAAATGCAACTGATTTTTGTACATTGATTTCAAATTGAACTTCACTGAATTTATTTGTTTTAACAACTGTTTGTTAAGTGTTGTGGAAAATTGTAATGTTAAAATCTCACTGGTTCTCCTGCATCCCATGTCGTGCACAGGATCCAAGACTCAGTGGCTACTGGTATACTCATCCCACAATGCCTCTTAATAACAAGTGGATTCCTACAAGGGCGATGAGCATCACAACTCTGGCTGACCTTGGTCTGGGTGAGCCTTGGCTTCTATAGCAAGGTTTGATGTCTGTCTTATCAGCTTCTCTGCCATGGTATTGATATGGTTGTTTTGAAAAGTAATGGGCTTTCCAGTAATTTCTATGATGGTAAACACTACTCACATTTGCCGCTTTATACAAAATACTGTAGGGTGTTTTACCCCAAACAGGGGTAGTCTCCTGAGGAGCCGTCATATAACCCACCAGTGAATAAGCTGTATGGCTTCCACATTATTGTGTGACCTGCCGGCCCCCTTCAGCTGTCACCGCTTGGTCCAGCTGCTGGTTCTCTGTTTCTGGGTTTGTTACTGAGACTCTCACTTTGACAGCCTTGATGGTTGTAAAGCACACACGATGACCATGTGATCTGGGGGAACTTTTCTTTACGGCTCTTTTCGCTAGGGATCTTTTCAGTGTTTATTAATGTTGTAAATTGTATCAGTTCTACATTCCTACATGATTTTCACTGTGATTAAAAATACATATGACACTTTTAACTGAAATCATTTCAAGTACACATTTCTGTGGTGTTAACTACCTTCCCATAATTGTACAAACAAATTCAAGAACTTGTGTGCCTACTTTAAGCATGGGAGATGCCCAGGAAATTGAGTAATTCCCTGAAATGGCCCAAGACATTACCCGAAATACCATCTTTATCTAACACCAAAAGAAAGGAAGGTTGTAGGTTTAAATCTTAGCCTTCTCTATTGATTTTTTTTTTTTTTTGAGATTTAGTCTTTCTTTTATTCCTGGTACAAAAAGGGAGATTACTTTTCAAATGGAGATTTCCCTTATAAATGTAAATTTGCCTCACAAAAGGCAGTATTGACTTGGATTTCATAGAGTCTCATGTGTCTTATTTTTTTAAGAAATCTGCCCATTGTAATCTTCATGCCAAAAGAGATATATTTTAGGGTGTCATTTGCCCTCTTTCCATGGGTGTACCCTAACTTGCTTATGTATTCATGCACGGAAGGACATCCTCATCATTTAAAGTTTTTAGCCATTATGAGTAGAGTTGCTGTGTATAATTGCGTGCTAGTTTTTGTTTGGACACTTCATCAAAGCAATTGTCTAAATACTAGAGGTGCAATGTTGGATTCTCAGGTGAGCATTGACTAGCTTTGGAAAAAACTGCCCAACTGTCTTTCAAAGTAGCCACAGATGCATTCCACCTGCAGTGAGGGAGAGTTCACTTTTCTTCATCTTCTGTCAATCACAAGTAATGTCATTTTTTGGAGTTTAGTGGTTCTAATGAGCGTGCAGTGTTACATCATCATTGTTTTAATTTGCAGTTTCCTACTGGTATATGATTTTTGAGAACATTTTTTATAAGCTTATCTACTATCTGTGTGTTTTCTTTGGAGAGGTGTTTGTTAAGATCTTTACCTATTTTTATTGGGGTTGTTTGTTGTAAAGTTCTTAGGGTAATTTGAGTCCAAATCCTTAATCAGTTATGTGTTTTGTAAATTTATGTTTCTCAGTATGTGTCTTGTCTTTAGGTTTTCTGAATAAGGTCATAAACAGAGTTTAAATTTTTAATTTTTTAAATTCCATGATTTAAATTTTACTTCTGTGGATAGACTTGGGGATTTTTGTAAAAGTTCATCACCTAGACAAGGTTATGTCGATTTCCTTACATGTTTTCTTTTAGAATAATTCCAGATGTGCATTTTATAGTTGTCTATGGACAATTTAGAGTACATTTTGGTGTGAGTGGTAAAACCTGAGTGGTTGTGGCCCGCAGTTCCCAGCAGGTGAGTGGATGGCACTGTTCTCTGACCCTCAAGGTGCATGTGTCTCACTGAGTGGGCTGGCTCCTATGGGAACTTGGCTCCTTGCGGGGCTGGTGGAGGTTGGGTCTCTTCAGGACCCACCGTGGCTTCAGCTTCAGGACCCACCGTGGCTTCAGCTTCAGGACAACACTCGACCAACCAAGTCCACCCAGACAGGAGCCAGACATCTTCAAGAATCACCAGGAGGCATCACTGTGGGAGTAAAAGGTGAGGGAAAAGTGGGGAGAGGCTTCCTGTGTGTGATTGCAACTAAAGAGGTCCATTTTCAGAGGATCCAGCAGGGGCTTGATGTGGAAAAATTTCAGATTTACTTGACTTTGTATCTAGTGTTGACAGTGTCTAGTGTAATTTTGGGGGGTATGGTGTCCCATGTTGTTGGCACCGTTTATTGAGGGGACTGTCCTTTTCTCATTTTGTGTTCTGGGCTCTTTTGCCATGGACTAACTGACAACATAAAGATGGGCTTATTCCTGTGCTCCCTGTTCTGCTCCTCTGGTCCATGTGCCTGTTTTTGTGCCAATATCTTACTGTATCTCTGCTGGGGACTGTGGCTTCCTAACATCGTGTGAAGCCAGGGAGGGAGATGCCTCCGACTGAGTTCTCCCTTCTCAAGGTTGCTCAGGCTACTCCAGGTTCTTTTTTGTTCTGTACAAATGGTAGGATTTCTTGTTTTCTGTTTCTGTGAAAAAAATGCCATTTGGTAGAGTTTGGTAGAGTTTGCAGTTGATGTGTGCACTGCTTAGGCTTCGTGAATGTTACAGTAATGTTATTCTAGTGCATGAGCACAGCTTTATTTTGTGTGTGTGTCCTCTTCAATTTCTTTATCAGTGTTTTCTAACTTTCCATGTGCAGGCCTTTCACATCCTTGGTTCATTTTATTCCTAGGTTTTATTTTATTTTATTTTTGGTACAATTGTTAAATGGAATTGCTTTATTAATTTCTCTTTCTGAAACTTCTTTATTAGTGTCAATAGAAAGTCAATCGATTTTTGTATATTGATATTGTATCATGTAACTTTACTAAAGGTATTTATTACTTTTTTACAGTTTTTTTTTTGGTGTGTTGATGTGGAAAAGTATAATTCAAAATTGCCACTTTTTTTTAAAATCACATCCAAGTCCTTCACAACAACCAAGACACAGTGGCTTATGATATTATCTTAAGGTGTCTCTTAATAATATGTAGATTCCTGCAAGGGCAATCAGCTTAACCATTTTGGATCAACTGGAACTGGAGAAGGCTTGGGCTCTATAGTGAAGTTTAATGTTTTC